>NC_054825.1:116629576-117254576 GCF_018345385.1 Vulpes lagopus
CTGGGTCAGTCCTGCACAAAGCTGTGCTGGATACTGAGTGGGATACAAGAATGACATAACACTGTTACTGCCCTGAAGGAGCTTAGAGTCCAAGAAGGGATATGCCCATGCAACTAGCAAATGATAGTAAAAACTAAGATGGGAAAGTCCTATGGCACAGATCCAAACCAAACTGCCCGAAGCACACAGACAAAGCCATTAACTTGACAAGGTGAAGGATTCACTGAGGGGTTTAGGCTGTAGTTCTAGTTGTGATCTGTGCGCTTCTGTGTCTTGAGACCCATACGCACAACATTAGTTTCTGCTAATTCTTCTGATCACTGTGTCAGACTCATTATTTCAGGAGTAGAATGAGTTTTTAGATACAATCAGCACAATAAAGAATTTATTCTACAGATAGAAAGTGCATTATATTTATAGAAGAGGAAGTGACGATAAAAAAGGGTGAAGGAGAAATAGCTCATTATGGTAAAACAATGGCACGTATTGATCAATATAAGGTTTGATCAAAACATTGACCTTCAATGTTTAAGGTCAAACGGTATGTAGAATATTTTGGTCATAGGTCCAGTGTGTCAACTTCAATAGTCACTTAACTGTTTTCAGGTGCAACTTATTGCTTAAAAACAAAAATGTCTATCCTCAACTTATTATATGTGCTCACAGTTGATTAGGAAAAACTCTTTAAGAGGTGCCTGGGTGGCTCTGCCAGTGACTGTTGGACTCGATTTTGGCTCAGATCATGGTCTCAGCATGGTGAGATGGAGCCCCTGCTCCGGCTCCGTGCTCAGTGTGGAGCCTGCCTGGGATTCTCTCTCTCTCTTCCTTTCCTTTCATCCCTCCCCCTGCGTGCTCTTATGCTCTCTCTCTCTAAAACAAAAACAAAGAAAAAGAAGAAAAACTCTTTAAAATGCTTGGAAGTTACAGTAAAAGATTTTTCTCCTTGGAGAAGTACACCATTATCAATTCCTTTAAATGTTCTAAGTGATATTCCTAACATTTATTTTAAAATGACTGTATTAGGGATGCTTGGTTGGCTCAGCAGTTGAGCATCTGCCTTTGGTCCAGGGCATGATCCCAGGGTCCTGGGATCGAGTCCCACATCAGGATCCCTGCATGGAGCCTGCTTCTCTCTTTGCCTGTGTGTCTGCCTCACTCACTGTGTCTCCCATTAATAAATAAAACAAAATCTTAAAAGAAATAAAAATGACAGTATTAATAGAACTATGCTACTATTTTGATAAAAACAAACAATGACAATTTTAATCCCACAGGAAAATATGCAGAAAGTTTTTTTTTTTTTGTAAAATCTAGGTTTTAAACACTAACTGGCTTCTACATTTCCTACCAATATTTGCTCAGAGAAGTATTGTATATACATGAATTTTTGCAGATAGGCTTGTACATGTGCATAGAAAAAAACCATTCTGCTTATTATCCTGCTTCACATTATGATTCTCTATGCATACAAATTAAAGTGTGCAGGTCATAGAACTTTACTTTTCTAAAACTATAGTTTCTATTTCAACCTTCCATATTTTTGAGATGGTGCAAATTTAATTTTATCAACCTGGAGGTTCCTCTTATATCCCTCAGAGTCATGGCTAAGACCTAGGGGTCCCCACTCTGTCAAGATATTGGAAACTAGTTTGTCTAATACTCAGTGACATCTGTCCATCTATATATAGATATCAGAAAAGATATCCTTTATTCTTGTCCTTAATTATCCTAAGGAAAAAACCCAATTTACAGCTTAAGTTATCCCAATGCATTAAATAATTTGCTGTTTTACTTTTATGTATGTCATTAAGCATTCATCCAAATGGTCTATACATATGTGATATCTTCATGAAACAAAATGAAACTGTGGTAAATACAGTCTGAGTTTCAGTTTATTTTTAGATATACCTGATGGAGACATTTAAAATCCTTTTTGAAAGTAGGTATGGATAAAAATAAATAAAAATTGCTATATGATTGATGAATTTGTAAACTTAATTATTTATAATCTTATTTTCCCCAGAATGGATTTCGGGAAGCTAACAGAAATGAATGCGGTAATATATCATGATAAAATAAGTAGATAAGAATAAATCATACAATAAGTTTATGGAAAATTGCTAGAACTGGATTGCAGATTTAATTCTGAGTTTTTGTAGAGGCAAAGTAAAGAGGAGATCACCATTTATGGAAGGATTCATGTATCGACCATTCAGTACCATTCAAGGGGTTGCCCTAATACCCTAATGCCTTGGAGAGGGGTCTCTGGTAGATCTTCATGCATAAGACCTCGTGAAGTCATGGGCAATGTCCTCAACACCATCCTTAAAACCAGTCTAATACTGTCAGAGGCAGTTCATGAACAGTCACTGCTTAAGGCACCAAAGCAGTGTTGCTTAAGTACTGACTTCTCTGCTGGTGTGGCTTCAAGGAAACAGTATCTGAAATATCCAGAGGGATAGAAGTGGAGTTGGCATTTAGCTCAACTGAACACTTTTGTCTGTGGTTAAAGGAAGGCAGGGTTTATACATCCAACAAAAACCACTCAGGCATAGGTTTGGTATTCAGAGGTTCCTCTCCCTCATTAGTTGAAACCCAACTGTTGACTCACTTAGTTTCAAGTGAAAAACAGTCACTGTGTGACCTTAGAGTTCAGGGCAGAGCAGTTTTGGGGCCCAGAACAAGGAGAATGAAAAGCAGACTCATCACCTGTGTGATCTGTGATGTGGCTTTCAGACAGTGCTATTATCAGCAGGTGCCATCTGTTTACTGCCTATTTTTGTTCAATATTTTTGCAGCTAGGTGTGGAGCTCACTTGTTTCTGAGCTACTCAAAGGGGGTGTATACAGTAAACATGTAAATGTCACATATTTCAAAAGGAACAAGTTAAAAATATTTATTATTATTATCATTATTTGTGTTCTATAAATTTTGGTGGTCCAAGACCAAGGCCTGCGTGTTTGGTACACTGTGGTCATACTCCAAAGTATGCTCATGAGGGTTTTAGGAGTCTCCTGCTTCAGATCCAGTCTCTTGTATCCAGACCCATTAGTGCCTCAGAAATCTGAGAAAGTCTTTGCTGGTACAATAGTCCTTATGAATGGCAAACATTTATTTACGTATATGATTCTGCATTATTTTTGCAAACTCCCTGTGAACAGGAACTAGTTATTTGACTTAGATATATTTGTAAAAACTTTTAACTTTAAAATATTTTAAAGGTTTTTGTAAATATAAGAACATTCAGAGAATAAGTCTTCACCATATATCCACCAATTAGCATTAACAAAGGGTCATATTTTCTCAGTCTCTTGTTGGCAAGGCAGAGTGTTGAGGTATAATTTGTATACAATAAGGTGCATAGATCTTCAGTGTGCACTACAAAAGATGGTGACAATTGTACATGCACACATTTAACAACTACCCAAAGCAAGATATATACTGTCTCAGGAGTCCAAAAAGTTCCCTGAAGCCACTCTTGCATCCATTGCCTGTCACAGTAGGGCACCCTTCCTGATTTTCTTTCTGATTTTCTATCAGCTCAGATTAATTTTGCCTGTTTTTGGACTTCATATACATTAAATCATATGGTATGATTTGTGTCTGGCTTATTTCACTCAGCATAGTGTTTTCTAAATTCACTTGTGTTGGTACCTATTACAACAATTTCTATCTTTTCATTGATGAATAGTGTTTCATTGTATTTATTCATTCTCCCTATAGATGTAAAATATTTGGGTCATTTCTAGTTAAGGCTACTGCGAGGATTCTTGTAAACATCTTCTTGTGAACATATGTTTTCTTTTTCTCTTTTTCTTTGCTTCTTTTCTTTTTGGAGGGGGTAAGGATTTAGGAGTGGGAATGCTGAGTCAGAGGGTAGGTGTATGTTTAATTTGACAAGAAAATGCCAAATTGCTTTCCAAAGTGGCTGTAGCATTTTATACTCCCACCAGCAATGTGCAGGAGTTCTGGTTGATTCACATCCTCCTCAACAGTAGGTGTTGTCAGTCTTTTCAATTTTAGTCGTTCTAGCGATTTTATTTTGCATTTTCCCGACGATAAAGATGTGATTACCTTTTCATGTGCTTATTGTACATTTGTATATCTTTTCTCTTGAAGTGTCTGTTCAAGTCTTCTGCACCTTTCTGTTTTTTTTTCCTTTTGTTTGGTTGTCTATTTATTCCTTTGTTGTAGGAATTCTTTATACTCTGGATACAGAATATCAGATATGTATTGCAAATATGTTTTCCCTTCTGTGACTTCCCTTTTAATTTTTTGCCTTTCCTAATTTGTAAAGATATTCTCCAGTGTTTTCTTTTAGAAGCTCTAGAGTTTTAGCTTTTCTTGTAGGTCTAAAATTCATCTTGAATTTTTTGTGTATGGTTTCAGAGAGGATGGGGCTCTCCCCCCCATCTCATATGGGTATCTAGATACCACAGAACCATTTATTGAGAGGATTTTCTTTCCCCATTGAGGTGCTTTGGTGCCTTTGCTGAAAATCAATGGAATGTGGAAGTGTGGTTTATTTCTGAATTGTCTATTCTGTGACATCGATCTGCTTCTCTGTCCTTATGCCAGTGCCACTCTGTCTTAATTCCTGTAGCTTTTGATCAAGTCTTGAGGTGACCTAATCTCAGTCCTCCAGCTTTATTTTCCTTCTTCAAGACTCTTTTGGCAATTGAGGAACATCTTATTTCCAAGGTAATTGAAATGTTGGTTTGTAAAATTCCCTAAAGCTCTCTAATCTAAGGGATTATGATTAGGATTGCATTGAATATATACATGAATTTAGGGAGAATTGACATCTTAATAATACTGATTCTTCTAATCTAATACTATGGTATATCTCTTCATTTATTTAAATCTTTTAAAGTTTTTCACAACAATATTTTTTTGTCATCGTCAACATAGAAGTTGTTTCTAATACTATGGCAAATGGAATTAGTATTTAAATATACCTCATAGCCAGGAAGTAATAAAATTCTAATTGAGTGGTGAATTCTGAAAAAAAAAAAAAAAGGAATTTAGTGCAAAATTACTTGAATAAGTGAATTGCAAGTAAATTCAGAAGTCACTGGTTATTAGTCAGAAGTTCCAGGCTATTTCTAAGGCACCTTGACATTGCCTAATCACGGAGATTTTAGAAGTCCTATGAATTATATGTCATTGAGATAATGGTTTTATTTGGTTCATTAAAATAAGTCGATCTGAAAAATTTGATCATTGCAGCAGATGCTCCTTCATATCACAGCAATTATAAGGAAGGCCTTTTCATTCTCACACACAAAAAATTACAAAACATGATTTTTGCATATAACTTGTAATCATAATTCTACCTTAAAATTTATAATTGATTTAATTAATCAATTAATGTATGAGGTGATATTTTCTCTAAGTTAATTTAGATTTGTTATAGAAATAATAAGACCAATGAATTACAAATTAAAATTGTTTTTACCAATGTGTAATTTATAAAACAGATAGAAATCTCCTTGATGGGAAGGAAATACTGATAAAATACTGAAAGCTCATTAATTTTATTTAATTTATGTGTGTGTCTATCCACTTATCTATCACAGTTCATATTTACAATAAAATTAATATTATTATAAATATACAAAGATTCAACCTTTAGATAAAATTAATTTTATTTTTTAGAAATTAATGAGTGATAATGAAAAACTTGTGACATGGGAAAAGTTCATTTTACATCCTTTTTTTCCAAATTTTTTTTTTTTTTAATTTATGATAGTCACAGAGAGAGAGAGAGAGAGGCAGAGACACAGGAGGAGGGAGAAGCAGGCTCCATGCACCGGGAGCCTGATGTGGGATTCGATCCGGGTTCTCCAGGATCGCGCCCTGGGCCAAAGGCAGGCGCCAAACCGCTGCGCCACCCAGGGATCCCCTTTTTTTCCAAATTTTTACTTAAATTCTAGTTGATTTACATACAGTCAATATTGATTTCAGGAGTAAAATTCAGTGATTCATCACTTATATATAACACCCCGTGCTCATCATAACAAGAACCCTCCTTAATACCCATTGCCCATTAAGCCCATTCCCCTCCCCGTCTTCCCCCATCAATACTGAGTTTATTCTCTATCTTTAAGAGTCTCTTATGGTGTATCTCCCTGTCTCTTTATTTTTCCCTCTCCCATATGCTCATCTGTTTTGCTTCTTAAATTCCAAATGAGTGAAATCATATGGTATTTGTCGTTCTCTGCCTGACTTATTTCGCTTAGCGTAATACACTCTAGCCCCATCCATGTTGTTGCAAATGGCAAGATTTCATTCTTTTTGATGGCTGAGGAATATACAAGTAATATATGTATGTACATGCACTTGTATATACACACACCAATACACACACCACATCTTTATCCATTCATCAGTTGATGGACATTTGGACTCTTTCCATTATCTGGCTAATGTTGATAATACTGCTATAAATATCAGGGTGCATGTACCCCTTCAAATCTATATTTTTGTATCCTTTGGGTAGAAGTTTAGTAGTACAATTGCTGGATCATATGAAGTTCTATTTTAAAATTTTTGAGGAACCTTCATATTGTTCTCCAGACTGACTTTGCATTCACAGGTCTGCATTCCCACCAACAGTGCAAGAGGGTTCCCCTTTCTCCACATCCTCACCAACATTTGTTGTTTCTTGTGTTGTTAATTTAGCCATTCTGACAGGTGTGAGATGGTATCTCTTTATGGTTTTGATGTCTATTTTCCTGATGATAAGTGATATTGAGCATCTTCTCATGTGTCTGTTAGCCATCTGATGTCTTTGGAAGAGTGTTCATGTCTTCTGCCCATTTCTTGACTGTATCATTTGTTTTTTGGGTCAGCTTGATCAATTCTTTATAGATTTTGAATACTAACCCTTTTTCACACATGTCATTTGCAAATATCTTCTCCCATTCGTAGGCTAGCTTTTAGTTTTGTTGTTTCTTTCAGAAGCTTTTTATCTTGATGAAGTCCCAATAGTTCATTCTTTTGTTTCCTTTTCCTCTGGTGGTGTGTCTAGTAAGAAGTTGTGATGACTGAGGTCAGAGAGGTTGGTGCCTGTATTCTTGAAGATTTTGATGGTTTCCTGTCTCACATTTAGGTCTTTCATCCATTTTGAATTTATTTTTGTGTATGGTGTATGAAAGTGGTCCAGTTTCATTCTTCTGTGTGTGTCTGTCCAGTTTTCCCAACACAATTTGTTGAAAAGACTTTCTTTTTTTCCATTGAATATCCTTTCTTGCTTTGTTGAAGATTAGTTGACCATGTAGTTGTGGGTCCCTTTCTGGGTTTTCTGTTCTGTTCCATTGATCTGTGCGTCTGTTTCTGTTCCAGTACCACACTGTCTTGATGATTTACAGCTTTGTAGTGTAGCTTAAAGTCTGATATTGTGATGCCTCCTGTTTTTTCTTTCTTTTTCAGAATTGCTTTGGTTACTGTGGATCTTTTGTGGCTCTGTGCGTATTTTAATATTGTTTGTTCTAGCTCTGTGAAAAATGCTGGTGGTATTTTGATAGAGATTAGATTAAATTGTAGATTGCTTTGGGTAATATAGACATTTTAACAATGTCTGTTCTTCCAATCCACCAGCATTCCTTGTGTCCATTTCTTTGTGTCCTCTTTAATTTCTTCGTCAGTGTTCTACCATTTTCAAAGTACAGATCTTCAATTTCTTTCATCAGTGTTCTGGAGTTTTCAAAGTACAGATCTTTTACCTATTTGTTTAGGTTTGTTCCTAGGTATCTTATTGTTTTTGGTGCAATTACAAATTGAATCAATTCCTTGCTTTCTTTTTCTGCTGCTTTATTATTGGTGTCTAGAAATGTAACAGATTTCTGTATGTTGTTTTTATTTCCTGAGACTTTGCTGAATTCATGTGTTCTAGCAATTTTTTTGGTGGAGCCTTTTGGGTTTTCTACATAGACTATCATGTCATCTGCAATTAATGAAAATTTGATTTCTTCCTTGCCAATTTTGATATCTCATTTCTTTTTGCTGTCTGATTGCTGAGGCTAAGACTTCCAGTACTATGTGGTGAGAGTGGGCATCCATGTTTTGTTCCTGACCATAGAGGAAAGGTTCTCAGTTTTTCCCTATTGAGAATGATATTAGCTGTGGGTCTTTCATATGTAGCCTTTATGATGTTGAGGTATGTTCCATCTATCCCTACCTTATCGAGGGTTTTTATCAAAATGGATGCTGTATTTTGTCAAATGCTTTTTTCTGCATCTATTGAGGATCATATGGTTCTTACCCTTTCTTTTATTAATGTGGTATATCACATTGATTTGTGAATATATCCAACCTTGAAGCCCAGTAATAAATCCCATTTGATTACAGTGGATAATTCTTTTGATATACTGTTGGATTCAATTTGCTAGTATCTTGTTGAGAATTTTTGCATCCATGTTCATCAGGGATATTGGTCTGTAATTCTCCTTTTGAGTGGAGTCTTTGTCAGGTTTTGGTATCAAGATATTGTTGGTCTCATAGAAGGAGTTTGGAAGTTTTCCTTCCATTTCTATTTTTTGGAACAGTTTGAGAAGAATAGGTATTAACTTTTCTTTAAATGTCTGGTAGTATTCCTCTGGGAAGTCATCTGGCCCTGGACTTTTGTTTGTTGGGAGACTTTTGATTCTGTTTCAATTTCTTTGCTGGTTTGGTTCTGTTCAAATTTTCTATTTCTTCCTCTTTCTGTTTTGGTAGATTGTATGTTTCTAGGAATTTTTCCATTTCTTCCAGATTGCCTAATTTGTTGGCATATAATTGCTCATAATATTCTCTTATAATTGTTTGTATTTCTGTGGGGTTGGTTGTGATCTCTCCCCTTTCATTCATAACTTTATTTATTTGGGTCCTTTCTCTTTTCCTTTTTATAAGTCTGCCTAGGGGTTTATCAATTTCATTAATTCTTTAAAAAAACTAGCTCTTGGGATCCCTGGGTGGCGCAGCGGTTTGGCGCCTGCCTTTGGCCCAGGGCGCGATCCTGGAGACCCGGGATCGAGTCCCACGTCGGGCTCCCGGTGCGTGGAGCCTGCTTCTCCTTCTGCCTATGTCTCTGCCTCTCTCTCTCTCTCTGCGACTATCATAAATAAATAAAAAAAAAATTAAAAAAACAAAACAAAACAAAACAAAAAACAAAAAACTAGCTCTTAGTTTTGTTGATTTCTTCTACTGTTTCTTGTGGAGCCTGCTTCTCCTTCTGCCTATGTCTCTGCCTCTCTCTCTCTCTCTGCGACTATCATAAATAAAAAAAAAAAAAAAATTAAAAAAAAAAACAAAAAAAAAACCCCAAAAAACTAGCTCTTAGTTTTGTTGATTTCTTCTACTGTTTCTTTTGCTTCTATGTAATTTATTTCTGCTCTAATCTTCATTATTTCCCTTCTTCTGGCTTCAGGCTTTGTTTGCTCTTCTTTTTCTATCTCCTTTGGGTGTAAGGTTAGGTTGTATATTTGAGACTTTTCTTGCTTCTTGAGGTTGGCCTGTATTGCAATATACTTCCCTCTTAGGGAATATGCCCTACGGCAAATATGCCTTTGATGCATCCCAAAGGTTTTGGACTACATGTTTTCATTTTTATTTGCTTACATGTAACTTTTTTATTTTGCCTTTAATTTTCTGGTTAATTATTTTCTAGCAGGATGTTCTTTAGCCTCCATATATTTGTGGTCTTCCCAATTTTTTTTAAAAAAAATTTTATTATTTATTCATGAGAGAAAGAGAGAGACAGAGAGAGAGAGACAGACAGACAGAGAGATAGATGGCGAAGCAGGCTCCATGCAGGGAGCCTGATGTGGGACTCGATCCTGGGACTGTGGGATCACTCCCTGAGCCTAAGGCAGATAGATTCTCAACCACTGAGCCACCCAGGTGTCCCAGTAGTCTTCCCAATTTGTTTCCTTGTGGTTAACTTCAAGTTTCATAGTGTTATGGTCTGACAGTATGGATGGTATGATCTCAGTCTTTTTGTACTTGTTGAGGGCTGATTTGTGACCCAGTATGTGATCTATTTTTGAGAATTCTTCTGTGTGCACTTGAAAAGTATCTGTATTCCACTGCCTTAGGATGAAATGTTCTGAATATATCTCTTAAGTCCATCTGGTCCAGTGTGTCATTCACAGCCATTGTTTCCTTGTTAATTTTCTGAATAGATAATCTGTCCATTGCTGAAAGTGGGGTGTTAAAGTCCTCCACTGTTATTGTATTGCTATCAAGGAGTTTTTTGGTGTTTGTTACTAATTGATTTATATATTTGGGTGCTCCTAAGCTGGGGGCATAAATAATTACAATTGTTAGATCATCTTGTTGGGTAGACCCTTTCATTATGATATAATGGTCATCTTCATCTCTTGTTACAGTCTTTATTATAAAATTTAGTTTTTCTGATATAAATATGTCTACTCCAGCTTTCTTTTGACCTCTATCAGCCTGATAGATGGTTCTCCATTCCCTCATTTTCCATCTGCAAGTGTCTTTATATTTAAAATGAGTCTCTTGTAGACAGCATATAGATGGATCTTTTTTTTTTTAATCTGTCCTGATACTCTAAGTCTTTTGATGGGGGAATTTAGTCCATTTCTACTCAGAGTAATTATTGAAAGATATGAATTTAGTGCCATTGTGTTACCTGTAAAGTTCATGTTTCTGGTGATGCTTTCTGTTCCTTTCTAATCTTTGTTGCTTTTGGTCTTTTTCCACCCCCCTCACTCAAAGAGTCCTCTTTAATATTCTTTGCTGGGCTGCTTTAGTGGTCATGAACTGCTTTAGTTTTTGTCTGGGAAACTCTCTCTCCTTCTATTTTATCCTTGCTGGGTAAAGTGTTCTTGGCTGCATGTATTTCACATTCAGGATGTTGAATATATCCTGTCACTGTCTTCTGGCCTGCTAAGTTTCTGTGGACAGATCTGTTGTGAACCAGATCCATCTTTCTTTGTACATTAAGGTTGTTTTTTTGTTTTGTTTTGTTTTTCTGTTTTTTTTCCCCCTTGCTGCTTTCGGGATTATTTCTTTGTCCGTATATTGTGTGAATTTAGCTATAAAATACCTTGACGATGGTTGGGTTTTGTTGAATTTAATGGGAATCCTCTGTGCTTCTTAGATTTTGATGTCTGTGTTGTTCCCCATGTTAGGGAAATTTTCGGCTATAACTTGCTCAAATAAATCTTCTGACCCTTTTCCTTTCTTTATCTTCTGGGACTACTATGATATCAATGTTATTCTATTTTAATAAGTTGCTGAGTTCCCTAAGTCAACCTTTATG
The DNA here is from genome assembly GCF_018345385.1 of Vulpes lagopus. NCBI lineage: Eukaryota > Metazoa > Chordata > Mammalia > Carnivora > Canidae > Vulpes > Vulpes lagopus. Next base: position 116,640,849 of record NC_054825.1, read on the forward strand.
ATCCATTACCTTTGTTTCCTTCTTCTTTTCAGCTTCATTATTTTCCATAATTTTATCTTCTTTATCACTGATTCATTTCTCTGCTTCATCTATCCTCATTATTATGGCATCCATTTGGAATCTCATCTTAGATATATCATTTTTCATTTTGGCCTGACTAAATTTTAGCTCTTTTATCTTTGCAGTAAGGAATTCTCTAGTGTCTTCTATGCCTTTTCCTTTTTTTTTTTTTAAAGATTTTATTTATTTATTTGTAAGAGACGCAGACACACAGAGAGAGAGGCAGAGACACAGGCAGAGGGAGAAGCAGGCTCCATGGAAGGAGCCCGATACGGGACTCGATCCCGGCGTCCCTTCTATGCCTTCTCCATGCCCAGCTAGTATGTTTATAATTTTTCTTTTAAATTCTAGTTTAGACATCTTACTTATCACTGTATTGATGAAATCCCAGGCTGTCATTTCTTCCTGTTCTCTCTTTTGGTGTGAATTTTGTCATTTTGGATGAAAAAAGGGAAAAGAAAGAGAAAAAGGTGAAATAAAATAAAAATTTAAAAAATTTAAAAATAAAGAAGTTAGATCTAGGTGTGTTCTGGTCTGCTTGTTATAAGACTCTTCCATGGATCATTTTTTCTGTTTGTAGATATGCAGCTTTGTTCTCTAAGACTTCTGCTCAATTTCATTGTTGTTCAGAATGATTTGACATTTATCTAGCTGTGTTCAATGAGGAGGCAAGCTTAGGGTCACCCTACTCCTCTGCCATCATAACCCTGTCCTCACTCATTCTACATCTTAATATTTAGTATTAATGTTCAGTTTTCAATACTTATTTCTGATATATTTTTTTAATTTTTATTTATTTATGATAGTCACACAGCGAGAGAGAGAGAGAGAGAGAGAGACAGAGACATAGGCAGAGGGAGAAGCAGGCTCCATGCACCGGGAGCCCGACGTGGGATTTGATCCCGGGTCTCCAGGATCGTGCCCTGGGCCAAAGGCAGGCGCCAAACCGCTGCGCCACCCAGGGATCCCTTATTTCTGATTTTAATTGTGTGAGGATCTGTTATATCTGCATATAAAACAGATACTTCTAGGGATGCCTGGGTGACTCAGTGGTTGAGCATCTGCCTTTGGCTCAGGGTGTGATTGATCCCAGAGGTCCGGGATGGAGTCCCACATTGGGCTTCCTGCATGGAGCCTGCTCCTCCCTCTGCCCATGTCTCTGCCTTTCTCTATGGTCTCATGAAAAATAAATAAAATCTTAAAAAAAATAAATAAAATACATACCTCTAGATAAAGATTTTCATCACTGCTGTTTTATTAAAATTGTAAGTACTTCTAAATATCTGTATGTCTTTCCCTGTGTGACTTATGCTACTTGGCCATATCAATCTCTCCCCATCTGTCACTGTCATCTGCTGTATTAGTATGCTATTGCTGCATAACAAATTACCACTAACTTAGTGGTTAAAATAACACCCATATATTAGCTCACAACCCAATAGGTCATAGTCCAGATAAACTTGATTGAGTTCTCTTTTGGGATCTCACAAGGCCAAAATCAAAGTATTGGCAGGGCTCTTTTTTAGAGGTTCTGGGGAAAATATATGCTTCCAGATTCATTCTTATTGTTAGCAGAATTCAGTTCTTTGTGGTTGTAGGACTGAGGCCCTGTTCCTATGCTGGCTATTGGAAGGGGGTTGATAGCACCTCTGAGAGGTTTTTTCAGATTCTTTCCTTGTGGCTTTCTCCTTCAAGTAAGCAGTGGAGAATCTTATGTACGGAGTCCCCATTTATGCTGATATTATCTGACCTTTCTTTCTGCAATTGGCTGGAGAAACTCTGTTTTTCAAGGGCTCATGTGATTAGGTTTGTCTTCTCTGGCTAATCCCCCTATTTTAAAGACAAGTGATTAGTATACTTATATCCATCTGCAAATCCTTTATGCTATGTAATATAACATAATCACAGGGGTAATGACAGGAAGTAGAGGTCAGGGAGCCATCTTAGAATTCTACCTATTGCTCCAACCAACTTCCAGTCCATATCTCCCTACCTACTGAGCACTTGAGCATCAGACTTATTATCTTCCTCTCTGTCACACTCTGGGTTTGTTTTTGTTTTTAAGTAGGCTGCATGTGGGGCTTTGAACTCTTGATCCTGAGTTCAAGACATGAGCTAAGATCAAGAGTAAGATCTTAACTTAACTGACTGAGCTACCCAGATGCCCCTCTCTATCATACTCCTAATGTCACATGGGGGCTCAGCATTTGTGCAGAGACCCTTGTTACACATTTATACTTAAGTTCCTTGACTCTGCCAATGGTTCTCCACTCCAGACCTTATTATTTTCATTCAAAAATGTCATACATATGAAATATGAAGCCTATGCTTCCAATTGTCTTGTGGGCTAAACTGGAACTACATCAGACTAGGCTAAATTTCCAATTCCTGCAAGGGAATGATGGGGCTAGGAAAGCAGGACCATCTTCTGGCTTTTTTTTTTTTTAATCTCACTGAACCTCTCACTCTGCAGTATTCTTTTCCCCATGTGGGAACTAGGAAAGAGTTTCTCTTCTAGTTCAGTAGGGTATGAGGTCCTGAAGCACTGTATTCCATAGTCTTACAAGTAGGAGGTCAACAAGAGGGTGACATGTCAGATCCTGGATGGACAATGCTGAAGTCAAAACACAGCGAATCCAAACCCAGGTGGCTTATCAAGAGGAGCCAGCAAAGCATCAGCAGCAAGGATGTAGGGTAAAGGGAAGAGGCTTAAGGAACAGGAAGGTTAGGGCAGTAGGGGAATAAGAGGCAGACTGGCTGAAATGTAGATCCGCAGCCCAATTCCCTACTCCCTGGTCCTCCCTGTCCTCCTTTCCTTCCTTCTTTTTAACATTCGCAGCACATTTTAACCTGAACCAATCAGAATGGGTGGACACATCTTTCCATTCTACTCCAGTCTAAAGCAGTCTGCGGTAACTTTTACATCATTATATTCTGTAATGCTTAGAGCAGTATTTTGGGGGGTATTGAACAATAACATTAAATAAAAAAAAGAAACATAATAAAAGAGGGAAAAATAGTTTGTTCACAACTAGTGCAGAAACATTAGCTAAGCCTTGTATGGCTAGAATTTTACCAATATCTTATTGAAAAATGATTAGCAGCTCAAGAGTAGGCCCAAAGTGTAATGATTGTGGGTGTTATGTGTATTTTGTTTTGTGAAGTTATAACTTAATTAGCCATTGCCAATGTGTATGGTTTATTCTGTCACCAGCTGAAATTCCTTCCAGCCCATCCTGTTCTTGTTCTTACAGAGCTTCAAAGTCTCCTCAGTATTGTTACCCAGTAACCCTTGAGCAGCATGTGCTCCATTGATAGTTTTAATGGCTTTGGTGGCATCCAGGCTAGTACAGCACCTTCCTTTCAAGATGGGACTCTGGTGGTGCCCATAAAGAGTCACAGGAGCACTCTATGCTCTTCAGAACACAATGTATGAAGTATGGTTTCATCACAATAATATCAAGTCATGCCATGTCCTACGGGACACATAATGTTCCAGTAAGGATATTAGAAAGTTTACAGAGCTGCTTAGGTTGGGCAGGTCAATAAGAGTTCATTGCGGCATTTACATTTACATTTCTCTAAACAAGAATATTGGAAAACACAGAGACCCACAGGTGGTTCTGGACCTGCAGCATCAGTCCCCCTGCCTCTGCTGGAAGTTTGCTTCAAGATCACTTCCTGGCTCTCAGTGGGCCAGAGCAGGTGGGCAGATATGAGAGCACAACCCTCACTCCTGCCTGGCACTCAACAGTGCTGTCAGAAACATTTGTGTATTATCAATCCCATAATCATTTCTGAGAGACTGATGCATTTCTGTAAAAAAGCCTGATTTACATGGTGTGACTACAGATTTAAAAGATGGATTTTACTCTGGCTTGTTGAAATCATTCTTCAGAGACAATGTTTGAGACAAAATTTGTCAAATGGTCTGTGGTCCACTTACCCTAGATATTAATCTCTGCCTACCAGTGCTGGGAGTCTCTTTTCCTCCTGAAAAAATTCCATTCTTATGAATTTAGTCCATTCATGTGGAATCAACCTTATAGGACTATTATTGCCTTCTCTTTTTTGAGGGACTAGAATAAAAAAAGAAAAGGCATTGGCAACCAATTGTGTAGCCCGGTTCATAGAAAGACAAATGATCTTTTCTTATTCTTTAAAAATATACAAAGCTCTGCTAAAATAGAACTTCATATTACAGGTTGCAGTTATTAACTTAGGAGGTAATGGGGTTTCTACTTTCTCATGATAAAAGCTTCCCATGTTAACACCACCTACTGCATAATGTCTTGGCACGATGTGCAGAATTTTCTTTGTTATATAGTTAGTGAATGGCAACTTTTCCCTCATGAGTTCCAATTTTTAGGCAAAGATAACTCCATGAATTCTAAGAACAAGAGCTGTGTTCTCCTTAGAAATAGCGAGCAAGGCAGTAAAAGAGATACTATTTTTGGAATGCTTGTTAATCTTCTGTTTTATTATACGCCACACATATATTATTCAGAAAACTTCCCTAAAACACGAACATGAATAAATATTGTAATTCTTTACCATCAACCTTAATATTTCTAGAAGAGTGTATCGTTAAAAAAAGAGGTTTGGCAGAAAGCTCTTGTGCCTTTATTCTCAATCTTCTTGGCTCCTCACCCAACTTCTACGAATCTATAATGCCATCTTCATCTAAACCCTGTTGAAGCAGGAAGATGGAATAAATGTGTAGCACTGAAGAGGCTCATACTTTTAAAGATTCCCAAAGCTTCCATACAGGGGAAAGGGAGTGTGTGCTGAGGAATAGGAATGTGTCTCTAACATAGGAATTGATTTGAATTAAGGATGTGGGACAAAGGGGACTCCTCTAACAATCTTAGGTTACCATGGAGGATGGTTTCTCCTCCCACCTTGTGATAGAAATTATTCCCATCATCCCTGGAATTGTAGTCTTTCTACTTTACTGCTTAGGGATTGTTTATTGACTGGTAGGACAAATTACTTTCAAGCAAAATGCTCCAGATCCCCACTTGGATTTGTGAATAGGGGGAGGATCAAGGGGCTATTAGATTTCCATAAGAATTTGAGTGTTTTAAGTAGTGAAAAGAAATTTTTTAGTTTGTGAAATGTTCATATTTACATTGCAAATTAGGATGATTTAGGGAAATATTGGCGTGCTAACGTAGAAAAGCATAGAATATAGTTTTCAGGGCCTTTTGTGTAGAACATTAGATCCATGAGATCCAGGAATTGTAGAATAATAAACTTCTATTTTCCCTTTAAAAATATGAGAGGCATACTTCACTCTGCTTGTTATGTAGAGTAAATGGAAGGAGAAAACATTGAGAATATTATAAAGTCTTATGTTTCTGATTTAGGCTACTGTTTAGAATGCTGATTGTCATTCACATTTTATGCGTATGAAACAATATGAGTTTTATAAAATTACTAAGTTTATGAGAGGATTAAGCAGGTTTTACTTTTATAGTCATAACGTGTTCAAATGCATTTGCATCAGATGGGAGATATAATTTCTCTTTGTAATTGAAATTTAAATCCCAGCATAAATACGGTGCTTAGAAAACTATTTTATGGGCCTTTCTTTTATAAGGATCCTGCATGGAAAGAGGGTTACACAGCTGGAGATTGTTTAGAGACAATTAAACTTATTGGCTTTTCAGCTGGTGATAAAAGCAGGGCTCTGAGACTCTCCGCATCCTGAAATTGTTACCCAGGTGAATTTCCTTTACAACACTAAGCTCTTTAGTATTCTTAAAAAATTATTTAGCACCAGAGACTTAAGGGGATGATCTATTGGAATTTAAGCCCATGATGAATGCAAAGCATACATTTATCTTTAACATGATTCATGCAGGGTGAACATGAGACCCCAGCCATCTTAAGACGATTACTCACTTCTTTTCCTGAGGAAATTGAAGTGTACTGTTAGTTTGAGTACTCTCTGCCTCCTGTTTCTAGTGCCTCTGAAATAGTACCCTCACTCCCTTTAGATTTTAACATCTGCATCCCCTATTCTCTCCTCTAGACTAGGTAAGAGGCTGGCTTATCTAACAATCCTGATAAGTAAGTGATTTAGAAATACTGCTGCTAAGAACAAGGATTTTATGGATGACTCTTATTAATGAGGAATTTTCAGAATCCATTGGTAAGATATATATTTACCAATGGTAAGATATTCACCATTGGTAAGATATATCTACATATATCTAAGGTAAGATATATGGTAAGATGTATCTACATAAGATATATATTTACCAATGGTAAAATACTTACCATTGGTAAGATATATATTTACCAATATTTACCAATTTACCTATATATATATATATGTAAGATATATATTCGTCAATCGATATAGATATGTGTGTATATATATATATATATCTCCAATATTTCTTTCTAGTGGCTTACAAATCAGATCATGTAGAGGATGCTTGCTTTATGAAGTGTGCTTTATAAGTGTGTCAATTTTTCACAGAAACCCTAGAGGATACAAACTTTTATAGTTAAAACACTTTCAGTTGGCAACTGGCTTGATCCACCTTTTAGCCAAACCCCAAGTGGCCACAATACTCAGACGTGAATAGATAATCTGATGCCATCAGCGTTTTGAGATTCTTTATTGATGTAACTAGTTGGAAAGTTGACCTGGCTTCTTCTCATTAGCGTGAGTATGGGTATCATATGGGTAAAGATGAATCTGTTACAGAAGTTTGATTTCTGAACTGGAGATTTTTACCCTTATTTGACTTAAATCTTTTCCCACTTAAATGTGACAGAATTTATTTCTTGGTACATAGCAAAGGCATGCTGAATATTTAATTTAATTTGTCCTATTACACTAGTACTATGTGTCTATTAACTTCGGGGGGAACATATTGAACTTGTCTTCGGTTTGCTATTTCATGCAGGGACATAAGATGGTGTCACTAATGCTTCCATCTCTTTACTTTGCTTCTGCTTGACATAGTTTTATTCTCCTTGACAGACATTCAGTGGTAAAAAGCAGTGTAATTATTAATTTCCCACTTGACATTGTGAACATTTCGGGGCTAAGTTAGCAGGTAAAAATGTCATTTCTATTATATGTACCCACAGAACTTCAAAGGGCTCCTCGCAATCGGGTCTTGAGTTGGAATGAAGACTGCGTGACATGCAGATCCAGTAAAATTAACTTTGTTAACAGTACTTGACCTTTCTATAAAATACTCAATTTTGTCAGATCCTTTCCTCGTGATGATAGTGTGAAAAAAATTAACATTCATCATCTTTTATTGCTTGATGTTAGATGGAAAGAGATTATTTTAGCAACAGACCTGCATTGGTCTCTCCCATATTGAGCAAATGCTACTCCCTGGGGCTATAATAACTGCCAAGCTGTAGTAGGTATGGGAACATATCAACCTGCTTTACTGAACTGATGTATGATGAGAGACAATTGCTTCCTTACAAAGGCACTACTGATTAATTGGCCTCAGAGAATTATGCCTCAGTCATATTAACTTGAGTGTTACTGCAGCGGTGAAGAGCCCTGGGCACAAAGGTATGTTGAAGGAACACAGCTTTTGGGCCATAGTGAATCTTACAGCTCAGCCCAGTGGAAACATAACACTTGCTACGTTAAAAAATTCCCTGTGGCCACAAAATAAACCAGAAACAGGGGGAGTTAATTTTTATAATATACTTTGACTCAGTATGTCCAAAATATTTCCAGGGTTCAATAGCCCCATGTGGTAACTGGCTGCCATATTGGCCAGAACAGCTCTAGAGACTCTGGATCTTCAAGTTATTTGAGTTCCTGACAGTGTGAAACTTGCTTTCTAATGCAAATGTCGTGTATGTAGAGGAAATACTGAAATATCAGTTAGGTACTGTAAATATCATATTTGGCCTTTGATGGATAGTTTTAACTCTAGTTTTGTAACACCTATGATCCAAATGGAAAAGGAAGTGATTTCTCTGAATCAGATTGGTGTGTGTGTGGTGGAAGGACTCTTGGGACAGGTGTTCAGACAGCTCTGGTTTGTGCGGATCATTTACTAGTGACAGGGACAATTCAGGCTATCCTCACTGAGATTTATTTTTCTTATCTACAGAATAGAAATAGTATACTCTGTCTACCATTTTTCCATGTGTAGATAGGCTTGGCAAAGCACTTTAAAAAGTAACTGTAAAAAAGCTAAAGAATAAAAGGCACATTTGGGGTGCTAAAATTGTTTGAGACCAAAAGTAAATCTTTGGAAGCCATGCCCTGATTCCAAATAGTTCTCTGCTGCGAGGCTACTTTCTGCCTTTGTTTCCTCACTCAATTACTCCATTCAACTTTTAGATCAATTCTCTTTCCCCTTCAAAACAGTTTATTTTGAAAAACTTTACTGTCTACATGGCATAGGTGTTGGGCTGGGTTCTTTGTGTATATGTCTCATTTCATCCTCAAGACTACTCTACAAGTTCTGTTTCATTGTATGGATGAAGGTGATTTGCAGGGAGATGAAGTAATTTGCCCGACAACCCACAGAGACTAAGCTGTCATGTGAGTCAAGCCATCTGAAGAATCTAGAGTTGAGTTACTTGAGCACTAGACGGCACTGCTGTCCATCTCATTTGCTGATGTGCTGTGCTCCTGCATGAATTGTATTTTTTTATATTCTGTATATTATGACCTTTTGACAAAAATAATCTTTCTGGCTGGGCAGAGATTGCCCCTCCTGAGACTGGCCAATTTTTAGAGATGGCAAAAGACTCAGCTGGAGCATGCCATCACTATGTAAGGAACCAATGCAGAGCCATGGCTCTTATGTCTAGCTCCAGCTCATATACCTCAAGAGGCAGTATTCTTCTATCCTAATCATCCTGGAGCCAGACCAGGCAACTGGACACCACCTGTGTAGGTAGGTGCCCACTGAAATCATTAAAACCAGCCAGTCCTGAAAACCAGCCAGTCCTGAACTGTGTATCTTGCCCTGCCTTGCCTTTCCTACAGGAACACTACTAAGATTGTGGCTTATGCACTTTCCTGGCTCCTATCTTCTGCTGTCTGACCCAAACCTGGTGCTTCTCCTGTGACTCTGTGTGGCATGTGGTGAACCCCCTGCCCCAGGACCTGTGAGTATGACAAACTTTGTTTTTGTGTATCTTTCCTGTGTCTCCCTTTGTGGCCGTACTTTAACCATTACCTAAAAGAACACAGAGCACTGAACCACAGCAGTCTGGGCATGACGGTAGTAATTAATGATACACTTTTGAATAAAAAATTATTTTTCACTGATTTATAGTAATTTTCCACCTTGTACTAACTGTAAGGGGACAGTGGATCACCAAGAATGACCAGAATATCATAAAAATGACCGGAGATTTCTCCAAGTTTAGTGAAGACAGCCCTCTGGGGTAAACATGCTTGTGACATTTGGATGCAAAGGGTTTTTTAAAGTTTTTCTTAGGAGCTGGTCAAGTTACAGTAGTCCAAGTTCAGTTTTTAGAGCTGTGCTACAATGAGTAGTTTCTTGAAATGTCCAGGGAAAAAAATCTAATTTGGAACAAGAATATGAGTGTGGGTGATAGATGTGAATTTAAGACAGAGAAGGGGAGGAAAAAAGCTTTGTGCTCTGTTTTTGCCTCTGAGGTATCTGTAAGATGAAGCAAATAAGTAATAAGAATCCAGTAAGCATGCACTCTTTTTAGGGCACTATTGGGGATATGAATATGATAGAGATATCACATGCTATCTTATTGGGGGGCTAAAAATACACTACATGAAAAATTGGGTAATGTAAAAGGGTAATGTATCTTATTGGGGGGCTAAAATACACTACATGAGAAGGAGAGGTGGAATATGATTACTGGCTGAACAGAGGGTCAGGCCACAGGTGCTTCCTTCTGTGGTCACGATGAGGTGAGAGCACTGAGCTGGGAATGCCATGGTGGGATGTCCAGTGAGAGCTGGGGCACATAAGGACCAGAGAGACTGTGTAAAATGTGGACAGTTGGCAAGAAAAAGAGAAAGTATTTCAGATATTGAAGAAGATATGTGATTGTTTCTATGCAATGATTAGAGCATGGGAGGGCAGTGGGAGGAGAGATAACTAATCTGTGCATCCACTGAAACTTTCATAACTAAGATGACTCTCAAAGGCCACCTGAACGCAGAAAAGGGAGACCATTGGCCAGACAACATGACTCATTGGGATGAAATTTTGATTTATTCTGATTTAATAATTTGTCCCTAAGAAAGCATAAATTTTAGTTCCATTAAAGTGTAACCTAACTATAAAAGGGATGGACCAGGAAGAAGGTCAAGATACATCTCAGTGTTAGATATACCCTCATCTGGGTGTCAAAGGATTGTGGAGGTCTTCTGGGGCTCTGCTGGGACACGATGAAATCACCTGCCTCACTAGTCTCCAAGCCCTCATCGCTGCAGTGATCACACTTACTGAAAGGGTGTAATTCCCATTGCGGTCCTCGCCAGGCACACTTCCAACCACTGTGTTCTGGTTTCTTCCCCATTGATATGTTAGTTTAGTGCATATACTTGTCACAGATTGAAGGCTCCGTAAAATATAAGAAATGATTGAGGTTGCAGATTGTCGAGAGGCAAACTTTATTTCACAAGCCCAAGGGGATAATTTACTTTTCATCTCCTCCCTCTCTCTCAAAATAGAGAACCACCAACAAATGGTATATAAAGGAAAACAGAGCAAACAGAAGAGGGAAACTTTGCAATTTATTAACTCAAGCATGAAAGCACAGAAAATAAGCAGGGCTCAACTTACTTGGAAAAATAAGTCTGAACCTATTGCATTAAAACATGGTGTTGCGCTAATCTAATGAGTTTTCAGGCAAATGAGGCATGAAACATTGCCAAAATATAAACTCAGTAACATATCCAAATTACTATTTAATGCCATTATATGTTTTATCTTACTGGCAACTGGTAAAGAATAGATTATTCATAAATCTGCATTAGTAGCCAAATAGGTGAAATTATTTTGCAAAAACTTATTATTCTGGTAACTTGTTGATAATGGCAGGTCAAAAGCAACTGAACTTCCAGCAATAGATACACATATACTTACTTTGTAAGAAAGCACTAACAAGGGCAGCCCGGGTGGCTCAGCGATTTAGCACCTGTCTTTGGCCCAGGGCGTGATCCTGGAGACCCCTGATTGAGTCCCACGTTGGTCCCACATTGGTATCCCTGGGTGGAGCCTGCTTCTCCCTCTGCCTGTGTCTCTGCCTCTCTCTCTCTCTCTGTGTGTGTGTGTGTCTCTCATGAACAAATAGATAATATCTTAAAAAAAAAAAGCACTAACAAGACGGAATACATTTTTACTTTAGTCATCCAGTCCTGAGGAATTCAAGACAATGCTGAAAGAGATGAAACTTGATAGTGTGTATGCAGCTTTGAGGCTAGCATGAAAGAACCAAGAACTGTAATATAATTTTTTTAAAAAAAGAAAATTATTTACCAGACATATTCATAAGATTTATTTGGAAAAAAATTTAAAAATAGCTTTAAAGTTTATCCTAGAATTATTCCATTAAATTCTGGATATTGTTGAATACAGTGTTTTCCTTTTGAATATAGCTGAGTGGGATTAATGAAAAGCTTTGGGTTATGTTTTCAGTAGTGAAAAATGGAAATGATTTATTCTAGACACCCTGATTTTATTATAATACTGTCAAGTCATTAAAATATTGCCAAATTAGGTACAGTTTAGTAAGGGATGGCAGCTCATGAATTTTTTACATCCTTATTTATATGGTTGTTTGAATCTATTTATGTACCATTTGTAATTATTTCTAATGATTAGTACTACTGGCTATTACGTGACAAATCCTTTTTCAGGGGAAAATTAATCTTTCATCCTCCACATGATCAAAAACTTGTCTTTTAAAGGCATCTTAAGTGCCTTCCGGTGAATTTAATGTGGTATTTATTCTGCCTAGGGGAGGCAGGACTAACTCTACAATTTTTATCTCTACGAGCTATTGTCCAGTGTGTATTGACAGTTCATTTGGTTTCGAATGGTTCTAAATGATTCTCCACACTTGGGTAGATGTGCTTATCTGTGAATGAGCAGGTTTCTTGGGCGCACTTGTTCCTGTCACCTTGTGCTGATTTAAATGCCCTTGGTGCTCTGGAATCATATTACGGTGGGAGGGCATCAGAAAAAGGAGCTGGCCCAGCAAGAAGCAGCAAATTTCTCCTTTGTCTGATTCTACTCTGACAGAATTTCTGGTTCTGACAGGAATGAGAAGTTGCTCTTCTGGTGTGCAGTCCATCACACAGCTGGGGGTCCAGCCAGAACTTCCATCGGCATCCACAGTTCTACACCAGGCCAAGCAGCACGCATCTGATCTTTTGTATTCATACCCTTTACTACCACATCTTTACTACCAAACTGGGGACCCTCATCTTCCTTGACCTACTCCATGTAGCTTTACACCTCATTTTCTCTCTCTCTCATCAGATGGAGCCAGTTGGCACTTCTCTGTATGAGTTATATCATTTCCTACTTCTTTCCTAGCAGCGAAGTTACACCACCACAGCCCCTGTAACTCTATCCATCTGCCCATTTGGGCTTTCAAGGGTCTGGTAAAAATTGGAGATAGAATTTTTAATTGATCTCTTACAGTAAGTTACAATACCATTAGCATACAAACAAAAATGTACTTGACTAGGAAAGAATTTGCCTGGACCTCTTTAAAATCTGCCTATGATTTTATGGCACTAAAACACAAGATTTAGTTTGGCATCGAGGCTCTGTGACAAGAGGATGGGTGAAAATCCCTAAAAATCTTTGGTGTCAGTCTATTGCGTATGCTTTTCTTACTGGTATTCAATGCAAACTGGTTTTAAGAACAAACTGCTCTGGGGTTGGTTGAGTGTGGGAAGAATAAAACAAATCTTTCTCTGTGCAAATAAGTTCGTTTAAGACTTATACAAAATCATGCAGATTTATTTACTGATAATCCTACTCTTATGTGTTCATATGCATTGTGAATCTCTAAGATGGAGATGTTGTCAGGCAGTGTTTGCGGAGAGTGGGTGAACATGCATACCCCTTCTTGGAACGCAGTCAGTGGAAGGCTTCTCCGTCAAATGGCCTGTGGATAGTTCATAATTCTGTCTACTTGGCAGCAAAATTTAAGCCCTCCCCTCCTGAACTGTTGAATAGCCAAATTATAAATGTCTGATCAAATATCCATGAGAGTATAATCAATACCAAATACATTACTGCACTTATCCAAGTTTCTCTGCTATAATTCTTAAACTTTTCTATACTGCTCATATAAAGACCTCTCCCAAATTAATTGGTACCATAAATCATTAGAGAAAAGCACATTCTGCCTGGATTATTATAATGTGGCATATTTTCCCAATAGTTTGGAGAAAGGCAGAGATTGGGGGCCCTCATTAGACATTTTGTCAGTTATGCAGCTGCTCTTCGCCTTTGCAAATGTTCTCACTCAGGGTTCCAGACAGAGTCTCAATGTGAAAAACCCAGGGAAAAGGGACATCGGGGAGTTATTGGCTCCCAGATTGAACAAAACAGACAAGGGCAGGAGCACAAGTAGAATGAGGCCTCAGAGCAGGACTCTCTCCAGCTGCCTCTGATCTGCACTTCTGCGTGCTTGTTGGCTGCGTTCGTTTTTTCTGCAGCTGTACTTCTTCCACGTGGCTTTCAATGTGGCCTTACTGCCTTATGTTTTCCTTGCTTCCCCATCTGAGAGTCAGACTATTCTTTTCCTTTTAATTTAGAAAATCATGAAGGAGGCTGATGACCGGCCCTCTTGGATCATTTGCCACCTGGACAAGTCACTATGGCTCTGGGACCATTTAAGAAGATGGCAATGCCCTGTTAGAGCATCCCATGCACAAGTCAGGGAGAAGGGCCATAGTCTACTAGGGGGACGGTACAGTGCTCATCAGAAGCAAGGGAATAATAAATGTCCTCTTCAAAATGCCTGCCCCCATTCTTTAATAGCTGACTCTGTCTCCTTTCCTGGCCTCACCTGAGGGGCCCTGCAAGCTGTCCCCTCTATCCTCACCCTCAGCCCAAACCTTCTGAGAACTTGGGAGGGTGGGTGAAGGATGTAGGACAATGAGCAGACCAAACTGTTCATGTAACTCAGGTATGATTCGGGGAGCCTCCTCTGTGGTTTTGGTGTTTGTAAAGCCTGAATGTCTATCCTTTAACTTTGCTCCTTGCAAGGGAATCAGTTGATCAGGGCTGATTTGTGTCTTTCTGGGATGATTTCTTGAAGCTCTTCCAGGCCAGTGATTCTGGTAATTGTCCTTGTTCCTGAGGTCCCAGTACTTGTGACATTTAAGCTCAGTTCCAAATTAGTCCCTTCTCTCTTCTTCTGGAGGAGTGAAAAGGAGAAGGGGAGGGGTGATGCTTCTGTGGCTTTTCTTCTATCTGGACATTGCCAATGTGGATCTCTCATTACTTCACTGAAATTGTTAGCATCATTATTATGCCACCGCTAAAACTTTGTTAGCCTTACTTGCTATCTGTGGATGAACTAGACTTGTATAATTATAGCAGATGAAAAAGGAGAGCTGTGAATTACATTTGATGAGGTGCATTTGATAAAATAATATACAAATAAGACATATTTTACGTTTTATTTCTATAGTAATGCCTATAGCATGATAATATCAGTGAATATTCAGTAAAATACTACAATCTTTTTTAAAGATTGGAAAACAGGGGTGCTGGGTGGCTCAGTGGGCTGAGCATCCGACTTTTGATTTTGATTCATGTCATGATATCAGAGTTGTGAGATCAAGCCCTGCATTGGGCTCCCTGGGATTCTTTCTCTCTCTCTCTCTGTCGCTCTCCCTGCTCTCTCTTTCTCTCTCTCAAAAAATAAAATAAATAAATAAAATTTAAAGAAAGGGGGGAAACAGATGCCCAGGCTGCTGAGACATGAGAGTTAGTTGAAGAAGTATGCATCTTAGCTCTTTCTAGGCTAAGGATTTTTCTAGTTAATATTGATGCTTCTTATATCTTAAATTGAGTGGGTTATTAGAAAACTATATTTCACTAATTTATTTAGATTAATCAGTGTACAGAAGTGTAGATCAGTAGGTTTCAAACTCATGGAAGTAACTGTAGAAATAGTGTTAAAAAAAGTGTCAGGCCCAGGGTTTTCTCTTTTGAAATTACTTGATTTCAAACAGTTTTAAGTCTCTTTGTCTCCTCCCCCCTTTATCCTCTTTTGCTCTATTGTCATGATCATTTTAGGTGGTTAGTATGCATCTTAGTACCTGGTTGCCTGAAATTAAACATATTTCCCCAAGAAATGACTTTTGTTTTCAAAAAGACTTTTGTTTAATTTAGGGAGAGTGAATAAATTCACAGAGCAGGATTTGTCAATAATGGGTAAAAATCACAGAAGCTTGACATGGAAGCGTCTCTCATTCATTTTAAATCTGTACTGGAGTTTTAAAAGAACAGAGCTTATATTTGCTTACATTTTGTAAAAAGTTTTATAGTTTATAAAGCACTTGCCTACATATAAAATCTTATTTGATTAGGGTTGCCAAAAAATAAACAAAAACCCACTTAAGTTTGCATCCCTACAGAACACGCAGTAAGTTTTTAGCGTAAGTACGTTCCAAAAATTGCATGAGATATGCTTATACTAAAAATTATTCCATGTGTATGTGGAATTCAAATTTAACTGACTATCCTGTATTTTATTTGACAAAGCCATATTTGATCCTTTGATAAATCTGTAAACTTAGTAGGACACTGTCTCCATTATACAAATGAGGACCTTAAATGTGAGTGGTCTCCTATGTGTCAGATCCTGGGCTATTCTTGATCATGACATGATGCATAATTCATAGATCCTGCCTTTAAGGCTACTCCAGTCAAGTTATCAGGAAACAAGTCATCAGTATAATGTATGTAGTAATAGGGGAAAGAATAGAGTAATACAGCATCCTATATAAAGGATGCTTAACCCAATATTGGCAAATCAGAAGGTTTCCTATGGTGGTGACATACATTTTGAATCTTGAATGTTGAGAAAGAATTGGGAGCAGATGAGTTTGGGGGAGGGAGAAAGAAAGAGAAGAAAGTTCTGGTGTCATTTAAGGAACTTCATACTACTGTTCAATATTACTGGCTAGAGAATATACCTTGAGTTGGGGAGTGGTGACAGGTGAAGCTAAAGAGGTGGGCAAAAGTCAACTCATGAATTGATATGTGCAATGCAATTTTTTCTTTGGGGCAATATTACTCTTCAAGGTGAGATGAAATGATTGAATTTGAGTTTTATTGTGATCACCATATTGCAACTAAGACAATGGGTTGTAAAGGACAAGACTTAAGGAAAATTATTCATTGGAAGAGCCACAGTAACTTGGGTGACAAATGAAGGTGTTGAGAACGGGGATAATGGCCACCGAGATGGAGAGAAATGGATCTTTGGGGAGATATCAGGAAGGCTAAGAAACAGGAATTATTTACAGGACCTGGTGTATGAGGGAGATAAATAGGTGAAGCTGCTGGAAACTGGATGGATGAATGACATCATTTATTGATATAGGGAACAATGTCATATGGGAGGGAACAAATACTTTTCAGTTTTGGATATGTTCAGTCTGACATGCCTGTAGGGCTTCCATGCAGAGATATTAAGGAGGGTAGTTTATGTAAACATTAAACCTAGAAGAGAGATCTGGGCTGAAGAGACCTTATGATTTATGATTCATGAGCTTATTAGAGCTATGTGTTGAAATAATAGGTAAGCATGAGATCACCCAGGAGTGTTTGGAGTCAAAGAGTGTTTGCCACACAGAACCTCCAGGGAAAAATCAACAGTCAAGAAGCAAAATGTGCAGAGGAAGCCGACAATGCAATAGCATCTGCAAAGGAAACTAAATGGGAATGTCCAAGCCAATAGAGAAAAACTAAGGAAGAAGTTGTAAAGGTCCAACTTTCGAAAAGCAGAGGACAAATATAATAAAATGATAACTGAAAAAAGTTCCATCTTTAGTCATACAACAAGGATTGTTGATAATCTTGGTTTGATGTGGCGACCTGGCTCAGAAAGTGAGGTGCTCCATACCTATAAGGAGATGAGGTGAACTGGACTACAGGTGAGATCCACTTGCAAATAGAGTCATGAGTTTAAGAAGACCAGGACAGGCAACAATACTTGCCTCATTCTGTTCTTTGGAGCATTTACTACATTAAGAAGCTTCCTTAAAAAAAAAATCTGTAGCAAAATAAATTTGGGAAATATTACATTGTGTTAGCATATTTAATATTCTGAGAAGATCTGGAACAATAAAACCTGCCTAATTTTGCTTATCCTAGAATTTCCAATATATATTGTTCTTTTCGTGTAATAACAATGTGATGGAACAGTTTAGGAAATTCTGTGCTAGCAGATATGAGGCAGTGGATGCAAAAAGGTGAACAGTATTATGTTTAGAAATAAAATACTGATAGACTTATAGCTGTAGCTATTTTGATAAACGTTGATTTTAACAAGTTCTACAAATTAACCAATAAAGTGATTTCCCCCTGCCAATGAAAGTTAAAAAAAAAAAACAACACACAAAACACTTAAGAATGGTGTTATTTTTAACCATAAGAGTCAAACAATGAGTCATATAAAGAGAAAATATAAATCAACTACAACCCTGCCCCTCAGATATAATCATTGTTAAAGACAGTTTGTATACATATGCTTAGAAAATAATGAGAACACATCATTCATATTATTTGGGGATCTAGATTCTTCCCACCCCCATCAACAAGGGTCCCGTGTGCCTGGAGATCTTGAGAAATTCCAGAATTGCCTATTGTTTTAACATTTGTCAATATAAGTAAAATCAAATTTTCTTATTTTTTATTTCTTTAATAATAAATATGAACATCTTTTCCCATGTCAGTAGACTATATATTTTCATTTAGTTCTTTTGTAATTACTCACACATGTTTCTTGACCATTTTTCTGTTGCTGTTTGTCTTTTTCTTATTGATTTTCAAAAGCTCTTATATTAGAAATACTATTCTATTATACTGTTCTATTATATAGGCTTGAAATATTTTTGCTGTTTTTCCATTTTCTTGTAATTTTGTTGTTAATTATGTTTATTGTAGTAGTCAAATCTATTCATCTTTCCTTTATTGTTTTGGCCTTGGTACTTTGTTTTAAAAATATTTTGACATCCCAAGTTTATACTTATAGATGTATTTACCTAAATTTCCTTGTAGGTTTTTATTTTTTTCTCATGTTTTTGACCATCGCATAATGTATGGAACAGACATCCTTCAGCTTCACCCAATGCTCAGCTTCATCAGGTACAGCAAAGGTGACAGATGGGATAAGGCTTAGAGGCATCCGTTTGACTTAACACATCATTCAAACAAAAATAAATGAGTTTTTTTTTTTTTTGCATTTTTGGTTATAATTTTGATGCAGTCAAGTCAGAATATTCATGTTTTAAAAAGTAGGTCAATTTCAAAATGTGTTCATGGTGGATGGAGGCATAACTTTTTCCTAACCAAATTTTTATTATCAAATTTATGAAGCGACAAGTGTAAATTTTTTCCCCTACATTTGAATCTCTCAAATGACTTTCAGGGTTCTTGAATGTCCACAACAGTACTATTTTGCATTGTTGTACCAGAGAAGATCAGAGACACATGTTCTGTTTGCCAGAAAAATCTCTGCTGAGTACATGGGAAGAATTAGCTCTTAAGTGTGATGACAATAGTAGACATCTGTTGTTTTGGCTTGCTCACCATTTCTTCTTCCCTCAATACCAGCACACCAATTTTCTTTTGGAAAAAATCCTTTCCTCAACTCTGTGTAGTCCTATGGGAGCTCCTTATCCTGAGGCACTCTCTTCTGTGCCTCAGGGGCAGGTTTATGACAGAATGGCCAATTGTATCACATGTTCCTCCCCCTTGGTCTTAGTGATTTGTTGAAGGATAGTCATGTGATCCAAAACTAGGTTAAGTTTTTGGTAAGATTTGATCTATGAGCCCTCGTGTCGGGGAGGGAGGCGAAGGAAGGGTCATATTTTCTTTTGGTCATAAACTCTATTGAAAATATAAATTGGTGCCTTTTGAAGTTATGTTCTTTGCTTTTTCTGTAAAAGAAATTGATGTCAACATGCAAAGAAGCAGAGAAAGAGATGAGGAGTGGAGAACTGAATTTAGTTAAGCCTGAAATCAGTACTAAACCCTCAACTCTTAGATGTGAACCTAATACATTAGTTAGCTCTTCCTCTTTTTTGTTCCTTAAAGCTAAGTTGAACTGTCCTTGATTTTTATCACTTGCAACTAAAAGATTGTTGATTAATACATAATAAAGTGATAGGCTTTCAACTGCTGAATATTATTATTGTTGAATAGATGTTGATGGCTAGATTTTATAATTTGATTTTGGCCTGGAATTGGGGTCTAACATGAGAAAGAATATAGCTTTGAAACAATGAGACAGCACTCTGGTTTCCTAATAAAAGGGCCTGAGAATTATTTTCAGATTTGCTACTGAATAATTGCATAACTCGCTTCTGAAAATGGCTGTATTATTGAAGAATGCTATTGAAGTGATGCTAGGAATTCACTAGACAGTGCTCTCCCACAATCTCCTCAAATGAGCAGTAGCTGTTTAAGATGCACACTATCAAGCACGGTTGTTGTGATAGGGATTGATTAAATGATTCCAAAAGCCTGGCATTCCCTAGAGACTATGGCCGTGTAATAGCTGGTGTCATTGCCCTCTGTTTTTTTTTTTTCCCCCTCTGTTTAAGTAGTGTATTTAGAGGTGGGTTTGTGGTGCTGGGTTCCCCTGATGGATTGGCTTACCGAAGCACACTATGTAGGACACAGAAACCACAGAGTGTGACTCCTTATTACATTGGTGATTTTTGAATACCAGACACTTTGTAATATTCAAGCACTAGTTTTTTAACATCTAAGTAGCATGTACTACTACTTTAAGGTGTTAAAGGTGGCTTTTAAAGGAAAATTCTTCAGTCTTGTTATCTTTTTACATGGTATATTTCATACTTTAAAAAAAGGTATGTAAAAATTCAAGTAGTTGAACTGCGTTGTTGGCAAGTCACCCCTTCCTCCTTCTCTCCCTCCCTTTCTCTCTCTTTCTCTCTTTCTTTTTTTAAAATTTTATTCATTTTTTAAGTGATTTTTTTAAAAACATAGCAATTTGGCTCTGGTGCTGGCTATATAGCTGTTTTCAGCTAACATCAGTGATTTATTCTCTTTTTCATTGTTGCGTCATTATCCTCATAAACATTTTCTTCTTCTCATAGGACATACATCATCCTAGCACATCAGTTCACAAGTGTAGACTAATAGAGAAGAGAGAAGATGAGTTTATGATACCTGCTTTGACTTTTTCCACATCTTTTAATCAAATAACTGAATGGTTTCTGTAACATTTCTCAGAAACTTTATGTCCAACTTGGCAATAATGTGTTAGAAACAGAAGTGGAAGGGGAGGGGAAGAATGATGAGGTAAGCAAGGGTTTGAGGCAGAAGAATTGGAATGACTGTGGAATTGTTTTCTTTAAAAATTTTTATTGAAGCATAAAAGAAAAAAAATAAATGAATTGGTTCATTAATTTTCTCATATGTATGTATCCACATAGCTACTACCCAGATCAATATATAGAATATTTCCAGCACTTCAGAAGTCTCCCTCCTTCCCTCTCCAAGTCAATATCCCTCTCAGTGATGACCATTATTCTGAGCTTTATCATTACAGAATGGTGTTTGCTGTTCTTGAACTTCCATAAATGGAATCATGTAGCATATACTTTTTATTTGGCTACTTATGTTCAGCATTTTGTCTATAAGATTCATCATTGTTGTTGACTGAGTTATATATTATAAGAATACATCACAATTTGCTTCAGTTGTAAGATAATACTGCAATTAGGCAAACCAATAGAGACAGAAGTAGATTAGTGATTGCTTGGAACTAAAGGTGATAACAGGGATTAATGGTGAAGGAAAACGGGGGATCTTACTGGGGTAATGAAAATGTTGTAAAATTAGATAATGGAGATAGTTGCATAACTTTGTAAATTTCCTAAAAATCATTGAATTGCATATTTTATATTGTTGATTCTTTTTTTTTTTAAATTTATGATAGGGACACAGTGAGAGAGAGAGAGAGAGAGAGGCAGAGACACAGGCAGAGGGAGAAGCAGGCTCCATGCACCGGGAGCCCGACGTGGGACTCAATCCTGGGTCTCCAGGATCGCACCCTGGGCCAAAGGCAGGCGCCAAACCGCTGCGCCACCCAGGGATCCCTATTGTTGATCTTTAAAAGATGAATGAACCCAGGATGATCACACTCACCACCCAAACTGAAAAATGGTAGCACCTTATCACTTGATTTTGATATTTTCCTTTTTAAAAAATGAAATTTATAGATGCAATTTAAATTTATTTTTAATCTTCCACAAACTTATTGCGTTCTTTTCTTTTCCAGATGTTTCTACTCTCATGAAATTGGCATATATCCTTCCTGTTTATGTTTACATATATATAGTATGTATTATATATGTATATAATATATGCACATATTTATTATCAGCATATAATGTGGTTATGTAAAGAAATGATGAAATATAAGCCTTGTTAATTGGTACCTAGCATACAGTTAGGTATTCATCAACTATCAGTGAAATACATGTATTCAGAATAACATCTAGTTTTTAGATTGCAGAAGGATTGCATATGTAATGCAAAACACTTGGCAAACAGGAAAATAGGAAGAGAAACAAAAGCTATAATCTCTTCTAATCTCACCGTTTGAACATGACTTTTATTAATCTGTTGTCATATTTTTCTTGTAACTGTTCATACATATATATGAAGCTGCCTGGGCCCTCTGGCCAACCTAGTCATCTTTAAACTACAGCAACATTCCTTAGCCCGCATGATCGATGAACTAACCTTTCTTTGTAAATCTACAGATCATGCATCCTTTCCTAGAAAGAAGAGAGCATAACCCTCAAGCATTAAGGAACCAGACCACCCCCTCCCCCTTGCACAACCCCTGGACACTAAGGAACCAGACCCCTTTGCACAACCACCTAGCACGGAGATAAGGACTATAGCTGGCACCATTGAGTCTGCATGTAATCCAAGAATGCTATGGACCACTGCACTCTCTTTACTGATTAACTGCCCTAAGCCCCTTTAAAAGCCTCCGGGCCAGGCTGAAACCTCAGAACTGGCCTTTGTACAAGAGTCCACCTTCTCCTTGGGTGGCCAGCCTTCTAAATCAAGTTCATATTCCTTTCCAATCAAAACTTATCTCTTGAGTATTGGCCTTCCATGCAATGGGCAGCTGAATTTGGGGTTTCAGTAATATATATATATATATATATATATATATATATATATATATATATATTTTATACATGTATGCTGAATACGTTCCTTTATTGCCTACTTTAAAAATTAGTAATGTATTATTTTATATTGTCTCCTCTGTGTCAGAAACTTCTATGGAACACTTTATATACATTATTTCATTAAAACACACTGTGACTACATTTATCTATAACATGATTTGTGCTAATTGCATGACATTCTATTGTATGGATTTATCATAATTTACTTTATTAATCCACCATTCTTAAACATTAGTTTGCTTCCAAATTTTCACCCTTTCTAAGTAACAAATCAAAGAAATTACTTATAAGAAATTTCTTATATGTATGTGGAATTTATATATGGAATATTCATATTCCTTATCTATAACTGATTATTTACTCAGGATAAAGCCCTAGAACCGGAACTAGAAGGCCAAAGAATACATATATTTTAGAATTTTGTGATTTGTTTTATCACAATAAACTTCAGAAAAGTTGTACCCTTTTAGACTTTCACCAGTAGTATAGGAGACCAGCTTAAGACAAACAAGTTTTTGGTCACAAGGTTTTGTGTCAATATAGGAGATGACAAAGTAGTTGTCCTAGAGAGATTTAGGCAGATGTTGAATGAACATCTGTCATGGCTGCTGAAAAGGAGGCTAATATTGGGTAACATTTGATTTAGATAAATTCTAGTGACCTTTTCAACCCTCAAATTTGTAAAATACTGTTTCCTATTCCTCATTCCTCACTGCTTAATTCTATCAAAACAACACTTTAATAAAGACTTGTTAATCTTAATGCCAAGATTACCTTTTGGTTTCTATTTACAATTCTCATTAGATCTTATGTTTGCTTTTCCAAGTAACTAAAATAACATCTTTTTTGTTGTTCCCTTCATGACTAAATTATTTGTAAAAAGGGCATTGGCATTGTAGCTATAAGAATGGCCCCATGGGAGGAATTCTTTTTAAAATTAATTTTGGCACCTGGATAAAACCACTCTTAATTTGTATGTGTGTTTTGTGTGTGTGTGTGTGTGTGTGTGTGTGTGTGAGTGTGTGCATGTGCTGAGAAATGGAATATATCTAATCCCTGTGAGACTAGAATCTCTGTGAGAAAGTTTTCTCAAGTGTTCATAAGGAGAATTGAAATCTCAATAATAAAAATAAGGAAAATAATGTACTAAAATGAACTTGGTAAGTGTATTTTTACTGTGCTTTTACACTGAAGTCTTCTATGACCACATGGTTGCTTGTATTTTAGGCTAATGTATGACAAAATGTTTAAGCCAAAGATTGACCGTTTCATAATTAAATCACCATTGTGCATAGTGGTAGTGGGTTCATTTTGTGGAAATTATTGATGTGAATATTGTACTGCAGTATCATGCATGTATAAAAAGTATAACAACATAAGTTCTTTGTCTTTGAACACTGTACAATCAATATTCTATTACCACAATACTGGTTTTGCTGCATTGTAGCTAAATTAGTGTGTCAGGTATAGAAATGCTTAACCAGACATTCAAGTAACAAAGGTGATGCAAGAATTCTAATTATTTTCTCACCTATTTATGCATTTATCTTTTATCCCTTGGTGCTTTTAGAAATTGCTCTCAATTTAAAAGTCATTAAGATATTTATAAATATGTAAAAGAATGTGTTAATTTATATTATTATAAGTGAAATTGTGTGGCAAAAATCACATTTTAGTAACAATAAGGACATTTATACAGAGTCTTATGGTTAATATTCGGTGGGTCTTAATTCTTAACTTGCATAGAAATGCAGGATATTTTAAAGTATGTAAATAGAATGTGGAAATATTACTGAAATATTAATAAAATTACATAATAAGTAAGGTATCTAAAGTATAGGTTATGTAGGATCTTTTAATTGGAAATTCACTAGGGGAGAGAAAATGTAGTAGCATATATATGTTATGAGAGAATGTAACTTGATACCTTCAAAAATGCATAGAAGCTAATGAAAACACTTTGAACTTATACTAAGCAGTATTATAACGTTCTAATATTTTTTGTTAGAATAATCCAATTTATTGAGATCTTTATTATACTTATTTTAAGAGGAACTGATATATTTAATGATGTATTTTTCTTTCTTTTTTTAAAAATAAAAAGTATTTTTTAAAAAAGATTTTATTTATTTATTCATCAGAGAGACAGGAAGAGAAAGAAGCAGGCTCCATGCAGAAAGCTGATATGGGACTTGATCCCAGGTATCCAGGATCATGCCCTGGGCCGAAGGCAGATGCCCAACCACTGAGCCACCCAGACGTCCCAAGGATATATTTTTCTGATAGTGTTTTCAGCGTTTTCAAACATATTTTGCAATTTTGCCTGTGTTTTGCAAGGTTTTTAATTTTTATCTTATTTCCTGATTGTAGAATAACCCTAGGAATTAAAATTTGTGTGCGGATGTTTCTGAAAGACAAGACTGAGGTGAATTGAAAATAATGAATATGATAGTGTTGGTCATCCATTTGCAAGTTTTTTCTTTTCATTATCAAACATGCTGGCTTTAGTGAGGCTGATAATAGCAAATTGGTTTTAAAAATACTCCCAAAGATGTATTATTAGCAGAATTTTGTCTGAATTGGATAAAAGATGATTTTTGGATTGGACAGCTACTTGAAATTTCTTCACATACACACATTTGCCTTGGTGGACTGCAGATTACTTATGAGGATGGCATTGGGTGGTCAAGTGGAAAAATAGCTTGCAGGTTCTTAGAAACTGCTTTTCCTTCAAGGTAGACATTCTAATTGTTTTACTACTATTTTTGTTTTTATTTTCTTTTTTGTTTTTATACTTGCAAAGAAGAGATTTAAGTTGTCTCTGCTTATGATAGTTCAAAATAGTTGTATGGGCATAGAGGGCAGGGAAAGTCTAACAAAGTGACCTCAGGAAGAGCAAAAAATGTCCGGCCTTGGAGGTGGCTATGTAGGCTTCAATCTCAGGGTCAGAGATATTAGCCCTCATTTCTGCCCTTTCAGTGGACTTGGCCACTCTCCGAATGCCTGTCTTTCTCTTTACCACTTAATTTCCTAACCCTACATCCTTTTGTTTTTTCTCCCACCTATTTCTATGTCTTCATAATATTGGGTTATACATGGAGGGGTCTACACAGCCTCATAGTGTGTGGACGGCAACCAGGCATCCACAGGTGACTATGGGCATCACAGGCAGGGCTCGTGGCCCAAAGGACACGCAATTAGAATGAAGAGAGAAATGGCAGAGGTGATAAGGAAGTGATTGAGGCACCACGATTTGGCAAGATTTAGCAAAAATAGGGGCTTGTGAATGACCCAAAGCTTAATAATAAAAGTGTAAAGATACTAGCATTTTATGCATGGGTGAGTTTTGTGACTGAGTGAAATTCAAATCTACTATGTAGGAAAATCACATAAAATGGAAGTTCCATGTCTGCTATCTTAGAAAGGGTGACCTGTCATGCTAAGTAAAGTACTAACTATTCACTTAATCTCGAATTCATGTGGATCTTGAATATTCTGGATATAGTATTGTCAATGGTCAGACTCATTTACTTTCAATTAATAAATTGATTTGTCTTCTTGATAATGGTTCTTTGTTTTCCATTTGAAAATCTGGAGGGAGCATGGACACCTTTTCTTTTCGCAGGCTTCCAAAATGTGTTCTCTTATTCTGCAAAGTACACACAAAATCTTCAAGTCTTCTCATGAATCAGTAAAGTATGCACCCCATGATTAGTATAAAACTCCTTCATTGCAATTATTTGGAGGATAATGACATAACCTTTAGGGACTAACCTGCTTTTGAAAGATTAAACTTAAAGCAATTATGATTTCTTTTAAGAATAAAATAAATAAAAGATTTGCACAAACATAAACAGTGAACGTATGGATAAATTAGAAGTGAAAAATGCCATTTGATCAGGTGAAGGGTTAAGCATTGGGTGAGAGTTGGAGAAGTGGGTCACACGAAATACTTGGAAATACAAAACAGTGAATTTACATTTTGACAGAATGTGCCAGTGAGGCTGCATTAACATGACTGCATCAAAATAGAAATGTCAAAATTCACACTTCATGAGGTTGCTGTGGAAATATAGGAGGACCAGCCTGGCCTGTCCAGAGCGTCGGTCCAGTTGTGATTCTCCTTTAACTACCGGATATCAGATAAATAAACCTTTGAAGCTGATTCCGTGTATTTAAGAATATGCAGTTCTGCATTGTGGCAAAGGCATCAAAATGCCTGGGATAATATACCAGTAACTTTTGAAAAAATTTTTTCCAGAGTAATGTCAATGCAATCTCTTAAATTAACATTTTCACCTGTCATCTGTTTGGGGTGAACATGGTTACAATGCCTGTGTGACTAGGGGCAGGAGGAAAGTGTGGAAGGAGTGGAAAGGAATTCATAAATACTTGAGTTTAAGACGTATTTGGGCAGGGGGACAGGTTAAATGGGTATTAGGTATTAAGGAGGGCGCTTGTGAGGAGCACTGGGTGTTATATGTAAGTGATGGATTACTGACTTCTACTCCTGAAACCAGTATTATACTATATGTTAACTAGTTGGAACGTAAATAAAAAACTTAAAAGGAAAAAAAAGTACCAAATGCCAGCCATTTGTGACTGCCATATGACACCTCACATTCAATCCTATCCTGAAAAATTACCCCAACTTTCGTCATCTGTGAAGGGAGAAAGAGGACTCAAACTAATTATTAGTGACACAGACTTTCTCATTCTATGTGGCCTAAGCTTTATTATTTAAAACCAGGCTCAGCAAAGTGTGAAAGATTTCTTGGTATGAACAAACCTGTATTAGTAGGAGGTGAATAAGAGGATAAAATAGGTGGGCTCTCTTCTATTTTCTGATCCTGCTCTTGGGATCCCCAAAGCTGTTCTGTTGGAAAATTAAATTAGTACTTTCAGGTACGAGAAAGGTTGGGTTAGAGTTTTTCTTTATGATAAATTACTTTGGGGGATTTACTCTGTGACAATGCTTAATTATTTTTACTTAAAAAATTCTCTCTAGCATTCCAGCCCCAGAGAGAGAATTTAACAAAGGAGGGTAAATTGTAGAAGATCACATAGGAGGTCCCTCAAATATATGTAATGAGTATGGAGTTGCTGAGCAAAGAACTTTCTTTTACTTCCTAGTTAAAAAGTAAAGATGTTCTTTTTTACTCATATGACAACTAATTTTTTGCCATGGTTAAAATCCTCTAATGTGTTTACTCATCACTATACCCTCCTCTTCACCAACATACATTCCCAGCTCTGCAGTTAATGTCTTTCCTTAATTTTTTCAAGGACTTCAGGTAACAATGGTGAGGCAACATGGTGTTGAAAGGCCTTGGTGTGGGCCTAGGTATGACCATTTATTGCGGTGAATTAAAGCAAGTGAGTGAACCCCCTGGGGCTCAGTTTCTCCATGTCCATAAATGGAGATTTACTTCAGAGTTCTATTTTTTGAGGAGTAAATGAGGTAACATATGTAAGAGACATTGGTAAATTATAACATGATGTTAATTATCATTGCAGAACAGGAATTGGAATGATGGTGTGGATTTAGAGCTCTTTTTTAGGAGGGCAGAGTTAGAAACAGTTAATAAAATTAAGTCCTTGAGTGGCATGGATTCTAGGTTTCTAAAAAAAAAACCAAAACACAAAAGACAACAAAAAACTAAGACTGGTTAAAAAGCGTAGTCCCAAATATTGTAACATTCCCAATAAGTATCTATTCTGCTATATGAATAAAAGTTGAACTTTTTTTTTAAAATAAAAACTTTAGGTAGAAATTATCCAGATTTGAGACCCAATTCTTTTAATTTAAAAAAAAATATGTTTATTCCTGTCATTCCTCCCTTCCATCCATCCATCTATCCCCAAACATCAAATATTGTCAGCAGATCCTGGGCTGCATACTGAGTTTAAAAAAGAGTGAAGGAGAAAGTACCTTGGATTGGCAGCAGAATTACTTCCGTCTGAGCTGTGACTCCTTTGGCCTCAGTGCACTTGGCTTACCCATCTACCTTTCCCACTCATCTCTGCATTGAGCCAATTCTAATCCATCTTCAGGAACCACCTTAATTTTTTCTTTCCCAAAGAGGTAATCAATGGTGACTCCAGCCCTTAAGTCCTTCTTTCTATTGCACTTTATTTCTAAAACCTCTCATTTTGTACTTATGTATTCCTCCACATGGTGGTGGGGAGTAGCAGTGATTTATTAGGTACCTGAGTTTGTCCCATCCATCCATCCATCCATCCATCCACCCACTCACCCACCCACCCATGCATTCCACAAATACATATTAAGCACAATTATGTGCCGGATGTCGAACTAGATAGTAAGTAAATAATGTAGTCATAACACCTACCTTGTGGCTCGTACATTCTCATCTACAGTCTCCTAAGTTAGAATATTGCTCTGTGAAGGTAGGGACTATGTCTTAGCACGGAATCATGGAATTTGGAGTTACAAGACATGTATATTTATTCATTTATAACAATTCAATTTCTATTTTAAGCCTTTTTCTGACAGGGTTTCAGAAACCAAATGCCAATGATTTCAAAGATTTCTCCTTCTCCCCTGGACCTGGAGTTATGTCAGAGTGCCAGAGAGTTTAACTTGAGGCAAGACTAAGGATTGGGGTGGGAAAGGAGTTTGCTTCATGTCCCTGCTATCATCTGGCCACACAGGCATCTGCTGAAATGGCCTTTGCTCTGTTAGCTACTTGGTCAGTGATCTGCATGCTGGCCTGGGAATGTGCTTTGTTCTTACCTACATGACTCCAGAATATCAGGCAGCTCTCTTTTCTGCTTCTGTACCACTTCTGGGTTCATTTTATGTCTCTTCAACCACCCAGAGAGACTGGGAACTCACAGGCTGCTTAAGATCCTATCGATCTAGACATACTACGGGCAGCCATTTAATTTCTGGTTCCTGCTTCCTTTCTGGGGATCTACTTGGAACTTGACATACAGGTATCTCTCTCTCTCTCTCTCTCTCTCTCTCTTTCTCTCTCTCCCTCTCCTCAATGTTATTGAAGTATAATTGACAAAAAAGTAAACCATGTTTATTTAAAATGTACAATCTGAGGGGTGCCTGTGTGGCTCAGTTGGTTGGGCATCCGAATCTTGACTTTGGGTTGGGTTGTTATCTTAGGGTCATAGGATTGAGCCCCATGTCAGGCTCTGAGCTGGGTGTGGAACCTCCCTGTGGTTCTCTCTCTCCCTCCACTGTTCTCTCTCTCTAAAAAAAAATGTACAATTTGTTATTTTCTGCTGTATGCAGGTGCCCATGGAACCATCACCACAGTCCATCCAGACAATAAAAACTTCCATTGTGTGAAAGTTTCCTTGTGTCCCTCTGTATTCCCACAACATGTCCTCTTATCCCCCTCTTCTCTTGGATCTCAAAAATCTCTATTAGGACCAGCCTGAAAAGCAAGTCTGGGGCCTCCTCTCTGGGAAGCACCATTCCTACACTCTCTTTGCTTTCCCTCTGCCTCTATCCCCTTGCTTAAGACAAGGACGCCTTTAGCTGAGAGGGCATGAGCAGGAGAAAGCCTTGTCCTTTTTCATTATGTTTTCTCTCAAATCTGTGATAGTTGCTGTGAAAGCCTCACCTATAGAAACACAGAAGCCTGGAAAGGACCATATTTTTTTCTTTCTGTTCTTAGATCATTCCTCCGAGGAACTGATACATATCTTGCAGCCACTTGCATGGCTGATTGAGGGGTGGCCGAGAAGAGAAGGTAAAGAGAGAGGGAACATGTCAGGGAGAGGGGACATCAGCTAATGTTTCAAAAATAGTCTGACATAGTGCACAAAGGAAGTTTTCTCGTATTCCCCTTACAAAGCTGTACATAGCAGTAAGCAATTAATCTCTGTTCAGTGATTGATCCCAGTGAACTGGACATCCATAGGAGCTGTGTAGGTGGTATTCTGTGCAATGAGGTGAGAAGAATAAACTTGAGAAGAGAAAAGAGGCCAATGTTTTTTTAAAAGGTACAACTTACTGGGTGGAATTAAAAAAACACAGCGTTTTATCTTTCTTTAATGAGGATGATCAA
Source organism: Vulpes lagopus (assembly GCF_018345385.1). NCBI lineage: Eukaryota > Metazoa > Chordata > Mammalia > Carnivora > Canidae > Vulpes > Vulpes lagopus. Next base: position 116,671,404 of record NC_054825.1, read on the forward strand.
ATACAGTAAAATGGTTGGGTTGAATAGGACAAACTCTCTGATGTTCCTTCTCTCCAAGGGACCATATTTCCTGAGCATAACTGACAAGGTAAATTATATAACCCCCTGAACTGCTAATTTTTTGTTTTGTTGTTCTATGGAGTAGAGGAAGCCTATGTGCATTTTAAAATTGGCTGTAAGGAAATCTGTACAACGTTTCTTGAAAGGAATTTTTAATTATAAGTAATTATGATAGTAGTAGAGGGCTTACCAGTTGCCAGGACCAGAAAACCAATAACAGGAACAGTAGCATTATTGAGTGCTCTCCATTTGCCAGGCTGTGTATTGTTTTATATGTATTAATTCATTTTTGTCTTGCAATTATTCCAAAGAAGTAGGCACTAATTTTTTTTTGCATTCTAGAGATGAGTAAACTATAACATAGAGACATTAAGCCATGATCACACAATTAATCCTTGGTGGAATCAGGATTCAAACCAGGTAGATTTATGCTCTTAACCATGGTGCTTTATGCATATATATTGTTAAATCCTCCTAGGACAGCTCCTCGTTATTATACCGCCTCAATACCCTCATATTATTCCTGCTTCACAGGTGAAGAAAGAGTCAGAGAAGTTAAATATGTCCAAGAATATAAATCTCGTAATTTTGATGGATTCAGGACTCAATCCATGGTGTGGTTAACTTTAAAATCCGTGCTATTAACCATGATGCTAAAATATCAAGAAGAGTAAATATACTTTTGTGATTCTATACTGAGGGAATAACCAGAAATTTTAATAAATTGGAATGCACAAACATTTATATAAAAAGTAAACAAATGTATCCCAACTGGTCATGGTTAAATAAGTTATGTATATGTATAATATTATAGAACTACCATGTTTATAAAGATTTTTTGATGATATGGAGCATTTAGGTTATAATGAGACTTTGGTAGAAAAATAAGATACCGTGTAATAAGATTAAATGGTTATGTCTTGGCAAATATTTTAAAAAGAGAAAAAAGAATGGAAGAAAATACATTGAAATGTTAATGAAAAAAACTTCGAATGGTTTGATTATGGACAATTTTAGTTTTCTTCTACATTTTCCACTTCAACAGAAAATTTGACTTACAAATGTGAAGGTTAATATTGAGTTTGTGTTTTTATATTTATTTCAGTATAAATTTTTCACAAAACCGCAGTAAGTTCTTTTGGACAAATTTTTAAAATATTTACCATCAAAACCCTATTCCTTACTGTACTGAAATATAGCAAGTCATTTAAATGTGCTTGTTACAGTGTTTTTAGCCGTTAAGTACAGTTCCCGATGTGTGGATCTTCTGTGGAAGCAAATGAAATTTGGTATGTGACCCCTGCGCTTTACTAACATTTGATCTACAGCTGACCAAATAGAAAGTGAGCCTCTTTTGTTTAGAGAAAAAATAAATTGAATTTTACCCTGTATCAATTCTACACATAAATTTGCTTCACCAAGTATTAAAGATGACGGGTCTTGCTTCAAATCCTAGTGATTGATAAGAGCAGAAAAAAACCTTTGGATTCCTGTGTGGGTTAGAAGCATTGCCAGCCCCTTACCTACACCCTCAGCCCAAGTCACATAACCAAACATGCCCAATTCCAAAACCAATTGAATCGATAGTTTCTATGCTTATTTTTATTTTATGATTTGGGGCAGTTATTTGCATTTGAGAGTTTAGCACACGTACAAGATTTGTTAAAAATTGTTCTGTAGTAGACAATATATTAAGAGCATTAAGTGCTTCGAGGTTGGAATCAGGAGGAAAAGCTTTCATATGTACTTCTATGATACAAAGGCAAAGACACAGAGGACATGATTCCTGTCCTAAATTATTCTGCGGAGGAGTATTGCTAGTATTGCTAGCATATTGAATGCTATGTGAGGGTGCAGATCAAATGACTGAGCAAAAGGCAGGATGGAGAGGCAGGGCTGAGCAAGGTCCAACGGCACCTCTGCTACCTGTATAATTATGACATTTCAGTAAATCTATAACACATTACCTAAAATTAAAAAAAAAAGTGTTTTGATTAGTTGTAGACTGTTTCCAGAAATGAATCATATAGCATCTGGGGAAGTGCCTCTAGAGATATTAAACAAATCCTCTATTAGTCATGAGCAGTAGACTGAGTGATAAAACCACATCTGGAGAATTACATTTCAAAAGACTCATCCTTTTCCCTTTAATTTCACCAGGTGCTAAGCCAGGTGTTTTACATAAATTATCTCATTTGTTTTTCTCTGACAATATACTATGGCAAATGTTATGAATCCCATTTCATAGATGAGGGAACGAAGGCTCAGACAAATAAGTTGACCAGTGTCACTCAGCTTACACCGAGACTTGGCACAAGATCTGCTCAACCCCAGTGTCCTTGCCCTCACCCCTGTAGTGCTCACAGGAAAATAGGGCATGATATAGGAACGAATGGGAAGGGAGTGTGGTGCAGAACTCACAGAGGGTAGTGATTGTTTGGCCAGGAAATAGAAGTCATGAAGTAGGTTCTATTATTTATAGTGACATAACACAACAAAGATATGAAAACATGATGGCTGCATATGGGTGAAGCTGTCTGGAAATAATAAAATAGAAAAATAATACATATTATATATATCTTATATTTATATATATGTAATATATATAAATATAATATATATAATGGTAGGTTGGAAGAAAGTCCAGATGCTAGCAGGTGAATAGGCAAATCTAAGAAAAGTATAGACATGGTTTAGGGACCCGATTGCTGGCCCAATATCCTCTGATGGATGTAGTTTCAAATGCATGAAGCTTTAAAATAATTTAGCGTTGATTGCCTGTGGTTGGAAGAGAGTTTTGGGGAAGCAGAATGTATTTTCTTTCCTCTTGGGAGCCTTGTGCACTGCATCAAATAGCCTAAATTAAAGGAATTGCATTGGCTTGTGTGTGTTGATAAAATTACTATTTAAAGCAAACAGAGGACTTCAATTTTTCAGAAGAGCAGGGAGTTAGAGATAGAAAATCAGTAAGCTGTGACACCTGCTCAGAATCTTGTTTGAAGTTCAGGAAGGGAATAATCCATGTAAAAACTCTTTTTTTTTTTTCTTGTCCCCCTTCCCCCATCCTGGAGAGAGAGAGGATATGTTAGTACTCTAGTCTAAATAAACAGAAACAGGAATGTGATGGATTAACTGAATAATATGGTAATTTTCATATAGTCTAGCTTCCAGGAAGGAAAGAGACATCTCACTGGGATGTTCGTAGGAAGGTGATTCAAACAAATGATGTAAGACAATGTAAGACAATGGAAACCAAAGATGATTCCTTTTTGAAGGCTCAAAACTAGCAAGATAGAGACAAGAAAGTTTGTGGTATCTGAGTAAGCACCAGTTATAAATGGGGAAGTCAGTTACCTTACTACCCTTGAGAAGGGAATGCTGAGCTCCTAGGGCTGTTAATGAGAAGAATTGAGGCCGAATATGCAGATTTTAGATGCAGCCTAATGTTAATAGACCCCCAGGAGGATGCTTGCAGAATGGAATTTGGAAGATAATTTGTGACTGGCAGCTTGTTCCAGATGGGCCAGGCCAATGGAGGATATCAGTTAGAAACTACTCCAGCTTGTTTAAGAGAAAGGATTAATTACAGTCATTATAATTACTAAATTGACTATAGAATCAGTGGGAAAAATAAAGGAAACAGAAAGTTAAGATTTCAGGGACTACTTTGAGCTCACATCACAGAGTCAAGTTAACAAAAGGGCTACTGCTTCTTCTGTGATCAATAAATGTGCCCATGACCAGGAAATTGTCACGATCTGGAAGAGAGAGCCATTTGGAAAATATCACAGAAAAACCACGATTGTGCTTTCCACCAGAAATAAGAGAAATCATTCTCAATTTCCCCTTTTAATTATTATACAAGTGTTGCTGGAACTTAATCATGTCTAGAGCCCTAGCTGAATGGAGTCCCAGAGATGTGCTCTTACATGTAGCAGAAGGAAGTTGGCTGCATTGTGTACTTGATTATCACACCCAGCTCAAGAAGCATTGCATGTTTGGAGAGGCAGCCACTGTTGTGGTCTAGATGATGTTCCTGGTCCATCCTTCCCTTTGTTTTTTTTTTTTTTTTCTTAGTGGAAAACTTTTCATGAACACATGGTCAAACAACAAAAAGAACTAAATTTTGTTTTACAATTTATGTAGCCATATGAGAATTTTCCCCCCTTTTTGGAAGGAAAAATTGTGATATTAATTACTTTTTGGAGAGGATTGTAGAAGTGGAGGGCAAAACTTATATTTTACATTTAGAAAGATTAGCCCAGTGATGCCTGGATGGCTCAGTCGGTTAAGCATCTGCCTTGGGCTCGGGTCATGATCCTGAGGTTGGGATCAAGCCCCACGTTGGGCTCTCTGCTCCAACAGGGAGTTTGCTTCTTCTCTCTCTCCCTCTGCTTGCCCCACTCCTGCTTGTGCTCTTTCTTTGTCAGATAAATAAATAAACTCTTAAAAAAAAGAAAGAAAGAAAGATTAGCCCCCTGCCCCAAATGCTATATATTCCTCTTGGCCATATTGGAGCTGATTGCCCAGAGGGAGTGTATTATTCTGACGTAGGTCATGGAAACTAGAACCACTAAGGGAAGAGAGGCACTTTTGATGCAAATTGTCAGTTTCTCATTTTATGTATTTTTCACTTCCTTTTTTTCCCTGCAAAATTCTTAGGTACTAGGGTTGCAGCCTTTCTGTATCTGCTTGGATGTACAGAAAAGTGTGTAGGTTCTTTGTTTTGTCTTCCAAACCTCTATCCATAGGAAGTAATCTGTGTGGCCCCCTATACATTTTTAATTTGATATCTAAAATTTCTCAATCATAATTTTATAGTGTTGCAAAGGATGTACTTTCTGGCAGATTGTAATTATTGGTATTTTAAAAGAAAGCTCTCACACTGCTTTTTTCAATGTATCTAATAGAATCTGAAGTAAAAAAGCTTTCTATATTTAGAACAACCCTATGGAATTATTGAAATGGTTCCAGATAATACTGTTTCGATTTCTCAAATTTCTTTGCCACCCTTCCTGCTCTCTCTCAGAGATGGTGTTGGTCAGGGTGTGTGTGGTGAGAAATAATTTCCCAGAGGATCAAGGGATTGATAAGGAGTAAGGAACTGGTAAGTGGGGAAAGATAACCCCAACCCAAGTAGGAAGCAGAGATCTCACCTATCTTTCCCTGAGCAGGACAAGTAACTGTTTTATACTCAAAACAGGAAGAATTTTCTTTTTTCCTCTTGTGTTATAACTTTCTACCACAGAGATATAAGTTGCATAATTTATCTCTCATAATCTTCCTTATTTCAGTAGTCTTCAAATTCTTATATTTGAATAACTTCAAAATGATTTTCAATCTATAAATCCTATCATACATTTTTAAGTTACTATCTAAAATTTATCATTCTAACTTTAATAGTTTCAAAGAATGTAATTTCTGGTATATACTAAATATTGATATATTTAGAGGAACCATTAAAACTTCTTTTAAAAATATGTCCAATAAAATCTATGTATGATTGTAATCCATCTTGCCATTTGAAAAATATGAGCAAACACTTCTTTAACAATAACATACATTATTTTTTCCTAAAAAATTGTGTTTTGCCCATAATATTTAATTCTAGTCTTTGTAAAAAGAATCAGCATAATCAGACCTGCTTTGAGATAGAAAAATTTTAATTACATGACCAAGGAACAGTCACCTAACCACTAAATTCAAATTCTGAGGTAGAAATATTTGTTAGATGTTCCTTAGAAATATTCCCTTTTATCACTATGAAATGTCCCTTTTAATAGCTAGCAATACACTTGGTTTTGAAGTCTCTTTTATCTGATATTAAACTATCTACTCCAGTTTTATTATGCTCACTGTTTTCATGGTGTATCTTTTTCCATTCATTTGCTTGCATCTTTATATTTCCATTCATTTGCTTGCACTTTATATTTAAAGTGTGTCTTTTTTAGGCAGCATATATAGGGTCATGCTTTTATATTCGCTCTCACTCTGTCTCTAGAGAGATTAACGAAGATAAAATGGTTAGATTGTTAGCTTTTAAACAAATAACAGCTTTATTGATACACAATTCATATAACTGAAATTTCCCCATTTAAAATTGTGCAACCCAGTGCTTTTTACAATGTTCACAAAGTTGTATATACATCACCACTATCTTATTTTGGAACATTTTCATTACCCCACCCAAACCTTGTACCTATTAGTACTCACTCGCCATTCCTTCTCTCATCAACCTCTCATAACCACTAATGTACTTAATGTTTCTATAGATCTGTCTATGCTAGATATTTCATATGAACAGATCATCGAATATGTGGCCTTTAGTGACTGGCTTCTCTCATGGAACATAGCATTTTTAAGATTCATCCATGTTGTAGTATGTTTTAGTACTTCATTCCTTTCTATGGCCAGATAATATTCCATGGTATGGATGACTATATTTTATGTATCCATTCAATTGACAGATGCTTATAATTTCCATTTTTTGTTTTGTATGGATAATGCTGTGAACATTTGTGTACAGGTCTTTTGTAGACATAAGATTTCAGCTCTCTTAGGTACATGCGTAGAAGGTGAATACTGGGTCTGGGTCATATGGTAACTGTATGTTTAACATTTTGAAGAACTGCCAAATGGTTTTTCAAAGTGGCTGCACAATTTTATAATTCCTACCATAGTTGAGGCTTCAAATATCTCCACATCCTCATTGATACTTGTTATCATTCATCTTTTTATTTTAGTCATCCTAGCGGGTATGGGGTGTTATCTTACTGTAGTTTTTGACCTGCATTCCCCTGACAGTTAATGACATTGATCATATTTTTATATTCTTATGGCTATTTTTATATTTTCTCTGGAGAAATAGCTACTCAAATCTCTTTCCTATTTTTCAGTTCAGTTACTTGTTCTTTCATTGTTAAGTTGTAAGTGTTCTTCAATTAGTCTGTGTACTGGTCCCTTATTAGATAATGTGATTTGCAAATATTTTAGCCCATTTTGTGAGTTGTCTTTACACTTTCTTGATTGTGACCTCTGAAGGACAAAAGTTTTTAATTTCCTTACAGTTCAATTTATTTATTTTCCTTTTATTCTTTGTGCTTTTGGTGTCTTATCTAAGAAACTCTTGCCTAATCTATGATCACTAAACTTTATATTTTATGTATCATGTTTTTCTCTAGGAGTTTTATAGTTTGAACTCTTACAGTTGGTTCTATAATCCATTTTGTTAATTTTTGCAAATAGTGTGAGATAAGGGTCCAGCTTCTTTCTTTTGCGTGTGACTATCCAGGTGTTCCAGTACCATCCTTTCCTTAGTGAATTGTCTTGGCACCCTTGTCGAAAATCAATTAAGCATTAACATAAGCATTTATTTTTGGACTCAGTTCTATTCCATTGATCTATATGTGTATCTTTATGCCAGCATCACATTGTCTTGATTAGTGTAGGTTTGTATTAAATTTTGAATTTGTAAAGTGTTAGTCCTCTGACTTTGTTTTTCTTTTTCAAGATTGTTTTAGCTATTTTGGGTCCCTTGCATTTCCATATGAATTTTAGGATCAGCTTTTCATTCTATGCATAAACATCAGCTAGAATTTTGGCAGGTATAGCACTGAATCTGCAGATCACTTTTGAAATGCTCCATCTTAACAATGTTACGTCTTCTGATCCATAAACATGGGATATATTTTATATTTGATTGATATCTTAATTTCCTTTCAACAAGTTTGAGGTTTTTAATGTATAAGTCTTACTCTCCTTTTGCTAATCTTGCTCCTACGTATTTTATTCTTTTTGATGTTATTATAAATGGAATTTTTTCTTAATTTCATTTTTGGATTGTTCATTGCTAGTGTATAGAAATATAATTGGTTTATGTATATTGATCTTGTATCCTGAAGCCATGCTGAATTCATTTATTAGTTCTAATAATTTTTAGGGGATCCCTGAGGATTTTCTATATACAAGTTCGTGTAATCTGAGAATAGAGATTGTTTCATTTCTTCCTTTACAATCTAGATGCTCTTTATTCTTTTGCTTGTCTGTTGCATTTGCTAGACCCTCCAGGAAAGTGTTGATTAAGAGTGGTAAGAGGAGACATTCTTGTCTTGTTCTTGACCTTAGGGGGGAAGTTTTCAACCTTTTACCATGAAGTATGATAGCTGTGGATTTTCACAGATGCTTTTTATCTGGTTGTGGAAAATGCCTTTCTATTCTTAGTTTATGTGAAAGTATGCTTTCTTTTTATATGTCTGTAGAGATGAGCATGTGTTTTCTTTCCTTTTATATGTCTGTAGAGATGAGCATGTGTTTTCTTTCCTTTATTCTATTACTGTGGCATATTACCTTGATTATTTTTATATGCTAAAAGAACTAGTCATGGTGTATAATCCTTTTTGTGTATGTGTTTCTGGATTCAGTTTGCTGGTATTTTTTTCAGAATTTTTTAATCTGTATTCATAAAAGATATTGGTCTGTAGTTTTTTTTTTTTTTTTGTTATGTTGATATCTTTGGCTGAATTTGGTGTCAGTGTCAGACTACTTTCATAGAATCAGTTGAGTTTTCCCTGCACTTCTGTCTTGAAAGTAAACCATTAACTTTTAATATAATTATTGAAATAGTTGGATTTAAGTGTACTATTTTATTTGTTCTCTATCCTCTGTCTTTTGTTCCACGGCTTTTACCCCTTTCACCTGTACCTCCTTTCATGCCCTCTTTCAGATTACTTGAACATTGTTTTAACATTCAGTTTACATTCATCTACTTAATTTTTGACTATATATATCTTTGCATTATTTTTCAGAGGTGTGGTGGGGTTGCATTATACATACAGACCTTTCATAGTCAACTGTGGTTAGTTTTGTACTACTTCATGTCAAATGTAGGAAATTTGCATTCGTATAGCTCTCTTTAACTCCCATGATCCTTTATGTTATACATATATGTATCTAAATAAATTGAAAATCCCAGCACAGTGTTATAATTTTTGCTTTCAGCAGATCTTTACAGGAAAAAAATAATCTTTTTATTGTTTATTTTAAAAAGTATTTATTTATTTATTTATTTATTTATTTATTTATTTATTTGATATTTATAGAGAGAGCAAGCAGGGGTAAGGGCAGTGGGAGAGGGAGAAATTCCTCAATCAGACTCACCATTGAGGATGGAGCATGATGTGGGGCTCGATCTCAAGACCCTAAGATCATGACCTGTGCTGAAATCAAGAGTCAGAAACTTAACCAACCGAGCCACCCAGATGTTTCATGCAAAAAAAAAAAAACTTAATTTATTCAGATATTTATTTCTGTTATTCTTCTTTTATTTCTAAAGATTCAAGTTTTCCTGTGATGTTATTTTCCTTTAACTTAAAAAAATCTACTTTATCATTTTTTGTAGAGCATGTCTGTTACTGATGAATTTTATTAGTTTTCCTTCATCTGAGAACGTCTTCATTTTTCCTTCATTTTTTGGAGGACACTTTTGCCTGGTATAGAATTCTGGGTTGATAGTTCTTTCAATAGCTTAAAGATGTTGTTCTACTGTCTTCTGCCTCCATTCTTTCTCTCTCTCTTTCTTTTAAATATTTTATTTATTTATTTGAGTGAGAGAGAGAGAGAGAGAGGGCGAGAGTGCGGAGAAGCAGAGGAGGAGTGAGAAGGGCAAGCAGACTCCACACTACTCATGGAGCCTGACATGGAGCTCAATCTCAGGATCCTGAGATCATGACTTGAGCTGAAACTAAGAGTTGAATGCTTAACCAACTGAGCCACCCAGATGCCCTGGGCTTCCATTATTTCTAATAAAAAAATCCTTGATTATTCAAATCATTGTTCCACTGTATGTCATAGTTTTTTCTGTAGCAGGTTTCAAAAATTTTCTTTATATTTTATGTCCAGAAGTTAGGTTATTTTGAGTCAGGATTTATTTTTTGTTGAATTTATCTTGTTTTAGGTAGTCAAAGAACTGTGAGACGTCTGAGATTTTACCTTACTTTCAAGATAACAAGTTAGGCTGATATAATTTCATGGATGCTGACAGAAGACATGATACTGTTAGGTAAGAGACAAAAGATTTTATTGCCCATGGCATTTTAGACAGTGTAAGCTTCAGGTTCATATTGATTCCGCTTGCCTTTCAAGTCCTATGGTATGACATAGAGCAGTCTGGGAGGATGCTCTACATGCCATGGATTTGAGTCAAAGTTGAGGAAACCCCAGTCTTTTAAAAGGACACTAAAAGCAAACCTGCCCAACTTTTGCCTAAAAAAGAGACATTGTCTTTATTATAATGACGACAAAACAAATTTGCTCCTTTGTCTTGGAGGGAAATAACTATCTTTAGTATCCAAGATTATTTGCTACAAAAACATGCCTGAAAAGATAGTCTGAAACAAAAGCTGATACAGAATGTGTAGAACTGTCATAGAGAATTGTCTTCCAACAGGAGCATGCTGAACTTCTAGATCTGTTAATATATGGCTTTTACCAAAAAATTATCATTTTTTGGCTATTACTTCTTCAAGTATTCAACTGTAATCCTTTTGTTCTCTCTTTGTGGGACTCCAAAGTCATGCAAGTTAGACTTTTTGATGATGTGCTTTTTCTCTGATGCTCTATTATTTATTTTTCTAGAACTTACTTATCTTATAAATGTAAGTTTGACCCAGAGTTACCCATTTGACCAAGCAACAGGCCCCTCTTACCCTTACCAGTAACCACCAATCTACTTCCTATTTCTATGAGTTTTGTTTTTATAGATTCCACATATAAATGAGATTATGCAGTATTTGTCTTATTCTTTTTTTTTATTTTTTTTTTATTTGTCTTATTCTATCTGACTTATATAACATAGCAAAATGCCCTCAAGTTTCATCCATGTTGTCACAAGTAGGAAGATTTCTTCTTTTTTTAAGGCCAAATAATATTCTATGTATGTGTATGTGTGTGTGTGTATGTGTATATTTTCTTTATCTATTGACAGACACTTAGATTGTTTCCATATCTTGGCTATTGTTAATAATGCTGTAATGGAAATGAGGGTGCAGATATCTCTTCAAGACAATGATTTTATTTCCTTTGAATATGTACCCATAGGTGGGATTGTTGAATCATGTTGTAGTTCTATTTTTAATTTTTTGAGGAACTTCCAGATTGTTTTCTCTAGTGGCTGGGGCAATTAACATTCCCATCATACAGAGAGAAAGAGAGAGAGAGAGAGAGAGAGAGAGAGAGGCAGAGACACAGGCAGAGGGAGAAGCTCCATGGGGGAGCCTGGAGCCTGACATGGGACTCGATCCTGGGTCTCCAGGATCACCCCTAGGCTGAAGGCAGCACTAAACTGCTGCATCACCAGGGCTGCCCATCCTTTTGTCTTCTTAATAGGAAGTATGAAATAATACCTCATTGTGGTTTTGATTTGCATTTTCCTGATGTTTAGCAATGTTGACCACCTTTCATTTACTTATTGATAATTTGTATATCTTGAAAAAATGACTATTCAGGCCCTTTGCCCATTTTTAAATTAGATTATTTATTTTTCTTTGCTCATGATTTTCTTATATATTTTGTATATAAACCCATTATAGATATATGATTTGCAGGTATTTTCTCCCATTTGGTAGATTGTCTTTTCATTCTGTTAATCATTTCTTTTGCTATGAAGATTTTTAGTTTGTTGTTATCCTAGTCATTTATGTTTGCTTTTGCTGCTTATGACATTTGTTGTCATTTCCAGAAAATCTTGTCAAGACCAATATCAAGTAGCTTTTTCTCTATGTTTTCTCCCTCCCTGCCTCCCTTCCCTCCTTTCTTTATATAAGTAGGCTCCACACCGAGCATGGAGCCCAGTGCTGGGCTTGAACTCATGATCTTGAGATAAAGTCCTGAGCTGGGATAAAAAGTCAGATGCTTAACTGACTGAGCACCCAAGCACCCCTTCTTTTGATTTCTTTTTTGATCCATTGGTTGTTCAAGGGTATGTTGTTTAATTTTCATGCAATTATGATTTTTCTTTCTTCCCTCTTACTGATTTTTAGCTTCATACTGGTGTCATTGAAAATGATAATTGACATAATTTCTATCTTCTTGAATTTATTGAGACTTGTTTTGTGGCTGAATACATGATCTATCTAAGAACTGTTCTGTGTGCACTTGAGAAGAATGCGTATATTCATGGTGTTGGGTGGAATGTTCTATGTATGTCTGTTAGGTCTTTTTGGCAGATAGTTTTCAAATCTTCACTATTTCTTTATTGATGCCCTACCTGAATGATCTATCCATTGTTGAGAATAAGATATAAAATCCCTCACTGTTTCTGTATTGCAGTTTATTTCTCCTTTTAGTTCTGTTAGAATTTGCTTTAAATATTTAGATGCCCCAATGTTGAGTGCATACATATTTCAATTGTTATAGTTTCTTGATGAATCAATCTCTATATCATCATGAAATGACCTTCTTTGTCCCTTGTGACCATTTTTAGCTTAAAGTTTATTTTGTCTGATATAAGTATAGCTACCCTTTGCTTTCATTTGATTATCATATGCTTAAAGTATTTTTTCCATCTCTTTACTCTCAGCCTATGTAAATCCTTAAAGCTAAGCTGAATCTCTTGTAGACCACATATTTTTGGATCTTGTTTCTTTGTCAATTCAATCATCCTATGTCTTTTGATTCAAGAATTGAGCTCATTTACATTTCAAGTAATTATTGTAGGTAAAGACTTATGATTACCATTTTAAAAATTGTTTTTCTGTTTTGTAGATGTTAAAATATTCTTAAATATAAATATTTTTTAAAAAAACATTTTTCTCCCTTCAGATTGGGTAATTTTTATTGATTTATCTTCAAATTTACAGATATTTTTTCTCTGTCATCTCCAGTCTTCTATTGGGCCTATCCAGTGACTTCTCTTATTTCAGATATTCATTTTTTTTCAGTTAAAAAATTCATTATCTTTTATGTACATATTTCTCTAAGAACTCTTATCTTTTTTATTCATTTCAATACTGTTATTATTTCATAGTACATAGCTATAATAGTTGCTTTAGGGTCTTTGCCTGATAATTCCAACACTTGGATCATCTTGAGAATGGCATCTGTTTATTGTATCCTCCATTGAGAATTGGTCAGATTTTTCTGGTTCTTGGCATACTGAGTAATTTAATTCTAGACGATGGAAATGTTGTGTTGTGTAGACACTGGGGCTGGTTATAATCCTCTGGAGAATGTTGAGGAACTTGAATAGAATAAGACTTAATGTCCTGTCTTGTCTTTTCTGGCTCTGATTTATATCTCAATTCAGTTTTCAAAGCATTTTCTATATTAGTTTTGACTTTTTCCACACGTGAGTAGCTCAGAGTTTAGTCTGACACATGGGCAGTGGTTCAGATCTCCCTTTAGTTCTCAAAGCTTTTATTATATCATCAGTTTGGATCTGTCCTCCATGTGGATAGATGAGGGATATGCCTGAGACTTAGGATAAGCTCCCAGATTTAGAGAATCTCTTGTCTAGCTCTCAGTGCTCTAGGATTTCTTTCTACTCTTCAGCCTGTTGGATGTACTTTTTCTTATTTCCATGTCCAGGAATATAGGGTAACTTGAAAGTTTTGTGGCTGCTGCCACTCCCAGCCACTGTATGACTGTGGCTCAACCTTGGGAACTGTGAGAAAACAAAAGGAACCATTCCTTGCTTTCTTTTCTGCAATCTGCCTCTTTGGGTTTTACTTTTCAGAACCCTCACTAGTTGTTTAGAGCTCTTGGATAGTTAACAACAAAGTTTTTAGTTGTATATAACTACCGAAAGGGACTATGGAGTGTTTATATACAGTGCTAATTCTAGAATCACCCCATTTCTTAATTTTTTAAAATGAGGATACTAATTAAAGTCGTATGAGAAGGACACTTGGGGGTCAGTCAAACTGTACTGATATGTTCTTTACTTTTCTTCTTTTTCTCTATTGCTTATTTTTTCTTTTTTTCTTTTTTTAACCTTATATTGGCCCCTCTTTCCTAACACACACAATATTCTCATGTCTACTTCGGGCTTTCTAGTGCTTGCTATTAACAACCTTACCCAAGACAGTTCTCATCTCTTTTTTAGTATTTTCCCAGCCTTGTTAAGAATCCTAATTTCTTAGGAACTTACTTGAACTTAGTTATCAGTTGAAACATACTTGATAAACCAATTCTCTTTAAGGTGCTATTGTCTGATAATGGTTATCTCCTCAGTCAGTATTCCACCACGACTTTTAAGTATCTTTCTGGAAGGAGACTTTATGTTAAGTCGAAAGCCTCATCTCTAAGGGTAGAATTTTAAGCTTCAGTATTAAGTTCTTACAGATACTTTTGTAAGTAAGATAAACAGGAATTCTGAAATCAGCAGGAAAAATTTACCTAAACATAAGGGCAGTCATGATTAGTTATATGTGTAACTTATATGTGTAATTATTGTTCTTTATATGTTATAAGAAGGACTTGTGTGATGATTTTAAAAAATCTTATTAGCAATAAAAATAAATTTATGTATTAGTAATACCTTAGACTTTTTACTCAAATTTTTGTATTTTGCAGTAAAAAAATAGAAAATCCCTTACAAACAGCCAAGATTATCTTTTTATTACTTTAATTGTGGCCTTTAAGATACCATTAAATATTCTTTATTAAATAAAAGGAGTATGGCAAGTATAATTAACTGTAAAATAAAGACTTAAATATAAGTAAAAAGCTTTAAAATCTACATAGGTATATTTTTATACCCTTACCCCCCCAGTCACCTATACCTCCCTGAGTGAAATTTCTAGACTGTTATCTAACTTTGTAGTTCTTTGTATTGCCTAGAAGCAACATATAAAAACACCAGCCAGTAGCATAATATTTGGGCAATTTAATCAATAGTCCTTAAAATTTATCTCAGCCTGCATCTTCTCTACAGAGTTTTTCCTGGCTCCTCCCAAAAGAATCAGAGACTTTGCTGTTTATGTATCTAGAAGAACACATTTCATATTGTATTCTAATTGCTTGTTTGATTAACAGTCTCCTTCACTGGGTGATGGGCTCCTTCAAATCGAAGACTCTGTCGTACTCAGTTTTTGCTTCTTCTGACTCATAGTAAATCCTCATTTAATGTCTGTTTAAAGGAGATCATGAAAAGTAAAGAAGGAAGGAGAAAAGAAAGAAGATGGATAGCACCAGGGTTGTTATGTGGTTAGGCATGAAACAGCTATTTGTCAGACATTCAAGTGAGTGATAACCAAGTGTAGATTGGAAACCCAAAACCCTAGGTTCCTGTCACATGGATAAGAGGAAACTAGTGTGTTTGAGTTTACTGTGAGTTCAGAGATAAAGGATTTAGCAAGTCAACAAGACAGTCAAGGCAAGCAAGGAGAGAAGTCACAATGATAAGGTATGACTAACTAGATTGGAGTCCATCCAGGTAGTCAGAGCTCATGGTTCAGCCATGTACCACAGGAAGCATATACATGAAGGAACTCAGATTTCTAGGGCATATTATGACACAGTAGTAGTTGAGGAAAAGGAGCAATAACTACTAACATCCCTTTTTTGGTGCTTTCTTTAAAAACAGTTACTGAAATTTCATTTTTACTCTTAGTCTTGGGCTAGTTTAAAGATATTCTAGGGACAATCCACTACTTAAAACAGTAAAATATTTATTATGTGCTTAGTGTATGCAGACAACTATACAAGATGCTGTGTCCTGCGCTAAGGGAAAGCTCAGGAAACAGAATTTGCTTTAGGCAAAGACAGTATGATTGTCTGTGTCTGTGCTCATGCATGTGTGTGAGAGGGAGAGAGACTGACTTCAGCTGGACTGAAATAATGTTTTTCAAGCTTGGCCTGGCAGAAATCCATGGTGTGAAAAAGTCCTAAATAACATGGAGGTGGGGGGGTGTACTCAGCAAACACTTGAGAATCAATTAAGGTTTAGAGGTTAGGGTAGGTGAAGCATTTTTCGCTTGTGCTTTATGCTTTTTTTCTTCTATCCATCAAGATACTGGGCTAGAATCTACCATAAGATAAATAGAAATGTATTAATCCCTCTTGAGAAACTACTCATTCAATTAATTCAGTTGAATAAATATATTTTTTTAACTTTCTATGTGTCCAGTATGTGCCAAATGTTGTGTAAGATAAAAGATAATTCTTGGCATTATCTTGCCTTTGAAAGTTTTGGGGAAGATGATAAATGAAGCAGTATGAAAAAATAATAAGGCTTACAACAAAGATCTTAAATGAATTCAACAAAAAGCAGTCAAAGGTACTGACATATATAACTACTCCTTGCTTTCTCAGATTGTACCAGTGATGAGGATAAGCAAGGACATGGATGACCATTAGAATGGCTTTTGAGGGATTCCTGGGTAGCTCAGCGATTTAGCGCCTGCCTTCAGCCCAGAGTGTGATCCTGGAGTCCTGGGATCAAGTCCCACGTTGGGCTCCCTGCATGGAGCCTGCTCTTCCCTCTGCCTGTGTCTCTGTCTCTCTCTTTCTCTGTGTCTCTCATGAATAAATAAATAAAATCTTAAAAAAAAAAATGTTTTTTGAGTATAGGCTCCTCCCCCACCCCGTCACCCCCCGGGGTTTTTGTCTCTTCTTTCTGGTTTCTGGGGCACTTGTGGATAATTGGTATCATTGTCATGACTTTTATGCTGGTATTCAGGCTGCTATTACCCAAGAACTGGGATCCAGGGAAGTCCTAGAGAGGACTGGATCTCTTTGTAAGCACTGGGTGGGTATATTTGGAACAGCTGGAAGGGGCATAGGAAAGAAGCAAAGGTTTTCAGATTATACAAAGCTGTTAAAATTGATACTGTTAAAATTGAGGTTGGAAGAAGACATTTCTTCCAATCTAATGAGAGCTCTTATGGCCAATCCTGTATGGTATCATTTTTTTGGTGACTCCAGCTATTTGGTGTTTCAGTTTCACAGTAAGTGCTATCAAACAGCTTAGAATACATTCTTCAGGGATGCTCTACCAGACATTTGATTGCAAGGAATGAAACCCACTCAAACTAGCTAAGTGAAAGGATTTTTATTTAATATAAGAAAAATGGAAACAAGCTGGGCCTTTTGAATGGAGTTGAAAATTGGAAAGCTGTTAGGAATGGAGACTACACTTTGTCTTTCTCTGGGTTTCTGGCTTTCACTGTCCTGCCATGTTAGCCCTATTCTTTTAGTTTTTTTTTTTTTCTTTCTTTCTTTTTCTTTCTTTCTTTCTTTCTTTCTTTCTTTCTTTCTTTCTTTCTTTCTTCCTTTTTTCTTTCTTTCTTTCTTTCTTTCTTTCTTTCTTTCTTTCTTCTTTCTTTCTTTCTTTCCTTTCTTTTTTTTAAGATTTTATTTATTTATTCATGAGAGACGCAGAGAGAGGGAGGCAGAGACACAGGCAGAGAGAGAAGCAGGCTCCACGCAGGGAGCCTGACGTGAGACTCGATCCTGGGTCTCCAGGATCAGGCCCTGGGCTGAAGGCGGTGCTAAATCGCTGAGCCACCCGCGCTGCCCCACCCCCCTTTTTTTATTCTTTTAGTTCTTTCTGCAATTTAGCTTTCTATGACTTAAACATAAGTGGACACATGGTTGGAAATGGTCACTCCAGCCCCACATCCCCATGACCTTTTGGTGGGAGTTCTCACTCTCTGACTCCAGTTCTTTAGGTCTTAGTTCAGAGTCTTGGGGAAGGATCTGCTCTTGAAACTAGTGCCCATGTGTTGCCCAGTCACCTGTGGCCATATGGTTAAAACCTGGCCACTCAGGCCTACCTCTGAAGCAGATGCTATGTTGTAACAGATAAGATGACATAGATTGGGTAGGAATCCCCAAACCTGCCTGCAGAGGTGCATATGGAGGACATTTCCCCATGAAGCAATATTCCTTTCCAAAATCAAATCAGTTTCTTAGCTCCTTCTGAAACAGGAGATGACTCACTGCTTTTCTGGAGTTAAGAGTTTGAGAGCTCAAGGGTCTCAGAGAACCAGCTGTCAAAATACAAAGTTACCTCTCATGTTTCCTTAAAGAAGTCTTTATGGAGCTGGATCTTCATGTACAAGGAGTCCTGGTGGCTTGCCTGAGTACCTCAGAGTTCTGGTGGTGCTCCTGACAATTCGGATATCAGTATAACCCTGGTCACACAGTACAGTTGAATAAGTTTTGCATGTTGATTGTTAAAGAAGAGAAGAGAAAAATGATATAACCAAGTTGATGACCCTTTCCCAAATTGATATGGGAAAGGGTTGTCAGTGGGAAACTTCCCTCTGACTTTTTTTCCCACCCACAAATTGATTTAAAGAAAATTAACTATTCAGATTAAAATCTATCTCAGAAATTAGAGAATACATTTGATTTAATTCATTCAATGAATATTTCCTCTTTGCATGCCATGTATCTGATACATGTTAAATCCCATGGCATTTGAGATGATGTTCCTTTACTTGCTGCTGGTTTCTGTGGGTGCAGAATTGGCTACATACTATGTGGGGCCTAGTACAAAATGAAGTTTCAGGACCCTTTGTTTAAAATTATCAAGAATTTCAAGATGGTGATAGTAGAGCATTAAACCAAATGCAGGGCTGTATTAATGAACAGTTTACGATTATTAACTTCGTCTCTCACAATTTCATGAAGGAAAATATGTTTTGTTCCCAAAGAGTACATATGTGAAGTAGACCAGGTGATTCTGGTCCTTCTTCAGAGTGTTATTGTGCCACCAGAAAAGGCTCATACTGTGCGGGGTTTTCATTTTTTTAATAATACAACTCACTGGTTCTAATTATATGGTGTAATTTAGGTACAATATTGGATAACCCTAGTCATTTATTAATTACAAAAAGTATTCCCTATAATAGTTTTCATGTTAAATCTCCTCTTTTCTTCTGTTTTCTTGCTGCTGTTTAAAACTTTCAGGTGTTAAGTTTATAAACTTCTTTGGAATGGATTTTGTATACAGTTAATTTTAGTTTAATTTGAGTCCTGGATTATAATGTCCCATAAAATAGCAACTCGATACATTTTAGTTGAGGAAGACAATCGACTGGTTGTGTTTCAAGGGAATACAGTGATTTAGAATTCCAGAATTTGTGAATTGCAAGTATTTATTATGCAAAACCAGAGGGAAGTGCTTTATCCTAAGGGGACAATGGCAGTTTTCTACAAGCGGTATAATGTACCTTAAAATAATTTAAGTAATAAGTTTCATCTCCAGATTTTCATTAACTCAAACAGCATGTATTATAAAATATATCAGGCTGGTGTATTGTAAAAATGCTGGATTTTTTTTAAAGAAAAAAGGGCTTATATAAAATATTTAGATGGAAAAGTTTCTAAAGAGAGAATAGAGGTTCCAGAGAATTATTCATAAAAAATTATGATAAAATTATCCTTTGTAACATTAATATAGCCTGAAATTCAATATGATTATGCTGGGAAGGTGATTCTTTTTTTTTTTTTTTTTTTTTTTTAAGACTAAGCTCCTGAACTGATCAACCTTCCTTTATGTGTTCTTCTTCCCATTCTGCTCCCCATGGCTCTGGCTGGGCTGTTTCACCCTCTCCCTATGCAGATGCCTCTGTGTCGGGAAAAGGGAAGGCACCATGTCAGATGCTGGCAAGAACTGTGGCTCTGGGTCTCCAGGCCTGCCAGCCTCAGGCCTGTGCAGCCCTGCTTGGTTCCTGAACCGGTGGAAGCCTGACTGGCCATACACTGAGGGGCTCTTTCCCACCCGTGGGCATGATCTGTAAATAGTTCTTCACCTTGCACTCCTTGTCGGGTGTGCGACAGTGACTCAGTGTCTGGCTAAGCAGTCAACTGTATCTTCAGCTCTGTTTTCTTTCTTTCTTTTTTTTTTTTTAATTTATTTATTTATCTATCTATTATTCATGAGACACACAGAGAGAGGTAGAGACACAGGCAGAGGGAGAAGCAGGCTCCCTACAGGGAGCCTGATGTGGAATCCTTCCCAGGACCCCAGGACTAGCCCAGAGCTGAAGGCAGATGCTCAATCACTGAGCCATTCAGGCATCCCTTCAGCTCTCTTTTCTTTCTGCATCACATTGTAAATGTGGCCAGTCTGCTGTATGGATCTTCTGTCTCATGGCTCTTGGCTTCTGGTTCCTACCCTAGTTGTCTGCTGGGACTGAATTCTGGATCATGGAGTTGGCTGGGACTGAACCTTCTTCTTAAGCTCTGGCAGGCTTTTCTCTCTGGGCCTGGATCCTGCTTCTAGCATCCTTCAAAGAGACTTAAATAGAACTTCCTAATTGGATTCTGAACTTCTCCTTAGCTGGACAACTCTTCATTGACTGGATGTTGGTTGTTCTGTGTGCTTTCCCCTGCCCCTTGGGATAAGATTCTAGAAATGTTGTAACATGCCTAGGCTACAGTTAAGTTGGCTCTGCTCCAGTGAGACTGATCTTCCCATAGTGGCCTCATTGATCTGTTAGATACCCCTTGATCTCTTGGTCTTCAAGGTCTCCGAGTATTACCTAGGCTTGGCCAGCTATGACAGAAACCAGGAAATTGACATTAATCATTTTTTTAAAGATTTTATTTATTTATTCATTAGAAACACAGAGAGAGGCAGAGACATAGGCAGAGGAGAAGCAGGCTTCCTGCAGGGAACCAGATGTGGGACTTGATACTGGGATCATGCCCTGACAGACGTTCAACCACCGAGACACCCAGGCATCCCGATTGGGATCAGTTATTAATTGCAGGGGTTTATCAGGTATATTAGACATGATCTGAGGTGAGTGGTTATAACTGAGTTGTTCTTCTCTATTTAACAAATGTGAAATATATTCTATTAGCAGGAAAATTCTTTTGAGATAATAAAGAATGTAAAGTACCATTATGTGCTTACTTGTCAATCTACCCTTACCGCCATGGAGTGAAACTCAAAGTGTGATTGATTTTTTTTCAGCTGTGATTCTTTCTAGTGCAGTGGCTCCAACAGACTAAAAAGTTCTAGAGCTGATATAGAGCTTTTGTTTTTCCCTTGTTGGCTCTCTAGTGTGGAATTGGAGCCAGGGTCTGCTCTGGAACAATTAGGGACAACTGAATTTTTGACTCCCATTTGGCAATCACCTGCCTACTAAGGACCTACTCTTCTTCAGCTCTTTCTTCTCCACCCACCCTGAGCCTGCTCACAATGAGTTCTGTCCTGCACAAAGTTGATTGGTGATTCCTGTGACAAAGAATAATGCTTTCAGTACCTGCCACCTCCATGTGGGTGCTGACTCTTATTTCTTGTACCCTAGTTCCCTTCTTCCATATGAAACCCTATTCTCAGGGGCACCTGTGTGGCTCAGTAGGTAAGTGTCTGCCTTCAGCTGAAGTCATGATCCCAGAGTCCTAGGATTGAGCCCCAGATCTGGTTCTCTGCTCAGTGGGGAGCCTGCTACTCCATCTCCCTCTGCCCTTCCCTCCCCCTTCTCTTGCTCTCCTTGCTCTCTCTCTCAATCTCTCTCTATTCAAATAAATAAATAAATAAAATCTAAAAAAAACAAAAAACAAAAAGAATCCACTCTCAGATTCCAGTTGAGGAAAAGCAGAATAATTTCAATATAAAGTATAAATAATAGCTATTATGTTTTATTATATAAACATATGAGTATACCTATGTTATCTCATACATCTCATATTATGTACACATATTATCTACACATATCACACAAATAAAAAGGATATGAAATATTTAAGAATAGAAGGTATATAAGCAAAACAATAATTAGAATTAGATTAGTAGATCAAGACCTAAATAGTGAAGATGAAGAAATTTGAAATGGTGAAGAAAATTTGATAAAAAACATAAGTTAGGAACACTAGTATGATTGTGAATTAATTTTCTAAGTTTTCTGACATCCAAGTCCAAAATAACAACACGATCAGATTTATAGACTTTATTTAGTCCTAGATCAAAAGAAACATATGCTTTAGAAGGAGAGATAAAATGATAAAGAAAATATAATCTCTACACTCTGAGAAGAATTTATCTCATGAATCCTCTTATAAAAGGATTACTATATATATGTCTATATATATATACACACACATATACATTTTATCTATACACTATATATATATTTCTAGATGTTTATGGAATATATTTATAGAGCATACATTTAGTATGTATATATATGTATATGTGTGTGTGTGTGTATATATATATATATATATATATATATATATATATATATAGGTATGATACAGATATTTTCATGAAGCCATTTTCTAGACAGAGTGTCTAGGAGTTTTAGGACGTGCCTGCTCTCAAAACTATATAAAAAAAAATGCAGTTATTCCCCAGGTCATAAGATTCCCCTCTGGTGAAGTCATCTTGGCTTTGAGGGTTAGATAGGAACAGATCATCGTTAGTAGTGGTTTGTCATGATATTGATATGATTTATTTAGTGTTGCTTTCTATGTCAGCCTAACCCTGACAGCCACTTTGGCTGCCATAATGAAGTTATATGTATATATTTTCTACTCTGGTTCAGTGACCTAACCAAATAGGCCTCCTTTGGATTAAGACTGACAAATTAATCTCAGCAACTTTAGAATTATTTTCTGTTTGCTTTCTTAGAAGATGTAAATACTTCATTGTTTGGGGATTTCTTTGTTTATAGTTCTATTCTTCCAATACTAAGTAAGATGCCATTAGTGGGATTGATTTTCTGTTAGAAAACATTTTAATCTGTGCACACATAAATTTTCCCCAGAAAAAAATGAAAAAAAATCCATTCATTGAAGTCCAGGGGTACAGGAAATGAAGAAATTGGAGAAAAAGCCCATCTACTTTCTTCCTGTTATAGAATATTAATATTGAAAGAGTATCAACGAATATGGACAGATAAAAATCAATAGTATCTTACCTGCAGTTATTTCATTTTTTGTTATATTTATGAAGAATTTGATGAACGTAATAAGCCATAAAATAAGGATTCAAAGAATTTAGATTGTTAGGAGTATTTAGCTTGGGGTAAAGATGATTTAGGTATTGCTTTTCCCATGGATCTTGAGCATTTAAGCTATGATGTCAACATATATGGACATCTGCTCTGAAAAACTAACCATAGTGGTGCTGGTGGGTATTCCTCTTAGGAATTCTTTCTAATATTTCTGCACTCTCTCCAGATCTATTGCTCCAGGGGTCATGTTTCTGGCTCCCTGGTAGTCTTTGGCTTTACTGGTCTGCTCTGGGTACTTGCCTTAGGAGTACTTGTTCTGATGATCAGCTTGGACAACTGACCTATCCTACCTTCTTAGACAATGTTTCGTTATTACATATTACATTAATCATAGTTTTTTTTAAAGATTTTATTTATTCATGAAAGACATACAGAGAGAGAGAGGCAGACACAGGCAGAGAAAGAAGCAGACTCCATGCAGGGAGCCTGATGTGGGACTTGATTCTGGGACTCCAGGATCACACCCTGAGTTGAAGGCAGGAGCTCTACTGCTGAGCCATCCATGCGTCCCAACTTTCATCATAGTTTAGAGATAACTATTTCTTCCCCAGCAGACTGCTTTATCTTTAAACCCAGTTCCAGATGGGGTATCTTACTTGCTTTCTTTCTTGAGCAAGTAGAGGACATTTAAGGAGCATCTCTAGTAACATGGTGTTGGGTTATTCTTATCTTTACATCATGCCTCAGCATATAGGTGAAGTGTGTAGGTGTCTATATCAATGCTTCTTTTGATGCTTGACACTCCCTTAAGAGGAGAATTAAGTGGGGAACAGGAATATTTATCACATAACTAGAGACAAGCTGTAAAGGGCAAGTAATGCTGGGCAATATATATGGGGTTCAATTCATCCTAAGGTATAGATGACTGACACCTGATCTTTTCTGTAGTCACATGGATGGTAGTGATGAGTTGAGGTAGCAGAAGAGCAGGGCACAAAGATGTTGCATATTTTTAGAGGAAATTTGGGGCAATATGGAGGAGGAAATTTGAGGCAGGGTGGAAAAGAGGCTGAGAAACTTTATAAATTTTGTATACTTGAAAATGGTGCCTAAAATCAGCTTTGAATAAAATGTAAATAGGTTTTACTTGCCTCCTGTGACCAAAGTAATTGAAAGTTGACTTTATATGCAAATTTGGGATGGAAACCCTGAAGACTCAAGTGTATAAGGAGCCAATAATCACCTTATAATGTGATTATGATATAAGCACTCACTAATTCCCCATCTCAGCCACCACCTGCTTTTCTCTTGGTTTTCCTCATAATAGCAATGGTATGAATATTTATTCTACTGAAAGGTGTTTTATCTATTTTCTTTAACTTGTTAACTTGTTTCTCTTTTGTGATTGCAAGATTTGTTAAATGAATGCATAAATTGACAAGCAAGAGAGTGGCCTTCTTGGAAAGTAGAGTAACCTAGAATCGTGTACATTGAAACAATATTAAAAGGCAAGGCTACGTAGCAAATATTTGCACTGTTCTCAGGATGCACCTGTGGAAACCACTTTGGGCCTAACACTAGGCGCTCTCTGCTTTCTTGGCCTCCAAGGAAAGGTGTTACTCTATGGTGGGTCAGAGGCTGGAAAACTGTAGCCTGGAGCCTCCCTGGGGGAAACAACCACCAGGTAGAAGCTGATGACAGTAATTCCAGGGAGGGTCTTTGCAGCTTCTTGGTGGACAAGTTTCTGATGAATAGATTGCCAGGCAGATGTTTTCCTGAGCAAGGTCAAATCACAAACACTTAGTACAACAAAAGAAAACCCAGCGGAAACAATGAGTACCCATTCCTGAGGAACTATGGCAGGAAGGAGATAAATTCTAAGCCAGAGTTCTATTGTGACTAAGAATCTTATAGTTTGTCCTGATAACACAAACGATTGTTGTGAGCTGTGAAGACATGCTCCAGTCTGGGCTGTTTAGAATAATGGTACAAATGTGTTAATAGTAGAAAAGATAGTCTCGTTACCTAATTGTGCAAGGTAAAACCATCTGACTCTTACAAGCAGAGAAGTTCCTCTGCCTTTGTCAAATAGAGGTCAGACTTGAGCTGTACCAGAGCATGTAGAGTGTCCAGAATTTGGCGGGCCATGAATGGCCAGAGTCTTGGTATAAAGGCCTGGAAAGGGTGAATTTCAAAATCTACTTGAATTTAGGGTACATGAGAGGGCTTACAGTAGAGATGGAAGAGTTAGAAAATAAATTCCAAGAAGAAGAAAATTCAAAGTCGATAGTTGGCTTCTGTTTTATAAAAGCATTCTTTTGCAGAGAGTAATAAACTGTTGTGTTTTAGCCCTTTGTTCTTTGAAATCCCCACCACTGTCTACCCTGCAAAGGGTTTGGAGGTTGGAGCAGTTTCTTGACTATGTGATACTCTGCTGCCTGGAATTTCCTACCCCCTCCCTACCTTATTATCTGGTGAAACATTTCTATTTCAAGGAAGATGCCTCCCCAACCTTTCTAGAAGGACAGGCCCTCTGTGTTCTTTTCTTCCATGGTATATAATTTGTTCACACTATCTCTGTGCTGTGTTGGTCCACTGTAGTACTTTTAAGGCCTGTTCTCCTGATAGCCTAAGATTTTTCATAAATGCAGGGATTGCCTTATTTATTCCTGTCATGCTTTGGCACAGAGTAGATTTTTTTTTTAGCAGATTTCACCTTCTCTACAAGGTCTTTCCACTGCCCCAATTTTAAGGTAATCTATTTCTCTAGCCTTCTTTACTAACGTTTTGTTTGTACTTTTTCTGATGTATTTGTCACAGTCTGCCCTGCTTTAGAACTCCTTGAGTTTATGTGTCTCCCTCCAGGGACCATGTCTGATCTCATATTCCCTTATGTGCCTAGCACAGTGGCTGGGTAATTAGTAAATGCTCACAATGTTTAAACTGTACTAAAAGGATATGGACTTAGGCCTCCAGATGAACACTTTTTATTGCTTAGGTGAGAAACTGCCTGTCTGTGACAGCTATTAGGCATTGGTTTAGATATCAGACTGTGATGTCTAATTTATTTCCTGAAGGTTGTGTAATTAAAAATGGAATAGATTTGGGGCGCTTGGATGGCCCAGTCGGTTAAGTATCTGACTCTTGACTTTGGCTCAGGTCATGATCTCAGGGTGGTGAGATAGAGCCCCTTGTCCAGCTCTGAACTCAGTGGGGAGTCTGCTTGAGATTCTCTCTCTCCCTCTGCCCCACCCCCTGCTCATGCCCACTCTCTTTCTCTCTCTAAAATAAATAGAGAAATAAAATCAATCAGTCTTTTAAAAAATGTAATAGATTCATATCGTTGAAAGAGGTAGAAAAGACATAATGACCTTGCAAGTTAGCTTATTTCCCATTCAAAATTTAGGAATTTTTCTGTACTTTCATATCTAATTTTCAAAATCATATTTGCATTCCACCTTAATTGATCATTTCAAGTATGCTAATCCAAACACATACAAAGTTCTATCCAGAGGAGAAATTACAGAGAAACTCAGAAATGCCAAAGGCAATTATACCACACCAGCTAGGCCGCAAATGATGATAGTGCTTTCAAAATCAAAATCCTGTCAGATACAAGGGACTGAATTGATAATAGTGGCATTTTAGGTATATGGAAAAAAGGAGATAGGTTTGATGGTGAGATTTGTTGACCCTTCAAATCATACTATGGAAGCTATGTGTTTACTACATACTGTACTGGTAAGAAGAAAACCAATCTTACTATCCTTTTCTTAGATGAAATGCAAGTTCTTTCTTCAGAAGGAGAGATTGAGGATTAAGCTGTTAAATGTAGAGCAGTCTATGAAGTTCTTTCGGCAACACTGCTTGTTCTATTTTTTCTCACAGTAAGTCACTCAGCCAATCTCACGTAGTTGCATGACAGACTTTACTCCTCCATATAAATTAATTCAATTTTTTACTCTTTCCTTCATTTTAATTTTAGACAAAATAGTACAGAAGGGAAGCTTCTTCTAGCTGGAAGAACATGGACTACAGGTTCTATATCTTTTGGGCCAGCAGTGAATTCTGTCCTGTTTCTAATTTGGTAAGGGTTCCCTTGAAGTAAGAGAGAAGTCAAGGAAACTCTCCCTCTGGTTATTATTTTTTAAAAATTTGGTGAATTGATGTGGTTAAAGTTTTTCACTTTATTTTGAAGATCACATAAATGTATCCCCCCTCCCTTCTCCAAGTCGCATTTGGCACATATAATTAGTCTTTAAGATATTATATAGATTGCCAGTAATTGAAGGCAATATCCAATATTTCTGCAGGAGAGAAATAGCATTGAATTTTTCTGTTGGTCCTTTCAAGTGGAAGTGTAAGAAATTTCAGTATTTAGGAAATAGATCAGCTATAAACCAGAGATTCTTTGAGGCCTGCTTTATTTTAAAGATAGTATTTTTAGTTTCGCAAGTAGTATATTCTAAATTAGTTAGCTGGCAGAACAGACAATGGAGAAATGGTTTCATTTTGGAATTGCAATGTGAGCTTATCATTCTGTAGATGGCTCTGTTTATTAATCAATCTGAGTTTGACATTTTTACTAAAGAGTTGGTTTTCTTGGGACAATGCTGAATTGTAACTCGTGTATTTCCATGTTGCACCTTGCATAAATAAATAAACAAATAAAAAGAAACCTCCTGTGAAAAGAATATGAGGATGCTGATCCTTGATTTATACTGTACCTTTCAGGAAAGTTCAAGCAGTATATGTTTCCCTACAGGTCCAGTGCCTCATTGCCCTTTGAAAATAGTCTGACTTTAAGGTCACATACTCCTGTCCTGCCGAAGTTGCATTTGGTGGTCTTAGATTATCTGCCGAGAAGGATGGGAAAGAAAATTTGGGTGTAAGTTTCATGAAGGCACTGACCATCTTGTTGATCATTGTTTTCCAAGTGTCTAGCATAGCTTAAGGCATAAATAGAAATTTATTAACTACTCATTGAATGAATGAAGATTGGTTCTGGTGTTTATAATCCTGTTCATTATGTGGGAGATATTCCTTGATGCTCTAGATTATGGTAATTAAGAAGAGTTTTGACATTATGAATAGTAGAGCCCTTAAATTTGAGTGAGCAAATACTAAAAGCTAAAAGTAAGCAACAAAGATATCATTTCACCAAAAACTCCCGTCAGTATTTGAAAATGTAGGCATTATCAGCATCGCTGGTTCTAGTAGCATTGGTAGCTGGGCAGACAAAGGTCTGACGTGGAGAAATGGCACCAGTAGGAGGACACAAGATGCCTGCACAGCCCAAACTAGCTGAGATATCTTCAGTCTCCCCAGCTCTGCTGGATCCAACTGTTCCAACTCAGCATCTCTGCTCCTGATAGTGTGTTGCCAATGGCATTGGTGACCTAAATTATATGACAGCAGTGAGAGAGTATAACAAAAGAGGGAAATGTTGATTGCAAGTCACATGGTAACTGCAAACTTTAGATCAGATGCACAGAAATGGCATCTGACAGGTTACTAGATGTATTTGTGAGACATTTGAGGGAAGAGTTCCTACACCATTGTAAGCATATCCACATAAAATAGAGTTTGGGGATTGTTAATGTGACCTTGTTTTTGTCTGTAGATTGTGAAGCATGGCTTATTTTAAGAGGAAATAAGTAAATGTAAATTGTGGTTAAAAAGAAAAGATCAGAAGATGATCTTGACTTGATAGCAATCCAGTGTTCCATGATTTCTACATGTCCAAAGAAAATGCTTGATTATCATTCCTGAACAAAAATGTTGTAGAAAAGAAACCCCTAATATTTGAGGGGTTGTCTATGAATTTCTGATGAAATTCCTGCTGAGAATTTTTCAATAAAAATCTAATTGTCAAGTTTTGAATCACCCACAGTTAGTGTTGCTCTACATCCTCTTTGGGATCATCTTTATTAGACAATGGTCATAAAGAATAAGTGAACTAAAATATGTTGGTCCTACAGGAAGTGAAGTAAGCATCACATTATGCTATATTTTGAACTTCCTCCTCAAAGTTTGGAAAATATGAGGCTATAAATCTTTTTTATTTTATTAGAGTTTTCTATCAGTGAATATGTTTGATGTGATTAATCCTTAATTTCATAGAGCTATGAGTTTTATTATGTTGATTTAATTCAGTACATCAATCAGTCAGAAAAAAAAAGCTTGAAAATCTTTGTCCTACCTGAACTGACTGATTCTTTGAATAAATTGATTAGAGCCACTAGTTTGCTTTAACATAAAAGCACTGTAACTGCAAATTCTGATTTATGTTTGATTAGTATAATTTTAGATATCTCTTTATATATAAATATATATGGAATGAGAAGCAATTTTAGGCAGATAGAATTGGTTATGCATATGATTTAAAAAGTAAAAGTTGAAAATATAATTTTGAAAATGGAATTTTACTGAAGAAAAATAGAATTTTACTAAAATGATGGGAGTTACTGAATTTCAGATAAATCTTTATAAGACATACTTGGTCCTAAAGGATTCTTCTAAAATTTCTCTCTCTCTCTCTCTCTCTCATTTATGTAAATAGAAGATAATTAGACTTATCATGGTGGTCATTTCATAGTATATAAAAATATTGAATCACTATGTTATATACCTGAAACTAATATAACATTGTATGTCAATTTTAATTCAATTTTAAAAAAATAGGGTTTTGGATGCAAACAACAGAAACTGAATATGATTAACAAACAGAAAAGTAAATTTTTTGGAAAGATATAAGGTAGGTCCCAGAACTGATGGAAAGTCTTGGCAATATTTTCCCTATTATCCTCCTGCTAGAACATTATTCTGTATCAGTTAACTGTTGCTGTGCAACAAGCTATATAAAATTTAATGATTTAAACAATAGGCATTTTGTTAGTTATCATAAGTTTATAGGTCAACTGGATGATGTTTTTGATCTGGACCAAGCTTGGCTGATCTTAGCTAGGCTCACTCATGAATCTGTTGTCCGTTAGTACCTCTATCCCTAGTTTAATGTTTGGGACTTAACTGGCTGCTTGTCTATATTGAGAAGGGTAAGCAGGCCACATATCTCCCTAGTGGCCAAGCCTAAGGTTTTTCTTATAGTAGCTGGAGGGGTGAGGGTTGAGAGAGAGAACTCTTGAGGCCTAGGTTCAAGATTGGCATACCATAATTTCTGCCACAACTCAGTGGCCTGACCAAGTCAATAAGGAAAATAGAATCTACTCTACCACTTGATGGGAGAGCTGCAAAGTCACGTTGAAAAGGATATGGATAAAAGAGGATGGGGAGATGGGTGCCTAGGTGGCTCAGTTGGTTAAGTGACTGACTCAGCTCAGGTCATGATCTCAGGGTCCTGGGATTGAGTGCCACATCAGGCTCTTCTGTACTCAGTGGGGAGTCTGCTTCTCCTTTACCCCCTTCCTTTGCCCTTCCCCCAGCTGGTGTGTTCTCTCTCTCTCTCCTTCTCTTAAATAAATAAATAAAATCTTAAAAACAAAAAAGAGTATAGGGAAAAATTGGAGCCATTCTATTAAAGCCTCCTCCTCCTCCCCCTCATCCCTGGCCCTCTGAAAACTTCAGTCACTCCTGATGTCAAACTTGATGCCACTGTTTAAAATTCTAAGTCAGAGGGGCACCTAAGTGACTCAGTGTTTGAGCATCTGCCTTTAGTTCAGGTTGTGATCCCGGGGTCCTGGGATTGAGACCCACATTGAGCTCCCTGCAAGAAGCCTGCTTCTCCCTCTTCCTATGTCTCTGCCTCTCTCTCTCTCTCTCTCTGTGTGTCTCTGATGAATAGATAAATAAAATCTTAAAAAAAAATTCTTTTTTTTTTTAAATTTTTTATTTATTTATGATAGTCACAGAGAAAGAGAGAGAGGCAGAGACACAGGCGGAGGGAGAAGCAGGCTCCATGCACCGGGAGCCCGATGCGGGACTCGATCCCGGGTCTCCAGGATCGCGCCCTGGGCCAAAGGCAGGCGCCAAACCGCTGCGCCACCCAGGGATCCCTTAAAAAAAAATTCTAAGTCAGGTTTAGATATGACTTCTTAGCTGTAGTTCCTTTTGCGTGAGAGATCTATGAACTAAAAAGACAATGCCTCCCATATACCTCACATAAAGATGTTGACAGGGTAATTGCAGACAACATTCCTGTCAAACAAGAGAATGGAAGGCACATAGCAGTCACTAGTTTGGAGCAGTTCTGAAATCCAGCTCGGAACATATTGCCAGGTCCTCCTATCCTAGAGTTAGGGAATACTCTGATTAGACTGAGCTTCTCCCAGGAGTGTCCCCACTGCTTCCTGGGAGAGGCTCTGTGGTCATTGTTTTTCATCACTCTTTGTTCTACTTTCTCATCCTTCCTTGCCCATCACCCCTTGGCTATTTCTGAAGAAATAGCCCCCCCCCCCCTTTTTTAACCATAAGATTCACTTTTTAAATCTGATGCTTCCTGTAGAAAGTTGAAAGCCAAGACCTCTTTACAGTTTGAACAGTCTCAGTCCCTTTTGGGTCCAGGCCAGCCATATTTTCACATGAATGTTGTCTAAAAACTTTGTGATCTTCCTAATTGAATCAAAGTCTACTTCACTTCACAAAAAGCAAACATTCCTCTTTCTTCAGGCCTGCTGTTACTTTGGATGGCTTCTGTGGAACCACACTCGGAAGATTCCTATAAATCCTCTACGTTAGAGGGCCTTGCACTCCACCTTAAGTCTTTCAGAGATTTTAACCCTTGATTCCACCTTTGTCCTCAGGCTGAGGACACTGGTGATGAGAAAGAGTTTAATTTTCCAACTCAGTAAGTTGCGGCCCATGATATTTCCTCTAAATTCTGCTTTTAAATAGTTATTTGTCTTATTTTTTCTCCTGTATTGTATCATGCTGAGCTAGAACAGTTTTGTCATTTTGTCTGGAGATATCCCCAGTCAAATCCAAAAGTTCATTAGATACATTTTTCATCTTCCAAGCAAGCCAGACAACTGTTTTATCAATGTTTACTTCTCCCTAATGTAAATCACCAAATTTTCATCTTCAAATATAATTTTCTCACCATTGTTCCAACTTTCGCTAATAATTTGCTATTTTCCAGCCTTTGCTCTTAACCCAGTCCTAAAGCCAATGGTATATGTCTTACATTTTGTTAAGGTAGCATTCCCTCCTGGGTATTAACTTCTGTATTCTTTAGATATTGCTGCATAATAAACCACCCTAAAAGGTAATCCTAAAGGCCATAGCACTTCTATAGTGTTCTTGGGTCTAATTGGCAACTTCGTAGTTTTGATCTTGGTTGAACGGGTTCAAGTATGAGTCAAAGGAATGGCTGGGGGTTCCCGAAATAGGATGTCTGGTGATTGGTTTTTTGGTTTAACAGGGTAACAGGGGCAACTCATTATCTGAAAGACTCTGCTGGGATTTTTCTTATGATGCTGGACAGAGTGCTAAGAGAGAAAAGGTAGAAATGTGCATGACCTTTGGAGGTCTGGACTCCGAAGTGGCACACTACCATTTTTGTCTTTTCTATCAGCCACATAAAATCATAAGGCCAATCTAGATTCTAGGAGTGAAAAAATAGATTTCATCTCTTGAAAGAAACTTCCAAATCCTGTTGCAAAGGTGTAGATAAAGAAAAGAGGGGAAAATTGGAGACATTTTTATCATCAATCCACCACAATCTCAAACCCTAAGAAATTAGTTTTCCTAGTAGAAGGAATATAGATGGCTTTGGGGGGTCTAGTGTATCAATTGTGTAGCCACTGAGATCCTTCCATTTCCTCTCAGAGGAAGTACAACACATCTCAAGGCGTGCATTGGAAGGTGGCTACATATAGGTTCCATTGTCTTCTACTGACAATAGCAAGATCACTCTTAAAATACAGTGGAGTTTATCTTGATTATTGTACCCAGTAACTCAGCTCTTTGGGATTGGAGCATACCATTAATGTCCAGTGATTTGTTAGCACTAAACTTCCTCCAAAAAGTACCTGTCCTGCAAATTTAATCCAATATATGGTTAATTTTCTATATTAAGAAAAAAAGGCTTACTCCCTTTTTTGTTTCAGGAGGAATATAGCCAGGTATCACAGAATCACTGTTTTAGTAGGGTTGTATTTTGATGTGTTAATTAAGATTCCTTCTCCTTGTTCAGACTGCTCAGCCCCCTTGTTCCTTTCTCTTCACCATTCTATATGAGGGATTATCTAGAACAGGATAAGAGTCAAATTCTTGGCATTTGAACTTCGAAGGAGACATTTGTATATCATCAAAAGCCATGATTCTGGCATAAACAATAGGTTAGTCTGAATACCTAGCCATATTTTCCTGCCTGTGGGAATAAAGATAAAGTCAGCTGACTGAGGAAGGACTGAAGTAGAGAAAAGAGGAGAACAAAATTGGTTGACTCCTTGAGAAAGGGTTTGTAGCTAACTTACCTGTGGGGTTGAAATTCTTTGTGTTGGGGGAATAATAGAAATCTAAGAAAAGTTTGGAGGCTCTCTAAGAAGAGGGATCTATACCTTTCTCTACGGGTTGTAATCAGGGGAAGCTACAGGAAAATGGAGGCTGTGGAGGGGTAGGAGCTCCATCTCAACTAAGGCTTTTGTGGCCTGAGGAGACTATGGCTAAATACTACATTTCTTCTGGAAGTTAAGAAAGCAGCCCCTCCCCTCTGAACTGTCTCCAGGAGAATTCTGAATTGCCTGTTTACCCAAAATGAAACACAGTTTACTTTGAACTGGCAAGATCAATGTTCCTGTTATCAGTAAAAATGGGGTTTGAGAGTTAAGTACAATCATGGAAATACCTTAGTTCATTGATTCCAAGGTACCCATTTTTTTTTTTCACATTTTAACATGTCTGAAATTGAAATGCAGCTCATAATCCATGGCCTATCATAGTTTAGCTGGCAGTGATCTTTCTTTTTTAATGGTACATAAAGCAACAGTGCATCTTACAAACAATGATGTCTTAAATTCAGTGAAATACAGTATAATGGAAATTGTATCTTTGCATACTTGGGATCTGTAAATCTCACTTATTATACCTGAAAATGCTAGTAATTCAATACCTATAGCTCAGTGATTCCTGGCATTCTTAACTCTTCCTTTATGCACAATGATATCTTTAGTAAGAATTCCACATCTTGATGTTGTGCTGGTATCTGAGGTAGGAGGGGCTGTAAACCACCACTCAACATTAAGCTGAATGCTACTTGGGGCCAATGTGACAATGGCATGGGGTCATTCTGTACCATATGTTGTGCATTATATACAATGCATGTCATACACCCTGACAAGAGTTTAGAAATCAATTTTAATAGTAGTATATGCCTAGATAGCAGGATTATGATTAATTTTAATTTTTTATGATCAAAATTTCTATAATGGATATATTCTTTCCTAAATTATGAAAAATGATTATTAAAAAGTACAAGGCCAGGGTCCTGTGTACAGATTTCAGGCCATGGCTGCTGCCTCTACCTCTTTACTCCAAAGGCCTGTTGCAAAGGGATGTAAATCCCTTGTATCATTGACCTTTCATGAGCCATTCCTTCTGAAGGAGCCCATAGTCAAACACCACTTATTTCCTTCTTCTTATTCCTTAGTGTCTCTAACATAGATAGTAATGCTAGTTAATTGGTCAGCCAAACACCGTGTGGGGGAATTTTTAACAAATTGAAACACATACCTCTAGGGTTTTATCCTGGGCATCAAAATATTTTTACATAATTTGTTCTATAATATTTAGTAATTGCAATCCCAGAATACTAAGCATATTCCCTCTCAAATAAGATTTACTTCTTTTGAGCTCAGCTAATTAGTTTGTTTTGTAGTTTATTTAATCCCTGATCATAAATTACAAAACTCTAGACAAGCCTTTCTAAAATACTGTCTGGTTAACTATGCTTGTAAAATCTCAGGGTGAGGAGGGACTGCATGAACCTTCAAATCCTTGTTTTACAATGTCCATGCTTTTATTATTGTCTCCTTCCATGCTATATATTCAATAAGCTATTACTGAACAAAGTGTAATGTCTAAACTAATACTCTACACTATAAAATAGTATTACACATTATACTATATGCTGGATTTTACACCCCTATAAAATGGTTTTAGGAAATGATTTTTGGGTCCAAGCTTTAGGCTTTTTTTCCCCATGAGTTGCAACTCATTTTTAAAGCAGTTTAGTTGGCATTTATTTTTTTTAAATCAAACACTATGAAACATGATAGAATATTGATCACCTTCCTTTACTGTTTTTAGAATCCATTATCTCTGCTGTGACAGAGAACTGTTAATGCTGTGTGGTTTGGTAGCCTACTATGATTAATAGGAAGACTTAAGCAGAGCCTTTTCTAGATCTGGAGATCTAGCTCTGATAGAGTATGACTTTAATGTCAAGATTTTGCTTACTTCCTAAATAGAAACAACTACGATGACCATAAGCAAGCAAATTATGCTTAATTTCATGTATCAACTTAATGGATCAATGGGTGCTCAGGACACTAGTAAAAAGTAATTTCTGTAAGTGCCTATGAGGCTGTGTCTGAAAGAGTTTAGCGTTCAAATCAGCAGACTGAGTACAGAAGATAGACCTCACTATTGTGGTGGGCATCATATAGCACGTTGCCTGAATGGAACAAAAAGATAAAAGAAAGATAAATTCTATCTCCTTCTGTTTGAGCTTAGACATCATCTTTTGCCCTTCGACATAAGTGTGTCTGGTTTACAGGCTTTCAAAATCAAACTAGATTTATACCATCAGTTCCCCAATTCTCAGGCTTTTGGACTCAGACTGACTTGCCTGGTTTTCCAGTTTGCAGATGACAGGTGGTGGGACTTCCTGGCCTCCATCACTGGGTGACCCAATTCCTATAATAAATCTCTTCTCATATATATTTCTGTAGGTTCTGTTTCTCTGGAGAACCCCAATTAATGCATTTCTCATCCTTTTTTTCTTCTATATCACACATGATTTTGAAATTTATATTTGTGACACAGCATATACATGGACCAAAATGTAGACATTTCTTAAATTGTTAAAAGGAAAATGCAAATAAATAATGAAATAACAATAAAAAAATCACACAGACCATGTATTGGTATAATAGTCATATAAAGTTCGTAACAAACAAATACTCTTTAAAAAGCTTAAAAGATAGCATAGAGCAAGGAGAAATGGTTAATTTATTTGATTAGAAAATGTTTAAAGAATGTTTTGATTATTTTCTAGATACCTACTCAACAAATATTATGAGTTAGAATAAACCAACAAATATATACTACATATACTACTAAGAAAAAACAAGTTTCAATTGCTTTTTCAAAATTGAAGGAAAGTTAGACTTCAAAAGTAAAAACTTCTGTGGTTCAAAGGATACTATGAAGAAAGTGAAAAAAGAACTTACAGAATCCCATAGCATATATATCAAATCATATATCTGATGAGGAGCTTGCATGCAGAATGTATAAAGAATCTTACAACTCAATTATAAAGAGACAACCCTATTTTTAAAAATGGGCAAAGGATTTGAACAGACATTTCTCCAAATAAGATATAAAAATTGTTGATAAGTAAGCTCATGAAAATATTCTCAATATTAATAGCCATCAGTAAAATAAAAATCAAAAGCCATATATTAGGATGTATAGTTATACTAAAAGGAGACAGAGAGTGTTAGGGAGGATATGGAGAAATTAGAGCTTTCATGTACCACTGGTGGGAATGTAGAATAGTGCAGTAACTTTGGAAAAAAGTCTGGCAGTTCTAAAAAATAAACAGAGTTATCATAAGACCCAGCAATTCTACTCCTAGATATATATCCAAGAGAAATGAAAACACACATCCACAAACAAAATCTGTACACAGATGTTCATAGAAACATTATTAGTAAGTAGCCAAAAAATGGAAAGAATCCAAATGTCCCTCAAATGTTGAATGGCTAAGCAATGTATAACATATTCATACAATGGGATATTACTTAGCCATAAAAGGGGAATGAAGTACTGATTCATATTATACCATGATAAACCTTGAAAACATTATGTTAAGTGAAAGAAGTCAGTCATAAAGACTGACTTTGTGTTATTCCATTCACATGAGGTGTCCAGAATAGATAAATACTTGAGACAAAAAGTAGATTAGTAGTTGCCTAGACGGGGGAGGTTTGGGGGAAATGGGGAGTAACTACTAATACTAGGTTTCTTTTTGAGGTACTGAAAATGTTTGAAAATTTGTTGTACTGATAATTGCCCACCTCTATGAACACGCTAATAACCATTGAATTATGCACTTTAAATGTGGGAATTATATGGTATATTGTATTCAATTGTATCTCAATAAAACTGTTATATATAAAAAATGAAGGGTATGCTTCTGGTTCTGCAGAGACAAAGCGTTTCTCTGATTCTACTGAAAAATGGAATAGCCCCATTGTTATTCCCATGTTTTCCTTCTTATAACTAAAAAAAACTCTATATATTTTACAATAACAAGTATAGGAAAATTGAAAAGTGAAAATAAGAAAGAGTGCAACTTAGGGACCTCAGAACCTTAGGAATGACATGGTGGTGAGTTCCCTGGATTTCCTCATTGCCTCCCACATATGTCAGAACAGTGCAGAAGCCTCCAACACAGAACTGGCAACACACATAGATAAAAATGGCTCCAAGGAAACCTTTTCCCTGAAGGCAAAGGATTCAAAGAGTGTGGTCTAACAATGGAAACCCTCCTCTGGCCAAAGACCAGTGGAAAATCCACCTTTCACAGTTTCAACTGGGACCAGTTGGGAGTTGATTTTCTACCACCACTCCTGACCCTCTGTCCCGGGGAAGTAGGCAGCACACTCTGACTCCCCCACTATGTGGTATTGTTGGGACCCAGTTGGAAGATATTCTTCTATCTCTCCCTGTGGAAGCCCACAGCTGTTATGTATCTGGTTTCTCTCTTGGTATATCTGGTGGCAGAGTAGAATTGGCAGCTGATCTTCCATTCCCTGCCTGGCGGATGTAGTCAGTCTTCTTATTCTCCTGCCAGGGTAGTATCAGTGAGGCTAGGGGAAGCAGATCTTGCATTCCTCACTTAGTGGAAGCAGATTATGCTCTGATTCCCCCCATCAGGGTAATACTAGCAGGGTCTGATGGGGTGACTTAAGGCTCAACCCCTACTCAGCAGCAATAAGACCTAACTTGGTAGTGTGACATGAAGCTAGTTGATACTAGGTTTCAACATCTGCCATCACATTTCAGCAGGTCCTAGTAGAGAGCTGAGCTTCTACCCTCATCTGTCATTATGGAATGGAAAGAAGTGGTGGCAGGTAAACCTAGTTGGTACCTTGGTTTTCTATCTCTTCCCTCAGTGTCGATGGGACCCAATGCAGAATTGAGTTTCTGACCCCACCAGGTATCAACAAAGAAGTCAGCCCCTCTTATTCTCCCTGTAGTGGTGATGGGGCCCACAGAGGTGGTGATTTTACAACCTCATTCAGAGCCAAATAGGCAGTGCAAGGCGGTGCTACATTTTGGCTAGAGTGGTATTGGCAGGGACCAGAGGGAAGCTGATCATATATGCTGACTTGGCCTTTACACTGTACTTAAAAAGGGGGAGTGCCTGCTGAAAAAAGATTCGATAAGATCCAGAGGCTCATGAGATAATATCCAAAATGTCTAGGGTGTAAAGAAAGTTACTTGTCATACCAAGAACCAGGAAAATAACATGAATGAGAAAAAATTCTATAGACACTAACACTGCGATGAATCAGATTTGGAATTATTTAACAAGGATTTTAAAGCAGCTGTAATAAAAATGTTTCAACAAGTAACCATGGATTCTTGAAATATATGAAAAAAACTTAGGAAATTTGAACAGAGGAAAAGAAATTCTGAGAAAAAACCAAAGGGTAGTTATAGAACTGACAAATATAATAAACAAAATAAAAACTCATGGGGTAGCTTTAATAGTAGAGATGACAGAGTATAGAATCAGAGAACTTAAGTACAGATCAATAGACATTACCTAATCTGAACAATAGGGAGAAAGTGGCCTCAAAAAGCAAAAAAACAAAAACAGAGTCTCAGGGACCAGTGGGACAATAGCAATAGAGATGACATTTGTGTCATACAATTTCTAGAATGAGAGGAAACAGTGAAACTGAAAAAATTAGTTGGAGAAATGAAGGCTGAGATGTCCTCAAATTTGCCTATGGATATCACATAAGCCTATGGATATAAACAAACCCAAATTGGATAAACCCAAAGAAATACATGCCAAGACACATCGTATTGGAGATAAAAAAAAATCTTGAAAGCGACATATTACTTACAGAGAGATACCAATTTGAATGATAGTGAATTTCTCACCTGATAGCGTAGAGGGCAGAAGGAATGGCATAACATTTTTCAAGTATCAAAGAAAAAAAATCATCCATGAATTTTATATCCTGAAAAAATATCTTTGAAATGGAGGGGAAATAAAGACATTCTTGGGTAAAGGAAATCTAGGAGAATTTGTTGCTAATAGACATACCTTTAAGAACAACTAAAGGAAGTTCTTTAAATAGAAATATGGTAGAAGGTTTGAAAATTCCAAAAGGAAAGATGAACATCAGGATGGATAAAAATAGAAGTAAATATAATAGGCTATCCTAGTTCTGGTGAGTTTCTTAAATATTTGATAGGTGAATCAAAAGTCACAATACCAACTGATCTGGTGCTCAATCTATGTAGAGAGAAATACTCAAGACAACTACATTCAAACAGTAGGAAGGATAAAAAGACTTAAATAAAAGTATGTTTCTACATTTGACTCGAAATGGTAAAATGTTAATATTAGTCACTATGATCGGTCATATATGTATATTGAAATGCGTAGAGCAACCATTAAGAAAAGTATACAAGGTTTATATACTTAAAAAATAAAAATAAAATGAAATCCTAAAAGGGGGTGCCTCAGTGGCACAGTGAGTTACACGACCAGCTCTTGGCTTCAGGCAGTGATTTTAGGGTGGTAAGATCAAGCTCCTACATTTCTCTGGCCCTCTCCTTCTGCCCCTCCCCTCTGCGCATGCTCTCTTTCATTCTTTCTAAAATAAATAAATACATCTTTAAAGAAAAAAATCCTAAAATATGTTCAAGCAACTTACTGAAAGATAAGAAAAGAGAAACAAAAGAAACAAACAGGGGGGAAAAAAAAAGGAAGACTTAAGCCCAAACATGTAAAGGATACTGCTGTGGCCTGAATGTGGAACCTCCATGATGTGATTAGTGTCCTTATAAGATGAAGAGAGCTGTCCCTTTCTCTCTGCCATATGAGGATACAATAAGAAGATGGCCTTTAGCAAATCAGGAAGCAAATTCTCTTTAGACACTAGATCTGCCAGTGCCTTGACCTTGGACTTCTCAGCCCCCAAACTGTGAAATAAATGTTTGTTGTTTAGGCTGCTCAGTATGTGGTATTTTTATTATAGCAGCCTCAACTAAGTTATCTTAAAAGTAAGTGATCTAAAGACACCACTTAGAAAGCAGAAATTGGTACAGTAGACTAAAAACAAACAAAAATTATTCAACAATCACTTTCTAGAAGCTCATTTCAATACAACCTTGTAAGTAGGTTGAAAGTAAAGAATAGAAAAATGAACCATGCAAATATTAAAGAAAAAAGCAAGAATGGCTATCTTAGTATCATATAGACTTTATTTATGTTTTCGAAGATTTTATTTATTTATTTGGTGTGGTGAGGAAGAGGAAGAGAATCTCCAGCAGACTTTGTGCTGTGCACAGAGCCTGACACGGGGCTTAATCCCATAATCTGAGATCATGACTTGAACTGAAACGAAGAGTCAGACACTTAACTGACTGAGCCACACAGGTGCCCTCAGATAGATTTTAGAGCAAAGAAAATTCCTGTAGACTAAGAGGACATTACGTAGTGACAAAAGGATCAATTCACCAGAAGGACATAACAATCCTAATGGTGTAAACATGAAATGATCGAGTCAAAATACATGAAGGAAAAACTATAGAGCTTATAGGACAAATAGACAAAGCCACAATTATAGCTGTGAATTCCAAGACTTTTCTCTCAGCAATTGGTAGCACTCCTAAACAGCAAGTCAGCAAGGATATAGAAGAACAGTGCGATAAAGTCAACCTAGAGGCTTTATTTGACATATATAGGGTGCTTTACCCAACGATAGCACAATGTATTCTTTTCTCAAATGGCCTTAGAACATTTATCAAGATAGCCCATGTTCTCTGCCTTAAAACAAACCTTCACAGATATGAAGGAATTAAAATTATACAGAGTTTGTTCTTTGGCCACAATCGAAGCTCAATAACAGAAAGATAATAGGAAACTCTCCAAACATGAGCAAATTAAATAAAACAACTCTAAATAATCCATGGATCAAATACAAAATCTTAAAGGAATAGAAAACAACATAAAACTGGATGAAATTAAGACACAACGTCAAAATATTTGAGATGCAACTAAAGATGTGGGGGAAGTTTCTAGTATTAAATGCTTCATTAGAAAGAAAAGAAGGGTCTGAAACTAATAATCTAAATTTCTTTTTTTTTAAGATTATTTATTCATGAGAGACAGAGAGAGAAAGGCAGACATAGGCAGAGAGAGAAGTGGACTTCATGCAGGGAGCCTGACGTGGGACTCGGTCCTGGATCCCCAGGATCACACCCTCAGCTGAAGGCAGGCATTAAACCGCTGAGCCACCCATGCTGCCCATAATCTAAATTTTTACCTCTGAAAATAAGAAAAGGAAGAGCAAAATAAACTCAAAGCAAGTGGAAAGTATAAGACATCAATGAAATTGAAACAGAAAAACAGTAGAAACAATAGAAAAAATCAATTTAAAAAATATTGATAATTTTCTAGCAAGACTAACAAAACATCCATTTCCAGAATAAAATATATGATATAGTGACAGATCCTGCAGACATTAAAAGGATAATATA
The DNA here is from genome assembly GCF_018345385.1 of Vulpes lagopus. Lineage (NCBI taxonomy): Eukaryota > Metazoa > Chordata > Mammalia > Carnivora > Canidae > Vulpes > Vulpes lagopus. Next base: position 116,713,346 of record NC_054825.1, read on the forward strand.
AGAATATTATGAATAGCTTTATGCTCATAAATATGACAACTTAGAAGAAATAGACCAAAAATATAAAAAACTGCAAACTTCTAAACTTTAATCAAGATGAAAAAAGTAAGCTGAATGGTCCCATCACCATCAGAGAAAGTAAATCTGTAACTAAAATCTTCTGAAAAATAAATTTTGCCCAAATCGTTTCACTGGAGAATTCTACCAAAATTTTAAATAATTGAAAATTTTTACATAATTTACCCCAGAAAATAGAGAATTGAAATCTTTTCACTCATTTTATGAGGCTAGTCTCATCTTGATACCCAAATCAGACAAAGATAGTACCAAAAACAACCCTCCCCAAACCCTACAGATGCAGTACCTTCCATGAATTTAGACACAAAAGTCCTCAACAAACTATTAATAAATTAATAAATCCAGCTATGTATGAAAAGAATTATATACTGTGAACAACTGGGACTTTTTCCAGGAATACAAGGTTAGTTTAACACTTGAAAATCAATATTATCTACCCTATCAACAGGCTACAAAAGACAGATCATATGAATATATTAATTGATGCAGAAAAAGCATTTGAAAAATTGAATATTAATGATAAAGACATTTAGCAAACTAGGATTAGAGAGGAACTTCCTCAGATTGATAAATCCTATGTATAAAAACAAATAAGTACCATTATACTTAATGGAAAAAGACTGAATGATTTCTCTCTAAGATCAGGATGAAGGCGAGGATGTTTGCTTTTACCACTTTTCTTCAACACAGCACTAGTTGTTCTAGCCACTGCGATAAGGCAGAAAAAGTAGAAAAAGACATACAGTTTGGAAAAGAAGAAGCTAACTTTTCTCTATTGGTAGATGACCTGATTGTCTTTGAAGAAAGTCCCAATGAATCAACATATAATTTCCTATAATTAACAAATTAGTTCATCAATTTCACAGGATTCAAGAAATCAATCTTATTTCTATGTACCAATAATGGTGTATGGAAATTAAAATGAAAAAAATAATTCCATTTATAATCAGCCCAAAGAAAATGAAATATTAGTTATAAACTTATTAAAATATGTATAGGATCTGTATGCTAAGAATTATAAATGCTCATAAAAGAAATTGAAGAAGACCTAAATAAATCAAATATCTAAATAAATTGTTATATTTACGAAGTGGAAGACTCAACATAATAAAGATGTCAGTTTTCCCCAAATTAATCATAGGATTTATGAGATTCCTATCAAGAGACAAGCAAAGTTTTCTGAAGACACAGACAAGCTTTTTCTAAGAGTTACGTGGAAAGTCAAAATCCCTAGTATAATGAAAACAATCTTGAAATAGAAAAAGTGGGAGAAATCCAATATTAAATTCTACTATATAGTTATTACTATCAAGACCATGTGGTTTTGATGGAGGGATAGACATAAAGATCAATGGAGCAGAATAGAGAATCCAGAAATAGATCCACACAAAAATACACAACTGATTTTTCACAAAGGTGCAAAAGCGATTCAATGGAGGAAAGAGACTTTCAACAAATGCTGTTACAGTATAGATGACCCTTGAACTAGACAGATTGGAACGAGTCTACTTGTGCACAGATTTTTTCTTTTTTTGATAAATACAATAGAGTACTGTAGTGTATTTTGTTTTTTAAATTGATTTTCTTAATAAAATTTTCTTTTCTCTAGCTTATTTCTTGTAGGAATGCAGAATATAACATACATATACAAAATATTTGTTGATGGACTATTCATGTTATCAGTAAGGCTTTAGGTCAACAGTAGGCTCTTTGCAATTAAACTTTTGAGGAGTCAAATGTTATGCATGGATGTTCGTCTGCAGAGGTCAGCACCTCTAACCCTCATGTTGTTTAAGGGTCAACTGTAATTGGACATCCACAGGCAAAAACAAACAAAAATAAAAAACCTTGAAAACAAGTAAAAACCATGAAGCTCACACTTTTATTATAATTTAAAAATTTTTATCAGGATTGTACTTATTTCATAAAATGATTTGGTAAGACTTTCTTCCCCTTCTCTTATCTGAAATTACATAAAGTTGTTATTATTTCTTCCTTAGAAAGTTTAATATAGTTTGCCAAGAATACTTTGTGGCCTGAAATTTCTTTATAGAAAGGTTTTGTATTATGAATACAATTACTTTAGTTTGGATGAGGCTATTTAGGTTTACTATTTCTTCTTGTTCTTAGTTTTGATATTTTAAATTTTCCAAGAAATTTGACAGTTTGACTAGATTGTTGAATTTAATTTTCATAATTTTTCTTTATGATCTTTTCAGATCTTCAGAGTCTTCAGTGGTATCTTCTCTTTAATTCTTGGTATAGATAATTTTTGTGTTTTGCCTTCTTTTTCTTTAGATCAGCTAGGGCTTTATTACTTTTATCAATGAACAATTTTATTAGATTTTTAAAGAACTAACCCATGTGAATTTCTGATTTTCTTTTTCACTTTTTATTTTGCTGATTTCATTCTCTTATTTTTACTAAATCCTTCATTCTATTTTCTTTGAAATGATATATTGTGGAAACTCTAGATATTATTTTTCTCTAAACAGAATGAGTTTGGTTCTAGCAGGGAGCTGAACTATGAGATACTGCTTTAGGATGATGGAGGCTTGGCTTTAGGCTTTGTTAGGTAGATCTTTATTTTGATTTTGCTGTTGACTCTTAAGTTATGGTTCATTTTTGTGTCAATGGGAAGTCACTCATAACTTGGCAAGACGTGAACCCCAATGTTCTTCTTGTGGGAAGCTGCAAAAATTTTTGCTCAGCTTTTTTACTTTCAGTTGTTGAGGACTCCCCTGGGCTTTTTGGAGTCTTGCTGTCTCATGAGCTGTTCTGGAGTCAACCAAGGATCTGAGGGGAGTTTCCACATGGATTTTGATATTTTCCACTATGAGTCCCTCAGTTTCTGTGACTCTAAATATGTCCTCTGACTTCCCAGGGCAATAAGAGTGCAGCCTTCTCCTTGATCACTATTTCTGTACCTGGGCTGGGAAATGCCCTTAGAGAAAAGCCAAACAAATATGATCTTACTTAGTCTGCTTCCTCTCTCTCAAGAATTGAATCCTCTCCAGTTTCAATCTGCTTTTGGTCACTCTCCAGTGCCTTTACACAGTTGTGTTTTATACTTCATTTACAGTTTGTAATTGTATGGGCAGGAGAATTACTCTGATAACAAGTAACTCCACGATTACCCTTAGAACATAATAGACCTCATTTTATTTTTAACATTACACTACAGAAATTTTGCAGATTTTTATCTGATTATTATTATTATAAACATTCATTATTGCCAATTTCACTTCTATTTCTTCTTTATTATCACTTTGTCTTTGATTTAGCAAATGTAATTATTGTGTTTTTATTCATAAAGGTGTTTTGACATCATTTCCTTGGGTGCAAAATGGATGTAGATTTATAATAGATAGTTTATCCTTCCATTTTTCATTATTAAAAGTTAACCCATGGGTAAGATAAAAAAAGAAACCATTGAAAGTAAAATCACAGAACTCACAAGCATTTAATTCCCATGTCTAATAGTGCACACCTTTAACTTGATAATTGTCAAGTAATAGTAGTACTGTAATGTCTCATGATTACCATTGTTCATCCTTTGGGCACTGTGGTCAAGCAGCACTGCACTTGAAGTCATCAGTGTAATGGCTGAAATGAGGTTTTTGTTTTCCTTCTTGCTTTGGCTTCATAATCCCATGGCGACTCCTGGTTAGGACGTTTTTGTTTTCAAACTTCAATGAGCCGTGTTCACAAAGAAGCAGAACCGTGGCAGGAGAATGAGAAGGTAAATGAGCAGGCCATGGAGACGGAGGGAGTCCATACTTGAACAATTATAAATTGTTCACGGGGAATGGTTGAATATATTTTAGTGATCTTGACTTTTGGCAACACATTTACTGAGAAAATAGCTCCCATTACTCCACAATGAGAGTGTTCAACGAGTAAGAGCTCAGGGCTCCACAGAATTAATCTTCTCAGTCTTTCTTCAAGAATCCATTAGTAGGTCAGAGGGCTTAGCATCAGCTTCATTCTCTACTATTGTTTTTCCTCCCATGGCTTTTTTCCCTTCTGCATGGACTGTTTTTTTTCTTTTCCTTTTAGAAGCTATAGAATATATAAGGGATAAATGAGTTTTCCTTCCTCAGAGTCCCTAGAGTGTTAGTCATTATGTGAGTGCATATGGTACTTAGTAATAACATGGGTATCATTTAACAAAATGGCTGTTTATAAGGTTAAACAGAACATTGTTAATAACCAATATATGGATTTTCTAAGTAATTCAGAATATTTGCTAGTATATATGTAAATGTAAATATTTTAGGTGGAAGAAATGCAAATTTTCAAGCCACTGCCCCTCCATCAGGTTTGCTGTAATTTTCATTAAGCTTGTTGAAAAGTTAATGGATATAGGCCTGTACATTTTGACTTATGAAGTTCAATACTTATGGGCAGTACTTTTATCAACTTGAAAACTAAAGTGTATTGAAATATTCTTAAGGAGGAACACTGTATTCAATTGTTTGTAAAAGTTAATAAGCTAATCATTATTGATCTCTATACTAAATGTCCTCACTAGCATTTTTCATTTTTAATAAATGTAAATAGGAGTTTGAAAATTTTATTGGTATGAAGGAGGGCTAGATATTGTGTGTACTAGTGATATGGATCTGGCTGAGAACTTTAAGACATGAGTTTTTAGAGCGTAAGTGGAAGATAAAACTCTTATCAGGAGCTAAAATTATAGGCCCACCAAGTGGTATAAATATCTATATATTCAAATAAAAAGAGTCCCACCAAAGAGGCTAGCCAGACTCTCTTCTGTATCTTATCCTCTAAGCAGCCTGGCAGTTGAGTAAGCTTAAGTTGGGTTCGAACTGACAGAGAGTTTCCTCTGATAATTTTATTCTTATCTGAATATGATGTTCTGTTTGCTGTACTTGCCCTATTGTTAGTCAGGCATTACTCTTTTACATTGGTATATATATATCCCATGGTTTATAAGCACTATATTTAAAGTACCATAAGTAACACAGAGGCCAGGATATAAGGCCAGGATATAAGCGCAGCAGTGGCAAACGCACTGATTTACAATTTGATCCATTTACCTAAGTGGCTGCCTTCTTCCCTCACTAGTTTTTGTGGATTCCTTCCAAAGAAGTAAATTCAAATGAAGAGGACTACCCTTTCAGAGATTTTCTTTTGCCAGTCACATGTGGGTAATTGTACTCTCTTGCTAGAAGCTCAAAGAGTACAAAATATTTAGTTTTCTAGTTGCTGAATTGGAAGTACGTATGTTTTAGGAACATAAGGTGAAACTTCTGGTTTTATGTAGCAGTTAAAATTTGAAATTGCGATGAGGTGAATAACTCACCAGAAAGCCCTCACAAGAATGTCTCATGAGAAAGACAGACATATTGAGGGGAAGTGGGTAGCGAGGATGAACCAGGAGAGCCCAACGTGAAGGGTGCCTGGGATGATGATGGGTGGAAATGGGTGGGAACTGAAGTCCTCTTGGTCTCTTCCTGTTTCGGAAGTGATGTTTAGTGAGATAGGGGAAATGAGGAAGTGAAAGGGAGAGATAAAACAGAAGGGCAAAGTGCCTAGAGAATTTTGGTAATAGCATTAAGAGCTTTTCTGGATTGGTGGGTGAAATGACAGACTGGTTGCAGTGCAAAAGAGAAGAAAAAAATAATCTTGCTGTAGGGTATAAATTAAATCAAAAAAATTGTATTTGATATGCAAGTAAAGACTACAGTTCCTTTTAAACTACTCTTAGTGGCTGAGCTGCACTGCTTTGAATGTCACTTTGAGGTGAGGCTGAGCCACATGGGGTCCTGGGTTTATTTTGTTCGCAAAAATTCATGGTTTCTAAGTGTGAAAAGATACATTAAAAGCTGATTTATCTTTTAGAATAAGAGACACAAAACCTGGAATAGAAATCACAATAGACTCCTTGGGTTCTTACTCTGCTCTTCTACCAATTATCTATATGACTCTGGGAAACTTTTTAGCTGTTCTGGGCCACATTTTCTTAATTTGTTAAATAAAGGGCTAGATGAGGTAATTGAAAGGTTAGTTTTTACCTCTAAAATTCTATACTTTATGAGTTAAAATGTCAGCGTGAGCAGATGCAGTTATTTTATAACTTATGACTGTTAGCACTTTTATAAAACAATAATGCCAATAAGACTAGCTATGCCTTAATGCATTTTTTTCCCTACATCAGTAATTATCTAGGTATTATCTATGTCTCATTTAATTTTGACAGTAGTCCTTCAGTGTGCTTATGTTTATCCCCATTTTATAGTTGAGGAAACCAAGGAAGTTTAAATTAGCTAAGACCTCAAGCTTCCAGCTAATTGACATTAGAAATGAGATTTGAACGTAGGCCTGCCTGGGTCAGGCTGGTGTCTCACACCTCAGGGACATATGTCTACAAAGGAAGACTTAAGACCCTGACCTGAGTATCAGAACTAGCAATCTCCAAAGGGCATTGCAGCAATTTCTAGCATCTCTAGAGCAAGGTTTGGCAGGGAGCTATAATCATTCAGTCAGCTGGAGCCCCAGTGTGGCATCCTGCCTAATCTTCTCCAGCTCTATAGAATTCACTAGGCGAAGAATTGCTGCTGTTTCCTTCCCTCCCTGAAAACACCACTATTTATATTTAAGGTGAGCCTACAGCTTGTTCTGTGCAAGGCGGAACCAACTGATGGGTGCAGAAAGAGGGGGAGTGAGGTGCAGAATGGCATTCTTACAGACTCCAGGCTCCTTGTTTTTAAACTTCAGGCCTAAAGCATCTCTACTTGTGTTCATAGCTACTCTTGAAAGATCCTATTGGGTTTTCACTATTACCACTTGCCCAGAATCTCAGTGAGTCTCTTAGGAAAAACAATTCTGAGGGTTCTGACTCCCTTTTTGTTAAATATAATTTAAAATCAATCCACAGCCCAGACAGGCTGTAAATACACTATAATTGCCATTCTCCTCTCCTTTCTCCCTTCTCCCCTAAGACAAACATAATCCCCCCTTTCACTGGCTGCAAAACTCAAGCCCCCTTGCATATCTGAGTATATAGACCTAGATCGGGAAGGGAGAATGATGTATGGAGCTGTCTGCATCCATCCAGCTGACATGCCATCTTATACCCAAACCAAATTTATGGAAGAAATATCTCAGTTGAGTCCCAGAGACAAAGAGCAACGATAGGAGCTTGTTGTCTTGACATATAAATCAGGTTGTGAGATTTTAGGGAATGAATCACAGTCGTCTTCTACATAAATTTTTATGCACAATTATGGATCTTTCCAGGTAGAATGAATTGTTCTTTTCCGTGGTCCTAAACCACATGTATTTACATCTCTATTATCATAGGGATTCTCTCTTTTTCTTTCATTACTGTGATTTATGTTTATGCCTTATCTCTTCTCCTAGACTATAAACTTCTTAAGTCCAGATACCATATTTATAGACTTGAACTGAATATTCAAATCTTCAGAAATGGAGCTTGCATCTTGATCGTATTCTCCTACCATATATCTATGAAACATCTGAGGTTAAATTTGAAAGTTCAGAATAATGAAGTTCAGAATTCAAGGTGGGCTAAAATGCTTAGAGTTACTACTTCCTTATAGTAAACAAAATGTTAGGAAAGAGGATTATTAAGATACATAACATGTCTTTACCATTCGGCCAAGTCAGATCCTAACAATAGGAGAAATTCTGTGAAATAGAAAGAAAGATGTAATCCTTTATCTATTGACCAGCTCCCTTCACAAGTCCAGGTTAGTTTGTCAACACAGAGCAGTGCTCCTTCAGCCGTTCTAGGCTTGTGGAAGACACAGTTACCCTTTTTGTCCCCTCAGATGAAAAAGATACATAGGATAATAATACACCTCAAAGTGAGATAATCCTTATCAGATTCTATCTGTTGTTAAAATTCTAAACTTTATTTACTGTGATTCATTAGAGATGATCAGTTTTATTTCCATTCCAAAGCACTTTGGAGCTATTTTTTTTTCTACTATTCGTTTTTTGAAATACATCCTTTCTCTATTTCTATCTATTGATCTTTTATTTAGATCAATGTATGAAGTTTTAGAGATTTTCACTGATAAATTCCGGAAGGCCAATAAAGTGACATTTAGCCCTAGGATCCTGAAAATCAAGATTGTGTCAGGGCTTTTCATTTGCCTGTCATGTATTTATTATCTTTTTATCTACCTGCCTATCTGTTATCATTTCTCTATCTATCATCTATTCATCCATCCATTTATCCATCTTTTTTCTTAGTCCAAGAAGCTGCCTTTTTTGTTTGTTTTTAAAGATCTTATTTATTTATTCATGAGAGACACAGAGAGAGGCAGAGACACAGGCAGAGGGAGAAGCAGGCTCCATGCACGGAGCCTGATGTGGGACTTGATCCTGGGACTCCAGGATCACACCCTGGGCCGAAGGGAGGCACTCAACCACTGAGCAACCCAGGCGTCCCAAGAAGCTGCCTTTGATAAACAAATAATTCTCTAGTTTTGCAAAGCATATTTTTCCTCCTTCCCTCTTGCCTTGTCGATCTTCCTCTTTTCATTCCATCTTTTCTGCCTTGAATTTCTACAGGCCAGCCACTGTTTACAAGGGAAATAAATACATACAACCCTTGATATTGAGGATGAGAGGACTTTATAGAATATTAGTGATGTAGGCTGGCAAACAAACACAGGAAGTGGCTCTCATGGATATATTCAAAGTAAAATGAGAGCTGAGAGAAAGGAACAGGTAAGAAAAAGAGATAACATTTGAGTTGAAATTTGAAGGATGAGTGAGTAGGAGTTTTTATATAGACATTTCAAGCAGAGAGAATTACATATGCCAAGACATAGAGAAGAGTGAGTCAACAGGGCATGTTCTGAACATTAGAGACATTCAGTATTGCCTGCAAGGCAGGTGTGTGGGAAGGGTTGGGGATGGGATGATGGGAGACGATGACCTTGGCTGCCATGTGAGGCATTTGTCCTTTATCTCAAAGGCTCTGAGAGCCATTCAAGGATTTTAAGCAGGGTTTTGAGCAGCTCTAATTTTCATTTTAGGTAGATAGCAGAGCAAGTTTGGAGGAAGGGAATGGGAAAGGAAAGTTGTCCTACCTCTCATATCATTACAGATTCTTGTATCTCACTCCAGATGAGAGATGCTAAGAAATAGAAAAAGGACCGTGACAATGACAATGGGAAGCAGGGGAAAATCAAAGAATTGTGTCGGAGATAAAATTAACTTAACTCAATGGTTGGATGACTGGGATGACAAGAGAGACTCCAAAGCTTTTTAGCTCTCTTATTGTACTCCTTGTATGTTTTTCATTAGAGTGTAACATTCGTTTTATTAGACATTGAACTTTGCCATTTCATATGTACTCAAGTAATCAATTGGCCAGAATAGCCTATCAGCATGAGTCAAAGAAGTTCCATTTCGTGGTCTATCATCACATTATAGAGTTGGACCTCTGCTGAATTCCTGCCTGAGATTTTAGATTTAGAATTTATGAAAGAAAATCTCTGGAGTACATTGAGGTCTATATTCCTAATAGATGACTGAGGGGTTTTTTGTTGTTGTTGTTAAGGTGAGCATTTAGCATATAGGAGGACATTTATTGACTTGAGAAATAGATAACATAATTGTTAATTGAAAAAGTATGCTGCAAAGTAGCAAGGACATATAATTTTATTCTTGTTGAAAAAAAAAACCTACTCAGCTATCGATGTATAACTCTATACCAACCCATCAGGCATATATCATGATTCATTTTTCTTGGTCTTTTCTCCATTTTCTTTAACAATTATGTATTACTATTGTAATAAGAACTAGAAAATATGGGGGTCACTGATTTGCATCTACGGTTGACTCTTGAAAGCATGGGCTTGAATTGCATGGATCCACTTATATGAGGATTTTTCTTTTTTTTATGAAGACAGTACTGTAAATGTATTTTCTCTTTTTTATGATTTTCCCTTAAAAAAAAAGATTTATTTATTTATTTTAGAGAGAGAGCATGATGGGGAGGGGCAGAGGGAGAGGGATAGAGTAGACTCAAGTCGTCTTCTGACTGAGTGGGGAGCCTGGCACTGGGCTCCACCCTGAGATCATGACCTGAGCTGAGATCAAGAGTTGGATGCTTAACCAATTGGGTCACCCAGTTACCCCCTTTTTATGACTTTCTTAATATCATTAACATTTTCTTTTCTCTATTTTATTGTAAGAATATAGCATATTGTGTATATATATATATAGCATACAAAATACCTGTTAATTGACTGTTTATGTTATCAGTAAGTCTTTTAGCCAACAACAGTAGGTGATTATAGTTAAATTTTGCAAGAGCCAACAGTTATAAGAGGATTTTCAACTGTGTTGAAGTTTGGTGCTCCTAATCCCTATGTTGTTCAACAGTCAACTGTATATTCACTTGAGTTACCCTGGTGTCTCTCTGAGGAAAACTGCTGATGTGCGTTTAAATAGGTGGTGCTTTCCTTTGCTGGCTCCTTGAAGTAGGAGCTGAGACTGGGATGGCCACCTGCTCTGGGAACCTTCCTGTTGGTTACTCACAAGCTACCTCTTTTAGGCTAACTTCTCCTCATAGAGGGCAAACTCAATCAGGCATCTTTGGGTGCAACTGCTGAAGGTTAAGAGCTACAAGAAGATGAGATGACCTGTGTTTTTAGAACAGGTTTGATCCTCAGGTGGGTGGCTTCTAGCCAGTACTCTTAAGCTAGGTTGAGATAGTCTTATTCATAAGTGTGTAAACTCTTAAAAATATCTGATTTACTGGGGTACCTTAGGGGCCCAGTCAGTTAAGTGTCTGCCTTCTGTTCAGGTCATGATCCCGGGGTCCTGGGATCAAGCCCCACGTCAGACTTCCTGCTCAGTGGGGAGTCTGCTTCTCCCTCTGCCCCTTCCCCCTCCACTCATGCTCTCGCTCTCTCTCTCAAATAAATAAATAAAATATTTTTAAAAAATATGATTTAGCAAGCAATCACTGTCAGGAATCCTCAGAGCTCCAATGGTCTTTACAGTGTGCCATAAAGATGTATGTTACCTATGACAAGATTGGAAATATATTCATTAATTTTCAGATATTATGATATGAAATAACTAGGTCTATGAGATTCCCATAATTATCAACATATGAAACTTGAAACTTCTTGGCAGTTTTGAAAGAAATTTTTTTTTTGGGAAAATGTTGTAGTTGGCGTGACTCCTGTTTTTAACTTGTGTTTAACATTCTCCTTTTGTTCCATCCTGAATAGTTGGAGGAGTGCATGATTGAGCCTGTCAATTTGAAATATGGTTTTTAGATTTTAAGATATGGTAGAGATATTTTCTTTTTTTTCACATGGCTACAAGAATTAAGTAGCTACTTTGGAAGATATTTTTGTTCATATTTTGTGTGGCATTCCACCCAGATCATTCACTTTTTTCCATTCCAGTAATAATAATAACAATAGCTAAACTGACTGAAATACAAGTATGTGATGACACTATAAATTGGTTTATATAAATTATGTCATTTAAACTTCACAATACATTTATTTTTCAGTTTTTATTTTTATTTTTTTAAAGATTTATTTATTTATTCATGTGAGATAGAGAGCGAGGCAGAGACACAGGCAGAGGGAGAAGCAGGCTCCCTGCGGGGACCCTGATGTGAGACTGATCCCAGGATCATGACCTGAGCTGAAGGCACATGCTCCACTGCTGAACCACCCAGGCATCCCCACAATACGTTTATAAATAAATGTTATTATATCCATTTTACCGATGAGTAAATGGAGGCATAGAAAATTTAAGAAAATTCTTTAATGCTAAGAAGGTCATACAAACAGAACTGGGATTTGATGATCTGACTCATGTGTCTTAATTACTTCATTATATCAGAGCTTTTCTATTCTTTCTTTAATATATACATATATACACACACATTTATATACATATGTGTATACACACATATATAACTACAGAAGGAACACTATCAAGACTGGCAATCAGATACCTTCATATTGAATTTTGTTCTTTGTATCTCTAAGTCTGTAATTTTAAAGAATTATTGATTGGCTTGAGAAACAAAACTCTACTCATTGAAAATAGTGACAAATGAATATACATATGACAATGGGTAGAATCTGTCGTAAGAACATAGATTCAAGTTTTAACTTCAACAGAGCTGGGGCAAAAGAGAGTTCTCAAATGTGCATTTAACTTAGTGAGAACCTTTTAACGGTGACAGGTCTGAAGTTTTCAACTTATAACCACAGCTGTGTTGAAAACCTCAGGCACTATTCTCACTTCAACTGGTTTTGCATTAAAAAATTGGTAAGAAGTGGCCATCTCCTAACTGGGGGACTTGCCAATACCCATTTTTATTCAGGAACTTTAGCTACAGTTTCTATCTCACACAAATGAGAAACTATATCTTAATTCAAGAAATTCCCAGAAGTATTCAAACTCATAAAGTGGAGAATATCACTAAAATGAAGTGAAATTTGGGTTAGAAACTAACAGCAAGCAAAAGAGTGATGTAGACAGCTTGTTCTTTTGGTTACCAACCTTCCCAGGAGCATTCTCTTCTTTTCATCCTAAGAGAGCAAGTGTCTGGAGGTCCCACATCCACCAAAATTATCTTCTTGATCCCTTATTAATCTGACCTGCAAGTGATTGAAAAAGAAGTGATGGGGAAGATGCCCTTCTAAAGAGATCTTCATTTTAGAGGTATTAGAGGTTTTACCTGAGGAGACAAATCTATAACAAAATTTTAGACAGGAATCAGGAAATAGAAGTAGTTATTATGTAAACTCATGGGAGTTTTGTAGTCCTTCAAGAGTACAGCAGTATTTGTCCTTATGCAAAGCTGATTCTGGCTCTTTAGTGAATGTTATCCTTTCTCAGATTCCGATGATCTCTTTTCTCTGGTCAAATCAGTCAACAACATTCAAACGTCCAGTGTATTAAAAGGAGACCATGACAATGATTCATGTCCTTTAATTTCACACTACTAGAAAGAAAGGAACTACAGATGATAAAACCCATAATTAACATTTGTTTGTTTTGTCACAGTTTGCAAAACACTTTTTATATGCATTGTCCCATTTAATCTTAGCCATGTTTTTGAAATGTAGACATTTTTGCTATTTCAACTTTACAGTTAAAGGCACTAAGCTTTAGAGAGGCATTGAGCCAGTCTCAAGTCATCTGGCTATTAAACTGCAAAGTGAGGGCTTGAACCCATGTCATTGCTTCTTGCAATTCTTGGGACATGGTAGCTAAATAAATATTGATTTTCTTTCTCATTTCTTCACTTGCCTTCTACCCTCCTGCCCCTATTCATTGTTCCCTTCCTTTTTCCTTTAAATCTATCAACTCGCCAATTCTTCCTCATGAAAATAAATCCTATAAATGTGAAATATCAGTAGTGTCACATAAATAAGTTTTAATATTATTTTGTTGGGCAAGTGTGTGTGTGAAACAAATATGTATATGTATAGCCCTTGAATAACAAATATTAATGAATATACAGTGAGTGAATGAGTAAATCAACAAATTAGGACAGCAGAGAAATCTGGGCAAGTTGGGAGTTTATCAGCCTAAGAGAAGTAATTGTGTGGATATCTTTGGTCTTCCCTCTCTATAATGAGGATCTCATTTACTTTGTACTTTATGAGCAATTAACTCAAAGATTTCACAAATAAAGCTTCTAATTTAGAATTGAATTTCTTACATGTTATAGTTGTAGGAGACATGAAAATTGGGGTCACATCTGTACAATCAGAAAATGGTAATTTTTAAAAAAGATTTTTCTTATTCATTCATGAGAGACACACACAGAGAGGCAGAGACAAAGGCAGAGGGAGAAGCAGACTCCTTGGGGGGGGGGAGGCGCCTGAAGTGGGACTCAATACCAGGACCCCAGGATCACGACTGAGCCAAAGGCAGATGCTCAACCACTGAGCCACCCAGGCATCATGAAAATAATCATTTTTGATTTGGCTTCTTTGCTCTGCTCTATGCTGCATTGTGCTATAGATCCAGGAAGGCAGAGGCTTGCTGCTGGGGTGCTTGCTGCTGCACATGCATTGGGGAAAGAAAGACTGCTCTCAGTTTAGGGCCTGCGGAAAGTGACCTGGCAGCGTGGTCCTTCAGCGTTGTCACATCGTTTCCATGTAGAGCAGGGAGGAGGGGGGTTGGGGAGAAAGAGGTGAATGTGAGGGCTAGGAGGGCCGGGGCTACGGTTCAGAGTTAGGCAGAAGCAAGGTAGAGTTTTGTGTAGACACAGCAAGCAAAGTGTGTCAAAGTCAGGCAGGCAGGACAATCAGATGTCACACTAGAGCCAAGAGGACACAGAAACTAGGGGCCAGACAACCTGAGTTCAAGGCTCAGTCCCACCACTCATTTCCTGTGTGGAGTCTGGTAAGTCACCTACATGTCATAAGCCTCAATTTCTTGTCTGTTCAGAGGATATTTGTAACTTTGCATCTTAGTCATGATGATGGTCTAAAAATCAAAAAAGACAACACAATCCACACTTGCTCACCCACACCACTTGGGATTTAAAGAGGCCAGTTTCCAAAGAAAAATCAAGGTGTCTTACCAATGGAATTAGGGAAAGATACCATGTAGACAAAACCAAGAGGTGTCTACCAGGGAAGCTGACAGTATGTATCTCTTTTGATGTGTTTTCCTTATTTATGAAATAAGCAGATTGTGGAAGTAGTATGCTGGCAAATGTTTACCTGGCTCCCCTGCCCTCTCCCCACTCAAATATACATGCACAAATGTACACACACAATTATATTTTTACAATATAAAGGATATATAGCACAGAATTTACTATTAATAATATAATATACAGTATTCTTTATTTGAAATTCATATGGCCAACGGATGATCATAAAATACTTCTTTAAATTTTTGTCACACTTTTATACCCATAGTCAACCTATGACTGCAGTTGATGAATGAGTATAGTTCTAACAGAAGTGTGTATGTTAATGATTAAGATGAAAGAGCAACAATGAAGGTATACGCTGGAACTTCACTTGTCCTTCGGTGACGTGAAAGAGTTCTTTGTTGATCTAGGTAATAGCTTTCAAATATTGGAAGAATATTTTCTCACAACGTAATGTCTATAGACCTGACACACTTTTAAGTTTTATCTGCTTCAGTAGCATTTCCTCTATTACTTTCTCCCATGTACTGAATTGTGTCTCCCCAAAATCCTCTAGTCCCCAATGTCACTGTATTTGGAGATGGGTCTATAAGAGGGTAATTAAGGTTAAATGAGGTCATAAGGGTGAGTCCCTGACACTGTAAGGCTAGTGTCCATATAAGAAGAGACACTAGAGAGTCTGTTCTTTCTGGCCTCTGTGTGATGATAGAGAAAAGTGGCTGTCTGCCAACCAGGAGGAAAGCTCTCACCAGAAACCAAACCCTACCGGGCCTTGATATTGAATTATCCAGCCTCCAGAACTATGAGAAAGTAAATTTCTGTTGGTTAAGCCACCTAGTCTATGCTGTTTGTTGTGGTAACCTAAGCAGACTAATACATTTTTCTTAAGTGTCATTCAAAGATCATCAGATTACAACACTCAGGCCCAACCTGGTCGGTCCACCGTCATGAGATTCTGGCCATGCCCATTCATTTACGCTACTTTCATGTAACAATGGTGGAATTGAGTAGTTGTGACAGAGATTACATGGCCTGAACAGCCTAAATTATTTGTTATGCGGTCCTTTACAGAAAACATTTGCCAAACCTTGTGTAGACAATCAGCAAACAATAAATCAAGACTTGTTACATTTACTGATTTCCTTGCGGTAAACGTTCCCACTGTGGGTGATTTTGAATATCATTTTCACTGATGTTCACAGTGTGACATCAGTGAACATAGAACTGGGAAGAGAAAAAAAAAAAAAAAAAAAAAAAAAAAAAAAAAAGAACTGGGAAGAGACATGCAGTAGTGGTACTTCCACCACAGCTATAATAGATGTAAATAATCTCAAGAACATATAATAGAGAAATGTCTTAAAATAACTGGGAATTGAAGACTTTTGAGTGTTACTACCTTTGTTTTAATTTAATTTGTTGACATGTAAGGTTATATAATATCATCTTTAATAATGGCTAAGTTTAGCAATCACCTTGCAAAATTCCTAAATATTTAACAGTCAACTCTCATGAGCCAGTATGAACCAGTGCTAGCTCACCACAGCTCACCTGAAATTCCAGATGGTGTTTAAGTTTTCTTGTACTTGCTACATTGCAGTAGCTTTAAATCTTTATGCCTAGGATTGTCCAAAGCCTGGGTTTTCCAAAATAGGGAAAAAAATTAAAATAAACCTCCATTTGAGTGGTTCTTTATAGGTACAAATAACTTTCACCTCTTTCTTCTAATTATTTCCCTGACTTTCCTGATCATAAGTGTCATTTAGCTGCTTGTTTAAAAATATAGAAGCCCAGACAGACTGCCTACCTGGAGATTCTTTTTTTTCTTTTTTTAAATTTATTTATTTATTTTTTTTACCTGGAGATTCTAATAGTGCAGGTCTGAGTTGGCACCTGGAAATCTTTAACTAATCCCTCAGTTGACTTTTATGATTTTATTGGGAACACACACTTGATATTGTACTGTGGCTTCAATAAAGGACCTAGTGGCAACTGTTGTCCATTTGCAAGAAAATAAAGTTATATTCTTCTTACTCCAAAATAAATCTAAGTAGATCAAAGACTTAAATGTTAAGTTCAATTAAAAAAACAAATGATAAACTGGGAAAATGTTATATTGCATGTGACAAAGAGCTAATATTGCTAATTTAGAGAATGGTTTTGGAATCAAAAAGAAAATGTCATCTCTCCAAAAGAAAATGGATAGACCACACGAATAGGCAATTCAAAAAAGTAGACATAGGGACGCCTGGGTGCCTTAGTTAGTCGAGTGTCTAACTCTTGTTTTGGCTTAAGTCAGGATCTCAGGATTATGGAGCCCTGCAGTGAGCTCCGCACTCAGCACAGTAGTCTGCTTGAGATTCTTTCTCCCTCCCTCCTCCTCAACTTCTGCTCCTTGGCCCTCTCATGCTCTTTCTCTCTAAAATAAATAAGTAAAATCTTTAAAAAAAAAGACATAAAAATGGCCGATGTATTTATGAAAAGTCAACTGTATAAAAAAACTTTGGAAATAAGGGGTGTGAGAAAAATGTTCAGACTTACGGACCATTTCTGGGAGAGTAAATGGGAACCAGTCTTCCAGAGGGTCTCAACATGTAAAATGTTCATGGCTTTACATGTAACAGTACAATCTCATTAAATTTTTTTCACATTAAAGAGATAATTATACAAAGGTAAACTCAATGGAGTAGGGCTTTAGTAGAAAAAACAAATGTGTAACAACAAATGCCTCTATTATAATGAAATCCAGCTTGCCTATGGTTACTGACAGCTCCAGGTAAAATCTAGTGCTGGTTGCAGAACTTCTATGGAGGAAAGGTGAGGACAGCAATCTAGCAAGAAGTGAGGGTAAGGACTTGAGAGAATCTTAATGCTTTCTACGTAGACTTTTTGTTTATTTAGGGTGGTTTGAGGGAGGAAGAACTGATGGAGATCATTAGTGTTATTGACTGATTCCAAATTACCCAACACTCTCTAGATACAATTTTGCAAATATCACATTTGCCATGTTTTGCCTTCTTTGTGGATCCTAATCCCTTACAGTCCCCGACAGTTGATCATGTTGTATAGGACTTTATTTGGCTAGTCATTTTATCTTTATAAATACTTTAAATTCTAAATTGAAGGTAGACTGTGTGTTCCATCTAAGACTGATCAAAACTTGTTTAGCACCCTTTTGTCTCAGTATGACACTCAAGGAACACTGATCTGTGAATCACCTGAGCAGACATTTTTTACATTCTGGTGAATCTTTTTTCTTTTTTCAGAGCCTGTTATTAAAGAGAAGATTAAACCATTGATGTGTCAGCTATCTCACATTTTTTTTTTCTTAAAGACTGTGTCCTCAGAGTTTAGAATGCATCTCAGATCCACAGTTGAGTACTCCTCAGTGCACACAGGATGAACACCCAAAGTTTATTCTATGAAAAACAGTTTTCAAATGATTTTATATTACAACCAATAAAGATTCAGTCCAGGGTATATTCGTCATTTGTATTGATTTTGAAGCTAAATCAGCAGAGTTGAAAGTTATTTGGATCTTGTTGCTAATAGAACGGGGGCTTTTTCACAGTTCAGTCTCCACACCCTTCTAGACTCTGGTGGGTTCACATTTGCATTCTTCTCTGCTGCTTAGGTTTGTGTCTTATGGAAGCTTTAGAAACTGGGCTAGAGACTCAATTTGTGCTCTCTAGGATGTTATGGTGCAATCTAGTTGGCAGTTGAATTCCTTTCCCTTATACTTGGCCAGCCCTTCCATGAGGATTCCCTAAGCAGGTACAGACCCAATTCTCTGACACCTCCCAGCAGCTGTGGAGCATCTTTACGATTTACCAGTTAGACCTGTTCAGCACAGTAGTGCTGATCCCCCACCTGAAGCTTGTCCGCTTGTCTGTGGAGGGGCTCTACAGAGTCCTCAAGGCAGATGTTTTCTGCATGGCTGGTGTCTTCCACTCCCATTAAAGTAATTCATATGAGTCAAATGAACCAATGTAATTCACATTGCTTCCCAATCTTTGTTTCACGGATACTAAGATCAGCTGGGAAAGTTAGGGTTACGTACGGCAGTCAGAGAAACCAGCAGAAGCAGCTTCAGCGTTTCTCCAGATGTTTCCCTCTCCGTAGATGGCTCAGTTTAGAGAGGACTTGAAGGGTGTTAGAATTCTTCCACGATCACAGATACCTGCAAGAGACTTAACCTGCTCATATGTGACACCGGAGCAGGTGCCAGTCTTTATCCTCACTCTCATCACACCAGCAACAATTTTTTATTGATTTTTTTTCATGCTTCGGAGAATAGAGTTTAACTGTTAGAGTTATCTCCGTCCTGGTGTTGCTAGGCTATTTGGATTGGAAGCCACAGGAGCAGAAAATCCGAGTAAGGTTAAAAAAAAAAAGTTTGGTTAGCTTTCAAGTATTTCACTCAGTGGGTGAATCAAAAAATCATTTTGAATCTGAAGGTTATTCATGTAATAATTAAGATGACACATTTCGAGCTCACCCTTCCTGACAAATGTTTCTTTAAAGAGACACTGATGCCTCATAGAAAACTTGCAAGACGTGACACATCAGCAGAAATTGTTTCTGCACAGAATGTTTTTCAAAGATTTTTCCTGAGTAATCACTAGCATTTCCCCCCTTTTTTTCTATAGTCTTTGCAAAACCTTCTGTTACTGCATGCTTGTTATTTTTGTGCTGTTAGTAAAGGTTTCATTTTTAAAACAACTTCTAAAACCACAGTATATGTAAAATTGCGTTTAAAATAAGCCAAATGCTCTGATTTGAATACTGATTAGGATGAAGCACATTCATCAATAAACATGGAGCCACAATGACCTCGGGAGGGCGAGGAGCTTGTGATGTGCATCAATTGTGTTTGGGAAATAGCTTTTACTTATGACTCCAAAGTCTGTTTAAATTCAGGTTCCCAAATGCAAAGGACATGAAGCATCTACCTCACCTGCCAGTGCTGCATTAGGCACGGCTTCTATTTTAGTCAGGAAGTCAGGCAGCATAATAACAACATAGTCATTTCTCTAGACCATCTTTTCATTTTTCCTACCCCAAATTGCTTTTTAGGGGCTTTGGGAATGGCTTTGCATCCCGGACATGCACTTAGGGAGGTAATGAATCATTATTCCTAAAGCTTGCTCTGATTCTACTGCACAGATTTAAAAATAGGGGAAAAAAATCAAAATGCACTAATTTCCTGTCAGAGGAATAGGATGGTTTCATGCAGTATAACTAAATATTGATCCCGTAACAGGCTGGGGGAGGGCAGCAGCTGGGAATTTAATGCCATTCATCTGATTGTTGCAGGAGGGGTCTGTTTGGGTGCCCAGGGATGGAGTCAGGAGCATCTCATCAGTACCTGTTTTAGGCTCCTTTGGGTGAACTTGTGTAGTGTGTCCCATTGGGCTTCAATGGTCAGCACAGGGAAGGTGTTTTTCCTGGCCTAGAAGCCCAGTTTCAATAGCCCAGTGCTGTGTGTTCTAGACTGGGATGGATGTCAGCCCTGGAAGAAAGAGGGCTGGGTGTGTCGGGCCAGCAGAGGCAGCTCCATTTTGCCCTATTACTAAACACTGTGGAGCCAACTGGGTTCCGAGGGTGCTGGGTGCCGGTAGATTTGTGCAGGGGAAGAACCTGTCTCCATATGTGTGCCTGCTGGGTGCTGTTCTCCCACTCACGCTCCACCTGTCTTCTTCCCAATCCTCCAGGTTCTGAGTCTACCTCCCACAGGCAAGCTAAAATTCAGAGCAGAGATGTTCCTTGCTTGTTGTGGAGAAGCCTTTCTACCACATGGAGATTTCAGTAGTTGCTTAAAACTGAAGAAAAATAAAATGGTGGTGGGGAGGGGGTGGAAAGGAGGGTGGAAAGACAGAGAGACAATGGAAGAGAAGCCACACGCAGGAAATCTGGGAAATCCCTGGAATCAGCAACCCTATGAGGAATTTACAACCCTACTGATGGCTATTTAGCCATGCATCTGAAAGATCCCGGCAGGTTAATAAGCTTTGACAACTGGTGCCTCCATCTCATTTTCCCCACAGCTTTATGAAATACTCTGCAGACCCCATCTTATTGATATTAATGCTGTAACAGCTGCACAGGCTCACCTGGTGTGTTATCAGATGCTCTGCACTCAGCCCTGCCATGTGGAGTGCACAGGCTCACCTCGCAGGAGCCATCCTGCACCTTCTGCAGGTGTCTGGGCCAAAGCATTCAGCACAGGTGCCAGGGTGTCACTTCCGAATTGGGATCCTGGTGAGGTAGTCAGATTTGACATAATTTAGTAGCTTTCAAGGTGTAAAATGTCCGAAACACAGGTGCTGGAGAAAAGATGTGCTTTGTTTAAGTCCCAGACAGCCTTTAGCCTCATTCTCATGAAGGAAATAATTCATGGGGAAATAATTAAATGGGTCTGTCTGACTCAGAAAGGGAGAGGTGAAAGTATCTTTTTTTAGCAAGTTCGATAGGCATGGCTGAGATGCATGAAGTTAAGTTTCACACTATAAACACAGCCCTGAGAAGTGCATTGGCTTACTTTTAAAATTTAAGCATTTTCCAGGGGCTGAGTTTATCACTGAGGTCTTGGGAAACAGCAGATTATATTGGGCTTACTAAAAATCACTTATTAAGGAGTGACAGTGTAGAGGACATAGTGCTCCTAGAAAATGATCTTAATATTGATTTCTGTTTGTGTTTCCTAATGGAAAATAGCTGCAGTAAAATGCAATAAATATTGATGGGGACAAAAAACTAGTATTGGAAAGGTCATTATAGCTAAAGGGTGCTATGATAATAAATTAGTGATTATCCCAAACATCAACAGCAGCTGAAGAGAAGGCAGTCAGGCAAAGAGCAGTCACCAGAGGATTATAGCTAATACTGACCTCAACTGGTACACTTGGAGGTTTGGAGCTATCTTAATTTTTTCTGTTGTTGTGGCTTTTGTTACATCAGTGTGGTGCTTTCCCACAGAGGTATGAAGACATTTATTTACATCCTATACAGAAGTCTGTGCTGCAATAACAGCAAATATAAAAAGAATTTAGAAACTGAAGCATTGCCTGAAGAATGGTGGCAAAACAGTGACAGACTACATGGGCTTGTTGGAAACGGCCGTGCCCCTAGAGAGTGTGTGGCCCTCCAAGAGTGTGTGGCCCTCTAAGAGTGGGCCATCCATGCTCTTCACTCCCTCACAGTGGAACCCAGGACAGGCCATTTGTGTTGACTTACCTATCTGTAGAAGGGAAATAACTGTGTATGCCTACATTACTCAATGCAGCTCAAGTAAGATAATGTGAGAAAAAAGCCTCTGGGAAGTTATAAAGCCTTTTATAAATAATAGGAACCCCTTGCATAAAGACCGGTAGCATGAAGGTGATGCTGAATGTGCCAATCGTGGATGGCATGGGCCAGTAGGAAAGCAGACATCTGTCTAATCTCATTGTAAAGGCAAAGAGGAACAAACAGTAACATGCTTTGAACAACTCAGTGATCAAAGAGTAAAGGTGAATGGTTTCCTGAGGTCTGGGAATATTGGTCCTTGAAAGACGAATAGAATTTCATCAGGCAGCCTGAGGAGGTGAGAGGAAACAGGACACTGGAATACCTGTTCATATTTCTAAGAAACTGGGGTACCTCCACTTTGAAATATTTCCCGAGCCTTTAGTAAAATTGATCCCTTCCATCTGCCCCACTTTTTACTCTGTGTAAGATTTTTGTAACAACACCTTTCAATAAATAAATAAATAAGGGGTACCTGGGCGGCACAGTGAAATGTCTAACTCTTGATTTCAGCTCAGGTCATGATCTCAGGGTCATGAAATCAAGCCCTCATCAGGCTCCATGATGGGCATGGAGCCTGCTTAAGATTCTCTCTCTCTCTTTTAAGAGGTGGTTTATTTTTAAATGGAAAATTCTTACTACAATGCATGGCATGTGGTGGGTACCTAATATGGGTTTCTTGAATCAATTAATAGATAAGGCCAAAGGCATGGCGGGGGGGTCTAAGAATCAAGATGCGAGACTGTCATATCTATGAAATTCTGTGCACTGCAGCAAATCTAGATATAGGGTTGGGGAAAACAGAAGTTATGGGTAGGAAACTATGAGAGATAAAGTTAAAAAAGAGGACAAGGTTAGATGGCAAACACGTATTTCAAGAGTTGGGGTTTAATCCTATGAATCTTACAGATTTATGAGTCAATAAGCAAAGGAGTGACAAAATCAGAAAAATCTGGCAACAAGTTTTTTTCAGTTGAGTCCATATTATATATAAAATAGTAAATTCTACTTTTAAAGGAAATGCTACATTATATTTATTTTCTCATAACATTAAAAACTTCAGAAACTTGTTATTTCATAATATATCATAAAATTCCATCAGAAGATATGCTATAACATATTTAATCAATTCCTTAATGGTGGACATTCATGTTTCTGGGTTTTGTGGGGTTTTTTGTTACTAAAAACATACTGAAATAAATAACCCTTTGCTTTGACTGAATAGATATCTACATTTCTGATTATCTCCTTGGGATATTTTCACAGAAGAGCAATTACTGGGTAAGAAGGAAATGAGCACTTACAAGACTCTTGATACATATTGCTATTTATCACTTTCGGGGACGGTTGTACTCTTAGAAACAGTATATGGGGAGATTATTTCATCTAAAATCATTGGATCCTTTTATTTAAAAAATTATAGTAACCTGATGAAAAATATTATTTTAAAGTTTAGTTTTTTCATTAATAGTCTGAGTATTTTACTATATCTCATCTAGATATTTGAATTTCATTTTTTAAAATAATTTGTTCACATTCTTTGCCCACTTATGCACTGGGTTTTAGTTTTTTAAAAATCTATTTGAATTTATTGTAATTTTAAGATATTAGCCCTTTGCAATATTGTTCCATATATATGAAAACACACACACACACACATATGCATACAATTTCCTTTAATTCTTTTTTTAATGGAAAAGAGCTGATGATTTTTAGAATTTTTTTTTTTTTCATTTTCTGTTTCTTCTTTAACATGTATCCATGCCTCAAGTAAACATAGTAGAGTATCCTAGATAATCTAAACTAGGATTCTGAGCTTGGCTCTTTATGAAATTGTGGGTGAAGCCAGATCATTTATGAAACATGTATTTATTAGAGCTGATATTTATTGTCACTTAAGGAATTGGGTAGACAAAGAATGAGAAGATTGCCTTTGTCAGAGATGCCAGCTCACTGACTAGTCCAGCAGAGAGAATTGAACACCACTGGTTTTCTCCTTGATTTTTTGACTGGATAGTGGTTCTAGGTAGTGAAGGGTGAGAAAAAATGGTTGGGTGGATTTCTGGTAGAGCTGTAAGATACAGCTGGGTACCAGTAATTCCTCCAGGCCATGAGACAGTATGCAGCCTGAGTGAGGTTGAAGGCCATGTTTTCATTTATACATAAAGCATTATACTGCTGATGTCTCCAAGTTTGTGTCTTTGGAAAACTTGGAGGAGAACATTCTAGGCATGAGGCTTGCTCATGATGCCACCTTTAAATGTTTTATAATCACCCCTGTTGATTGATACATCTATTGAGAGAAGCTAATGCTGGAGAGAGCAAAAACTGCACATGGTTTCAGAGTGCTGGTAAATCTCTGCCTTAGCAGACTGGGGATACTGGAGAGCCCACACATATATGTTGCAAAGAAAAAAAGGAGTGTGGGTTATTTAAGTTAGTGTGAGCATACTTACAGGATATTGAGTCTTAGAACATATAGTTAACATTTATAAAACTCTCTTCTCCAGAAATTTGATTAATATTGAGAGATAGTTTGAATATAGAATTGACTAGACAGTGACTGGTTATCTCTGTGGGGTAACAAAAGGAGGCTTTATGGGGACTGGCTGGGCTGGAGTTCCCAACTTGGGCAGTTGGGTAGATTTTTGACTAAATCTTTGTTGTGCCTCATGATATATTGAGGTAGAGAGTGTTAGAAAGCTCTTGAATACATGAGTGGTTCAGTAAGGAGAGAGAGTTCAGGAGATATGTTTGGAAATCATCAAATATGGGAAAAAGTGAAAGCCATAAAAGTAGATAAGATCAAGTAGGGAGAATATCATCTATTCATGCATTCATCCCATCTTTTGTTCCATGATTCATTCTTTGGCTTTTTCAGAAAAAAATTTAAATCTGTGAAACTCCAAGCACTTAGGAGTCTGGGTTTCATGTGTGAGAGATGTTTTTAGTGGAGTCATGGGGGAGAAGCCAGATTGTAGTGGGCTGAGGAGCAAATGAGAAGAGAGGAACTCTGGGCACAGAATTTAGGGTTTGGAAGGAAAAGAAAAAAGAAAGATGTAATCAAGATGGGGAAGCAGAGTCCTTAGAAGTGATTTTGTTATTGGGTGGGAAAGAAAGAAAGGAAAAGGATGTGTATTTATTGAGTGAACATATATGTACCAACCATTGGACTGACTGCCTTATGTACAATATCTCATTTAATCCTCCCCCAAACTCTTGTGAGGCATGGGTTATTATTTCCATTTTGCAGATGAGGAAATTGAGGTTAGAGAGGTTGTCTGTGGTTATGAAGCTTGAAAGTGATGTTATAGCTTGAAAGGTCTATTGTCTTCAAAGCTCTCAGTGAAGACAGAGAAAATGAAGTTACAAAGATGAAGTGGCTAGCTAATAGAGCGAAATCCCAGAGGATGTTGAAAGGAAGAGAATTCCATTCATAGGTGATTTATATTGGAAAGGATATGACATGTTCCTCTGAGAAACAGAAAAAGAAAAATGAAGAGTATACAGTTAAATAAGGTAAAGAAGTAAAGAAGAAAGAAATGGAAGAAATTTGTATATGATGGTGAGTTTTTTAGTAGAATATTATGACATCTGTTGGCAGTCAGATTATGGAACTGATTTTAGGGGGATTAGGAGAAGATTAAAAGTTTGAAACTGTTGCAAGGGAGTAGGACAGGGAGTGAGAAAAGTGATAGAATGGCTGGGTATCACCAAAGGCCCCCTGAGGTTGGTAACTATGTTTAGAATGGACCTAATACATACACGACTATTCATCAGCCCTCTTAAGTGACCTGGAAGCAAAAACAGATGTTTTAGTTCTTTCAGGTTGGAGATCCACGAAGAAATACTCCAAATTCATTTGATTATTGAGTACCAGAACTTGCGCTCAATGCTGGGGATTTATGCACAAATAAGTCAAGGGTTGCCTTTTGTGAGTAAGCTGCCTATGGCGGGGAATAGAAATCTAAATAGGGAATTACATTACTGGACTTTAGGAACAGCATTGCAGAAGAGGAAGCTGTCTGGGATGTAAGCAAAGACCTCAGAGACACCTACAGTGGGCCTGGAATGGGTTCTAAGAATCCATTACTCCCAGGCCTTCTATATGTCTTGTATGCCTCATATGACTTTCTCCTCTGTTCTGCAACAATTGAGGCATTTCAAGTGGGCTTCTGGTTCCTGGCTGCTCCTTAATTGGTCAAAACAAAACTCTTCTGAATACACTTGGTTTTAAAAAGGTGAAGGCTCTCCCTGAATTCATGTACTCATTATCTGGAGGCTTGCATTTATTCTTCTCCAGAAAACATGAACTAGACCATGTAAGACCTGCCCGAGGATGTGGATGCCCTAAAAGCAAATAAATTGTTCACTGTCTTTGAAAAACAGGGAGAATTCATGGGATACCCAGAAGTTACCCAGGAAACCGGAATGAATTTTCCTCTACTTTCCTCCTGGCACTTTGCTTCTAGCTGGCATATCAGCTTCTTAACAGAAGGCCTCTGCTACCTAAAGTAGATGCTACTGAAGACTATTCGAGAGCACTCAGGAGTAGGAAATGTGATTTGCCTGCATACTGGATAGCTTATATCCTTCAGTGATTTTTTTTTTTTATAACCTTCAGTCAATACATTCTAGGCAGGAGCTATAGAAGTATAGACTAACATACCTTTCTAGGTCAGACAGGTAGAAAACACTCATTTTGTCTCATAACAACAAAATGTCCTTAAAAAGTGGCCTTGGATTGTTGGAGGGAGACAGTTGAATAGCTCTTTCTTGCTTCCCTTAAATACAGTGCTAATATGCTTCTCAGAACTTTCTATATAAAGGCTGCGGTGTATTTTCTTCCACTCTCTTCTTTGAGAATGAGTATTTTCCAGGATAAGCTTTAACTGGTGAAGCAGACTTCAAGCTTCTCATTTGCATTGTTGGGTTATGCTCTTTCATAGTTTCATGAACAATAACCTCCCACTTCTCCACAGGCTGATGGGATAATTTGCTCTGCTGAGAAGATGAAAACCAAAATGTAGAGGGTTTTTTGAAGCACGTGGTTCAATGGAAAAGCTTCCAGCAGTGCAGGCAGTGAAGTTTTAGGTCTTTAAGATTATAGCCTAGGATAAAAGGTCTTTCTGTAAAGAAGACTGCGTACAATCCATGTGATCGATACTTTTAGACTTAAAAGAAAACCTTGAACAATACATTTGTTTCTCCTGTGGTTTCCTGGTAATGATGCTGGGAGAGAGAAACGTGTCTACCAGGCTTGGTTTCAACTTTGCTTGTCATTGGAATCATGCTGGTAAGGATAGATACCCTCTTTTCTTCACTTATTTTCTGGTGTCTCATGAATTTCCTTTACGGTGTACAGTCCTGGTGATGAGTAAAACGTAGATTGTGGAAGACTGCCCATAAGAGGGGATTTTAGCCCTGACGATCTTATTTAGGGTCCTGACTCTATCTTGGGTGCTCCCTGTTGGTGGTATGTTTGAAAGGCACAGCATGCCAGGCCAGGCAGTCTATCCCCTCACACTGTCTGATGAGAGGCACTTTCACAAGGAGAGCAGTGGGAGCCGAGAGAAAAATCTGTGGGATTTGCTGATGTCCTGCCTCAAGAGGGTCTCTGTTAACAAACTCTGGGGTAGTTAAAGGATTGTTCCGTTCATCTTTGCCTCTGAGGCTGTTTAAGGAAGGTCAGGTGATGGGAAACTGTTGGCTTACTCCTTTATTTCCCGTAGTGACTGGTGGTTGGTAAGGGGAGCCTTTCCCTCATTTCTCTGATGCTGTCATGTGAGGTACTCCCAGGGAAAAGGAAAGTTATGATTCCCCCTAGGATGTTTTTATTAGTGCTCACAGGAGAGTCTAGGCAACCCTAGGAAAGCATAATGGCAGAGCTAGTAATAAGGGATTATGCTTTAGATAACTTTGGGTGTTCAAGGTTTATTTGCTTCTGAGTGACTGACTCATGGGGTATTCTAATGGGAGCATTCCGTAATCATTACTGTTGTGTGTTCTGTAGGAAAAGCCATAATCTTAACAGATGTTATTCATATTCATGGAAATGTTTGATCCTTTTTTTTTTTTTTTTTTTTACCTTCTCTAAGCCTCATACTCTATAGCAGTGAAACCTACAGTGAGTATCAGGCACAGCCGGCTTTCCATGGTGCTCCTTTTCATTCCCAATTCACCCACCCTGGCCGCCACAGGAAAAAGGCTGCAGTCGATTTGACACCTCAAAACACCTCCTCAGAGCACCAGGGGAGTAGAAGAGGTGTATAAGTGGCTCATGTGACAATAAACCATATTTCTTTTTGGAAAAAGCTTCTTCAATACTTGATAACTCATTTTCTCCTGAATTAAACAAGGCTGCTCGCTGAATTAAATTGGTTGTGCAAGGACTGCAGTTAGAGAGGCTGGCTGTGCTAACAAATAGACTCCTATTTTTCATTTCTCCCGATAGTTCTGACGGTGTAAGTTTTGAGGCTGCATTATTAGGTAATTTGAGGCTGTATAATTAGGTAATATTAAAATTTTGTCTTCCTGATCAATTGAAATTTTAGATGAAATGACCCATTTTATCTTACACAGAGCTTGTCTTAAAGTCCATTTATATTCGTAGTTTATGTAGCCAAACCAGCGCTCTTTTTGTTAATTCTTACTTGATCTATGTTTTTTCCTCCCATCTTTTTACATTTAGATTTTCTGTATTTTTGTGTTTTAGATGTAGCCTTCATTCAGTTTAAGATTTTTGTGACTTTTGGGATGCCTGGATGGCTCAGTGGTTGAGCATCTGCCTTCGGCTCAGGGCGTGATCCTGGGGACCCGGGATTGAGTCCCACATTGGGCTCCCTGCATGGAGCCTGCTTCTCCCTCTGCCTGTGTCTCTGCCTCTCTCTCTCTCTGTCTGTCTCTCTCTCTCTCTCTCTCTCTCTGTGTGTCTCATGAATAAATAAATAAAATCTTTAAAAAAAAAAGAGCTTCCCGACTTTTGGCATGGTGAACAGTTTTTGATTGAAATGTATATATCTTGGGTATTATGAGATTCTGTACATTATTTAAATCTCCTGTTTTAGCAGGTCTTTTCTGACAGCGCTCTGACAGGGGAAGTAGAGGTGGAAGGTGGGCCTGGCTTGCTAATTTTGGGCAGGGGTGAGTTCTAGCTGCCATTAGGTCTACATGGATACTTTCCTGGCTGGGAGGGGTAGGAGTGACTCAATCCTGCTCCCCACATCAAGTGGATGGGCAGTGGCAAAAACCTTATCACACTGCTAGGACTTCTCTGAATCTCCCCAGAGCCTTGTTACTCCCAGACAGGGATAGAAGTATCTAGGCTTTTTTGCGTGACCTTTGTTGACTGAACAGTGGGAGCTCCTTCCTACCCAGCAACAATGAAGTCCCAGCTCCTTGTTTGGTCTTCTCCGACACCCCCTCGGCAGGTTGGGAGCTTGGGGCACCTCATTACGTACAGTGTGGTAAGAGAACAAGTCTGGGCTTTCCACTCTGCTTTTGCTGCCAGAGTTGGGGCTCCAGTGTTTTCCGTGTTGGTTGCTCAGAGTTGAGCGGTTATTTAAAAATTTTCTTTCTTACTAGATTCCATTTTTGGTCCTTTGGCTAAAAAAAGCAGGTTTCTGTTGGGGCTTTATCTTGGCCTCTATTGGTGTTCCAAGCTTGCCAGCTTCTTTGGCAACAAGTCTGAGATTTACAAAGGAAAAAGAAAACCTGAGGACACACCACTGGGTTGTTCCTTGGGTATCAAGATTCCTGGTTGATGTGACTTCTTCCCTCCATCTTTCAGAGTCATTTTGTGTTTGTTTTATAGATAGTGTCTCAACTATTGTACTTAGTAAGCACAGGGAAAAGTAAGTCTCCCACATATTCCTGAAAGTGGAAGTCTCCAATGTGTCTTTCTTAAACAGCATTTGGCTTTTGTTTTTTAAAAATCAAGCACATGGGTAGCTTGGTTGGTTAAGGATCTGCCTTCGGCTCTGGTCATGATCCCGGGGTCCTGGGAACAAGTCCCATATCAGGCTCCCTGCTCTGAAGGAAGCCTGCCTTTCCCTCTCCCTCTGCCTCCCTCTCTCCCTCTCTCTATCATGAATAAATGGATAAAATCTTAAAAAAAAAAATCTAAAAATCCATTCTGAAATGATCTGTCTTCTAAATGGAACATTTAATCCTTTCACATTTAATGTAATTCTTGATATAATAATATATACTGTACTATTTTATTTTGAACTTTCTGTCACTTCTTTTATGTTTCTCTTTTTTTTTTTTGTTTCTCTTTTTTCTTAGATTACTTGATTAATTTTTCTTTGTTTTTCTGTCTACCTGCTTAGAAATCACACATGCCTTTTTTTTTTTTTTGTAATGATAGTATACCTCTTAACTTACCCAAATTTCAGTTTAATTAATACCTCATTTGCTTTCTTGGACCATATAAAAAGCCTTAAACATGTTAATTCTGTTCACCTTAGTTAACTTTTATTTTTTGGCAGTTTTATATTTTAATCATCTTAGTTATTCTATAAAATATTATCATTATTAAAGTTTCAAACAGATTTCTTTCTTTCTTTCTTTCTTTCTTTCTTTCTTTCTTTCTTTCTTTCTTTCTTTCTTTTTAACTGTGCTCATTGATTTCTATGTTCATTATCTCTTCTTAGAGCTTGGGCCATCCTTCTGGGGTCACTTGCTTTCTCCTTGAAATGCATCCTACCAAATTTTAGTGAATAACAGCTGAGCATAAATTCTTTTGGATTCTGTTTTTGTAAAAATATTCTATTTTGTCTCTGTTCTTGATGGCTATGTTTGCTAGGTACATAATTCTATAATTTTCTCTCAACATATTAAAAACATCAGTTGAATTTAGGGCTTCCATAGTTACTGACGAGAAGCCAACTGTTGGTCTAAATTGTTGCTGCTTTGAAGGCAGTTGGTTTTTTTCCCTCTGGCTGCTTTTAATATCATTTTCTTTTTTGGTATTCAGCAGGTTCACTAGGTGTGGTTTTGTTGGGATTTTTAAATTTTCCATTAGAACACTTCAATGGTTCTGGATAATCTTCAGCTGACATTCCTTTAAGTATTACTTCATCTACCTTGGTCTCATTTTTGAACTCCAAAGAGATATACTAATGCTTTTTCAGTTTAATTGTTTATGTCTCTTAACCTTCTTTCTTATTTCTTATCTCTATATCCTTGTATGCTGCCTATAATCTGGATAATTTCTTCATATCTATTTTCTAGTTCACAAATTCTCTCATTCATGTGTTGTTAAATTTTTCCACTAGTTTTTAATTTCACACTACAAATTGCATTTTGATGTGTTTCAAATATGCTTTGTCCAACTCACATATATTTCTCTGGCTTTAAAAGTTTCTTTAAACATATTATACATACTTATTTCATAGTTTGTGTCTGAAATGTCCTTCATCAGAAGTCCTTTTAAATTCTGTTTTTTTCCTGCTGATTCTCAATCATGGTGTCTCTTTTCCTTTTGGTTTCAGTTTGTGTTTATGAGATGATGATTTTCTTTGAAACAAGAAAAGGTGTTTTTTTTTTCTGTTTTTATTTTTGTTTTGAGAGGATTTCCATTTACTTCTGTCTAACAACTAGGGGAAATCTTTCCTGATATGTAATTTTATTCTCTGGCTTGAAGCTCTTTCAAACACTGAGGCAGTATACATTTGTCCTGTGGATATTGGTGAGGGTTGGCTTGTGCTTCTGGATTCTCAGTGATGACTTTTCCTCTTTGTTCAGCATTAGGTTTTGAAATACATTAAGTTTCCTTGCAAGGCTCTGGAGTTGTGGACAGAAGACTATTTTTGGTTGACTCTTAAACTGAAGGTTTATCTCTTTGGAGTTATTTCCTATAAAACCTCATGAGTCTATGAAAATTGTAGCTTTCATCTAGTTAGGCAAATGATCTCCGGGTGAAAGGTGGCTTCAGTGTTCTACTTACGTCTTTGGACTGTTATTTTCAATTAGATTTTTTTCACTTGAACATTTCTTTTATTCTTTCCAGTTTATTGTTTTTTAAAGAACATTTAAAATATTTATTATATACTCGATTATTAGCTATTTTCAATAAATTGCTGTAGGTATTCAGCTCACCATATTACCAGAAACAGAAATAAGACCATATTCGAATCTCAACTACAGTAATTATCCTGGCCCTCTTTGGAGCATATTTGCATTGTTTTTTTTCCACTGGTTGAGATTTTCTTTACTGTCTATGTCTTTGATTATGCTGATTTCTTCCATTACTTTTCTTCTTTATTACACTTTGTCTACTCAAAACCTACCAACCCTAATATGTAAATGTTCTATATATGTATATCTGACCTTTGGGTCTATGTTGTAGTACCTGAAGAGTCAGGGCAGCTACTTTTGTCTTTTTAATTCACTTTTTATTTGGTTAGTAAAATTAAGGTGTTCAATAAATCTTTGATTAAATATATATTTGGCCAAATAGTGTATTCTGCAAAGTTATAATAGTATTATTTTGGCAATATTCTTAAGCAATGATAGCATTTATTCAAATAAATCTGTAATGAGGTATTTTTAAAGACCAAAGTAAAGTTGATTTAGTTTCCTCAGTGAAGAAACTCTGGAAGAGTTGATTAACATCTTAATTTGAAAATCCTCAAATCTGTTCATATGTAAACACTGGAATGTGTAGGTTTTACTTCACTGTAAGATTTTATGGAAGCATTAGATTTGTTCAAAAACCGAAAGTATGAGTCACTTAAACAGAACTTAGATGCTTATGTTACTAGAAACTTGATATAACTTCTGAAAGGATGGTTATTCAAAAACTCATTCATCACTTAATGCTCAAAGTTCATTCATCATGAGTACTTTATGTCATTCTTTAAAAAAAAAAAAACACCAAACTTTATCAGAGATTCAAATTACTGCAAGGCGCATTGTGATATGTCCATATGGTACATTTTGCTACTAACAAAAGAAGAAGGAAATAACATCCTAATCTGGTTCATTCATTCATCTGCTCTCTTTATTTCATTCAGGAGGATTTTCAACAGAAAGAGCTTCAGTGATGGTAGAAGCTGCAGAAATAATGTTGGGAATGCATTATTGGATGCAAATGTTGGAGAAGAGTGAGGAGCCTAAGTAATTCTTCCTGTTGTGCTTTGCATAACTGAGCCTATGTTCCTATCAGAAAGAGAGGTTTTCCTATAGTATTTTCTGTAGGAAAAAAGAATACGGAGGTTTTATTTTTTTGCGGTGGGAGACTAAGGTTAAACTTCCACAGAAAATAATATAACTCCCATAGTGTACCAAGGTAATTTAATGAGCAGCACTGTCTAATAGAAATATATTTCAACCTAGATATGTAATTTTCAGTTGTCTAATAGTCACATTAAAAAAATTAAAAAAACAAGTAGGTAACTTTTGTTCTATATTTCATTTTACCCAGTATATCCAAAATATTACTGGTTTAAAGCATAAACACCATAAAATTGAGGTATTATACATTCTCAATATTCTTTGTACTAAGTCTTCACAATCCAGTATGTATTGTCCACTTACAGCTGGCATACTAATATTGGAAATATTTTGTCTGCATTTAGATTTCATAAAACATACCACAGAAAAAATAGATTCATATCTAAGATGTTTCAAAAATACTTAAAATTTTCTAATAACTGAAATGAATTATCAGTTATAAAATTTAAGTCTAAATTAGTTAAAATTACATAAAATCAAATATATATTTTAAATATTCAAAAGGCACATGTGGTTGGAGGCAACTATATTGGACAACAGAGCTCTAAGCCAGTGTTGGATGTGGAAATGAAATCTTATTTAATACATACAAGTGAGGTTAAGCTCATGTTACTGATAATGACCTGGCAAACTAATAATTTACAAACAGCAATTTTTACAGTGATCTTGTCCTTAAGACTTAAAGTTCTATGCTAAATTTGATAGGAGCATAGAGAGATGTAGTCATTTGTTCTAGATTTGCTATTTCCAAGCTTATCAAAGTCAGAGCTCATAATCGGCAATAACAGAACAAAATCTGGGTTAGGTGCAAGGACAGGGTCAGAAACCTAGAGTTCAAGGAGTTCAGGAAGGGGCAAAGCAACAACAACAATGTGATAGATAGATAAAAAGCATTTGCCTTTCACCCCAGAGGCTCAGTCTTATTAACCCTTGCTGCCTATCAGCCTGCTAACCTACATTGTCAGGTCAAGGGAAACATCTACAGCTGGTAGGCAACCCAATAATCAACACTGTCTATCTATCATCTATCTATCTATCTATCTATCTATCTATCTATCTATCTATCTATCATCTATCATCATCTATCTATCATCTATCTATCTATCTATCTATCTATCTATCTATCTATCTATCTATCATCATCATCATCTATAATTGATCTTGCAAAGAACCATGCTGCACTTTCTAGGCTTCATGTCAGAGATGATTTATCCAAGACACTAGATGATATATTTTGATATTGTAGCATTACAGGTAAGAATGGGCAAGAAGAGACTATACACACACCTGCTAAAATTACCTATTTGAATGGGCAAGAAGAGACTATACACACACCTGCTAAAATTCCCTATTTGTTTAGCCAAGAATGAAACAAGAGCAAGGTCACTATATGGAAGAGGAGCAGAAGCCACATATGTTTGCATAGCTTTTCTCTTGCCCCTTGTTTTATATGGGGCAACTATAGCTGGTGAAATTTCTTCACAGCTAAGATCTTGCCAAAGTGAAAGTGAAGGTAGGTTTTTGTCAGCCACTGCTCTTTTTACCAGGGCTTGTAACACTGAAGAATTATATGAACAATGTTGGTATTTCCATTTAAAGAAATGTCTACAGACATGAGACCTTTTTAGTTCTTGAGTCAGCTGAAGCATCAGAAGTCCCCATCCTTGTTGTTAGGACCTAGACAGCCCTAGACACAATCCTGACTCTGGTCTCTAGGTGATCTGTGAAGTTTGTCTCTCCATAGACATGTTGTCCAACTTTGTTGATGTTGTTTCTCCTGGTAGTTTCTTTTTATCCTTCGACTAGAATATAAAATGGAATCTGGGGGAAAGAAGGTGGGAGAGAACTTGAATTGACTATCACCTAGCAAAATGAGTACTCAAAATAGAAATTAAATTCAGCCATACAATAGAACATTGTTTTTCTTGAACGCCTGAGTTTGTTGACCTAAAATTATTCACACTTGTTACAAGTTAAGCCTGTCCAGAATTTCCAAGTATCCTCATGATCACCCATTTCTGCACCATAGACTAATTGTGAACCCTGGCCCAAATTCATCTAGAAGCAATGGGTGCTATCCTTTGAGGGTTTCAGTGTGTAGAGGTAAAGGGGATTCAGAGGTTAGTAGGGATTTCAATGAAAACTTTAGTGTGAAAGAGAACTATATGATGTCTTAAATTTCCCTAATAAAGGAAATTCTTGATACAGGAGAAGTGATAGAGGAAGAAAGGGAGAAATATAGAAGGCTATTTTTGAGACCATTGGGGACTTTGAATTTCTAAAATAGCCAAATCTCTTACTGGCTAAGGAGGAGTTCTTTCAGCAACATCAGCTATACTGGCCTGCCCTTCAATCTGCAGATGGAGAAGCATCTATTGCATGTTTTTTTTTTTTCATTCCCAGCAATTATTTTTCAACTTGTTCTCCCTCTGTTTAGGTACATTTTATGAAGCATCCACTGTCACAGGACAGGCTTGTAGCACTAAAGCAGAAGCAAGGATTTCTGGGTTTTGAAAATCTGGACTGTTGAGTATCAGATGTAAAGATCATATAGAACTTGGATAAACAATAGATTTGGAAGAATTTGTATTTTATTCATAAGAATCTTTTTCCACCAGGGTGCTTGGGTGGCTCAGCTGGTTAAGAGTCCAACCCTTGATTTTGGCTCAGGTCATTATCTCAGGGTCATAAGGTCAAGCCCCATCTCAGCCTTCTTGCTCAGGGAGGAGTCTGAGATTCTCTCTCTCCCTTTCTCTCTGCCCCTCCCCTTGCTTGTGGTCTCTCTCTAAAATAAATAAGTGAATAAATGAAATATTTTTTTTAAAAAAAGAATCTGTTTCCACCAACTTAAAGACTAGATACATGTTTCTTTTCCCAAATTGGACGCAAAGGAAAGAGGAAAAAAATCTATGGAACCACAAGATAATTCAGGTTTTATTGAGCCTATGTGAAGAAACATTGTGTCTCCTAGTGTTGGACAAAGACTTGAAAGTTGAGATAGAACAAGATGACAGTGACTTGGACAGTGTGAAAGCAATGGCGGTGATGGAAAAGAGTCAGGTACTACATATATTTTGAAGGTGGACACAACAGTGTAGAAAGATTAGATGAGTGTTGCAGGATGGGGGTGGGAGTCAAGGATGACTCCAAGGCTTTTTACTGGAACAAAAGGAAGGAATCATTATCATCAAAGATAAGGAAGACTATAGGTAAAAGTGGATATTTTTGGAGGTGGGTGTGTGTATGAAGATCAATGATTTAGTTTTTTGGCAAGTTAAATATGAAATGGTGAGTAGGTATCCAATGAGAATAGTGCAGTAGGCAAGAAGTGAGGTTGGGATTAGAGATAGAAATTTGGGATTCAATGTCATAAAGATGATGGGAATGGATCAAGTCACCAAGGGAGTGAGTAAAGATGTAGAAGAAAGGAGAACCAAGGAATAAATACTGTGGCATTTTAAATTTTAGATCTGCGAAAGAAAAGCAGGAGGAGGAATCAGACAGGTAGGAGGAAAACTAGAAGTTTCTCTAAATACACACCTACTCAACCACCCTACAGTTCTGGTGGTATCTACTTTATTTGAAAAGAGGCCATTCTTTAGAATGGGAAGAGGAGGAAAGAAAAATATTGATAGAACCCTTCTTCTTTCTTCCACTACTCTCCATGCCTCAGCCTTCTCAGGAAGATACAAGGTTTTGTGAGCAGATTGTCTTATAATATCTTCAGGTCTGATTCAGCCTCTGCTTTGGCAGATCCATCTTTTGGTCTCCTGCCTGGCTTCTCCATGAGTTGCTGGTACAATTTTCTGTGGCTTGGTAGAGGGCCTCTTATAATTCAAGTCTGAAATATGAATACCTCAAATCTTCCCTATTTTGGAATTGTCTCATTCCACCATTTCCAGAAATTTTTGCAGCTCTTGAACTGTTTTCAGTCCTGAAGCTTGCTAAACAGATTTCAAAAAAGGAAATCCCATTCTTGAAGGATTTTCTGCTTCTGGGATGAACTTGATTTAGTTAAGACAGATAATGTTTCTCATTCTTGTCCCCTTGTAGTAACTTCTTGTTTAAGGAATGCTTGAATTCTATATATAAATAGCTCTTTTACAGGGATTATTACCATATCTATTGATTTAGTATCTGAATTGAGCATTATTTTAAGTAAGAGAGGCTATTTAGTTTATAAATGAGGATTAGAAGGCATGCTATTTTTTGGCATATTAAGGAGAAACACTTTTTCTGTATCAAAGAGCCCTTGGGCCCAGTGGCTCAGGTGGATGCATCAGGAGCCTTACCGGTAATCAGATGGCCTGTAAGATGCATGAGAAGATGAATTCCAGAGAATGAATGCCCTTCACTGGTTTGACTGGTAAGGCAAAACTAGTAGATATCAATGGCATTCCCTACTTTGCAATCCTTTGGGTTTCCTCTTGTTGTGCCCAAGATTGCAAATCCGAGAAACCACCAAGGAGCCAACATGGATGAAAGTACATGAGGGTTTATTTACAAGCTCGAGCTTGGGTCCAAGTATACTCCATACAGCAGAGCAGGGGCTTGGACCCCGAGACTAAGAAGCACAGCAGTGTTATAGGGGCCAGTGGCCAATGAGATTGTAACATACGCAGGAAGCTGCACAGTTATGTTGGTCCACACGCAGGTGGCCAGTTGAATCATGATTCACCCTATATTGACCATTTGAACTAGCCTATTATTCTGGTTAGAATTGGCATGCAGGTTTGGCGGGCAAAAGAGGGGTTTTCTTTCCTTGGCTGTTAAAGGTCAGAGGTCCCGCATTCCTAAGTGTGCTGGTTTCTGATAAGGGTGTGCTTAATAGCTAAACTACAGTGAGGGAGTGCCTTAAACAATAGGCAGGTCATGTGGGGGTTTTACATGAGATGGCAGGTGTAGCACAAAATGGAGTTAGTCCTGCTCTGCTTGTCCAGGGGTAGGGGATTTTTGTTAGATTTCCTGGGTCCCAAACTCTGTGCTTCACTCTGAACTTATTTTGGCATTGGAGAAAAGTAAATTTAAGAGCTAGCATTTTACACAAGGACAGAGCCATTGGTTTCCTTCTTATGCACCACTTCAGTGATAAATATATCCAGAACACAGAAAACTGGTTCCGAAAATAAAGACCGTCTTTCCTAGTGTCATTTATTTGTGGACTGTACATGTGTGCTTTCAGTGCATCTTTAGAAGTGTTGTCATTGTACAAAAACAAACAAACAAATAATCAAAAGAAGTGTTGTCATTCCTTTGACCTCTGGAAAGACTGGATTATGTCTTTTCATGCGCTTTTATAACACCCAAGCCCAATATTCTACTTAATACTTGGATTAAAATATAACAATGATATTATGCTTGGATAAATTAATGACATTTAATATTGCACAGAGCATAATAAGTATTTACTTGTCAGCAACAGAGAACTTTTCCTGTTTTGATCAGTATTTCTATACAAGTAAATAATTAGGATGATTTCTATAGCCTTCTTTGCACAAACTGCCTTCAAGACTTAGTTAAATTCTTTAAAAGTGTTTTGTGCACTGTGACATAGTCTATGGCAGTGGAATCTGACCATTGTGGTGTTTGCCAAGCAGGCACAAAGGTTAATTGAAAATCTGTAATAGCTACAATACTACACAGCAAAATCCTCATAGCTATTTTCTTCATTTATAAAGGCTTTAGCCTGTCTTACCATTAATATCAAAAGCACAAATGATTCCTTTGAATGGGATTTCAGAGCACAGAATCTGCGAGAGGAAAGAGTTGATGCATGTGGATTGCTTTCCAGGAGGTATGCAATTCCTTTCATAAACTTACTTTAAAATGCCTTCCTTGCATTTGCCTAAAACATAGGAGTATGTGCTAATAGCAGAGTAAGAAATCAATCATAAAAGTAACATGAGGCATAATTAAGTTATACACATTTGGTTTTTTTTTTTCCCTTCCAAATAACCAACTTTCAATTAGGACTTTCAGAGGATGCTATTAGACAAATACTGTGATTTTGCATAGGAGAACCAATGATCTTATAACAAAGAAAAAAAAAAAAGGATAGAACTAAACCAAGAGCCCACAGACCTTGAGCCTTAATGATCTCAGATGATTTTCTCACATAGTACTTAGAGAATTGACCCTGTGGGCTGGGACTGTCAATGGAGACTTGAAAGCCTCTGATTTTGAGATTGTTTGCTTACTGACATTTGATCTTTGCTAAATCACAGAACTGTCTCTGCTCCATTTTCTCGTCAGTAAAAGAAAGATGATCCTTGACACTTACTCAACTTGTAAGATGTCATTAAAGTACCTTTGGTTAATGTGGTCTCAGAGAGCATTTTTGGTATCTTCAGCACCAACACTATCTAACCAGAAGTCTCTATTAATGGTATGTCATTGCTTTTGACTTTTTCTGCATATAGGAAGCATTCAAGTATCTTTCCCTTTCTCTTCAGTTCTTTGAAAACCGCATAAACAATATTGTCATTGTTTTATACAGAACAAGTGATGTGGAAATATAAAGTCAGACAGAATTGCTACTTGTTCCATTCCATTAATTAATTAAAGATTTTTCTTCCTCTTCTGCTGAAATTTGAAAAATATTTGCTTCATTTAGAAGATCTAGCTAGTTCCTGTCATCAGTTTGACTTTTAAAGTCTAACTTCACAGCAGAGAGCCTTCCACGTAAATATTTTAAGTCAGAAGTCCTGTCTTAAGCTAACAAGTGATTATCCTTCACAGCAGAACCACATAATGAGTCTTAATTAATGAATATCTTAAGTGTCTTTCCCTGTTGCTGTTGACATAGAAGCCAGAAGGCTAGAACGGATGAGATCATTGCTCAGGGGAAAGAAAGAAAAAGAAAAGAAAACATATCTGAGAACTAATCTCAGGAGTTCTCAAGACAGTCCCTCCATCATTCAATTCACCTTGCAATTTAAAACATTGTAATGTCTTTGTGCTATTACTGTCTATTTTGAGTGTTTCCTAAGATTTTTAGTTCTTTGTTACTGCTTTCCTGCTGAGAATTGCTTTCTTCAGTGATACTAAAATTATGTTCCATTGTGCTTTTCCTTACAACTTCATAACTGTAGACTTTGTTCCCCTCAGCAGAAACTAGTTCCTTGTTATTTTTCCATCTTCACTTATTTCCAATATATGCGTCGGCCAGGCAGTCAGTGAAAAAGGAAAGGCCTGTTGGCATCATTATGGGTGAGATTTTCTATGGGAAAAGATTTTCTTTTACTCACTTTTTTTTTAATGGTGTCTGAGATGAGGGCATGAGGCAAAGAGCTCAAATTGGATTTTTAAAAATAAAAATATGGGAAAAGACACCAGCTCAAAAACAGCCTACAATGCCATCTTAGTTTTAAGAACGGAGTATAGCTACTCAGATTGAATTCAAAGGGTTCTTCATTTTAGGGTCAGCTCAGCTTAGAGAACAGAAGGCACCATATGGGACAAACTCTAAAGCAATTATACAAATAAGAGTTTATAATGACATGGTTTAGAAATAATAAAACCTAGATTAAGTAGGACCCAGTTAGCTGAAACTTTCAATTATCCACATTTCAGTTTGTTTTTCTTTTTTAAAAGAAGAGCTAAGTGATGAAAAAACAAATTTATGAAGTTAAAAATTTCTTCTTTTATTATACTGGAAAAAAATGAAGCCCAGGGACTAATGATTAGTACCTATTTTTCTACATAGAGATCTAGGATTCAGAGATCTAAGAACTATCTTTTAAGAGTGGGTATTAATAGGCAAATCCTTAATTTGCAGATCTCAAAGACCATTATAGAGTCAGTCTACTTTTCTATAGTTTTCACAGAAATATCTACCATACTGCTAGAAAAAGCAGTGTCAAGACCTGATCCAAGGTCAGCTACCATCTACATATATGGCCATGGGCAGGTTACTTCCTTCCTATGTATCTCAGTGTCTTCATGTGTCAAATAAAGAGATTGGCCCTATCCCTTTCAAGCACTAAAATCTTTTAAACTTGGTAATAGCTGATCTTTAGAACTACCACCCCGAGGCAATGTCAGATCCTCAACAAAGATAAGCAGTGTTTTTTATTCATAATTGTTATAATGTATTGTGTGTTAGGGAAATTGCATGTGGAGAAAACAGGGGCTCAGAGAAGGTAACTAACTGGCCCATGGTCACGTCAGAATGACAGCATGAGAGCTGGGATGAGAACCCAGGACTCTCTGACTTCAGAGCTCATGTTTGTTTTCATACATCAATGGATATATCCCAAAGGGTCTGTTGAATTTGGGATTTTGAAATGGGAAATACTGATCCTATTTATTCTAAACTAAAGACAGACCAGGAATACTTATTAAAATCCCATGAATTTGATTCGAAGACTAGAAATTGCAGGAAATAGGGAAATGAATTCAATATGAAGCAAAGACAGAATAGAATGTTACAGGTTTAAAATAAATGTTTATCTAACTTCAAATAAACACACAGTTTAGGCATCCAAATAGATATTATTGCCTCTGATGCATTAGGATTACTTGTTTCATTGTTGTTTAGAATAATGTTAGAAAATTGTACATCAAGCCAACAATTCATTTATTCTTTTAAGTATCAACTTTTATGGTAAATTCTCATCTTTTGAAGATGGATTATATTTTGGAATTGGTAAAATGTCAATAACCTCTTAAGAGAAGAAAACTGTTTATCTTCTTTATTTTATATCCCACAGTGCCTATCCTAGTATTTTATACTTAATGGACAGTCAATAAACAACTTTTAAAAATTTGACTTCTTATTTTTTACCATACTGAAGTGTGAGAATTTTGTGAAATTATTGATTTTATTAGTCAGGATTCTCCAGAGAAATAGAAGCAGTAGTATATACAGATTTTATTATTAATTGTAACATATTGGCTCATGCAATTATGAAAACTGAGAAGTCCCATAATCTTCTGCCTACAAGCTAGAGACTCAGTCTGGTTCTGAAGATGTGAGACCCAGGAGTACCAAGGACAGGAGAAAGTGGTTATCCTGGCCCAGCATTCAGGCAGAGAATGAATTCAGCCTTCCTTTGCCTTTTTGTTCTCATCAGGTCCTCAATGGATTGGCTAAGACCCACCCACATGGGAGAGGCCATCTGATTTACTTAGTTCACTAATTCAAGTGGTAGTCTCTTCGGGGAACACCTAGACATACCCAGAAATAATGTGTAGCCAGTTATCTAGGCATTCCTTGGCCCAGATAAATTGACACAAACATTAGCTATCAGAAGGGATGTATAGAGGGGAAGAGGAGTCATTTAGGATAAGACTTTTACTTGTTCTTTTGATTGTATCCAGGAATACTCCTAAACCTTTGTTAGAAACTACTAAAATTGAAATATGTTATAACATCCAACACTTCTATTGGGATCCACACAGGCAGATCTCAGAGGCAAGAGGAAATCTTTGCCTCATAGTTAATTGTTTTCGTTTTTATTGGGAACATTCAAATAATATATTTTATTATTTATAGTGTTTTAGGTCAGGGGTGCAGAATAGTGGTCCTGGGCTATTCTCATGTGGTGGCTCAGATGAATATTGTGCAATATAAAATTAAAAGTTAGATGCCTGGTTATGTCCGTGCTTACTACCTGAGGATGACTTGCATTTGTGGGTTCTATGCTTGACATCAGACAGGCAGTGATCCTCTGTATCTGCTGGAAAGCATTTCCCAGAAACAACCTCATGTTAGGCATAAGATACTCAAAAAAGGTAAACCGAGGCATGTGAGATAAGGCACTTCCCTCGATTTTATTTGATCATAGTCACTTCCCCTTCGTTTTCTCGTTGGCAGAATAAACCAAGCCAAATGTTTTTCATGATGGTGTTTTAAATATTTCAAATTATTTGTTGCAGGCCTGAAGGATTTTAAGCAAAGATACCACCTACACAAATCTCCGCAATCCTAGATGGACAAGAGGAGCTTTTCAGGGATAAGGAGCACTTAACGTTCTTTGCCACTAAATGAGAATCACACAAATAAGTTGTCTCACACACTGAAAAGCTATGCCCGTTTTCTTCTGGTGGAGTCCAGGCTTTGCTTGTCTGTAAAAGTTCCCATGAAGGCTGAGTTTTCAGAAACGGAGTTAGAAGGACCGGAATTGCTGTTGCCGATAGACAGATTCTGGGTTTTAGATCTCCAGCCTGTGAATCAGCACATCCTATTATGTTTTAAGGAATCACATTTTGCTACCCCTGCAGTCTTGTAGCATTTCTAATTAAAAGTGCTTGCTTTTCTGAACAGGTTTTGTGAGGTTTCAAAAGACACTTTTGTGTTTATTTCCCTTTATTTGTGTTTTTAGTACCATTTTTTAAAATATTGCCTTTAGCAAAGTAGGAATATGGAATGCTTAGTTATAGCACTGTGAAAGTGCTTAGAGCAGTAGTATCTGGTTACTTACATAAATAGATGTGAAACATCTGCGGGAAGAGAGGAGGTTTCCATGGGACCAATGGTTTCTGAGAGC
This sequence comes from Vulpes lagopus, assembly GCF_018345385.1. Lineage (NCBI taxonomy): Eukaryota > Metazoa > Chordata > Mammalia > Carnivora > Canidae > Vulpes > Vulpes lagopus. Next base: position 116,757,098 of record NC_054825.1, read on the forward strand.
AGCCTTTAGAGTGAAGTGTATAGGCTGGCTTGGAAGTCAATTTAACATAGTTTTTATTTTTTTTTTAATCTTTTATTTTATTTTTTTTAATTTTTATTTATTTATTTATGAGAGAGAGAGAGAGAGAGAGAGAGAGAGAGAGAGAGAGAGAGGCAGAGACACAGGCAGAGGGAGAAGCAGGCTCCATGCACCGGGAGCCCGACGTGGGATTCGATCCCGGGTCTCTAGGATCGCGCCCTGGGCCAAAGGCAGGCACTAAACCGCTGCGCCACCCAGGGATCCCTAACATAGTTTTTAAAAGCAGTTGGAAATATTTTAGTTTAATTCTGGAGAGGCTAGATCTAAAGTTGGAGAGATCGAGGCACTAGAGAATAGGAGTAGAGAGAGGAGAGTTTGGAATGGCCAGAGTGGGACTGAAAAGGCTACATTGTGAGGAGACTCAGGCATTGATCAGTGAATTAGGACCCCTGGACACTGAGGTCTGGTCCTCAGTCACAGCATCCCTGTTTCCTGACATCACAATGGAACACAGGGAGAGGAAGCAACATTCCCCAGATCCTGTGACTAGAAGATGATGGATCCGGCACTCAAAAGCACTGGAGGTCTGAGTTATGTTCAACATTGAAAATGCCTTTGTGATATGTGTCCTGTATTATATCATCTTTGTTTTTGATATCACATTCCCCAGTGATAACACTCTTATTCAGGCCCCTTGCTGCCCCCCAAGATTTCATTAGCTCTTTATGTTTGAAACCGTCCCTTAATCTTGAGGAGTGGATATTTTACTCCCTTGTTTCTGCCTCCAATCCTACCTGCACCATGGGATGATGGCTCACTTATGATGATGATGGCTGTACCTATGACGCAGAAATTCCTCCTAACCCTTTCCAAGTGTAATTAACTCAGAACCTTGCTTTTAAGTCCAAACCCCTGGATTTCTTATCTCTTCTGTCTCGTTGCCACCTCAGCCCTAGCTCTGACAAGAAGAAAATATTACGAAAGGTAACAGTGTGAGCAAGAATTTGAGTACCTTAAAGAGAAAGAAATCACCTTATTTTCAGGCAGAGGGGACTAAATTGATGTTGGGGACCAGCACTATTTCCCTGAGAGATGATTTTCATTTGTTTAACAGTCTTCATGCGTGGGAGTGTTATTCAGTTTACCTTATAATACCTCTGAGTGCTCTGTCGCCTTCTTAATCTATTTGTTTGATTATGTTGACTTGGCAGGAAAAGGTATTTGAACACGTTAATGTTCAAATATTCTTGTTTGAAAAACAAGCCAGCAGAACAAACTATACCCCACTCATGTTACTACATTTGTAAATCTCCTTATTTTGAAAGTCACAATATGTTCTTCTCCAGTGCTTCTTGATCTCACCCACTCTTAAGTTTTTATGAGAGCATAAAGGTTACTGTATGTTAAATACAAGAGAATGTAATAATATGTAGTTGTTTCACCAACTCACTGTCATAAGATGAAAAATATGAAAAGAAGATTGCTGGTCAACCATGAGGAAGTACATTGTCAGAACAATTCTCCTGAAGAGAACAATTATAAATTTTGAACAAAATGAAGACAGTCACACACTCACACACACACACACACACACACACACACACACAATTTGTTAAAGGCATGGAGAATGACCATAAACAGGCAGAAACTGGATAGGCTTTAACCATAGAATGTCAGTACTTTGACAGAGGTCCATATTTATGGGATTACTTTGCCTCAAGTGTCCTACCAAAAACACCCAAACAAGCAAAAACCCAAAAAAATCAACAACAAAAAACATACTGTAACTTTTAAATGAATTTAGTAAGTCCTCAGGACATAAGGTTTAAAAAGTGTATTTTATTTCTACATAGTAACTGCAAATAATTTTAATATTGAATCTAAAAAATTTCATTTTAATGTAGAATCAAGAAATTTATTCTAGGAATTAATGTGACAAAATCTATGCAAGAGCTCTCTACACTGAAAGCTATAAAACTTTGGGGCAGCCCGGGTGGCTCAGCAGTTTAGCGCCACCTTCAGCCCAGGGCCTGATCCTGGAGGCCAGGGATCAAGTCCCATGTCGGGCTCCCTGCATGGAGCCTGCTTCTCCCTCTGCCTGTGTCTCTGCCTCTCTCTCTCTCTCTCTCTCTCTCTCTATGTCTCTCATGAATGAATAAATAAAATCTTAAAAAAAAAAACTTTTCTGAGTGAAATTAAAGATATTCCAAATAAATGAAAAGACTTGACTTTGGAAGACTGATAGATTCAGTGTAACCTCTATCAAAATGTCATCACAAATTTTTTACGGAAATGGATAAAGTGATGTAAAAATGTACATGGACTTGAAAAGAATGGACAATAATCAAAACAATTATGAAAAAGAGCAAAATTGGAAAGCTCAAAATCTCTAATGTTAACTCTTACTATAAGCTATTGTAATTAGTGAAGAAATGTGGTGCTAGAATAAAGATAGATAAGTAGATCACTGTAACAGAACATAATCTAGAAAGAGGCCCATAATTATACGGTCAAGTGATTTTTGACAAAGGTACTAACAAAGTTCAATGAGAAAGAGAAAATCTTTCTTTCAATGGAGCTAGAATAACTGGAGACATGCATAAAAAAACAAAGGAAACTTCATTCCTGATTTCTACCTTACAATCCACATAACAATTGATTCAGATTGGAATATGAGTTAATGTAAAGATATGTAACAACATTAGGTGACAGAGATGAAAATTAATCTAGTATGAGGTGTCACTTCATGCCCACTAGAATGTTTATGATAAAAAAAAAGACTGATAATTGAAAATGTTGACAAAAGTATAAAACTCATATATTGCTGGAGGGAGTGTGAAATAGTACAACCACTTTGGAAAACAGCTATTAAACATATGACCCAGCAACTACAATCCTAGAAATGAAATTATATGTCCACAAGAAGAATTATACAATTATACAATTAAAGCAGCCTTATTTATAATAACCTATTGGAAACAACCCAAGTATCCATTTGAGCATGAATAAACAAGCCATCATGTATAATGGAATACTATTCAGCCATAGAAAATAATAAACTATTTTACATGCAACATCTCAAGAACAAGTTAAGATGGAAAAGCTAAAATGACATGAAAAGGTACATATGACATAATTCCATTCACATGAAGTTCAAGAAGTAGCAGAATGAAGATGCAGTGATAGAAATCAGAACAGGTTGGCTTGGATGTGGGGACTGACCGCAAGGGGGCACATGTGAATTTTATGAGGTGACAAAAATGCTTTATACTCCTGACTTGGGTGGTGGTTATACAGCTGTATACATTTATCAAAACTTTTTTTGTACATAGATTTGTGTACTTCACTGTATATAAAAAATGCTGATTTCCTCTATGTGTCTGGAGCTGGCACTAGACTAACAATTTGTCTGTCCAATCCTCGTTTTCCTCTATAGTCTTGTCTCATGTTTAAGAATCACACTCAGCACCATGTGAAGGGCTTTATGTGTATTGTGTGTATTGTGTTGTTGAATCATCACGACCTTATGAAGTAGGTGCTGTAAGGGCTTGCCTATTTGTCCATTCCTGTTGCTTGACCTGGCTGGCCTCTGTCATCTAATGCCACCTCTTACTCTAGCTTTACTTCATTCATTGCCACTCTAAAATCTACTGAGAGCCAATCAGACAAAACTTGTTTTCCTTATTTGTTCAATCCTACCTAATGCCATACTCCTTATATAAGGAGTTCTCTCAATCAACTGCTGACTTGCTCCTGTCCAAATCACTTCATCTCACTGACTTTATCTTTTCTGCTTTTAATGAGGAAGAAATACTTCCTTGCATCACTGAATGTGTGTTAAGGAACATAGAAACAATAGCTTTCAATGGTAGGATGAAAATACTATGAATATCTATGGAAATATTGAATATATACTTGTTTATTAATAATAAGGACTTAGTTCATGCACTTTTATCCCCATTATCACCAAATTCATATAATCTAAATATTTAGTGAAAAGCAAATACTGTATTTAGTGCTATATTTGCAGAAAAATCCAAAATGACCCCATGCTTAAAAAAATGGACTGCAGATTGATGGGATGATTTCTCCGGGAGCCAAATCCTATGAAATCATTAAGGAAAAGGGAGACACTCTTGGTAAAGATTGTAGCTGAGCAGCAGTATTGAAGCAGGGCAGTCAGCTCCCCACTAATACCTCCTATTATATAGGGGAAACTAGCAATTTTCCATCTTCAGTGAGGGGAGAAACAGGCAAGTGGTATTACATTCTCCCATGTCTAATCAGGAAACCAAAATAGGGAAACATATATTTTCATCAGGGAAGCTGTTGGGTGGTGTGTTTGGTGAAGGACAGATTGTGACTTTCAAAAGAGGGAAATTTACAAATGTAGTAACACAAAGGTAGTGACAGATGCAGAACTGAAGAACCACAGGGTAGAGGAAGGCTTTTTAGCTGTTGCTTATTAAAATACTGTGTGGGAAGTGAGAAACTTTTCATTCTGTACCAACACATTCATCTAAGGGTATTTGTCTTTGTGATGTGAAGGAAACAAAATCCTATGATTTTTAAACTTTTCTACCAAAGTGCCCTATTAGTGGATGAAGTCATATGTTTACTTAGCAATTGGAGGTAAGAAAATAGAAGAGAGGAGGCTTGGCAGAGGAAGAGGGAATAGTTTAAAATGGTCCTATGCAAGTGGGAGATTTTCTGTTTTAATTTTTTAAAATTATGTAATTAGCACCCACATTTATTTAAAGAGTTTTATAGTACTTTCAGTTATTCTCGGTTGAAGTTAATTTTTTTGGGTGACCTAGTTTGGGAAACTGAATAAATACATTATTGATGATCTTGATTTTCTTGTTGAGCTTTTCTATCTTTTCATGGGGTAGTAAATGGTCTATGCTGTTACTCTTCTACAGGGTGAACCCCACCCTGCATGGGTGGTGATGGAGGATTGTGATAAGGAGATTGGGAGGGCAGGCAAGCAACAGAAAGTGAGCATCTACCTACCCCCAGTTGTGGGTCCCTGACATCTGTGGTTTCCTTCTCAGTGTCAACATTGGCAAATGGACCATTTGAGAAAGCATGGAAATATAACTAGAATTTATTGCTTAATGCTGATGCCAACCAAAGTAATTGGAAGGAGCGAGAGATCAGTAGTCTCAGGATGCTGTCTAACAACAAACAGCTCAAGGTCACCTATATAAAATGCTATATTCTTCTTGTTCATGACATCAGTCTTCGTCTAAGACACAAATTCTTCCAGAAGTTCTTCTTGGACAGTTCTTAAAAACAACACCCATGATTACACTTCATTTGCATCTATATTTTATTATTCTAATGTGGGTATCATAGGTGTGGATACTGTAGCAGGAAAACCAACAATGGCATATGTACAGAGCAGCTTGGCCTGAGCCTTTACCTGTACCTTATTCTATTCCCATCATGCTTTTCCCATTCCTTAGTCCATGATTTAAAAAATTCAAATAATTTTGTTGTTGTCTCCTTTTCTTCTCCTTGTCTGGTCTCAATCCCTCCTTCAGCCCTACCTGGAGATCTCCTCTCTGTTTCTCTCTTCCCTCCACCTTAAGGTCTATATAATTTCCAAAATTTTCCCAGAATTTACTTATTTAACTTCTATTTCTGTGACCTAACCTTGATGTTTTCTCCTTCTTGCTCTAATATTTACTTCTTCTCTGATTAATATTTTCATACATTAATATTTTCATTTCTTACATGGGGTATGGTGGTAGCAAAAATGACAATAGCCTCTATTTATAAGACTTTGCAGGTACAGAGCACTTGCATGAATATTGACAACAGCCAATATATGTTAGGTATTTTCTGTATGCCAGACACTCAATATATGTGTTTTTTTAATGCTTATAACTTTTTGAATTTGCAGTAATTATTATTGCATCTTGCAGATGAGGAAAGTGAAACACAAAGATGTCAGTTTGCCTAGAGTTCCAGTTCTCATAGCAGTTAAGTGTAGAATGAGATTTGAACCCAAGTCAGTTTGATTCCATATATTGTGCTGTACTACCATCAAGGCTGACTCTAAGAGTATTATGATGGTGGCCATTTTGATCAATCTCTTTTACAAGCCTTAGCCTAGAATAGTCAACACTGGATCCTGAAATTTTAAGTAAATTTTAACTTTCCTGTAGATTTCTCACTTTAAAATTGTCATGAGCCAACACTTTAAAAATTAGATGTCACCATCAAGAAGCCTATTTTATATCAACAGGCAGGCAGACAAATGATCAGTTCAGTGTTAACTTGAGTCTTCAAGCAAGACTTGTGTTCAGAAATTTATGGTGCTGTTGAACATGCTATCATAGAATCATTGATTTTTAAACGAAAGATATCTTAGGTAATAATAATGCTAATAATACTAACAAGTAAGTACAGGGCACACCACACTTTCTATATTCTAGATCTTTTAGTAAGATCATTATATACATTATTTACTTCGTTAAATCCTCAGCAAAACACTATGAAGAAGGCTATCATCCTGTACTATGATCATTTTATAAGTGAGAAAAAAAACTTGTTATAGTTTGAGGATTTACCCAAGTGGTAATTGGCAAAGTTAAGATTCAAATACTGCAGTTTGTGTTCCTAAACATTATGTTATTTATTAATGTTTATGATACCCACAGATTTTTACAAATGGTGAAAGTCAGGCTTAGAGAAATTACTTGGCTTTCCTGGTCCCCACAGCTAGTCAGTGGTAGCGATGAGGCCTTTAGATAAGACTTCCTCCCATTACTGGCCACAGTTTCTTTCATGTCACCTTCCTTTTTATGCAGAGTTTCAACTATTGCTTTTCTTTTCACCATTTATTCCTTCATTCAAAACTCAAGGAAACTCTTATGCAGAACACAAAGTACAGTGAAGAGTACAAAGATGAACATGTCTCTTAAGATCCTTTAACGTAATGAGGGTAAAGAAGAAAAATATACAAGAAATTGATTATGTTTCAAAGCAGAAAGAATGACCCATTAAAAGTACAAGCAAAGTGTTATGGTAGTGCACAGTAAGATACAAGCAGCCTTGAAGTGGACTTGGAAAGAATACTTAGAGAATGTGGAATTTGAAATGAGCCTTGAAAGAAGTGTGGGGGTTTGAAGGCAGGGTATTTCAAGTAGGTAACTACAAATGAGAGCCAGCTAGGTGCTGTGAGAGGTACAGAGGCCGTCCAAAGAACAGCCTCTCACCTGAAGGAAGTAAAATGGTACCTGAAGAGGAAAGACCCATACATGTGAAGTGAAAGTGAACAGTGAAGTGTTGAAATGCTGTAGGAGGTGAGAGGAAGAGGAATCTCTGAAAGCTAGAGTGGACAAGGAAGGTTCACAGAAGGAGCAGAGCCTGAATGAGAACTTGAAAGATGGGCGGGGCTCCTAGGAAAGAGGAGAGATGGTGCAGGCAATGGGAGGGTTTCAGTAAAGCCAGTTGGGAATGGATAAGGATGTTTATGACATGATGTGGAGATACACACAACATGTGTATGTGTGCGTGTGTGTGTGTCTGTGTGTGTGTTCATGTGGTAGTTAAAGGCTAATTGTGACAGACAAAATAAATCAGGCAAGCACTCCATCAAGCAGTGCAATGACATGTGCCAGTCAGAAGTGAGGGACCCTGTGCAGTGTCCTGTAGGCTACTGAGTAATGACAGGCCCTGGAGAAGGTTGTTACATACCGTGAGTGATTGCAGCTCATGCATCAGTCATGGGAATGCCTCTGGCTGAGAGTAGTCTTGTTAGCAGCTTCATCTTTAAATATGAAGAGCAAAAATAGTCCACGGCAGTACAAGTTGTTTATATTTAAAGGCTTTCTTCTTTTTATAGGGAAACAACAATATTCTGTTATGTGCAAAATCTACACAAATGCTAAAGAGGTATACACTGGTTTACATAGTTTTTTTTCATAATTATTCATTAGAGTCTCTAATGCACTTGTATGAAAACTGAAATCAATTGCTAGTGATGAAGAAATTTGAATTCTGGCATATGAAAGTGGTTGAGTAGGAGAGGCCTCAGAATCGGAGCGCCTGGGTGGTTCAGTCAGTGAAGCGTCTGCCTTCGGCTCAGGTCAAGCCTGATAGGAGAGAGGACAATGAGAAGGCCAAGAAAAGGGAAAGGAAGTGGAGGTTGTTGTGTGATATTTTTTTGTTACACATAATAAAATGGTTGAGAACACATGAAATGGAAAAGGGAAGAAAAAATAGAAAGCCCATGAGAGTAGAATCAATGACCTAGAATTTGGGTTGAAAGAAGTAGTTGTCCAGACAGAAATTATGTTTTATATTGAGTAAAGGTAACTCTCCAGGAAAAGAGAAATGTGTAAGAAAACCCTGGTTAGAACCACTTATGATAAACTCAGGGAACATATTCTTAACAGTTCAAATTTCTGGAGTTTGATGTGAAAGTTAGCATGCAACAAAGTGGTGTTATTTCAAAGACAGCATTAGAAGAAAAAGGAATTTAGACCATTTAATAGAACAATTGGACAAGTTCTTTTTGTTCCCTCCAGGAAAATGTATGATTCAGGATCTATGGATCTTTATTCTGTATTCAGTGTCCTAATAAAATGGACACTTTGGTGTGGTTTTATTTTTTATTTAAAGGTTTTTTTCAAGATGTTATTTATTCTTGAGAGACACAGAGACATAGACAGAGGGAGAGGCAGGCTCCCTGCGAGGAACCTGCTGTGGGACTCCATCCCAGGAACCCAGGATCGTGACCTGAGCCAAAGGCGTCTGCCTTTGGTCAACTACTAGTCACCCAGGCACCCCTCTGGTGTGGTTTAGATTAGAAAACATAAGCATTAATTTGAACTAAAGGGAGAGTCTAGATGGGATTAATTATCGAGGGCAGATATGTGCTATTCCCTTTTTCTGGGGACACCTAGCAGTTGGGTTGGGGTGATACCAGTCAGTTTTGGCCAGACAGAAATGATATAAACCACTTTCAGGCCTGGACCTTAAAACATTTTCTTGATCCTCAGCTCTCTTTGGAGGTCAAATATTGCAGTTGGGGCAACCGTGGTGGCTTAGCGGTTTAGTGCTGCTTGCAGCCCGGGGTGTGATCCTGGAGACCCAGGATCGAGTCCCACGTTGGGCTCCCTGCATGGAGCCTGCTTCTCCCTCTGCCTGTGTCTCTGCCTCTCTCTCTCTCTCTCTCTATCCCTGTGTTTCTATGAATAAATAAATAAAATCTTTAAAAAAAAATATTGCAGTTGGAATAGCCACCCATTGGGGGAGGGTGGCCAAACATCTATCTGCCTGCTATACCTCAATGAGAAATACACTGTAGTTGATGATATTTGGTGCATTATTTGCTATTTTAACAGAATATAGCCCATATTGACCAGTAGAGATTCCACAGGTACCGAGCCATAGTCAATGGTTTGCTATGCGTAGGGCCCAGTTAAAACGTCTGCCTGTTAAGTTTGGCTAACTGCTGTCAATAAAGGGTGGCATAGAGAAATGCCTTCTGTTGAAAAGCAGATTAAGAGGAAAGCAGATGTTCCTGGAATCATTTCAAGGATACAGCATTAAAAAAAAAAAAAAAAAAAAAAAGAACAACAACAACAACAAAAACCTCTATGAATGACACCTGTCCAGCTGAATGAAACCAAGCATTTTAAGGTCACTGGGAGAGGGGGGAAAGTCAGACTTAATACGTACTATTTGGAGATGTCATTACTGAGACAAAATATAATGATGATTGCTGGTGGTGTTAGTTTTGGTTGGCAGTACCAGCAAATTCTGCTTTCTCGTGTTTAAAAACTAGCAGAAAGGGAAAGTTCTGGAGAGAAATTATTGTTGAAATATAGTAAGTTATGTGTTAAGGGATAGATATTGGTGCATTAGCCTGATGTGGTAATTTACCTGATACATAGCAGTGATCCTTCCAGACCCCTGCTTAAAACTGCCTCTGTTCCCTCTGTCTCCTCCCTCAAGCACTATGCAAGCTTGTCATACTGAATTATTTACTCTTTCCCAAATGAATCTTCCATTCTCTCAGTTTAATAGCCTTACTTATCTTGGTTCCTCTAATGGACATGCTCTTCTTTGCCACTTTTTGCCTGCTGAACTCCTAGTTCTTTTTCAAGGCCTAGATCAAATGCTATTTTCAAGTAAAAGATGTTCTACTGATTCTAGTTTATCATTTTTTCCCTTGTTTCTTTCATGGAACCTAATAACTTTCTGATACCACCTTCTTTCTACTTGTACTCTAGTTATTTGTATTCATGTCTTTTCTCCCCAACCATTTGTAAACCACTTGAGATCATGTCAAATTTATTTTTTTTATTATACCTCTCAGTACAAATAAGACTATCTGGTCTTAGGATGCAATAAATAAATAAATATTCAATTAAATTGAAGATAATCAAAACAAACGAAGAGACTAATTCTTTTTAGCATTACTGGATAGTAAAATGTGTTATAAGTGATAATTAAACTAGCAGAATAGTGTTACAAAAAATGAGGAAGTGAGATGAAGGGAAATATTGGTAGCCAGTCTCAGAGTAAATACAAGGTGATCTAAATAACAAGATATCAAAAATCAATGATGCTGGGACAGTTAGCTTCCTATTAAAAAAAAAAAAAGAAAGAGAGGGAAAGAAAAAAAAAGAAGGGAAAAGGAAAAATTGGTTTAGAGCTTTACCTTATCATCTATGAAAATAAATACCAGATAGAGCTAACCATTAAAAAAATCAAGCCATAAAACACTGGAAGAGATTAATATTTATCTTATGGCTGGATCTGGAAAGACCTGTTACCTTAAAAGCACTGAAAGAAATTTTAAAAAATGCAATTGACTTGAAAAACAAGTTCAAGCAGCCTTGGTTCTTCAAAACAAAACATTGTAAATGTAAAGGCAAGCATCAATTTGGGAGAAATATTTGCAAGATACATGATAAAAACAGAATTTACATCCTCAAAATAGAGAGCTTATGTAACTTAAATGGACAATAAGATTACAATGGTACATGAACTGAAAATTGATAAAAGAGAAAATTTTCAACTTCATTAGAGGTTTAAAAAATGCAAATTAATAGAATGATGAGAAACGATTTTTGGCTATCAGATTATATTAAAGATTTGACAACTGATAACACTGCTAAGTAGGTCAGTGAGTCATGCATTTATACTTATGGGAGTGGAAACTTTCTAGAAGGCAATTTAATAATATATATCAAAAGATTAAAGTCTTTATAACTATTGATTCATTTATTCTGCTAGGAATCAATCCAAAAAAATAGTGTGCAATATAGACAGTTTTATGTACAGTGATATTTATAGAAGTTATTAAAAATGGTAAAAATTAGAAACAATTTAGATATCTAGCATGAGAGGAATAGTTCAATAAATTATAATATATATAGTGAAAAGACATTATGCAGTCACTAAATATTTTTATAGAGTCTTACATGATGTGAGGAATTGCTTATATGATATGGCATTGAACAAAAGTGTAGGATATGTATCTTTGTAAGATTTCACAGAGAGAAAAATTTGTCAGACTGTTTACTGTGCCACCTCCTTGTGCTGGCTTTATAAATGTTTTTCTCTTTGTCATTTTCAGATTTTCTACAGTAATCGTGCACAGATTTTTAAACGGAAAATTGTAAGCAAATACACAAAGTTTAAAAAGACCAGTAGCTTGAATGAAATGACCTACACTCACAAAATGAAAGTTCATAAATTTGAAATTCAGAGTATTTTCAAAAATCTATAGGAAGTTAAAACATTTAGAAGCACATTCCTTTTGGGTAGACTGAGAGAAGTTTAAGAAGGGGATCACTTACTAAACTGTACAAAGTGCTTAATGAAACTAACAAGAGGCAATTTAGCAAAGTGAGGAGCAGTTTCCGTCCCTAGATCTGAAGGGGCCAAGTGGTATTGGGAAAGGACAGGCATATGGAAGGGTTTCCCTTGCAGGGTCAACCAATACACAGAGATCAGGAGACAGAGAAAGGAGTATAATGATCTCAACTTTACTTCCCTCCTGTTCTCCAAGCTCCTGTTGATGTTCCTCTTTGGGTGATCCCCAGCTAGAAGCCAGAGGGCAAGGGAGCCCGTTGATGGAGATCAGCTTCCTGTTGCACAGAGCAGGGTGGAAGGGAGAGAGTGGATCTGGAAGATCCGTGAGACATGCAGCACAGATGCTGTGGGAAGAGAGAAGAGCCTGTCACGGTGGATCTCATAAGTTCCTTAGATAACAAACTGTTGTTCAAGTCAATATGAACTGAGGGACTGATTGATATAAAATCTTCCAAATAAAGGGGAAACCTGGTCAGTCAAGGCTTGGACATGCCATATGTAGCAAAAGGATTTCTTGGATACAGCTAGTATTGTGGGGGAATAAAATAGGCTACAGTAACAAATAAGCAATTTGTGGAGTTTCATTAAAATAAGAGCTGAACAACAAAGAATCACCAATTTAGGGATAAAAATCCGCTGGAAGAGCAAAAATGTTATTTACAAATAAATGTGGGTGCAGGCCAGGGAAAGAACAAGAAGTCTAGGACAAATTATACTAAAGAATATACAGAAACTTGGGAGGAGAAAATAATGATAATTTGAAAAATTGGAATGTAGGACAGGTTTATATACACTGCATACATTTTGGTATATTTCTTTATGAAAAAGGTATAAAAGTGAAAGTTCGGAAGGTAGGACTTGAAAGTAAAAATATGAAGTTAAAAATTGTGATTTTGTTATTTGTGGTAACTTAAAGCTAAATTTAATAAGTTTGTGTCTGCCTTAGTGTGAGATTTTCAATAATGTTTAATTTATTTGAAACACATTTTTGTGAATTACTTAGGAATGAGGTCATATTATAAAAAGAATACGGTAGCTTGCCAAAGTTTTTGGATAATTGTTTTAAGTGGTAATATTACCCTTGGAAAATAAAACGTGCCTGTTTTGGAAAGATAGCATTTCCTTCAAAGGTTAAAAATATATTGACAGCCCCTGAGATTCAACAGGGATTCATCTTTAAGATAAAGCCCACATAAAAATTTTAGATATTGCCTGATGGCAGGGAGATAAATGGTTGTCAGAAAATGGAAAAGACTCATTTTCTAAGTCTGAGTGGCAATTTTCCTATAACTCTGTCACATGGATAAAGTACTTGCCTCTCTGAAGCAGGCTGGCTGAAGGGAAGGAAGGACTGGCCAAGATTAATGAGATAAACCAAAATAATATTTATTTTCTGAGACACTCTATTAACATCTCAGAGTAGGTCTGCCAGAAACTTTCTCCCAATATCATTATGCGGATGACATAGTTAAGACATTTATTAAGTTAATAGAAGTGGGAAATAGAGACACCCTGCAGAAACATCTTTGGCAAAAATGAAGGGATCTGTTATAACTCTGCATTATGTCTGTTGCCCTTCTTTTGTCTGATCTTATCATGTGTGTGTTTGAAATTTGTTCATTTTCCCTCTCTTAATTTATTTAGAGCTGGGTGAAGGAAACTTGGAATGTATATGGTGTCATTTTTAACTTTGAAGAATAAAGATAACCTATGGTTTAGCTGAAAGCACTTGGAGAGGTAAGATTATTGCATGTGTCAGAGACAGAGAGAGAGTGTGAGAGAGACAGAGATTGAGAGACACAGGAGTTGTCAGTATAAATTGTGACCTAAAATTTATGTATTTATGTATTTATTTTTATTATTATTTTTAAAAAGATTTTATTTATTTGTTCATGAGAGATGCAGTGGGAGAAGTAGGGCCCATGCGGGGAGCCCCATGTGGGACTCCAGGATCGTACCCTGGCCCGAAGGCAGGTGCTCAACCGCTGAGCCACCCAGGCATCCTGTGACCTAAAATTTAAAAAGTGCTTTTTATCGGCCAGGCACAACGTGCGTTTGCCTGCTTTATCTTGGTACGTGGGTATTAAAGGGAATTTCGAGGCCTGCCTGCGTGTCCTTCCCACATTCAGGAAAGAAATGTATATGGGAGATAGCGCTGCCGGATACGTGGGAGATATATTTGTTGGCATATAGTATAATACAGTTTGGGGTAATTTCCTTCTCATTGTGGCAAAAGCTTACTGGCTGGTGTTAGTATAATATGTTGAAGCAGTCTTGAAGTTATATGGTATGTCCCTGCCAACAAGATCATTAAACCATGAGAGTTCCCAAAGCATTTAAAGGTTTCTTATGAAAAATACAATAATAAAATGACCCAAGGCATGTGTTTTAGTTTTGGTTGTTTTTAGTCCAATTATCAGGTCTGCATAAGTGGGAGAGATTCTCAGGGGCCCCGTAATCCCACTCTAGAGATAAAGTGTTACTAGTAATTTATTTATCTTTACAGTCCTCTGCAATGCACATTTAAACGTGTACATTTTCTATATTGTACTGTATTTTTAAAAGATTTATTTATTTATTGTAGAGAGATAGAGCCAGAGAGCAAGTGTGAGTGGGGGGCGAGGGTAGAGTTGGGGTGCAGAGGGGCAGAGGAAGAGAGAGATTCTCAAGTAGACTCTTGTGCTACGTACAGAGCCTGACATGGGCTCAATTTCGACCCTGAGAGCATGACCTGAGCCGAAGTCGAGAACTGGCCAATTAACCAACTGAGCCACCCAGGCGTCCCTCTATATAATACTAAACTTTTAATCTTCATTCAATATATGATAAACCAATACTTAGTAATTACGTGATCCTTTCTTATGGTTACATAGCATTCTGCTGTATAGATATACGCTAATTTATTTTAAAAACCTTTTATTGGACAACTTTTAGGTTGTTTCGAATTTTACTAATGAAACAATGTTCCCAATTAGCTTTACAATGCCATGTATTTGCATTTTTGTTTTTTGTTGTTGTTGTTGTTTTGTTTTGTTTTGTTTTGTTTTAGCCTGTAAGATAAATCCAAAATGTGGAATTGCTGTGATGACATATATTTAAGTCATTGGGGTGTATTGAAACAGTGCTATCTAGATAGCTCACGCAATTTATATTCTGGGTATAAGAATCTATTTCCTTATACATTCACCAGCATTGGAATCTAACTAATGTTTGCAGGAATAATAGGTAAAAGGTGATATATTATTGTTCTAATTATTACATCTCAAGTAGTTGAAAGGTTGAGTAAAATTTTGCTTTTTAAAAGTTGAAAATCCAAGTAGTTAAAAAAATCCAAAAAAAAGGAAAGGAATTCCCCTTCTCTGCAAAATACATCCATTTTCGTCATTATTTGGTGCAGATGTTAAAGGTTATCATTTTCCACTTACACAACGCTCCTGTAAGACCCTCTCTGTTTGCCAATGTTCTTCCGTAACATTGTAACTGGAGTTACTTACTCTCACCATAAATTGTGTGGATTCCTCTCTTTTTGGAGTAGTGCATTTCTCTTTGAGGGATTAACTGACAGGGAAAGTCCTTGGTCATCTGATGACTTTGATGCTGATCCTGACACAGCTCACTAAGTGGATCCTATTTCTTTCCATCTTAAGGGTGGAGATTTTTGCAGCTTTGAAAATAGCTCGTATTAAAGATTTGCCTGTTCCTTAGATTTGTTTGTTTCCTAAGTGATTCCCTTTATATGGCAGTGTATATGATTTCTCCTTGTGTCAATTTCTGTTGGATCAGAGCACAAATGTCCAAACTCAGTAGTCATTTGATAGTAGTTAAAATTTCCACCAGACATATTATTTCTCTGTGTGTTCAAACTTGGCCATCACAGTAATAATAGAATATTTTGTTTGCATGTTATGTTTAAGAAATCACATTGAACCTTATGAATCTAGTAAAAGTAATGTGCTTGAGATTTAAAGCCTTGTGTGTTAACATTTAGATGATTTAATAGCAGGCATTGGGGTAGTAAAAAGAGGCACTTGCTCTGCTTTATGTGAGATTGATATTATGATATGTATGTGCATGGGAAGAATTGATGAGAAATGGAACTGTGAGTAAATTTTTTCATATCATTTATATCTAAGACCATGAGATTATGATTACCTAGAATGAGAATTTTTGAGTTTCTATCACAATGATTTCTAAGTCCAAGATCTTAAAATGTAAGCAACTTAGTTGGAACAAAATTTACTCTTTCTGGAAAATGAGGGCAACAATATTATTCCTGTTCCACATTACAAAACAGTAATTGGTAATTTGGTAATATTTATTACCAAATATATATATTTGACATGAAATCAAATATACATCTAATATTGCCTTTTTTTAAATCAATCTTTATTACCTAAGTTCTGTGTTTTTGCTATTTATGCAAAAGGCTAGGAATTTTAAATGGCTGCTTTTGATGCTTCATATTAATTGCATAAATTATTCAAGTGCATAGTTTATGTGTACATCTTTAAAAAAGGATCACTTCCTATAAAAAGAAAAAGGGATGTAACTGAAGGGGGAAAGTCTAGGCAAATATGCTTGCTTTGGACTTTTACCTTGCTTCCCCTTCTTCTTTTTTACAGTCTGGCTCCAATTTTTGTTTTTCTTTAAGATTTCACTTATTTATTCATGACACAGAGAGAGAGAGAGGCAGAGACACAGGCAGAGGGAGAGGGAGAGAAGCCGGCTCCATGCAGGGAGCCCGACACAGGACTCGATCCCGGGTCTCCAGGATCACAACCCCGGCTGAAGGCGGTGCCAAACCACCAGGCCACCGGGGCTGCCCCAAGTTTTTTTTTGCACAGTATCAAATATTTGTATTAAACTAATATTACAGAATCTATATCAAACACTTTTAAGAAAGAACTCCTTCCATTTTACCAATAAGGAAATGGAATCTCAGTGAGGTTAAGTGGCTTGCTGAAGTTCACACAACTCATAAATAAGAGAGCTGGACCTGGAACCCAGAGCTCTTTGGTACCCAACCACTGTTCCTACACTCAGTGCTTCCTGTCACCTGGGGTATTTGTGTTCATATATCCTTGTTGTGTAGCCTTTTTATTTCATGAATAGTAGCTGAGAGTAGTAGGAAGAATGTTGCAGTAAAAGTCAGGAATCTGGGATTAGGTTGACTTTTTCTGTCTTATGAGCTCTGTGATCTTTGGTTATGATGGAAATCTCCCTGAACTTTCATTTCCTAGGAGAATGAAGCTAGTAATACCACCTGCACTTTTTTATACCCACTTCACAGGATTGATATATGTGCCTAATGAAAATTTTTATAGGTATTGTATAGCTGTGTGATAGACTGAATTATTGTCCAGAATTATCTCTGTCTCTCCCTGTGGAAGGATTTATACTTCTCTTTTCCATTGACATAAGAGAGAGCATATGTGTTGCTTTAATCAGTAAAATGTGAACAGAACGGATATGCTTTGTTATAAGTAGAAGCTGTTTTCTTTTCCTTGACTCTATTCCTCTTCATTTCTTCCTGCTAATTTTTTCTCTGAGCTCATCTTTTTTTTTTTTTTAAGATTTTATTTATTCATTCATGAGAGACACACACAGAGAGGCAGAGACATAGGCAGAGGGAAAATCAGGATCCCTGCGGGGATCCCGATGTAGGATTATCCCAGGACCCCAGGATCATGACCTGAGCCAAAGGCAGACACTCAACCACTGAGCTGCCCAGGTGTCCTGCTCATCTCTTTTTTTTGTAATAAATTGCTGAATATAGCCCCGAGTAGCCCACACATAGTATTAGACAGGTTTCACCTGTTAAAAGATAAAACTGCCAAGGCCTCATGCAACAGGAGGCCTTTAATTAGCAACACAGGCTAATTCAAATAAATAAAACAGATTAAATGAAAGCAAGAGTGTGGTCATAAATCCCACATTTAAAATCTTCAAGTTGACTAAAGTGATACCCACTAAATTCTTTCAACTTGATAAAATTTCCCAGGCAGAAGAGATTAAGATCATGGCTCTCCTACAGAAGCCTGATAAGCTTCGTCTGGAATGGAGGCATATTCTAAAAAGAATTGCTATTGTGATTCTTGGCACATGGTTTGTGATTTGAGTTGAATAGAAAAGATACTATTTTTTTTTAATAGATCAGTGTGATCCTAAATTCCACTATTCTTAACTAACAGAGACACAATTTTTAGGGCTATTGTGACCTTTAGGCTTCTAATCCTTTATGGGCAGAAAACATGATGTGAAAATTTCTGATTCCAGAAAGTTCATTCGCTCTAATGCCCTTCTAAAGAGGTCAAGGGAGATAAAAGAGACCTTCCAGAGGGTTGAGCCAGGGGCCATTGATAACAGTGAAACAAAAAACTACTCCTCCAGGCAGAAACAGGGCTTCAACAAGAAACACTACCTACTGTATTGGTCTAGGTCTGCCCCCACAAAATACTACAGACCAGATGGCTTAAAAAACAGAAATTTATTTTCTCACTATTCTGGAGGCTGAAAGTCTGAGATCAGGGTTGTCCAAGAGGATGTTTCCTAGCCTACAGACAGGTGACTTCACTGTGTAAGCACCTAGTCTTTCTTTGCAGGTGAGGCAGCAGGTGAGCACAAGCCCTCTGGTGTCTCTCTTTATAAGAACACTAGTCCTAACGGATATGGGCTGCAATTGTACTAATTGTACTAATTGAATTTTGAGGAGATAAAAATCCAGTTCATAATATTTTCCTTTAGGGGAGGGTTCTTACAATGCCTGCCAGCAGGATTTTAGAATTACTGTAGATCACTGGCTGTTCATATCTGCCATTCTTACTGTTTCTGAACAGGTGTGCTTTTTATGATGGGGGGTGGGGTGGGCTAATAATTTCGCTTTTCAGTTCTAGTTCTTTGGATCAAGAGGAACTGCATATGAACCTAGTGTTGAAACTCTCTAGAGAGTGCAAGCCTCATGTTTTGATGGATGATGGGACTTTTGGATTGCTTCCTTGTGCAAATAGGATGGGAATTATTATATTTTATTTATGGGAAAGAGAATGTTAAATACTTGTGAATAAGAGAGCAGACTGTTATATATTACGATATGGTTTAAACTTTTTCTGCCCTCCTTGCTGTGACTCTTCTTGTCACGTATCCATCTCCCTGTGGAAGAATTCTATATTAGAATCTTATTGATGTTAGACTTGGCAATATGACTTGTTTTGTTTGACCAAGAAAATGTGAGCAAAAGTGATATTTGTTACTTTTGAGGAGAAATGTTAAGCCAGAGTATGCTTCACTCTGAGATGTACAATATCCTAGATAGGGTCCTTAGATACTTTGTCAGCCTGAATGCTGTTGAGAAGATAACATTGAGCACAACCATAATGGGCATGTGGCATGAACGAGAAAAAAGCACAATAAGACAAAGCTTTTGTTGTTGTGAGCCATCGAGAGTTTGAGCTGGTTTCTTATCACATATAACCCAGCCTAGATTAACTGATAGTATCCTGTGTGTATATGGGGAATTAATATTACGTTTAGTGTGTAAGTTATATCTAATTTATCTATATTGACCAAAGGATTAAACATACTATTTTATTTAATTTGCCAGTATCCTGAGGTTAAGACTAAGTTATAGAAAGGCACATTTATGTATTGGAAAGTAGCCCAAAGAAGAATTGAATCATTTATTCTATTTCACTCTTAGTTTTATAAAACCCACTAATCTGTTCTTATCAAAGGTTTGGAATAAAGTCTTTATTTATTTTTTTTTTAATTTTTATTTATTTATGATAGTCACACACAGAGAGAGAGAGAGAGAGAGAGAAAGAGAGAGAGAGGCAGAGACACAGGCAGAGGGAGAAGCAGGCTCCATGCTCCGGGAGCCCGACGTGGGATTCGATCCCGGGTCTCCAGGATCGCGCCCTGGGCCAAAGGCAGGCGCTAAACCGCTGCGCCACTCAGGGATCCCTGGAATAAAGTCTTTAAATGAAGAGTAGAGATTTTGGAAAAGAATTAGTTATTCCAGAGA
The DNA here is from genome assembly GCF_018345385.1 of Vulpes lagopus. Lineage (NCBI taxonomy): Eukaryota > Metazoa > Chordata > Mammalia > Carnivora > Canidae > Vulpes > Vulpes lagopus. The sequence goes on from NC_054825.1 coordinate 116,776,977, forward strand.
GAGTGCCATGATTCTAGTTCCTTTATCGTATTGTGATGGGGGTAAAGTGTGCTATTTCGGCTTACAGGGTTGACAAGCATGCTGACTCCTCCAGTCCTGTTTCATTATAATAAATTTAGGATGACTTCAGCACCATTTTCTATGAATTGGCCAAAGCAATTAAGAGGCTAACTTTGCTTTTTCCTAATTTAAATTCAATTAATGCTCCAATGTAAGATCTCTAGCTTCTCTGGTCTTCATTAAGAGCCTGTTAAACTATGAAAAACATATTACATTTTTGGACATTTATACCATTACATATAATATTAATCTGCCTAAGTGTACTAATTAGCTAATTAAAGTAACTGTTCTTTGTATATATGTCATTTCATTTACTCTAGAGTCTGCACTCCGAGTAGTGTTAGGAGCAGGAGAGGAATTTTTGTGTGAATAGGGAAAGGGTCACCCAAGTCGTCCATGATCATCAGTATTCTTTTCAAAGTTGCACCAGCTAAAACTCCTTCAGTCACCACCTTGTCTTCAATCACTCGAAAGGACTGGGCACTCATTAGTAAGCTTCTCCATTCAATTTCTGGTGCTGAGCAGAGTGTTGAGGGAGGGAGATTAAATGGGCTTACTCAGCACTGCAGATAGAGTCAATTGATCTTCCAGGCAGCAAATACTTGATCAGCTCTTCTCATACTTACCAGTATCTCTATGTGAAGATGTCTGAAATCGGTGAACGGTAGTAGCCTATAACCATGTGAGATACCTACAGGATGTGCTATAATTGTAAGGACAATCTACCCATCTACATTAAGACCCAGAATAATTTGTGGGCATCAGAGCTTAGGCCAATTAACGAGATTTTTTTTTCTTATCATGCAATAATTCCAAAGTCATAAACCCTGTATGTTTTTATCAAGTGAATGTGAAATGTTGTCTCAGTACAAGTATTTTAATTTTATAGATGGGAAATACAAATATTTGCTTGAAGTTCATGTAATGGAGGAAAAAAAATCAAGACAGAACAGTCTCACTTTGTCTGATTACTATAATCCTCAGAACAACTGAGCACATTGCACTCCACTGATAAAATCTTGGTGGCGGGAGAGTTGAGTGTTCTGGGAGTCAGTCCACTGAAGTTCTGTAATGAGAACATCTGAAAATAAGTGACTTCCTTTAGAGAAATAGAAAAAAGAAGCTGTTTCTAGTATCAATGGTGTATAATTTGAGAAGTCCATGTCTATGTTTTATGAATATTGCTAGTATAAATGCTAATAGAACTCATGGAAATTTCCCAATGCTGTGGTTCCCAAACTTCTAATATTATGTATTATGCACTTTCTTGTTTTGCTGTTTATTTAGCTTTGCACTTTTCATTGTAATCAGCTTATGCTCTTCAAATATTTGGAGAAGGTAAATCCTTATAGTCAAATTTTCTTGCAATGTAACAAGGATAATTTAATATTCCTGTTCATATTTATTCAATACCTAGTTCTCTCTAAGTGCTTATTCAGTTTTAACAATCAGCTTATGTGTTGGCAACACATTTCTATTGATCAGTCATGAGTAATTTCTTGTACAATGGCATGGCTGAGGCTTATATTTATTTTGGTGCACATGTTCAGCATTGACATTCCTTGCTGTGAAAATAGGACTATTGTTAAGGAAGAGAACAGTTTTGTATAAGTAGGTGTTGAAAAAAGGTTAAGTACTTACTACTGAGAAAAAACCCTTTAGCGATGATTACCCCCAAACCGATAATCTGTGTTGCTATTTTCATATAGAATATGGTGTACATATGTAGAGCAGGCTATATAATATGTAAATACATATTATAGGATCTAGTACAGGAGCCTGGAAAAATATTGGTAAACAGAAAATCAAATATGAGTATATTTCAAAATGGCTTCAACTTTGTTCATATATGTTTGAAAATATTAATAACATTAGAAATTATTATGAATAACAATAAACTTTGGACCTGAAGGAGCCCCCAGAAATTGCTTTGCCCAACTCCTACATTTTAGAGAGAAGAGAAATGACCCAGAATTATCCAGGGCCATGGGGTAAGGAAATGACAGATTAGAGATTTAAATAAAAAGACGCAAGTGATGCAGAGCATTTTCTCATGTGCATGTTGGCCATGTCCATGTCTTCCTCTGTGAGATTTCTCTTCATGTCTTTTGCCCATTTCATGATTGGATTGTTTGTTTCTTTGATGTTGAGTTTAATAAGTTCTTTATAGATTTTGGAAACTAGCCCTTTATCTGATATGTCATTTGCAAATATCTTCTCCCATTCTGTAGGTTGTCTTTTAGTTTTGTTGACTGTATCCTTTGCTGTGCAAAAGCTGCTTATCTTGATGAAGTCCCAATAGTTCATTTTTGCTTTTGTTTCTTTTGCCTTTGTGGATGTATCTTGCAAGAAGTTACTGTGGCCGAGTTCAAAAAGGGTGTTGCCTGTGTTCTCTTCTATGATTTTGATGGACGCTTGTCTCACATTTAGATCTCTCATCCATTTTGAGTTTATCTTTGTGTATGGTGAAAGAGAGTGCACATGAGAAAATGCTCTGCATCACTTGCCATCAGGGAAATACAAATCAAAACCACAATGAGATACCACCTCACACCAGTGAGAATGGGGAAAATTAACAAGGCAGGAAACCACAAATGTTGGAGAGGATGCGGAGAAAAGGGAACCCTCTTACACTGTTGGTGGGAATGGGAACTGGTGCAGCCACTCTGGAAAACTGTGTGGAGGTTCCTCAAAGAGTTAATAATAGGCCTGCCCTACGACCCAGCAATTGCACTGTTGGGGATTTACCCCAAAGATTCAGATGCAATGAAACGTCGGGACACCTGCACCCCGATGTTTCTAGCAGCAATGGCCACAATAGCCAAACTGTGGAAGGAGCCTCGGTGTCCATCGAAAGATGAATGGATAAAGAAGATGTGGTTTATGTATACAATGGAATATTACTCAGCAATTAGAAACGACAAATACCCACCATTTGCTTCAACGTGGATGGAACTAGAGGGTATTATGCTGAGTGAAGTAAGTCAATCGGAGAAGGACAAACAGTGTATGTTCTCATTCATTTGGGGAATATAAATGATAGTGAAAGGGAATAGAGGGGAAGGGAGAAGAAATGTGTAGGAAATATCAGAAAGGGAGACAGAACATAAAGACTCCTAACTCTGGGAAATGAACTAGGGGTGGTAGAAGGGGAGGAGGGCGGGGGGTGGGGATGAATGGGTGACGGGCACTGAGGTGGACACTTGACGGGATGAGCACTGGGTGTTTTTCTGTATGTTGGTAAATTGAACACCAATAAAGATTAATTTAAAAAAAAAAGACGCTTTGTGACTAATCAGTGTTCTTTCTTCTGCTCAGAGTTGACTCCTTATGTTCTTAAAAAACACAACGTACTGACTTGATGATGGAAGAGTCAGGAAAGAATACTCCTATCAGTATTTTTGGTGTAGTAGATCCAATGGGCATTAGTTAGTGTTATGACCTAGTAAAATGGTGACAACTCTTGAACTAAATTCTAGAATTAATGATTTTAGGGAGAATTAATGGGACTTAAGAAACTGATAGTATTTAGTCCATCCAAAGACAGGTATGATTTCCTTAAGTTCTTGTATCTCACCTATAACTCATCTTTTCTTTCTAAGTATAATTTCTCCTATTTACTGAACTGAAGGCCTAGATAAAGAATCTGGCCAAAATTCTATTATTATTTCATTATTTGTGATATGTGGGAATGTCTATTACAATAGAATGAGTAGGAGCTATTTTTCAAACGTGTTCTTGCAAATACTGTTAGGTGGGAATGTGACTTCCCTACACCGTTATCTCTAATATAGGTCCATGCTACGATACCTTGCCTAATGTTCCTTGCATCTCTTCATTTCTTTACATATTTTGCTCCTGGTGAGTAAGGTTCACTTATGTGATTGGAGAATTTGGGGAAAAATGTACTTCCTATATTTATCTCTGTTCTATCTCCCCTCCCATTTTTTTTTCCATACTGGGGGCAGGCTGCCTCAGGAAGCAGTGAGGAGAGCTTCTGCTGTTTATGTTGTTGTAGCAAAGTGATAAAGTCTTGGGTTTCATTAGCAGGGCTGTGGTTAGCATGGTTCTCACTATAAGCTATGTCCTCTAACTCAGTCTTTTTGGATAATAAGTATGTTATTTATTTTATCTACATTCCTTCCTTAATTAAATTTTCAATTTGTTTGGAAGGAACAGGACCCTATAGACTTCAATAGGTGTTCCTGGCACAGACTAATTAAAGATATGACCACAAAAATGTGATATTTAAAAATTAGCTTAAGAATGTTGTAGGGAGAAGGAGAGCTCCCATTTTTCCCCTTCCCAGTCAACTGTGTTAGTGAACTCTTTAATGACTGAGCAGTGTTCGGCTTATTATAAAATGAAAGGATTTCTCCTCATAATATTTTCTTGATTTTGAAGTCCCAATCTAGTTCCATGTGGTGAGATCCTCATCTTCCTGCCTTTTGGGAGTTGGTGTTGGACTCATTCATTCTCTCTCTCTCAAAGCTGTCAGTTTTGCACAGCTAGTATTCCACAGAATGCTGGCCATTTCAAACCTGCAAGATTCTTTTTGAAAAGAAAGTCACATTCTAATTTTTATTTATTTTTATGTCCACTTTTCTCTTCCTCTCCTAAAACTCTGTTCTCCTTGGAGTCTTTTTCTCATATATTCCTGTAATATTCTCCCCCTCAATCCTCCACACTCACATATAATATCTATATGTATATCTGTATTTATGTATAGTATATGTAATCCTTACATTTTGTACTGTTCAGAAATGATAACTGATTTGTAGTGAATAATTCTCACTCACTTTGTGATTTATATTATCTATATATCTGCTGTTGCTCTTCACACTCACCAAAGAGGAGTGTGGAACTGACATTCTGGAACTGACATTTGAGAAAATTTACTTGATTTTACTCATAGTCCTTGAAGAAGGAAGTCAATAATGCATATGGAGAGTCCACTGCAATCTGCTGAGCTAGATACAGTTCTTGATGTTGAGGGACATTTGCAAATTTGATTTTCTTGAGAAGGAAATAAGTGTTTAGTGAGCTTCGGCAAAGAACATTTTTCTTTATCTGTTGCACTTTCTTTGTTCTGCCTACACCTTTTAATATTTCATATCCTACAAATCTTTACTCAGAACACAGTGAAAAGCACCAATTGAAATCTCCTTTTGGAGTCATATTTTTAGAAAAGGAGAGATTTTACCAAAAAAGTAGAAAATGGTCAGTGCTTCATTTGGCAAGACATTATAAAGCAATATGAACTTCAGAAAATTTTCCAAAATGGCAAAATCTAGACCAAATTTAACTAGTGCTGGAAGAATCTTGTTCATAAGGACTTGAAATTCGGGTCAACTGTTGAGGTCAAATTAAACTACTTAGCAAGTTTTATCTGTGACACTGGGATTACTTGACTTCGTGGACGAAAGCTAAAGTTGCTTAAAGACTGAGGCAAAGTTCACTGCAAATCAATTGTGTTGAGAGGATGTCTAGTAAATTGCTCTTTGATAGACTAAAGAAAGGAAACTCTGGAGGATAAGGGAGGATCTCTGTTAAGCAGAGTTTAGTCCCAGCTTGCATCCATTTTGAAGACTGAGAAACAACCAGGTCATGCTGATGGGAGGTGAGTGGGTGATCCTGGAAGACATCCAATTGCCTGAAAGGTGTATGCAGAGCCTACAGCAGTGTTTGTATTAATAGGGAGCAGGAGAGTTTAAAAAATGAATCTTAGTGTATGTTGACCATACTTCAATTAAAAAAAAATTGGTTTCATTAAAAAAAATTAGTTCTAAAAGATCAACAGGAAATGAGCTATTGACTATGTGTTGACATTTCAGGTCATAGAGGGACTGGAAGTAACATAAGCATACTCTTCAAATATGCTGATACATTTGAGTGACATTTACATAGGAAAAAGAGATTAAAATCACATTCCTCTCCCTCTTAAGGCTATGTGCACCAAGATTAGGAAATTAAACAAGGGCCTTTTCTGAAGAGTTTCTAATTTACAATGCCTGGTTTTGCTCCAGTGGTTCAGGCATTGAGACCAATATCCAAGTTGACCCCAGGTCCCGGTGACCTTTGGGTCCTCTCCGTTGACAAACAATGCCTGCCCAGGGTAATTTTGTGTATTTTTTCTTCAACATTAACCAAAAGGGTAAGCTAAATTGCATCACAACCCAGAGCTAATGATGAAAAATATTGGTGTTTCTAGAGCTTTGTTATATTTTTGTTAATACAAGCTGAATTTCAGAGCAATATTTTCCTTATTTTTTTCTTTCTAGAACAGAGATCACATGTAACAACTTTTGAGCTCAAGATGGCTTATATTTGATTTTCTTTTGTCCTTTTCAGTTTGATAAAAATTTAAAGAATTATCATAAGAATCCAGATTTTCAGATTCTCTTGAAAAATCAGATCTGGCACTACTTTCTTCAATTCCCTCACAGCAGTGACCTGATGGTGTAGAGTAGGGCTGCATTTCCAAGCAGAGCAGGTGCTTTCCGATGTAGGACCACTCCCTATGTTTTTATGTTAGACCAGTTTCATTACTTATGTTACCTGCGTGGCCTTGTAGGTATTTGAACTTGTGACTCTGCTTTTGATGATCTAGCACCTTCACTAGTGCTCGATCCTTCTTCAAATTGTCTCCTGCAAGCCTTTGTATTTATCTTGCCAGTAACATTATTTTCCTATATATTTAAAACACAAAATGTTAGAACAGCCTTGCAAAATCAGTCCTTATCTTCCTTCTAGCAGTTATGTCAGACTTCACCATTTTTATCATCTTTTACTTTAAAAATTTACGGCATCAGTCCTATTGGTGGGAGTGGTGGTAAAGAAAATGAGAAAACAAATAAGTGTATAAGTTGGTCAGTGGAAACCTTTCTTTGGTGCAAAACAAAATCCATGTTGTCCTTGGGTTCCTACCTCTTACTCTGACAGGACTTTGTTATGTTGGTTTTTCCCCTGAGATGTAACTAACCTATGCCAGTTTGTTGCCTTTCATCTCTCTGGCAATGTGCTACATTAAGGATTAAATTTCAGTGGGTGGATATGTGAACACCTTAGGCAAGCTGCTCTCTGGGGGAAAAAAAATCCCTCTACCAGTCTTTATTTTTCTTGATTTATCAGGTGGCAAAACCACAGCTTACTGCCCTGATTCAGTGAGTGGGATAAATTAAGGTTAGCTGTCTCTGTGTTGTAATGCCAGTTGTGGTGGTGACCCACTGTTAAATGGATTCCCATTTGCTTCCTGTACTATGTCATTTTTGATTTTTAGTTGAATCTTTAATATACCATTTATCTAGACATGGACCCCTTGACCCTTTTCTGATGGCTATGGAGAGAGTGTTAGTTGCCTTTTTTTTTTTTAATCATACAAAAACATAAACACACACACTAGATATGAAATAGTCCTCATCTTATTAAAATCCCTTTTTTCAAAGAGGGCTCCAATTTAATATTTCTTTGTAAAAATTAGCATGATTATAGAGGTTCATTTTCTGATGCTTCTTGATCTAATTTTAAGATTTCAAATGAATTTTGGGGTAAACCAGGACCTAAAAGTGATAAGCTAAGGCATATAAGGCTAAGGCATAAATGTTACATTAAAAAATTGGTTAGTTACTTATTAATATTTTAGAAAACAATGGTGGTGTTTATTGATTTTTGCAGTCTGTACTACAGGACTGCATGCAATGCAGATTAGGAAAAATTGGTAAATTGATCATTTGCTTAAAAACTAAATTTACTTCACAGGGGAATAAAGTAGAGGATAGTACATACAGTGAGACATACGTATATTTGAGAAGAAAGATAGTTTGACTAATAAGGGAAAGAAGTTAAAAAATAAAGATAAAAAGAATATTGATGATATATTCTAAGTTTGGAGATATATAAATAGTTTTAACACAGGAACTAGTTTTATTCATCTGAATCTCCGATGCTGAGCCCCATGCCAGTGTATGGAGAAACACTCAGTAACTGTCAAGTGGGTTACCTTGAATATGGTTGTGCAGAGAATTAGGCTGCTACTCAGATTTCTCTGGACAGACAAGTCCAGGGGGAACACTTGGTTCCCAAGGACCTATCACTAATAACAAATTTCCTTCAGAAAATGAAGAAAAGATAGGGCAACATGCTACTGGTTGCAGTAGTAAAAAATACCTGTTCACTTAAAGATGAGTTATATTCAGTGTATTTAAAGAGACCCAGATATGGGCAGGACTTAAAGATTCTCCTGGCTGATGTAAAAGGAAATGAAAATTGGTGGTGCAAATGTTACATAATAAAGAATAAAAAAATACTAATTTTACTTTTCTAGGAGAAATTAATGCTGCAAAAACCACAGAATTTTAGCGCTCTTGAGTGTACTTTCCAGAATACCGAAAAGGAATGTTACACTACTACGAGCTACCAAAAAAGACCAGAAACTAAGTTGATACCAATGTTTTGCTTTTTAAAAGTAGTATTAAAACATCTTAGAGAGTGCTCAGAGTCTTCCATGGCTTCAACGTGACCTAGTCATTTTTGAGAACACCTGTGGCAGACAAGCTTCTAAGATGGCTCCCAAGATTTCCCATCCCCTGGTGTTCATGCCTTACATAGTCCCTGGCATGGTGTGTGTGATGGATTTTATTCTCATGTTTATGGTATATTCTGTGGCAGAGTTGATCTTAAGATGAAGAGATTTTTCCAGTGGTCTGGCCTACTTACATGAGCCATTTAAGAAAAGGGAGTTTTTCCTTGGCTAGGGGCAGAAGAGGAATTCAGAGATTCAAAGCATGGGGGGAATTTGGTGCTCCATTACTGATTTGAAGATGGAGGGGGCCATATAGCAAGAAGTGTGGGCAGCCTGTAGGAGCTGAGAGTGGTTCCCCTAATAGCCAACAAGGAAATGGGGACCTCAGTCCTACAAAAGCAAGGAATTGAGTTCTGCTAACAATCAGAATGAGCAATAGATTTTTCCACAAAACTTCCAGACAAAAACTTAGCCTGACTTTAACCTTGTAAACTCAACACAGAGAACCCAGCCGTGCCATTCCAGACTTCTGACCTATAGGACTGTGAGCTAATACATTTGCATTGTTTTATGCTGCAAGTTTGTGGTTGTTTGCTATGCAGCAATAGAAAATTAATATAACAACCACAGGCACTTTGCCATTCTTGATCATAAAAAAATTTGTTCTTCTAAAATGTCTATGTTGCAATATTACTCAGTTATGGAGTACAGAATTAAACAAGGAAGATTTTCCTCATTTTTTGACTATTCTGATTAACTGAGGAGTTGCTTTGTTAATCCTGCCAAAATAAGTTTTTTTCATTATAAAAGTCTGTCATGCAAGATTTAAATGTCTCATTTAAACAGTTACCAACCGTGTGGTAAAATTTGTAGAACAGATACTTATCTCATTTTCCAAATGAGGGTGAGCTACATAAAAAGGGAAAGCTTGCTCATAGTGGCAAAATGGTAGATCTGGCTAGAATGCACATATTGGATTAATGTGTTCTTTGATTCATTCACTTATTCAATAGTGTTTCTTATACATTGTTCTAGGTAAAGAGAAAACTGTAGTGATCAAAGCAGAAGAGCACTATTCTAATAGAGCTCATGTTCAAGTTTTGGGAATTAAAAAATACTTTCACTGTAGTATGGTGCTTGCAAGTTTTTTTTTAACTCATGAAATGTAGCATACATATTTACAGAAACTTTTACCAAGGAGGCATAGCTCAGTGCTCTGTAACAAAGAAACACTTGCATAAACACCAAATGGGTCAAACTACATTAAATGGAAAATACTCCAGGAGTCTCCTGGGACCCACTCTTAATCAGTAACCTCCCTGATGGTAGCCTTTATTCAGACTTTTATACTTATCTTTCTTGCTAAATTGTTTTACCCCCTAAGCTTGCATCCCTAAATATGATTGTTTATTTTTTTTTAACTTCAAAAAAAAATGGAACCATATAGTATGTTTTTTCTTGTCTATGGCTTATCTCAACATCAAAAGCTTAGGGGATTTATCTGTGATTTTGTTCATTTTCATTGCTGTATGGCATTTATGTGACTATACCAATCTGTCTATTCTACTTGATAGACCTTTGGGTTGTTTCTTACGTTTGAATACTTTTGTGTGCATTTCTGTTCATTACATATCCAGGAATAGAAATGCTCAGTCAAAGGGTATAAGTTCAGCTTTTGTGGATACAATCAACATATTGTCTAAAATAGTTGGGTGGATAGGCTTTATGGTGACTCCCAATGTTTTCCACTACTTGGTGTCCATGTCTTTGTGTAATCATTTCCCTTCAGTGTGAGCAGAACCTATGGCTTATTTTTAACCAATGGAATATGGCACATGTCATTCTCTTGACTAGATTATGCTAAATAGCAAAGATGATAGGGTGTCATTTTTATGATTAGAATATGTTATATAAGACTCTATTTAAACAGACTGGAGCAAAACACTCCCTTACTGGCTTTGCAAAACTATGCTGCCATGTTTTTAAGAAGGCCTAGAGAGGAGAATAGGTACATGGAACTCTAGGTAGCCTCCATGAACTGAGAGTAGTCTTTGGCTGACAGCCAGCAAAAGAATGGGAACCCCAGTCTATAATAAACTGAATTCTGCAACGAAATGAATGATTTGGAAGATTCTTCCCCAGTCAACACTCCTGATGAGAATGCAGCCTGGCTGACACCTTGATCATAGTCTTCTGAAGCACTGAGCAGAGGAGTCAGCAAAACTAAGTCAGACCTACAGAAAATGTGAGAGGATCTGACCTAAGGAAAATGTGAAGCAATGATGTGTTGGTTCAGGCTGCTAACTTTGGGGTAACTTGTTACACAGCAAAGAAAACTAAGACAGTAGTTATAGCAACTTACACTCCCAGAAGCAGTGTTTAAGTAGATATATTTGGCCAATGTGATATAGTTGGTATTTTAATTTTAGCCATTCTAGCAGATGTGCAGAATTATCTCACTGGGGTTTTAATGTGCTCTTCCCTAGTTCCCAAGGAAGTTAAGCAGCATTTCATAAGCTTATTAGCTATTTGGTTTCTTGAAGTGCCTGTTAAAATCTTTTGCCCATTTTCTCTTGAAAGTCTTTTTTCTTAATGATTTAGGAATTTTTCATCTTTCTAGGTAGGAACCCTTTGTTCCTTAATGAATTGCAAATATGTTCTTCTGCTCTATGACTTGCCTATTCTTTCATTTATCTTTTGATAAATATTACAATTTATCCATTTTTTTTATGGCTGGTGCTTTTTATGTCTTTCTCTACCCTGAGATCATGAATATATTCTTCTATATTTACAAATTTTATTGTTCGAACATTTAAATTTAGATTTATAATAGACTCATAGTTGATTTTTGTGTCAAATGTAGTAGAGGAGGGAATCACCTTTTTTTTTTTTTTTTTTGGTATAGTTATGCAACTGGCCCAGTACTGCCCAATCTGCCTCCACCATTTGTAGAGCTACTTTATTATAAATCAACTGTAAATAGATAAGTGTGTGTTACTGGCTCTTTATTTTTTGCCAATGGTCAAATTGTCTTCTTGACCAGTACATTCCTATCTTAATTAACTGAAATTCATTATTATTTGTTTGATATACCAAGTATACCAAGTCCTCCCTTATTGTTTTTCTAGAAGTGCCTTGATTATACTAACATATTACTTAAAGTTTAAATTCAGCATGCTAAGATCAACATATAAAAAAGCAATCTGTTGAGATTTTGATAGATATTACATTGATCTATAGATCAATTTGGGAAGAATGATCATTTCCCAATCTATAAACATGATGCATACCTCCATTAATTTAGATTTTCTTTAATTTCTCTCTATAATATTTTATAGTTTGCTGCACAGAAGTCTTACATCCTTGTTGTTATATTTATTTCCTAGGCATTTAATATTTTTGATGTTATTGAAATTTTTACCATTAATATTTTATTTTTGTTGATATTGAAATAACAAATGAAACTGATTTGCTAACTCATAGGAATTTTAATAATTTATTCGTAGGTGTTTAGATTTTTTGTAAATAATGATAGCTTTACTTTTGTTTTTGTAATTTTAACATTTCTCCTTTTTTTTTTTTTTTTTTTTTTTTTTTTTTAACCATAGTGGTCTGGCTAGGAGTTCCAGTACAATGTTTAATTGAAGTGATTATAGCATGCATCCTTATTTCTTTATTGATCTCAAAATAGAAGAATTCAATATTTTATATTAAGTATGGTATTTGTTGTCGATTTAAAAAATATCCCTTGTAATAATAACAGATTTCCTTGTGTTATTCCATGCATGCAGTTATTATGAAAAATGGATATAGAAATTTAGTATTAATATTTTTAACATCAGAATCTATTTTGGTATTCATTGAGATGACCATATTAACTTTATCTTTCTGTTAAGGGCACAAGACACATTAATTTTAAAATGCTAAAAAAAAAAAACTTTGTATCAGGACACCTGGATAGCTCAGTGATTGGGTGCCTTCCCTCGGCTCAGGTCATGATCCCAGGGTCTGGGATCGGATTCTGCATCAGGCTTCCTGCATGAAGCCTACTTCTCCCTCTGCCTGTGTCTCTGCCTTCCTCTTTCACAGTCTGTCTCTCATGAATTAATAATAAATAAATCAAACATCAAAAACCCCTTGTATCTCTGTAATGGATCCAAATTTTATATAATGCTGGTCTTGTTTTGTTTATATTTTCGTGAGGATATACTCGCATATTCATGCCTTTGCTGCTTGTGAGTGGCTTTTCTTTTTCTTATAATCTATAAATTTTGTATAGTATTGAAATTATTTTTCCTTAAATATTTGGTTGATTTCATTGGTGATGTGTGGGGTTGTGACTTTTTTTTATTGGATGATATTTGGTTGAATATTCACTTTCTTTTGTAGAAATAGGAACATTCAGATTCTCTATTTTTAGTGTCATATTGGTAAGTTTATTTATTTTTTAAATAAATTTATTTTTTATTGGTGTTCAATTTACCAACATACAGAATAACACCCAGTGTTCATCCTGTCAAGTGCCCCCCTCAGTGCCCGTCACCCATTCACCCCCACCCCCCGCCCTCCTCCCCTTCTACCACCCCTAGTTCATTTCCCAGAGTTAGGAGTCTTTATGTTCTGTCTCCCTTTCTGATATTTCCTACTCATTTCTTCTCCCTTCCCCTCTACTCCCTTTCACTATCATTTATATTCCCCAAATGAATGAGAACATATAATGTTTGTCCTTCTCTGATTGACTTATTTCACTCAGCATAATACCCTCCAGATCCATCCACGTTGAAGAAAATGGTGGGTATTTGTCGTTTCTAATGGCTGAGGAATATTCCATGGTATACATAAACCACATCTTCTTTATCCATTCATCTTTCGATGGACACCGAGGCTCCTTCCACAGTTTGGCTATTGTGGCCATTGCTGCTAGAAACATTGGGGTGCAGGTGTCCCGGCATTTCATTGCGTCTGTATCTTTGGGGTAAATCCCCAACAGTGCAATTGCTGGGTCGTAGGGCAGGTCTATTTTTAACTCTTTGAGGAACCTCCACACAGTTTTCCAGAGTGGCTGCACCAGTTCACATTCCCACCAACAGTGTAAGAGGGTTCCCTTTTCTCCGCATCCTCTCCAACATTTGTGGTTTCCTGCCTTGTTAATTTTCCCCATTCTCACTGGTGTGAGGTGGTATCTCATTGTGGTTTTGATGTGTATTTCCCTGATGGCAAGTGATGCAGAGCATTTTCTCATGTGCATGTTGGCCATGTCTATGTCTTCCTCTGTGAGATTTCTCTTCATGTCTTTTGCCCATTTCATGATTGGATTGTTTGTTTCTTTGGTGGTGAGTTTAATAAGTTCTTTATAGATCTTGGAAACCAGCCCTTTATCTGATACGTCATTTGCAAATATCTTCTCCCATTCTGTAGGTTGTCTTTTAGTTTTGTTGACTGTATCCTTTGCTGTACAAAAGCTTCTTATCTTGATGAAGTCCCAATAGTTCATTTTAGCTTTTGTTTTCTTTTGCCTTTGTGGATGTATCTTGCAAGAAGTTACTGTGGCTGAATTCAAAAAGGGTGTTGCCTGTGTTCTCCTCTAGGATTTTGATGGAATCTTGTCTCACATTTAGATCTTTCATCCATTTTAAGTTTATCTTTGTGTATGGTGAAAGAGAGTGGTCCAGTTTCATTCTTCTGCATGTGGATGTCCAATTTTCCCAGCACCATTTATTGAAGAGACTGTCTTTCTTCCAGTGGATAGTCTTTCCTCCTTTATCAAATATTAGTTGACCATAAAGTTCAGGGTCCACTTCTGGGTTCTCTATTCTGTTCCATTGACCTATGTGTCTGTTTTTGTGCCAGTACCACACTGTCTTGATGACCACAGCTTTGTAGTACAACCTGAAATCTGGCATTGTGATGCCCCCAGCTATGGTTTTCTTTTTTAAAATTCCCCCGGCTATTCGGGGTCTTTTCTGATTCCACACAAATCTTAAAATAATTTGTTCCAACTCTCTGAAGAAAGTCCATGGTATTTTGATAGGGATTGCATTAAATGTGTAAATAGCCCTGGGAAACATTGACCTTTTCACAATATTAATTCTGCCAATCCATGAGCATGGAATATTTTTCCATCTCTTTGTGTCTTCCTCAATTTCTTTCAGAAGTGTTCTATAGTTTTTAGGGTATAGATCCTTTACCTCTTTGGTTAGGTTTATTCCTAGGTATCTTATGCTTTTGGGTGCAATTGTAAATGGGATTGACTCCTTAATTTCTCTTTCTTCAGTCTCATTGTTAGTGTATAGAAATGCCACTGATTTCTGGGCATTGATTTTGTATCCTGCCACGCTACCAAATTGCTGTATGAGTTCTAGCAATCTTGGGGTGGAGGCTTTTGGGTTTTCTATGTAGAGTACCATGTCATCGGCGAAGAGGGAGAGTTTGACTTCTTTTTGTCAATTTGAATGCCTTTAATGTCTTTTTGTTGTCTGATTGCTGAGGCGAGGACTTCCAGTACTATGTTGAATAGCAGTGCTGAGAGTGGACATCCCTGTCTTGTTCCTGATCTTGGGGGAAAGGCTCCCAGGGCTTCCCCACTGAGAATGATATTTGCTGTGGGCTTTTCGTAGATGGCTTTTAAGATGTTGAGAAATGTTTGCTCTATCCCTACACTCTGAAGAGTTTTGATCAGGAATGGATGCTGTATTTTGTCAAATGCTTTCTCTGCATCTAATGAGAGGATCATATGGTTCTTGGTTTTTCTCTTGCTGATATGATGAATCACATTGATTGTTTTACGGGTGTTGAACCAGCCTTGTGTCCCAGGGATAAATCCTACTTGGTCATGGTGAATAATTTTCTTAATGTATTGTTGGATCCTATTGGCTAGTATCTTGTTGAGAATTTTTGCATCCATGTTCATCAGGGATATTGGTCTGTAATTCTCCTTTTTGGTGGGGTCCTTGTCTGGTTTTGGAATTAAGGTGATGCTGGCCTCATAGAACGAATTTGGAAGTACTCCATCTCTTTCTATCTTTCCAAACAGCTTTAGTAGAATAGGTATGATTTCTTCTTTAAACGTTTGATAGAATTCCCCTGGGAAGCCATCTGGCCCTGGACTTTTGTGTCTTGGGAGGTTTTTGATGACTGCTTCAACTTTCTCCCTGGTTATTGGCCTGTTCAGGTTTTCTATTTCTTCCTGCTCCAGTTTTGGTAGTTTGTGGCTTTCCAGGAATGCGTCCATTTCTTCTAGATTGCCTAATTTATTGGCATATAGCTGTTCATAGTATGTTTTTAAAATTGTTTGTATTTCCTTGGTGTTGGTAGTGATCTCTCCTTTCTCATTCATGATTTTATTAATTTGAGTCTTCTTTCTCTTCTTTTTAATAAGGCTGGCTCATGGTTTATCTATCTTATTAATTCTTTCAAGGAACCAACTCCTGGTTCTGTTGATCTGTTCCACAGGTCTTCTGGTCTCAATTTCATTGAGTTCTACTCGAATCTTAATTAACTCTCTTCTGCTGGGTGTAGGATCTATTTGCTGTTTTTTCTCTAGCTCCTTTATGTGTAAGATTAGCTTTTGTATTTGAGTTCTTTCCAGTTTTTGAATGGATGCTTGTATTGCGATGTATTTCCCCCTTAGGACTGCTTTTGCTGCATCCCAAAGATTTTGAACGGTTGTATCTTCATTCTTAGTAGTTTTCATGAATCTTTTTAATTCTTCCTCAATTTCCTGGTTGACCCTTTCATCTTTTAGCAGGATGGTCCTTAACCTCCACGTGTTTGAGGTCCTTCCAAACTTCTTGTTTTGATTTAGTTCTAATTTCAAGGCATTATGGTCTGAGAATATGCAGGGGACAATCCCAATCTTTTGGTATCGATTCAGACCCGATTTGTGACCCAGTATGTGGTCTATTCTGGAGAAAGTTCCATGTGCACTTGAGAAGAATGTGTATTCAGTTGAGTTTGGAAGTAAAGTTATATAGTTATCTGTGAAATCCATCTGGTCCAGTGTATTATTTAAAGCTCTTGTTTCTTTGGAGATGTTGTGCTTAGAAGACCTATCGAGTTTAGAAAGAGCTAGATTGAAATCACCAAGTATAAGCGTATTATTATCTAAGTATTTCTTCACTTTGGTTATTAATTGATTTATGTATTTGGCAGCTCCCACATTCGGGGCATATATATTGAGGATTGTTAAATCCTCTTGTTGGATAGATCCTTTAAGTATGATATAGTGTCCCTCTTCATCTCTCACTACAGTCTTCGGGGTAAATTTTAGTTTATCTGATATAAGGATGGCTACCCCTGCTTTCTTTTGAGGACCATTTGAATGGTAAATGGTTCTCCAATGTTTTATTTTCAGGTTGTAGGTGTCCTTCTGTCTAAAATGAGTCTCTTGTAGACAGGAAATATATGGGTCCTTCTTTTTTATCCAGTCTGAAACCCTGCGCCTTTTGATGGGGTCATTAAGCCTGTTCACGTTCAGAGTTACTATTGAAAGGTCTGAGTTTAGTGTCATCATGATATCTATTCAGTCCTTGTTTTTGTGGATTGTTCCACTGAACTTCTTCTTAAAGGGGAATTTTAAAAGTCCCCCTTAAAATTTCTTGCAGAGCCGGTTTGGAGTCACATATTCTTTCAGTTCCTGCCTGTCTTGGAAGCGCTTTATCTCTCCTTCCATTTTGAATGAGAGCCTTGCTGGATAAAGTATTCTTGGTTGCATGTTCTTCTAATTTAGGACCCTGAATATATCCTGCCAGCCCTTTCTGGCCTGCCAGGTCTCTGTGGAGAAGTCTGCTGTTACCCTGATACTCCTCCCCATAAAAGTCAGGGATTTCTTGTCCCTTGCAGCTTTAAGGATCTTCTCTTTATCTTTGGAATTTGCAAGCTTCACTATTAAATGTCGAGGTGTTGAACAGTTTTTATTGATTTTAGGGGGATCTCTCTATTTCCTGGAATGAATGCCTGTTCCCTTCCCAGATTAGGAAAGTTTTCAGCTACGATTTGTTCAAATACATATTCTGGTCCTCTGTCCCTTTTGGCGCCCTCGGGAACCCCAATCAAATATAGGTTTTTCTTCCTCAGGCTGTCGTTTATTTCCCTTAATCTATCTTCATGGTCTTTTAATTGTTTGTCTCTTTTTTCCTCAGTTTCCCTCTTTGCCATCAACTTGTCTTCTATGTCACTCACTCGTTCTTCCACCTCGTTAACCCTCGTCTCGTTCTTCCACCTCGTTAACCCTTGTCGTTAGGACTTCTAGCTTGGATTGCATCTCATTCAATTGATTTTTAATTTCTGCCTGATTGGATCTAAATTCTGCAGTCATGAAGTCTCTTGAGTCCTTTATGCTTTTTTCTAGAGCCACCAGTAGCTGTATAATAGTGCTTCTGAATTGGCTTTCTGACATTGAATTGTAATCCAGATTTTGTAACTCTGTGGGAGAGAGGGCTGTTTCTGATTCTTTTTTTTGAGGTGAGGTTTTCCTTCTAGTCATTTTGCTCAGTGCAGAGTGGCCAAAAACAAGTTGTATTGGGAAAAGGAGAAAAAGAGAAAGAAGGAAAGAAAAGAGAAAAAGAAAAAAGAGAAAGAAGAAAAAAAAAGGGGGAAAAAGAGAAAGAAAAAGAGAAAGAAAAAGGAAGGAGAAAAAAGAAAAAAAAAGGTGGGGTGGGGTGGGGGAAGCAATCAGAAATCAAGAAGAAAGAAATAAAAAAAAGCACAAAACAAAACAAAAACAAAAAAAAAAACCCACAAAAACAAACAAACACAGGGGAGTATCTTCTGATTCTGTATACTTTAAGTCCCTTGTCTTCCCTTGAAACTGGTCCGTCTCCTTGGTCTTCTGGGGGAGGGGCCTGCTGTGCTGATTCTCAGGTGTTAGCACTTGGGGGAGCTGCTCTGCCCCTGCCTGGTGCAGGGCTCAGTGGGGGGTGTTTACCCCGCGAGGCCCCAGGAGGAACAACCCCAGTGGCGGGGGCAGCTCTGGAGCCCTGGAGTCAGCCCCCACAGTATCTAGGGGGCTCTCCGTCTGCAGGGCCTGGGGGCTCCGGGGCGGGGCCGCTGATCTGCTCAGTTCCAGGCAGGAGCGTCCTTGCTGTCCTGGGCCCTCCCGGCCTCTGCCTGTCCTGGGGGGAGGCCGGATCCTGGGCTGTGTCCCGGCGCCCTGTGCTCCGGGGCCTGCGCTGTTGGATTCGCGCTCCCGGCGGTGCAGCCCCCTCCGCGGAGCTTCTTCCTCCGCCCGAGCCGCCCCCGCTGAGCTGTTCCCGGAGCCCCGCAGCCCCCTCCGCGGAGCCGCCGCCCGAGCCCCTCCGAGCTGCTCCGGGTCCCGCCGAGCGCTGCAGCCCTTAGGGAGCTCGGCGCATCTCCCGGGGCGCAGTTCCTCTGTTACTGTCCCAGGGAGCCCGAGGGCATCCCCGCCTTTCTGGGGATCCTGCTCCAATTCCCCGGGAGGCCTTTCCGCGGGGAAGGTCGGTGCAGCTCCTGCTCCTCCGGGACGGGGCTCTCCTGTCCTGGGGACACTCGCCCCGGCCTCAGCCCGGCTCCTCGCGGGGCCCCTCCCCCTTGGAGGCCTTTTGTGTCTTTATTTCTTCGTCCCCGTCTTCCTACCTTGATAGAAGCGCGAACTCTTCTCACTGTAGCGTTCCAGCTGTTCTCTCTTTAAATCTCAGGCCGAATTCGTAGATTTTCAGGATGATTTGAAGGTTATCTAGGTAATTTGGTGGGGACAGGTGATTTGGGGACCCTACTCTTCCGCCATCATCTGAGTTTATTTTTTTAAAAAAGTTGTCTATTTATCTAAATAGTTTGATATAGTGACATACATAATATCTTCTCATGTTAATGCTCTAAAAACTGTAGTGATAGTCCCTTTCCAACTCTATTGATGTTTACTTGGGTATTCTCTCTTTTTCTGAATTGGTTTCACTAGTGATTCATCCATCTTATTCAGCTTTCTATGTAAACAACTAATTTTTACCATTAGTATTTTTTTCTACTGTTGGTTTTAAGTTTCTGTTCTTTATCTGACTTTTTAAAATATAAGTTTAGATCATTGATTTTCATCCTTTATTCTTTCCTAGTTTATGCTTGTAATTTAAATTACTTTCAAAGTATTTCTTTGTCTTTAGTAAATGAGATTTATATATCATATTTTGACATTGGTCACTTAAAATATTTTCTAATTTTAGTGTATTTTATATTTGATGTCATAGGCTCATTTATAATTACAAGTATAGTTCTTAATTTCCAGATGTTTAGAGATAATCTAGCCATCTCATCTTAAAATTCATTTTTTTCTAAGATTTTAATTTGTTCATGAGAGGCACAGAGAGAGAGGCAGAGGGAGAAGCAGGCTTCCCACAGGGAGCCAGATGTGGGACTCGATCCTGGGACTTCAGGACCATTCCCTGAGCTGAAGGCAGAGGCTCAACCACTGAGCCACGCAGGAGTCCCTTAAGATTCATTTCTATCTTAATTCTGTGATTTAGAGTCTTTCATCAACAATGTATCTTCTCAGATATTATCTCTTTAAATATTGCTCTGGCCATTCTTTCATGCATTTTTTTCTCTTAAACTTTGGTTTAGCAGATCCTTTCACTTTTTTTTATGGCTTTATACTCTTTTTTTGGTATTTTTCTATCTTATCTCTTTGTATGTCATTTTGGATTTTATTTCAATTCATTGATGCTTTGTTTAGTTGTGTCTAATCTGCTGATACAATGATCCCCTGAGTTCTTAATTTTGGCTATTTTATTGTGATATTTGCTGCCTAGAATGTCCACTTGGTTAATTTTTAAGATTTTCAGCTCTTTGTTGAAATTTCTAGTCTTGTTTTTCATCTCTTACTGTAGAGAAACAATACTTGTTTTGTTTTATTTTATCTTATTTTAAAGCCTGTGGAGAATAACCATAATCTGTAGACCTGTCTTTTATTGCTGTTGCTTCCCAATCATATCCTATTGTCCACATATGTACAAGATAATTTTTTATTTTGAGCCTGAAATTGTGTTTGTAATATTGTATGAAGAAATAATTCTGTGCTTAGCATGATATCTTCTTTTTCAGAAAACTTATATTTATCTCTGCCTGGAAATTTAGCACTTTTGGAAGCTAGGCCACTTGCTTGCTCAGATCACCTTAATATAATTTCAGGGACTTAACAAGATTCAAAGTTGGACTGCAATGGCTGTGAGATTTATTTTCATTTCCAGTTCACCATTTATTTATTTATTTATTTATTTATTTATGATAGTCACAGAGTGAGAGAGAGGCAGAGACACAGGCGGAGGGAGAAGCAGGCTCCATGCACCGGGAGCCTGATATGGGATTCGATCCCGGGTCTCCAGGATCGCGCCCTGGGCCAAAGGCAGGCGCCAAACCGCTGCGCCACCCAGGGATCCCTCCAGTTCACCTTTATTCCTAGGTTTTAGCCCTTTAGGATCCTTTTCTATATCACAAATGTATATTTTTTCCAGCTTCTTTACTTGTCTTCCACTGAAGAGTTTGCTCAAATTATCTACCAAATGGCTTTGGAGAGAGTCCTTGGATTTATATTTATTGTATTTACTTTGGAAAGCAACCTATTTATACTATAACTTTGACATTTGCACATTAAAATATTTGGTTCCATTCCTTCATAATTAAACTAAAGATGACTTCATAATTATACATGGCAGAAAATAATTTGTGATTTTGCTGAGGCACGAACTTAAGTTATGAGGCTGGATGTAGTGATTGTGTAAAGTCAGCTGTTAGCCAGTGATTCAACCCAGCTGACCAACCAACACTCAGATATACGGCTTTCTCTGCAGTTTTAATTCTCTATGGTGATGTATCAAAATATGAGGATTGTAAAAAGTTCCAGGAACTATCTGATATAAGGTCAAGGGCCTAATGTGTTTCATTTTAATTAGTAAAGAAAATGTCACTTAAATTTTGAAATCTTACCACAACTTTTGCAGAAAAATGGTTGAAATATCGGGTAGCAAAAACATCTTGAAGATATGATATTGTGAGCTAACGATTGTATGAGGAACTTTATCCTAATAAAATTAACTTTATTTTATTTTTAAATATTTTATTTATTTATATATGAGAGACACAGAGAGAGAGAGGCAGAGACATAGGCAGAGGGAGAAGCAGGATCCCTGTGGGGACACTGATCCCAGACTTGATCCCAGAGCTCCGGGATCACACCTGGAGACAAAGGCAGACACTCAACCACTGAACCACCCAGGTGCCCCCTAATCAACTTTAGAAGCCAATCACATTAGGCCATTCGTAAGTAAACATATGCAGTTCCATCTAGAGATATCTAAGCATTCTTCTTCTTCTTCTTCTTCTTTTGCATTCTTCTTTTAATATTTTAAAGTAAGGCAGGAGAGACTCTGTGTTCTTCAAAATATGCAGATTAACATTTGAAAGGTCAAAAAACATTCTGGTCTTGGGCATTAAAAGCTAAGTTGTTAAAATAGATTTTGATGGTTTAGTTACAAAACCTTTACTAGTATAATGTAATTGTTACAAAGTTATTGAGCTGTTTTATTTAATTTTCTTCTTTTTGTGTTATTTCTGAATTTGCATAAAAACTTAATAAAATTCTTAGAATAGGGGCTTGGGGTTCACTGAATTTTCTGATTAATTGGTGCTCAAGCTTATAATCTTTTTATGTTGATGGAAATAAAAAAAAACATTTGCATCCACTTGACTGATTTAGTAGAATATAATGAACATAATTGAATTTTCTTTTTTTGATTATGATACTTACAATAAATGATTCATGGTGGTCATTCAGAACATAAGAGTTTCCTGTGTGTTTCAGGAAGCTGAACTAAATTTCTTCTAACTTTTGGACTTAGCAGAAATGATCCTCTCCAACTGTGCTGTGTGTTTTCTTGCAATTTGACTTTGTACTCAGGGTTGCAGGGCATAAGAATGTAATAGCATGCAAATAATGGTTAATGGAGATAATACTTCTAAGTACTGGGGATAGATTTATTTCTACTAATTTGGGGAGGTGAAATACTCACTTTTTTGACAAGGATTAAAGAGTCAAAGTAAAATAGAATTCTAAGATAGAATTTGCATCTTTTGATATGGTATTAGTGAAAATTTATTGCCATTTCTGGTTTGCTGAATGATTGATACTTAATCTGTAATTGGAGAAGCTACACAGCAATTTCCTGTAATAGCTTACAAGCTATATCTAATTTCTCCTTGGGGGAGAATTTCAGTTGTACATCACTCCCCAAATATGGACAAATTTGGTTGCCAGCTCTTTCTTGAATTTGGTATTAATCTTTCTGGTGAGCCTGCAGTTTTCATGTGTTATCACCATTATTTTTGATGTGATGAAACAACAAAATCTTTTGATGTTTTCTAGACCAAGATTTAACATCTTGGTTTAAGAAAAAAAAATCATAGCAAACACGAAAAATAATCTCTTTGGTAGAAGTCTCTGAGTTCAGCTTTCCATGTTAACAATTATAATCATAGTTATAATGATTCAATAAAGGGTTATGGAGAGCCTGCTGTTCTGTTGTGTGTCCGGCACTGTGATAAGTTCTATGGACAGATGCTCTGCAAAGCATGGTAAACAGAGCTTTAGATCTCATCTAGATCTCGTGTGTTAGCAGTGATACCATTTTATACGTGCATATGCACACACGTACAGGCTTTCTATTTCAAAAAGCTTTTAGCATCTCATTTGATCCTCAGGACATGTAAAGTTCTGAAGATGAAAATAAGGAATCTGGGGGTGCCAGGGTGGCTCAGTTGGTTAAGTGTCTGCCTTTGGCTTAGGTCATGACTGCAGAGTCCTGGGATCCAGTCCAGTATCAGGCTTCCTGCTTAGCAAGGAGTCTACTTCTCCCTCTCCCTCTGCCCTTCCCCAGCCCTAGTATTCTCTCTCTCTTGCTTGCTCTTTGTCTCAAATAAGTAAAATCTTAAAAAAAAAGAAAAAAAGAAAAAAAAAGTTTAGAAATCTGTTAAGGTTCTTGATGATGTTACAGGTATGGTGTCCAGTGTTATGAGCTTTCTGTTTAGTCCAAAAATGAGTATTTTTCCTGCCTTGTGTGATACACAGGAAACCCTAAGTTGACAAGTGGGGGCTATTTTTAACTTGTCTTTTTTTTTTTTAAGTATAGTATAGTGGCTAGGAATACCAGTTCTAGAAATTGATCTAGTTCTGTCAGATTGAAAAAATTATTGTTAATATTTAAAAAAAAATTTTAAAGATTTTATTTATTCATGACAGAGAGAGAGAGAGAGAGAGGCAGAGACACAGGCAGAGGGAGAAGCAGGCTCCATGCAGGGAGCCTGACGTGGGACTCTATCCCAGGTCTCCAGGACCAGGCCTTGGGCTCAAGGCAGCGCTAAACTGCTGAGCCACCTGGGCTGCCCTGAAAAAATTATTATTATTATTTTTAGAGTCTTAACTTCTTTAGCTGTAAAATGGGTAAAATTGGGGAGAGAAAAATTTAACTCCTAGGACTGTGAAGATTTAAGTCAGTGACTACCCTTGAAGGTCTAACATCTGGTATTTCTTGTATTGCTCACCAGATTAAATTGCCTGTGAACGTGCCAACTCAAGAGTCTTTTATCAACAGAAAACCTATCATCAAAAATATTCTTTCTTGCACAATATCACTTTGTTAACACTATATATATATGTGTATATATATATATATATATATATTAAGATTTTATTTATTTATTCATGATAGATGTAAAGAAGGAGAGAGGCAGAGACACAGGCAGAGGGAGAAGCAGGCTTCATGCCAGGAGCCTGACGCTGGACTCGATCCCGAGACTCTAGGATCACACCCTGGGGCCAAAGGCAAATGCTGAACCTGAGCCACCCAGGGATCCCCTAAAATATATATTTTAATATTATGTTTAACTAGCAGGCAACATAGCAGGTACAGGTTACAGTCTTCATTCAGTATATGTCAGTTCTACTGATTTTGAAACATAAGATATAGGTTGAGTATAGTCACCTGATTGATCACCTGAAATTTTGCCTAACTCCATCTCAACCTCCTTTTTGGTCCTTATGCTATTTTAGACTCTTATCCTAAGCTCTTGTTTATGACCTTGCTCATTCCTCTTGGTCTTTGGTTTGCTTTTGCACTTGGTCTCCTCACCCTTGACTTTGGCTCCTTCCCCTCTCTCATTCACTATGGAATTCTGAATTGAATTCACAGCATCAGCCTCTCCCGGCTCTAGCCCAAGGCTTCTCAAGACTTATGTCCACAAATCACCTCAAGATATTCTGTTGTTTTGTATTGTTTTTTTTTTAATTTTTCTTGCTAATTAAAAAATGAATTGAGATGTTAATTGACATAATCAATTATTGTTAAATATGTAGATTTGTTAAATGTAGATTTCAGTTCAGTAGGCCTGGAGCAGAGCCTGAGATTCCGCATTTCTAATAAGTTCTTATGACCCACTAATGCTACTGGTTCTAGGACCATCAGTTTGAGTAGTAAGGCCCATTTCAGCCAGTGTTTTGGTTCTTAGTGCTCCCTGCAACACAATCTCAAACTCTAATTCTAGCAGTACCTGCTAGTCACTCACTATGCTTCTAATTATGGGAATGACTATTGAACATGTATCTAGTGTCTGTAAACATCAAATTGAATCTACTTATACGATTTTCAGGCAGCAGAGGAAGGGCAGTCTTTGAAGTCTTAGTTTACTATGGAAGTATCAGATCATTAAAAGTTTCAGTTTTTTGGACTTTTATGTAAATATATCCAGGTGTTTAACAAGTGCTTAAAATATCCTAGAAATCAAATAAATGGCTATTTCTTTAAAATATGCTGAGATAGAAGGACCTAAATCCTATACCTTACATTCCATTCAACATGAATAATATAGTCAAGACTGCATTGCTAGTGTTATAAAGCCACACTCACCGAAGAGATGGAGAATCTGAAGAAAAGAAACCTGTAAAAGCTTAGAGATATCTGAGGTTGCCTATTTCTCTATTGACAGTCATAGGAGGAAGTGTAAGCATTTGGAAATGTCATTGAGGTAGGAATCATTTTTTTCACCTATTAAACTAGTTCAATGAAAGAATAATAGTGTCGTTCTTATAGTTGTAGAAGTTGTGTGCTTGGACTGTGGAGTCGAGGATAAAATTCAGAATTTAAATTCTGACTTCCATTTTCTATTTCTTCCATTTTCACATTCAGTACTTATACTAGGGAAGTGTTATCTGCTTACTCCTGCTTTTAGTTGTGATGAGGATTTCTGTTCCCCATAGCCACACTGCCTCTTGTTTGTATGTTGATTTAGGAGTTCATTAACAGTTTGTGAATTTACAAATAGTCCACGTGTCATTCATTCATTGCCTTACAAGTCAGGTTTATGTATTTTAATATGACATAAGAGGACAAGCAATTTAGAAGAAAATCTTGTTTTCTTTGACCTTCACAGAAAAAAATTTAATATACATGCAAGAGACAGAAGTGCAACCAAGGCGTTAATTCCACTTCACTTGTAAGAGTTATTTTACCACAAGCAGATTTCATTGTATATATGTTATTGTCTGACCCAAGGAGCTGCTTCCAGGACTGCCATTTATTTGCTGGGTATTAAGTTCACAAGAAAGCAATATAAAGCTGCTCTCAACCATTAGCTGGGGAGAAAAAGCTCTGTGTTTTACATCAGTGAATTTGGAAAGGGCAATATATTTAGTTACCTGTGTGTGAGGTGATTATACAATTGCTCTGTGTCTTTTTATGTAGTGATCAATTGAGAAGGCTTTAAAAGCTTATTTGAATTTATGGCTGTTGCCTGGCCCTCCTCTGGCTTTATATCAAGCAAGGTAAACAGGGTGAATTCACCCATGTGGGCTTCCTGTTTGACAACTTACTGGAGCCTGCAGTCGCTGTTCAATGCTCTCCAGTCACTCTGTATGAAAATGCTTATTAACAACATGGCAAAGGCTTAACTGTCCTCCAGAACTTCTTCCTAATTAATGCCTTTGTGGCTGATCCCCTTAGAGCTCAGGAGCCTGCAGACTGGGACATGCTCAGCAGCCAGATTCTGATTCTCAGGCACAGTAATTCACAATGAGATTCTGAACATGCCAGGTGAAGAGGTTGGCCTCCAGGGCTGTTTCTCCTAGACAGCTAACAGCTATTCAGCAAATTAGTCTGAAGTATTGGTTTTCTTTTTTCCACTCATTTTATTCTAAAAAGGATATTAGACACAAAAAACAAATGTCTTTCATTTTACCCATGAGGGACAATATTAGTGTTTTATATACAAATCATATAAATAATAAGGTTGTCATTTCTGTTGCCAGAAGCAAGATGTGGCAGCTAAGCATGTTACTATTCTTGGGTCATTTTCTCGAGATGTGAGACTGAGTCAACCAAGTAAATTGGATCTTACAGCCTTTCAGGGCTAATATATAGATGTCTATATAGACATTTATAAAGAGGTCATGGCTTAGATGTAAAATAACCACAGGAATGGTAAAGTGGGGTTATAGAACCTTCTTTGTGCCACTGTTCTAAATAAGACACGTTCATGAATGATCTCTGAACTGGAAGAACAAGTGAAACTTGGTTTGAAAGGAAGTTAAATATTTCTGAATATTTCTGGAAAGGTAAAATTTTCTGGCCTATCAAATCCATCTGCATTCTAATCTCAAATCATTGTATATTGAGTTGTTCACATGTGACATCAAACGTAAGTATAAATAGTCCTGCACTATTTCACATCTTAGAAAACTTAGGTTCCATTCCACAAAGCTGGTGGGGATCCACACTATCTACAACAAAGGGTTGTTGTAAACTTTTATTAAGATTCATTGAGGGTGTGGGATACCTGGGTGGCTCTGTTGGTTAAGTGATTGACTCTTGACTTTGGCTCAGCTCATGATCTTGGGGTCTTGGGATCAAGCCCCACTTTGGGCTCTGCACTGGGTATGGAGTCTGCCTGAGATTCTCTCTCTCTCCCTCTGCCCTTCCCCTGCTTGCTCACTCTTTCTAAAAAACAAACAAACATATAAATAAATCCTTAAAAAATAGTTCTATGAGAGTATTTTTAAATGTTAGTTATAACTTCTTTCAGAGTTTCTCTTCTTTGTGTGTAGGAGATGATCTTCATGGCTTTATTCTAATTTGTCAAACAATGAGAAGTAGGTTTTCTTTGTTAGGATTTTTGTTTTATGTGTGATTCTGTCTTTTCTCCATAATGGTTATGTAGGCTGGTTTGGGGAAGGAGAATACCTGGGATTTACATCAAATACCTGGGATTTACACTGTCGGTGCCTTTTTTTTTTTTTTCCTTTTTTCCTTGTTTTTGTTTTTGTTTTTGTTTTGTTTTGTTTTGCTTTGCTTTGACTGCTTGCCCCATCCTAGTAAGATATATCAGGAGAAACAAAGAATTAAGAGTTTTCAACTGGCCCAAGGGGAAAGAATGGTCTCATTTACTGTCCTACATGGCATCATAAATCAGGAAGGATAATGCCCTTGCAACTGTGATCTGGCATTAATTCTGGCACTAAAAATTTAATGCTTCCCTGGCCAACCCTGAGAAGTGTTGGAGTTAATAAGGGAACTTTGCTTGGGGGACTCTGAATTCCTCTAGAGATGAGTATTTGGGAATTTGGAGAGTCCTTCTCCAAGTGAGCTTTGTGAGGTCTATATTATTACAAATGGCATCAACAAGCAAGCCACGGTCTATGACAATGGTGGGTTGAGCATCTTTAAAAAATCCTTTTTTTTTTTTTTTTTTTTACTTTAACATAGATGCAGATATCAACTCTCTGCTCCACTGGGGTATATAATAAACCTTAAAAAACAAGAATGTTGAAATGTTTATAAAAATATACACTCTTCTTCATGGACTCATGGACTAATGGTTGCTGTCAAATGAACCAAATCACCATTTTTTTTTTCTTCAGACTCATTAATGTAGACTTCCTATATGGGACTATTAATAAGATTGGACTATATATGTAAGGCTTAATACATATTCACTCTGAGTATTCTCTATTTTCCTCATTGCCTAAACTGATAGTGTGAGAATGACAAACTAAACCTATGTGGAAAATGTTTCATAGAAGGACTGATTAATAGAGTCTGTATATTTTGGTAAGAGTGCAAAAGCTAAGCCTGTGATAAGCCTATTGGCTAAGCCCATGATAAGAAGTTTCAAGTACCTTCACATTTCAAAGTGAGGTGCTAGACCCCTTAAGAAAGCATATAAAGTGGTAAGAATCATGACTACCTTGTCCAGTGTAAAAAGGAGAAAGAGAGGGAGAGAGAACAAATGGTATGGAACCACTTGAAACCTCAGATGGCCACCTGGGACCCAACCCATATAGGGGGCTGTTAAAGAACCTCTTAGGGAATTAGGACACACTAGTAGAAAGAGTCTGACTGGAGGTCTCTTGCCTAAGATTAAGACTTAAGGAGGACTCTTTGGTGTCCAGAGGGAGGGTGGATATGTCTATCTGAGAACTGCAGCAGAGGGATTTCCAGAGATGGAGGTCATTGTGGTTTTGAAGAATCCATAGAAGTGCCCAGGAAAGAAAGAAGGAACTTAAAATATCCACCAGGCTAAAGGAAGCCAATTCCAGATTATACTGGGTACCAGTCTTAGAGGAAAGTCTTTCCTCACTTTTTGTTCCTCTCCTCTCTTCCCCAAAATGGAAAGGACTAGAAGCTGCACCAGGAGGATAGAGTGGAAGGTATGGTAATGGGGGATAGGCAACTAAAGCACAAAGAAAGAACCTTCCTTGTCTCTCTTTCCTGCTATAGAATTCCTGCTTGCAGCAGGCCTAAGTTGAGCAAAGGTATTTTAACATTGGACTTCTGAGTTTTCATATTCTTTGGGACTAGATATGTTAATTACTGACTAGTACTTTCAGGGGAATCAGAGTGCAGTTTTTCTCCGAAGCAGATTGTTTATATGATCCTATGGACCTTGTGGCTGAAGATTTTATTTCATATCAATATACTTATGTGACATCAATTTATATAAACATCAATTAAATAAACAACTGGAAAAACAAGAAAATAGAGTGGTAAATGATTTTTAGTGAATTAAAATGCAGTGCAAAGACAATGACTGGGAAGCTTCTTTGGATTGGCTGGTCAGGAGACAGCTCTCTCTGGAAACAGGAGCCACACTAATATGGAGGGAACATTTCAAGCAAAAATACGTAACTGGTACAAAGACTCTCAGGATGGAATGAACTTGGTATGTTAGGGAACAGAGAGGAGGACAAAGTGGCTGAAGACACCTTGGTGAAGTCAAAAATGGCGTGAAGTTGGAGGGGTTAGCCAGGGCACATCACAAAGAGCTTCATAAGCTAGAGTAGGGCAAGGAAACATTGGAGGGCTCTAAGTAAAGGAGTTTATTTTATTTTTTTATTTTATTTTTATTTATTCTCATGAGAGACAGAGAGAGAGAGAGGCAGAGACACAGGCAGAGGGAGAAGCAGGCTCCATGCAGGGAGCCCGACTCGGGACTGGATCCCAGGTCTCCAGGATCAATGCCCTGGGCCCAAGGCAGATGCTCAACCACTGAGCCACCAGGGGATCCCCTAGTAAGGAATTTTATTTTATTTTATTTTTTTAAAGATTTTATTTATTTATTCATAGAGACACACAGAGAGAGAGGCAGAGATACAGGCAGAGGGAGAAGCAGGCTCCACGCAGAGAGCCCGATGTGGGACTCGATCCAGGATCTCCAGGATCACGCCCTGGGCTGCAGGCGGCGCTAAACCGCTGTGCCACCGGTTTATGGTCTGAGTTATATTTATAAAATGTTCTCTTTAGCCGACATCTGAGAAATGGATTGTTGGAAGGCAGGAATGGAAACAGGGAGACCTGTTCAGGAGTTATTTCATTTTTTAAAATTTATTTTTTATTGGTGTTCAGTTTGCCAACATATAGAATAACACCCAGTGCTCATCCCTTCAAGTGCCCCCCTCAGTGCCTGTCACCCAGCCACCACCACCCCCTGCCCACCTCCCTTTCTACCACCCCTTGTTCGTTTCTCAGGGGTTATTTCAAAGTTTAGACTAAAGATGATCAGGACTTAAAGTAGTTGCGATAGAAATGGAGGGAAATAGTTGGAATCTAGATATGATTTGGAAGTAGTAAGTTTAATGATGTTTTGGATGTGGGGGTGAGGGAGAGTGTTCTCTAACATGTGTTCTAGAATTTTTGCTGGAGCAAGTAGGTGGATGTGGCAGGCATCTCAGTCTACCGCCGAGGAGACTTGCCCTGTTTCTATCCTGAGAGGTATAATAAAAGACAGATGAAGGTTAAAAAGAAACTTTGCCTTGGTGCTGTCACCAGAGTCATGATAAAATCAACATTGGGCCTCAGCAGGGTGGTAATAATAATCTAAGCACTGGTAGCAATATTGGCTGCAATACTTACTACCCTGACAGTAGTTAACAGGGGCATCTTTAGCACTGGGGCAGCGGTGTGGGTAATTACAGTGGCAGAGTTAGTGGAGGGGCCCCAATATTAGGCATCAGATATAGCATGGACTTCGGCATCATTTTTGATGCTTACAAGTGTTGATGCAGTTTTTACGGCTGACATCGGCAGCCTTGGTGGTCGTACTCAGCACTGATGGTGGTGGTCATGCCTTTGGAGAACTGAGGCAGCAGAGTTACCAGTTTTTGATGTTGGCTACATAGAACCACAACCGAGACCTAAGCCAGAGGTTAGGAAAATCGTGGTGGCCAAGAGAATTAATTCTTGGTTTTCATATAAAAAAAATCCTGTGCTTATTCCTAGAATATTTTCCAAGGAACTTATAGGATATTTGAGTTCTCAAAGAACAAGTGGGAGAGGAAACGTATTGCTTTGCGGTTATGTGCTTGAATAGCCCGGAAAATATAGATCACTCATAAGTATAGCAACTCTTCAAAGAGAAAGTATATAAATGTGATGGTATGTAAAAGCACTTGGGTAAAATATAAATGATTTAGGAATGCAAGCTATTAGTTATACAGAAATTATGGAGTGGCATCCAGAGATGCCATATGAAGTTTTGTAGGTGGGAACAAGTTATTTTGGTCATAGTGGAGGTTTTCATTTTGAGCTGTGATTTTGGTATCTCATCCTAGTGGAACAAGAACTTTTAAAATGCTTCCAGGGCTTTAGGGCTTCCTGCTTCTGCAGAGGATTTTAGGGAGATAACTCACCATGGAATGAATACTTGGAGCCAGGTTCAGATTCTGAGCACTGAGGAAATAGAGCTCCATAGTGAGTCACGGTTTTCCTAGCATAAGATTTAGTGGACTGGCCGTAATATTTGTTATTGTGTGGTTTTCTGGGACAGATTCTATTCCCAGCAGGGCCGTGACTCAACACTTCAGCCAACCAAATGGAATGCTGTAAGGATAAGACCATAAAAAACGAGCCTTTACCTGGACCTTGTGGGAATTCAAGAACCCATGGTCCTTTCTGTAATTTTAACTTTCTGTAATTTTAACCAATCAGAATTGGTTGAAAGTACTCCTTTTCCTTTTTCACCATTAGGCTCTTTGCTATTTTTTCTGCTTTTCTTCTATTCCTGAAGGGTTTACATTATTTATTTATTTATTTGTGTGCGCGTGTGTGTGTGTGTGTGTGTGTGTGTGTGTGAAACTGCCTGTGTGGGGTTTTGAGAAATGCTTCAGGATGAAGTGCTATCTATCAATCCAAAACACTACCCAGAGATTTATTTGTTGTTTGGCTGTTCCTCTCACCCTCTCACCTCTTTACTTCCTAACACATTTTTCTTCCATTTCTGTTTTTCTTCCATCCACAGCAGAGAAGGGCTGCCTACAGCTTTTCCCCAGAGCCATTCAGCAGAGCAGTCTTAGAGAGGAGTTAAAGTCTTCAATGTCTCCCCTGACAGGCACTAGAATATTTTTTTTAAACTTTCGCATCACTGATCTTTGCCACCAAATATCTACCACCCTGCTTCTGCCCCAAATAAGACATTTTTGTCGGTAGGTGGTTGATAGAGAGCTGGGTGGTCAGGCAAATGACCCTGTTATTCAACCAATTTTCATGTTTTCTTTGTTTTTATAGAGAAAGAAAGTTCCCTGTACTAGACATTTTCAGGAGGAATTAATAATACTATTCACATAATTTAAGTTGGTAAAAACCCTCACCTGGCAAATTTTGACTAGGTCAGAAAGACTACTGTATTTCACACCACTTAATTATGATGATGGTGATTAGTGTATCTGTCTCAATGAAAGACCATTGCAATTATTAGAGCATCAGCAAAACTTAGAATTACCCCCACTTTGCCCTACAAATATGCCACTGTCTGTCATACATTAGTATGTAAATATCCATTTCATGCCAGTACCTCATTGTTATAGTGTTTAAGCTGTGCCAAGGAAACTATCTTAAAAGGCTTTTCTTCAGCACGACTGCAGTTCTTGTTTTTAGGTGCTATCCTGTCCAGGTTCTTAAAGCAGTCAATAGTGTTAGGAGAGCTTCATTGATTGAAGCTCTGACCTGATTATAAGAATCAAAAAGCTTAGGTGATTATCTAAAGCCTATAGGAACTTAATCACATTGCTTTAGTCATGGAAATAAGCCAAGATTGCACAATCAGCTTTTCAAGTAAGATATCTGCAGATATAGGGTTGAAAGAGAATAATGTGATCCTTCTTTTTAAATCAGACCGACCTTTTAGAGTAGGCAGTGATGAGTTTGTGTTCTATCCAAGTTCATGTAAGGGAGAGATTCTTGCTGCTAGCATTAATGCTGCTTCATAATTTCCAAGAGTTGATACTAGAGGGATCAAGATTAAAAATTTAAAAATAAACAAATTATTTCAATACAACAGAGTAAATATTTCTTTTTATAGAGTCTTTTAAAGAGCCATTTTAGAAAGAGCTGCGTTCACTTTAAGGATATGTCCCTTAATAATTTGAAAAGATTGAATTGATATTTTAAGTGCTCAAGTTTTTATTTACTGCTAAGCCTGCTTCTATTGACAGGTGTATGTCATTATTCCCTTTTTCTCTGTTTAAGGTCAAGCTTTGCCCTGGATCCCACCCACTCTGTCTGAAGTCACTTAGGAGCCAGCAAACTATGGCCAGAGGCCTGCTTCTACCCTTCTTCTTTTCTTCTTCTCCCCCTTCTTCTTCTTCTTCTTCTTCTTCTTCTTCTTCTTCTTCTTCTTCTTCTTCTTCTTCTTCTTCTTCTTCTTCTTCTTCTTCTTCTTCTTCTTCTTCTTCTTCTTCTTCTTCTTCTTCTTCTTCTTCTTCTTCTTCTTCTTCTTCTTCTTCTTCTTCTTCTTCTTCTTCTTCTTCTTCTTCTTCTTCTTCTTCTTCTTCTTCTTCCTCTTCTTCTTCTTTTGTAAATAAAACTTTATGGAAACAGGACAATACCCATTAGTTTACATGTTTCCAGCTATTTTGAGCTACAATAGCAGAGTTAAATAGTTGCTATGGAGACTGCATGGCTTATAAGTCTAAAATACCTACTATCTGATCCTTTAAGAAAAGGTTTTCCAAGGTTTCCTTCAGCTTATGAATGAATGAATCTCTTTCTGACCCTCACCAACCCTTTGACGTTATAGAGCCTCTACACCTGTCTAGTCTATTTTACTTTCCTTCTTCCCTTCCTAGACAGTTCTCAACTCTGCATTCTGGTTTCTGCTCCTACTGTATTATAGTTGTTGTTGTTTAGGTTTAAAATGGCTCTTTATAGAACATGAAAGACTCCTAACTCTGGGAAAAGAACTAGGGGTGGTGGAAGGAAGTAATTTGTGCACTAGGAAGCCACATGGTTATCTGAGAATGACGAAAGAAATAATGGCAGACATCACTTGAAGGAGATTTTTGGGCCACCGCTGAGAAATATGGGAGCTAGAGATAAATGTAGACAGACTGAAGGATTATTTGGCAGTGTGTTAAAGATCACATGAGATAAGAAGTCATCAATTTACAGTGACTTCAATAGGAGACTGCTTATAGCATTCAGCCAACCATAGTAGTGTTGGAAAGTGGGAGGCAGCCATTTAGTTGGACAGGGTGTTTTGTCACGTGAAGAGGACTTGGGCAAAAGGGTACTTACAAATACCATTTTGAAGCCCTGAGTCAGTGTCTAAGGCTGGCTGCAGATGGAGTTAACTTTCACAGATTCAGAATTATGATCAGTACACAAAGCATCAGCCCATCATGTTAATACCCTTCAGTGGTTCCTAATTGCTTTGCATGTTAATGCAATCTATTGGTAATCAGCTTTAATGTCCTCCAACTGTTAGCTTTCTTTTATCTAACAGTTGTGGATGTTTTGAAAGGGAGAGTCTCAGGCAGAATTGGAATGAACTATGAGGAACACCCAGTTTACAGAGGCAGCCAGCCTGCCTAATGTGTATTCCTCCTTTTGTTCCTTTGAAAATGTTCCTTCCTTATCATCCACAAACTTCCTTCATTCTCTTCCATTTCAGAGACTTTTTGTTCATTTACTCAGTCAATAAATATTTGAGTAGTATATTCCAGGCCCTGTAAAGTTCGGTTGGCATCACCTGAACTGGAATGTTCAGTCTTGGTATTTCTGGACGTGGAAGAAATTGAGAATTCTTGGTTCTAACACGGTGGGAATAATGAGCTATATCTACGTGTTTTTCAGAGCTCATGGGTCATGCTGCAAAACAAGGTGCCAAAAACTCACAAGTGGAAATAAGATAACTACATGAAAGCACCAAGGGCAAACATGTCTTGCCTAGAGGGAAAAGACTCATTTGCACTTTCCATCTTTACCTCTCTGATAATATTTCTTTTGCTTATTATGAAATATTGGTGGCTATGGTTGATGGGAGTTTCAACCTATATATTAAATATTATATATTTTCTTTTAAAAACCCTTTTTAAAAAGATTTTATTTATTTATTTGAGAGAGAAAATGAGCAGTGGGGATGGGTAGGGGCAGAGAGAGAGGGAGAAGCAGACTCTCCACTGAGCACGGAGTCGGATGTGGGGCTCGATTCCAGGATCCCAAAATCCTGAGATTCTGAGATCATAACCTGAGCCAACGGCAGATGCTTAACCAACTGAACCACCCAGGCCCCCCTATATATTTTCTTAATTTTTATTTATTTGAGCTCAATTTTGAAATAGCCTCTTCCTGCCTCCCACTGGCCTACAAGTCCAGGAGGGCAATGACTTACGTAGGATACATGACCAAAATATTTGTTAGATGAGTGACTGAATCCTGCTGATAGATTTCATAAGCCTAGGAAAGTTTCTAGACTCTGAAAGCCTAGACTGGGTTCTGTTAAAATCCACTGACGCCAGGGGAACTACAGCTACTGGAGGGTGAGTTTCCTGATTTGATTAACACAAATTGCTATAAAGTCTCTGTGATAACTTGAGACAGGTCAGCCATTTTCACACCCTCTGATGTGATTGGCCTCCCGTTCTCCATATTCCATCTCAAATGTCCTCTAGGCAAATTGCATCTGAAAAACTCATCTGAGGAGTCCAAATCATCACAAATTATTTCCTGTCTGCCATTATAATCACAGTTAAAGCCTTCTCCCACTTCATTTACCCTGTTTTCTCGTTCCACAGTGCTATCAAGTTCTGGGAGAAAGAGTGGTGTGATGATCTGTTAATTATATTTTTATGCCTTAACAAATATCTAGTGCTTAGGAGACAGCTTGGTTTCCAGCATAGATGTTTAACACACAAACAAAAGGCAAGTAAATAAAAATAGCCAAGGGCTAGTATATTTAGAGTCTTGGGATACAAAAGCCATTGTCCTAATGCCTATATCTGTAGCTACATGGGATCTTAGATTTATCAGGAAAACAACAAAACTAAAGTCAAAAACTTAGTTACCTTCTAATTTTCCTTACTTTTGCACTCAGTGGGTGTTGACAAATGACATAGCCTGGGGAGGTGACTTTACTTGAGGACCTTATTTAATTCTCATACTATACATAGAATTATTGCCTACATTTTGCAGGTGAGGGAGCAGGTTCAGAGTAGTTAAATTACCAAACAATAGTAACAAGTATAGTGATAAAAAGTAGCATTCAAATAAATGATAATGCAAATACCAGGTGAGGTGAGCATTACTATCAGCACTTTGCAGACAGTGCAGTTCAGAGAGAGAATCATGCCCAGGTCCACTCTGTACTAGTATGTGAGGGAGGTGAGTGTTTCATCTGTCTGACTACAAAGCATCTGCTCTTGCTG
Organism: Vulpes lagopus; assembly: GCF_018345385.1. NCBI lineage: Eukaryota > Metazoa > Chordata > Mammalia > Carnivora > Canidae > Vulpes > Vulpes lagopus. Next base: position 116,813,744 of record NC_054825.1, read on the forward strand.
GATGGCTGAGTTGTTTAACTAAGGGTTTTTCTCTCAGTAGGAGATCATTCTTGAGTGTGTATAGCTTCCCTGCAACGGGGAAATTACTGGATAAAATTGTATGCTGTCTTGTCCAATTATGAGATAATCAGTGCTGGGAACACCTTCCTGGCTAAAAGTGAGTGTTAACACCTCTGTTCTTTTACCAGCATAGGTTAGTCTTGCTCTCAGGAAAGTAAAACCTGATAAGCAAAAACAAGTAAAAACCCTATTGATGCTTTCTGCCTTTGCCTTTTTTCTTTCTTTTCTCCTGAGCTGGCGCCAAAGTCATCACCTAGTATACAACCCCCAGAGCATTATGCTGACAGATCCCAATGTTCCACGTCTGTGTTTTCATTTGAGCTGTGCAGTTATATCTTCAGTCCAATGGAGATATGCTGTGGGAGATGTAGGATGGCATTTTTCAAAAAGCAGTGAGGATCACAGAGACTACTTCTTGCTGTCGGTGGAAAGGAAAAGCATGAAAATAAAATAAAAATGAAAAATTGTAGTTTCTGCCATATTGCCATATAAAGGCACTTTTCTAGCTATGTGTTCTCTATACGTTTAATCACATCAAACTAGCTAATAAAATAACAGCACTCCTCCCTTGGCCCCATGCTTATTATTCTTGTTAATTATTTTTTAATTATCTTTCTATCACTGGTGCTAGAACAACTGTCATAATTTCCACCTCAGAGGCTCCAGACATGACATACCTATAAACGTAGCATAAAGGATGGTGGCTGGTGTGTGAACGCTTTCAAAAGAAACACAGAAGGGAAATCAAATCTAACCACTGCTTCCACCACGTTAGCATGGGTAGGTCTCTCCAATTGCTTCTGTTAATTATTCATTATAAGATCACATACACACTAACCCCCTTAATTAGTTGAGGGTTTGCATTGCTTAGTTCATATCTCTTAGTTCATATCTCTGTCAGGTGTCTGACAGCATGTTGAACAAAGCAGAGCTCAAATGGCCTGCTACACTGTCTAACCTTACTCCTGGAATTAAAACAGTGATTAGGTTGGGCACTAATTAATTATGTGGACCTTCGAGATCTGCCTCATAATAACTAGCTCTTCTGTGGTCAAATGAAGCCATTAACACTATGTTAGGCACTCGGATATCATTTGATTTCTGTTTTGCACACTCAAGTGATTTATAATCTCAGGAGCAAGGCAAAATATGTATATATGATATTAAAACATGTTGAACCGAAGGAGTGGTAAAGATAGGAATCCAGAGGAGACTCTCAGGGCTGTTTCCCTGAAGGATGTTTGAGTGGGAGGATGTTTCCCTGCATGGATAAAAGTCTAGTTTAGTGGTAGCCATGAGCATGGGCTACTCAGTGGGTCAATAGCCTGCTTGAGTTGATGACTGTGTGAGAAGATGAATAGGTAAGGTAAATATATGGGCCTGAAATATATGCATATATATGATATAAAATGTTATTTATTTGTTGAGAATATTGTTGGCCAGATTTCATTTCAGAGGCCTGAAGCCCTGCAACACTCACAACACAGTTAGTTTTCTTTATATGAGACTAACAAATTATACCCAAAGACAGTCCCGTCAAGATCTGAGTGTTTGCTTCTCAGAAAAATAACTTACATATCATTGTTACAACTGGAATATATATATATATATATATATATATATATATATATATATATATTTTTTATAAAGTTTCATTCAAGCTCTTTATCCAGAAGTTGGGTCAACTGATGTCTAATTAACGTGAAGTATCAGGGAGGGATCTGCTATTTTGAAATATTCTATATGACAAATACCACATGATTTCACTCTCATGTGGAATCTAAAAAGCAAAACAAAACAAAATAAACAAAAAGTAGAATCAGATCTGTAAATACAGAGAACAAACTGATTGTCTGGGAGAATGGGCAGAGTGGGCAAAGGGGAGTGGGAGAGACAGGCTTTCAGTTGTGGAATGAGAAAGTCATAAGAACAGAAGGCACAGCATAGGGACTATAGTCAGTGGTATTGTAATAGCAATATATGGTGACAGATGGTAGTTATACTTGTGAACATAGCATAATGGATTAACTTGTCAAATCACTGTGTTGTACACCTGAAACTAATGTAACATTGTGTGTCAGTTACACTTCAATTAAAAAAATAAAAACATAAAAATATTCTGTATGAGCTCATCAAGTTAGACTGAAGGCCATCTCTGCTTATCATTTCTAAGAGAAATTATAAGGGGTCTGTCCGCCCTCTCCATTAAAGCAGACAGTCAGCTGAAGGCAGGCCTTAGTACCTACTCTTAAAGAGTTATGGGGCTCTTCCTGAATATATAAGAAAAAAATCTCTTAAGCAGAGTCCAACACAATGCTATAATGTCGAAATATGTTGAAATAATTGAGCAGTGGAGTAACACTTTGACTGGTTTCCAGGTTTGTTCACCGTCTAAAAATACAGCCTCATTGCCTTCTTTTCCCTTTACAAGAATTAGGGACCAAACTTAGGGAAAAGTTACTCCTGATTTTGATAATGGTATAAATAGATGCTTTACAAGATTTAATTCCCGCACAACTCTGTGCGGTAGGTACAACGATCTCAATCATTCCCGCCCTTGGACATGAGCAAAAGGGGCTGTTAGGCAGTGTTCTGAGCCTAGATATTGAACACAAAGACTTTTTTTTTTTAACTTTTCAAGCTAAGATTTTCTCCTCTCTCTCTCTCTCTTTTCATTTTAGAATGAATTTGACTATACAGTACTTATGGAAAGTAAAGGCATTAGCCAAAATACCCTAGGCTGGAGGATCTGAAGAGAAAGAGAGAGAGAAAGAGAGAGCGAGCGAGAGAGAGAGCATATCACATCTTTGGCCCCAGGAAGTTAGAAGAACTAGTGTTCTTGCTTCCGTGTATCTGGCTGTCCCAAATCACCAGGGTGGATGTCTGGGCTGACCAAGATCTCTAGTTTATTGCATTCTCTTCCTCCCTACCTCATACCCTGTGCTTGAATAATCAAGTTTTGTTAAGTGCTTAGGAATGGCTGTAAATCATGAGTTAGAAAGATGTTCCCCTGGCACTACAATCACTGTCCAGGAGTCCTGGGAACCTTTTGCCCTGTCCAGCTCCAGCAGACCAGAACTCCTTCCCAGGCTTGCAGGGGGTAGGGGTCGGCCCAGGGAGAACAAGGTGGCTCTCTGGCTTCTGGGAGGTGAATACATTGCATAGAAGAAGGCTTGAGGAGTGGGGAAGAGAAAGCCAAGTAGAAAACAGGCTAGACGGGGGGCAGAGGTTTTTTGCTAACTTACAGATATTTAGACACACAGTATGTTGGGATGTTGGCCCTCATTTGTCCTTTTGCCCTGGGCTGTGCTAATATTAGGGGAGACCTATTCTCAAATCTACAGAGAAGAAAATTGGAAGCTAAAAGGGGTTAAAGTCTTTACCCAATGGCTGGTAAATAACAGATCTGGGATTTGAGCACCTACCTGCTGACATTAGATTCTCAAATTTTGAGTAAGGTGGAGGCAATTTCCCTCTGTAGGGAGTGCCTTAAAATATCGACTTATGTAATAAATAAAACTTTTAATAGTAGTCCAAGGAGAAAAACCATCCTAGAAAGATTTGTCCAGTGTTCTAAACACTATTAACCTTAATGGATAAGAACTGGCCTTGGTTCTTAATCTAAAGGTTTCCAGAGGACTGTTTCATAAACTTTGATTCACCAAATGCTAATAGTTTTTACACAGATGCATAACACAACAAATGTTCTTAAATTGAGAAGAGTAGGATATTTAAGCTTAAACAAAGTGAAATATCATTCTTTATTGCAGTGATTCTCAGCATCTTAGATTTACTTATTTGGATTTCTGTGGACAAAATAACCTCCCCAAACTACTTGCTGATTGACCTGTTTTGTGGAACATGTTGTAGATATAGTGATTTGTAACCCCTTCTCCTGTTGACTCTTCCATTGGAGGCAGTGGAGGGAAGTAGCCCAATAGCTACTCTGACCCACAGTGGCCAAAATTAATGGTTCCCATTAATTGGCCAGTCGAGCTTCTGGCCAGTGAAGGAAAGATTGATCAGCAGCCATGACAAAACCAATTTTCAAGTCACCATGATAGTCCTGATAGCCAAGAGAACTGATTGGAACCCAAACTTAAGAATACTTGCTTTTGGGGCAGTCCAGTGGCTCAGCGGTTTAGCACTGCCTTCAGCAACCCCTGGAGACCTGGGGTCGAGTCTCACATCAGGCTCCCTGCATAGAGCTTGCTTCTCTCTCTGCCTCTGTCTCTGCCTCTCTCTCTCTCTCTTTCTGTGTCTCTCATGAATAAATAAATAAAATCTTAAAAAAAAAAAGAATACTTGCTTTTGGGGGCACCTGAGTGGCTCAGTTGGTTAAGTTTCTGCCTTTGGTTCAGGTCATGATTTTGAAGTTCCAGGATGGAGTCCAGGGATTGAGCCCCACGTCAAACTCCCTACTCAGTGGGGAGTCTGCTTCTCCCCCTGTCTCTCCCCCTGCTCCTTCTCTCTCTTCCTTCTCTCTTTTTCAAATAAATAATTATATATATATATATATATATATATATATATATATATATATATATATATTTTTTTTTTTTTAGAATGCTTACTTTTGGAGATTAAGCTCCTAGGCTTTCCACATAAATGAAAGACAAACTGAAAGACAGTACTTTTACTTTTATATTTCTGCCTTCAGAAAAATAAGAGAAGAAACGGCCATCTAAATAAATTTGGACAAAGTCACATAAGAGAATGAAATGGAAATTATTAAATATCTGTGCCCCTGGCTAGCAGCATTAGAAACAAAGCATCCTCAGCATGAGAGAAGGAAAGCATTTATGAGACACAAGGATTTTATATTTGAAAAAATTCTTACTGCTGCAGGATGACAGAAAAGTCTAGAACACGTTATTATGTGATGTGCTTACAAATGGAAAGCGTGATGAAAACCTTTGAATGGGAACATTATTGACTAGTTTCATATAAGAAGAAATTTAAGAATAAGTTAGTGCTTTTCTAAAAGGCTTAATAAAGCTATTAAGAGAAAGTATATGTTACAGATCTCCAGGACAAAAGAGATGAAGCAAAGAAATATATGAAATGCTAAGAGAGCAAGAGAAGATAACAAGATTAGACTTATGGGAGATTTCTTTTTTTTTCTTTTTTCTTTTTATTTATTTATTTTTATTATGGGAGATTTCTGATTTCTTTTTGTGATATGTGACTTGTGAAGCTTTTGAGAAAAGGTTAGAATGAGGAAAAAGGACATGATGAACTTTCTGAATGCAGATCATAGATTTTCTTTAACATGCTAAAGCCCCAACTTGTTCAAGCAAGTTTGGTTAGGGTGAAACTTTCAGTCCAGTTATAAATAGGTGTCAAACATTCTCATATACATCAGCAGAAGTATAAATCAGTGTGGACTTTTGTGGGGTAGATCCATCCAAAGAAAATATTCTTTGCATTCTGCAAATGTGCAGCAGTGAACACTGTTCCAACAGTCTCCTGAAGGCATCCCTGGCATTCAGCATGATTCTTGGAATAGTATTAGCTGCCACTGAGTAAGACCCAGTTACTCTTCCATACCTAGAAGAGTTTTTCAGGGCAGCTATGAAGAAGATGTCTTGTAGTTGAGTGTATCTGGTCTAAGGAAGTCCCTGAATGGACATGAGGGCTATGATCCCTTGGCTTTCAATACGCTCCTGCAATATAGAAACTGAACAGTCCAATTAAAAGAACAATGTAAATAGCTTATGAAGTGAGTAACTAAGTAGTTAACACTTGGCATTTGTATGCACGTGTGATTATGAATATACTGCTGATTTTTACATACATTTTATACAGGTAGGCTTCACAACCCTGCTCAGTAGGACTTGGCCACATCTTTCTGGATCCTGGGTGAGTGGGAGCCAAATTGTAGTACATTCGTCTCTTTCTCAGGTTCCTTGATTTTTGTTTCTGTTCACTAGCTTGTCTTTTTCCTGAAAGATCTAACTCTGAAAATATCTTGACTCCTTTTGTCATTTTAAGGGAACCTCAATTTTATTATGCATTTTTGCCTTTTCCACACTTGCTGCTAGCCTACTGCTACTGCTAGTCATTTTCCTTCAGCTCTGTTTATGCTGTGTACTTGCAGTATACTATGGAGTTAGGTACATTTCTCTGTTTAGTTAGGAAAAATAACTTTTCCTTTTGTCTGTTGCATTAAAATTTTTCTAGCATAGAATCCTGAGCTCTTTTCCTTTGTCCCAAAGGCATGTTTTTAAAAATTGGGTTACCAAAAAAAAAAAAAAATTAGGTACCAACCTAACAATTTTTTCACCAACTAATGATTTTAAACATTCATTTGCAAACCACACATATTGATTGATTGCTTTATATGGGACAAATACTAAGTAAAGGTCAAGAAGAAAATATGCCTGCCTTCCAAAAACTCTCAATCTAGTGGAAGAAAGAGGCCAGGAGCAATGTAATGCTATAATATGAGATCTGCCATAGAGGTTTTTGAAATACTCTCCTTGTCCTCTTTGACTGAATACTCTCATTTTCCCATTTCTTTGTCTTCTGTTAATTTTTACTTTCTCACTGGAGACTTTTACTGTCTCCATGACCAACAACTCAGGTCCGGTTCCTTGGCGATTGGTCCTGGCCTCTTCTCACCTTATATTCTCTCCCCAGGCTGTTTCCTGTACTGTATCCATGCCTATTATTTTAATTTATATGAAGAAAACTCATAAGTTTTCTCTTTACTAAGAACTCTACTTTAAGTTTCAGACCTATATATCCTAATTTTTATTTAACATCTTTCCAGGGAACCTCAGACTCAACCTAATAAAAGACTGAACTCAATATTTCCATCTGCCCCCACCTTCCCAAATCTGATCATCCTCCAATATGGCAACGTCAGTGAATGGTACCAACATCCATTCCTTTGTTCAAGCTAGAAAAGGACAGCCCTTTTTATTTGCATCCGGTGCTCAATGTATCATTAAATCTTATTGGTTTATTTTTCTAAATTTCTCTCACTTAGATTATTACAATAGCTTTTTCTTGCCACTCTCAAATCTTTCATTTCTCACCAAAGCCAGAATGATCCTTTCTCTTTTTTTTAAATATTTTATTTATTTATTCATGAGAGACACACAGAGAGAGAGGCAGAGACTTAGGCAGAGGGAGAAGCAGGCTCCATGCAGAGAGCCTGATACAGGGCTTGATCCCTGATGCCCTGAGTTAAAGGCAGACACTCAACCGCTGAGCCACCTGGGTGTCCCCAGAATGATCCTTTCAAAACTCTAACACCATCAAGAGAATTCTCTTCTTAAAATTTTTCATGCTATTATTATTTTTTAGTAATAACTTTATCGAGATAATTTACATACCATAAAATTCACCCTTTTAATGTTTCCATTCAACAGTTTTTAGTAAATTCAGAGTTGTGCAATTATCATCACTATCTAATTTTAGAATATTTTTATCTTCTCAAAAAAGAACCTTTAAATCCATTAGCAGTCACACTCCATTCTTACTCTTCCCCCAGCCCCTACAACCACTAATGTGCCTTCTATCTTTATGGAATGGCCTATTCTGTAAATTTCCTCTAAATTAAATTATATAATCCCATTGCTTTTTGGATAAATACAGAATTCCCTAACCTTAGCTTTAAAACCCTGCAGAGCCTGGCCTCCATTTCTTCTCATGTCTCATCTTAAATTATGTCCTCCCTGATTCTCTGGATTCTACTCACACTGGGCTACTTTCCTTACTCCCCACTTGTCCTGCTTCCTATTGTTATGGGTCTTTGCATGTGTTGTTTTCTCTTGCTCCTCTTCTCTGGTAAACTCTGCTTCATTATTCAACCAAAGCTCAAGTGTTACTTTTTCAGGATGGTCTCCCTTGATCTCCCAGGTACAGGATTTGGTGACACTGGTTGCTTCCACTTTGCAACATTTGCCACAGTTATAACATCAATTTGTTATTTAAATTCTTTGATTAATATCTTGTCTTTACTGGTCCATGCTCCATGACAGCAGGGACGATGTCTGACTTTGTAAACTGTTGTAGCCCTGGTATCTAGCACAGAATCTGATTCGTGTTGCACCGAATTTTTGCTTAATGAATGAAAGAAGTTGGGAATAAAAAGATTTATAGAAAATACTGAAGTTAAGCTGACATTAGAAAAAATATGAAAAAAATATCAAAAATATGCAAACTTTAATAGTGAGAGGATAGAGCAAATATAGTGGGATTGGTCTCTGGCATGCTGGAATACAACTGTAGCTCATCCTTCAGCACCTGCTTGCCTCATCTTCCCAATCCATAAAACATGGATTACATTTCTCTTTTTATGTCTCAGATTAATTCAAAGATTCAAATGAGGTAATATATTTAAATAAGATAGGCAAATCATATGGTATAAAAGTGTTCTTACTAAATAATGAAGAGATATATACTCAATAATCTTAATTATCATAAGATATAAAACTAGATTTTTTAAAACAGATTTTATTTATTTATTCGTGACAGACACAGAAAGGGAGGGGCAGAAACATAAGCAGAGGGAGAAGCAGGCTACTGGGGGGGGAGGGGGGCAGCCTGTTGTGGGATACGATCCCAGAACCATGGGATCATGACCTGAACCAAAGGCAGATGCTCAACCACTGAGCAATCCCACAAAATTAGATTTTATGGAAAATTGGAAGAATGATAATTTTTCCCCAATTGTGTATGGAAAGCATATATTTGCCAGTTATAAAAGTTAAGTCTCTTTTCTTGATTAAAAAGAATGTGAAAGGCACTTTTCAATTTTATGAAAAAGAGAAGTGGATGGATCAGAGGTAACAAAGATGATATATGCAACAACAGTATTAGACAGTAGCCAAAGCAATGATTATGGCAGACATCTCTAAGATCATAGACACTGAACCAATACAATGTTAAAGGTGAGTTTACTGAGCTGGATGATGTAAGATTTAGTTAGGAAGAAAAAACAAAATGGTATATGGAAATGGAGATTTCATGAAAAAAAAAACTTAGTTTCATGTTGGTGATTAAACATATTAAAGTACTATATTTCAAGTATCCTTCTGATTCTGTGTACTTTAAGACTCCTCAGTAGGTTATGTGGTGTAAGAGCTTTATGTAGAGACCAATCACAGCATTGTGGAGAAGAAGAAGATAGGTGTCAGCACAAAATACAGTGCCTGTGTAATAAAAGAAGTGTATAAATGTGTTATGGACATTGATACATGATTTTCACCAGCTAAATACTTGATTGGGTTGTACATACCCGGGAACTGAAAGACCCTTAATGAATACTTATTTTTCTAATATTATAGAACTTTAGGATGGACAGGACCTTAACTATCATTCTTGTTATGATTCAAGGAGGGTACAGTTCTCTTAGAGGCTTATAGCTAGTTGGTGGCAGAAATGTCTAGCACAGATACTGAGATTTCCACTATCTTCATTCCTGAATTAAGAAGATTTTCAGCAAAGAGCAGAAAAATGGTAGAATTACAGCAAGTAAATATTCTTGCTGGATGAGAAATGTAACTTAAATTATTTTATTGGCTCCATCCCATCTGTGGCAATCTCCATTTTTAACTATACTGCCAGAGGTTGCCTTGTTTACATTCCTACTTGCAGGCTATTGTGCAGGAGCACCGAATCAAGTTCCAGCATTATTACCCTTTGAATTTTAAGGCTACCATAAATAATGTCCATAGCATAATTCTTCAGGGTGTTCATGTCTAATAATACATAAGCAGCCAGTCTTTAGATTCATGGAGAAGCCTCTTGGAATAGTGAACTATGAATATGCTAGGACAGCCAATGTTTGATGCCTATATTACAAGCTTAATATTTGCTTCATAAATATAAATGGGAAGTCAAAGATGCACCTACATTTGAGTAAAACCAAAAGCATGAAAAAAAGGACAAGGATAAGTAAAGGGAAAAAACTAATCTTTTTCAAATGAAGAAAGAATTTTAAAGAGGTCTAATTTGTCCATTTGAAGTACTTCAGAGAAGAGCTAATTCATAGAACTAGAACTGGCTGCTATGGAAAAGAATCAAGCAGATGGCAAGAAGTAATTATTGTGCATTAAAGGTATGATCAGTAAAATAAAAAATAGAAGTGCTGGGAACTAAAGTTTGGAAATGGTTGATAATGTAAAAGAATAAAGGCAAAGGGAGAAAAGGGAGAGGTATGGAGGGCAACCTATGAGGTTCAATATTTCTCTAATAGGATTTATATAAGAAATGGAACAGAGGTGATGGATGGGAGGAAATCCAAAAAGACTATAGGAGGATTTCACTGAGATGAAGAAAATTTAAGAGTTGATTAAAGACCAAATAGAATGAGGGGCACCTGGGTGGCTCAGTCAGTTAAACATCTCCAGCTGGAGTCATGATCCCAGAACCCTGGGATCAGCCCTGTATCCAGCTCCCTGTTCAGCAAGGAGCGTGCTTCTTCCCCTCCTCTGCCTCTCTCCTTGCTTGTGCTTTTTCTCTCTCTGTCAAATAAATAAATAAAATCTAAAAAAAAAAAAAAAAAAAGGCCAAATAGAATGAAGGAAGCTATATCCATTCTAGATCTATCTTAATGGAGGTTCAGAATTGAAACAAAGAGAAGACGTTCAAAGCTTCCAGGGCAAATGAAACAATTTGCAAACAATTCATGAGAATCCTACTGTTGAAGTCTATTGCCATATTTCTCCCAAGTCTTGGACAACAATATATATTAGAAACCAGGACATAAAGTTTTGAAAATCTGCGCAAATTATTTTAAATGTAGAAATTTTACCCCAGCTAGTCTGTCAGTCAAGTGTGAGGACAAAAGGAGAATATATGCAAACTTAGAAGGATTTTACTTACCACCAAATTAAAAAAAAAAAAAAATATATATGTATGTATATATATTCCACCAAAACATAAATGGAAACTAAGCAAGAAGACAACACAGAAATAAAAAAAATCAGATTAAATCTGGAATACTATTAAAATAAATGTCAGAATGAAAAACGTGCATCAAATTTAGAAGAGATAGCAGGCTTCTGAGAAGATTGTTTTTATGAAAAAGTTATTCTATTCAACACGTTTAATTGATTAAGAAGCTGGATGACTTAGTTATTTGTCGAAGAGGCAGACATTTATTTTGTGAACAAGAAAATAAATGTGGGAATTGAAGGAAAATATTAAACTTTCAAGAGAAAACAAACAAACAAGAAATCTACCCAGATAAATGAAACAAATTGAGTAACAGAATTTAAATAAATAATTTTAACACAGGCCTTCAATATTCTTTCAAGAAGCTTTCAGGGTGAAATTTTTTAGCTTTTAGGATAAAATTACCTTTTTTTTTTTTTTTGTCCAATCCCTATGCTTGGTTCTATAGTGAGTAATATTTACATATGATACTATTAATGATTTTTCAGTCTTTAGAACTGAAACTTTACTTATAAAAATATGAAAATTTGGTAATGGAAAAGCAATGGTACATGATAGCTGGCAGGTTGAATGAAGCATGGGAAGGACAACCAGAGAGTGGAGTAGCAGTGATCAAGTTTTCATTTTCCAGAGTAGAGAGCTAAACAAGCATGTGTTAAATTCTATCTAGTTTCCAGGGCTAGCTTGGTCAATAACTACTTGTCTAATTCAGTCAGGTGAAAAATCACTCTGTGATAATATTTCAACCAAAAAATGAAGGTTTTTTGAGTGTATCATAATCATGGTCATTGAGATAATATCCCAGTTCTGAATACATATTTCAAGTAGCAATCTGAGAAGGAGAAGAAAAATCTCCACATAAAAATGTAAAACTAACAAATTTCCCAGGACTTTTGAAAAAATGGAAAAAATACTTAAAATTTGATATGTATAAAACAATGTATATGAAAATGATAATAAAACTTGAAATACTTATCAAGGAAGATAATATAACCATAATAGCTAACACTTTCTGAGCACCTATAATGTGCTGGATATGTTGTAAGTGAATAATCTATAATGTACAAAGTAAATGCAAATTCGTAATTGCCACCAGAACTTGAGAGGATAGAGGTGATAGCAGAAACACAGTGGAAGCATTGAAAAGAGGATATATGAGAGAAGAGATATTGCAGAAGCTTATCAGTGGCTTGAAGGACATGGGTGATGCTAGTATTAAATAAACATAGTGTTTGCATTCCCTCTGGCTATATTTTAAATGGTGAATGTAATTGTTTTTAGAAATTTTAAATGTGATTATTTATATTGTGACAGAAATTACATTTTGGTAACCATTTCAACTTAAGATGGAAAAATGTGGAAGTTAATTTGATATTTGAGGGAATACAAAATTATTCAGAATTATTTCTGATAATGCAAACGAATAAGTATGATCAGTTTAATAGTCAATCTTCAATTTCCCTTCCAACTTTTAAATTCTATGATTAGAGAAATATTTAAAAATACAGAAACAAGCTCTTATTTAATAGTTGGCAAATGTTTTAGGGTAGCAATATCATTCATTTGAGGTTTTGTTTTCTTCTTTGAACTCATATTTTTATTATATTTTTCTAGTGAATTTAACTCTAATACAATATACTTTTATGCTTCCTAAAGTCATTTATTGGTCACCTATCCTATTTCTCTGCAACAAAAATAATTATTTAAGTTTTTAATTATTTTTATTTTTCTGGCCATAAGGCTCTGAGACTTAAAAAATTTCTTCTAGATTGAGTTTCATGAAAATTATTATTACTCAATTGATCAAAACAACATAAATATTATAGATTTGATAAATACTTCTTAAATATAAAAAAGAAAATATTATTGAAAAGAATCTCTTAATAAGTATAGCCTATTTGCTCCTGGATGAATATTAATTGTGATTTGCTTGAAGCAAAGTTCAACATCAATTATTTTTTATATTTTTATATTCAATGTATATGTAAGCTCTGAAAAAACTTATTATCCTAAATAAAAAGAAATGGAAGGAGTTTGGGGAGAGCAATATCACTCAATTCTTTGAACTCCTTCCAAGTTCTGTGCCAAAAATTCATATAGTGATCTATCATCAAAAATATTTTTATTAATCTATCAGCTGACAATTCAATTAGGTTCTCTTCAATTTTGGTCCTGACTTGCAAGAAGATTTGTCACTCTGTCATTAGAGTCAATTTTATTTCTCAATTTATAGGAAGTATACCAAAAAGGCTTTTTTTTTTTTACTGAAATGTATTCAATAGCTATTATTATTAATCTTGATATACATTTAATGATAAGTAGTCTTGATGAAATGTTTTCTTTTCATGCACATTCAATATAGTATTGTTAAAATCTCAGAACTATAGAATTAGCTAATTTATTGAAAATGTTTATTTTACTTATTTGGCAAAATAATTATTGGTTTGATCATGTCAAACCAATCAGCCAAATCAGATTTACTATCTGTCAGAAAAAGTGACTTTGTTTCTTAATCCAGTTACATGTGTTAACGTGTGTATTCATGAAAACCTCTCACATCTGAATTCTAAATCTGAGAGAGATAGTCATAGCATAGAGTCCTGCCAAGACTTTATTGCTTGGATGGAATAAAGCAATTTTGGAGTTGAGTGGTGTAAGTGATTGGAATCTTGGGTGAAAATGTCTTAGGATACATAAAAAGAAGTAAAGAAATATTAGCCCCAGTCAAGCATACCTCTAGATTTGGCAGAAGCTGGGCTCTAAAACTTGCGGGAGGAAAAGAGATATGCACATCATAAAACCAGGTACTCTTGTATTAAAAAACATGAAAGTCTGATGGTAATACTGCTTATTATTTTTTGAAAAAAAAATAAAGGGGAGACCAACAAAGAAATCAATGACACTTCACAGAAAAGGCTGTGGTGAATTCAGGCTCTAAAGTTCCCAAATATGAAATGCCACATGCATGTAAAAAAGTGGCAGAGGTCCAGAAGCATATGAGAACAGGTAAAAGGCTAGAATAGTAGAGACTCGTGACAGTGCTACAGAGAGCAGGGAGTGAGCTGGACAAGGAGGAGACCAGCCCACAGTGTCCCTAGATCAAGATGACAGGTATTTCTCTACTCAGCTATTTTTCTTCCATATTGAAGATCAATAAAATTTGTTTCCTAGCTCTAAAAGTAGAATAAGGTCTGAAACACATGCTGAAACAATAAAAGACACTAATCTCATGTAAACAAAATCATTTTAATTTTAATAAATTGCCCTATCATTTATAGAAAGGACTTATAAACAGAGTTGCAGAGTTTCCATCAGTAATATTTAAGAAATGATGATGAACTGGGAGGTACCACATGAGTGATGTTTTTCTAAAAGAGTATACGCCCCCAAAATTGGGTGATACATTCATTGATATATTCAATGTCAATGCTAAAAACTTTCTAGAACTAAAAACTAGAATAATTAATGATCTCTTACAAAATACCTCTTGTCTCTCTCTCTTTCAAGGACCACGCAAAACCCCTAGGTAAAAACCACAGGAGACCAGATTATAATTCAAGATAAGATAGATTTCATTAAAATTTACAGTGGCCCAAACTTGAAGTATCATAATCTACGTGTCTATTGAGAGACACGGAAGCAGAGGCATTACCACAGTCTGAAGGGCAATTCTTTTTGGGTGGGATTGTATATAGGTGATGTCAGAATTCAGTCCCAATTCTTAGTTTCTGGAATTCTAGGCAGCTGTCTTGGGCGAATGGGATAGACCTGCTTGAAAAGCATGAACTTCTTTGAATGCTTTCTAAGTTTCCCTCATTAGCACTTGGTAGGAGATGGTGTCAGGCAATAGATGATGGTGTCAGGTGGTAGGTCTGGAGGAGTGCAGAAGCACACACGTGCATCACTGACGAGGGCAGAGATGGAGAAAGAGTTGCGGGCAGCCCAGGTGGCTCAGCGGTTTAGCACCGCCTTCAGCTCAGGGCCTGATCTTGGAGACCTGGGATCAAGTCCTGCGTAGTGCTCCCTGCATGGAGCCTGCTTCTCTCTCTGCCTCTGTCTCTGTCTTTCTCTCCCTGTGTTTCTCATGAATAAATAAATAAAATATTAAAAAAAGAAAAGAATTACTGGGAAGACCAATAGGGTGTGAGGTTAGGATTCTCGTGGTGTTGAGATTTATTTGCCTCACATATAGTCCTTGAGAGGTATTTGCTGCTCTTATGGATTTGAAGGCTCTAAATCATTGACAAAATTCTCTCTCTCTCTCTCTCTCTCTCTCTCTCTCTCTCTTTTCTTTTTTTTTGTTTGCTGCTATTGTGTCTGCCTCTCCCTCCTGCTAAAGAGTCAGGAATGCGTTTTTTGATCATTTTGCATTGCAGACACCTGTACTGACTTTCTCACCCCTGTGCTCATGGTCTTCAGTTTCTGCCTTGTGGGGAAAGAGGGGCTATCCAACTTTCCTCAGGGTTTTGAATACATGCATTTGTGGGAATTCATTAGTTTTCCATGATAAATAGTATTTGAAAATTACAAGCCTTATGAAAAGCAGGAATAGAGTTACTCATAAGATAGCGCTAAGAGGTGCGCATATGCGTGTGCGCGTGAATATTGAGTGGTTTCATTGAAGTGCAGTTGCATTTTTATGTGTGCGACAGACTCTACTCAGCAGTCTCTTAGCTTCCTTTAGTTACAAACCAGGAACTTCGGCTGTTTTATTAAAGAGTGGATGTGATAGCTGAAGTGCTTTGCTGACACAGACATCAAAGGGACTTAAGTGTACTTTCCCCCATATGTTTTAGCTAGTTTTTCCCTTCATGCCTAATATCAGTCAGAGAGAGTGCTAGAATGTAATACCTCACACCTCAAAGATTAAACACCTTCTCAGTTGGTATTTCTGCTTCAACTTCATTTCCTGCCACCTTCTATCATAAGCACCTTGCACCATGTCATGTACGCTCTTGGTTCTGTTTGAGCAATGAGGCTGTGTTTTTCAAAAACATTATTCTGCAAATAAGTAGACTTCGCCTTGTCTTTGACATGAGCTTAGTTGCTGAATGAATAGCTTTGTTGGACATCAAGATAAGATTATAATAGAGTCTATAATAGCAATGCCAATCACGGATGGCAGAAAGGCTGTTATTCTTGGACTGTTGTATTTGTAAATCATGCTAGATTTCCCATGGCTTAATCTAAAAATGCTGCCCTGTCAGTGGTGGAGGCTTACATTTTGAGTTCCCAAGAAAAATATTTCAGAAAGAATATCCTACTCTTCTTTCCTGTGTAATAAATAAGTTCTAGGAAGGACTCATATCATTTAAGGAATTACTCAGAGGCATTTTCACTTCTGTATCTAACCTTGTAAGATCCAGACAGTTACCACATTCACTTGCATGTCAAATGATTCTTATTTGTATTGAAGGTTGTATTTTTGTTTGTTTGTTTTAGTTTTTCTTTTGCTTGAATTAGAAGCATGTCTTGAGATGGGCTAGGAAGTTTGGATTTTGGAGCTCTGTGTCTAGGGGGCAGACAAGGAGGAAGAGGTAGATCAGAAGACCAGTTAGGGGTGAGGAATCAATTCTTAGAAATAGGAGGACTTGGAGTTAGATTTTTTTTAAAGATTTTATTTATTTATTCATGAGAGAGAGAGAGATAGATAGATAGAGAGAGAGAGAGAGAGAGAGAGAGAGGCAGAGACATAGGAAGAGGGAGAAGCAGGTTCCATGCAGGGGGCTTCATGTGGGACTCGATCCCAGAACCCTGGGATCACATCCTGAATCAAAGGCAGATGCTCAACCGCTGAGCCACCCAGGCATCCCATGGAGTTAGGTATTAAAAGAAAAAAGGAAAAAAAGAAAAAAGAAAAACAAAAAGGAAGTGTTTTCAAACATTCTATAGATCTTCATGGAATTGGTATGTTTTTAAGGATAAAACACCAAGATAGAGTGAAATAAATCAGATTTTGTATTTCATTTGCCTTGTATCTTCAGAGATGTTTCATTTTTTTTTATCTGGAGAAGGTAACTTTTCATATAATTTTCTACTAACTTTCATATCCCGTCTTTATACACCTCAGTCACTACAAAGCAAAGTAATCATCACTGCAAGCTATGATAACAAAGGGACTGTGGACTGTTTCTCTCTAAGGAAAGGACCTATTTCAAAGTATGTTCCTAGGTAAAGGCCTATTGTGAGTTTAGGAATCTAAAATCCACAAATGATAGTAATGTTTTATAAATAACCACTTAAATGACTCAATACTTAAAGGGCCCTCTAGGAAAATTATGAGGAAATAATAGGCCAATCTAGATTTGGAAAGAACATCAGATTATTTTGCTCAATCATTGCAAGCAGATAAGCAAAATGAGGCTCAGAGAAATTGAAAATTGTGTCATAAGTTTTTTTTTTTTTTTTTTTACTTGAGTTAGATGTGAAATCCTGATTTCTTAAATGTTATTCCTACATTCAAGCTCTCATGAATGTTTGGTATCTTCTGTGCTGGAAATGTTCATAACCAAACCTACCTATTTTGTAATATATACAAATTTTTTTCTAAACCTGAAAAATGACTTTAATCATAAATTGTCAATTGTAATGAAGTAACAATAAAAATCTGAAGTATGACCCATTTCCCCTACCAAAAAAAGAAATTCTAAATATGGAGTAACTGAACAACCAATAAGAAAACTCCAGTTCATTACAGCTATGCTCTCTAAATTACAGCCACAATCTTAGATTAGCTTCAGACACAAACTAAAATTATGTAATGTTAGCTTGAAACAAACCAATTTCCTCACTTGTGAAAGTGGGTATTTGACCCACCCTTAGTTTTTATATAGCTATTAAGAGGTAGGGTTTTCTAACTCCAGGTTCATTACATATTTGAATTTCTGGAGAGTGTGTTCTGGATCCTCATCTCCTAAATCTCAGTAATCTACCAGCAAAAACTGCCTATGTGACTGACTATTTTCAAAGTGGAAAAGACATTGTCATTTCTGACAGTTTGCAGCCTCTATTAGAGCCCAGCACAGACTGTGTAGGGTGCATGCTGCTAGCGCTATTCAATTCTATGAATCAAGATGTATCTAAATCAGTAGTTTTCCCAAATTCATTCTGCTGAATGTTCCAAGGGATATTAACTGATGTGGGAGAAGGGTTTTATGGGCATGCTTGGGAGATGTAATATGCAGTTTCCCAAAATTCTAAACACTGAACATACTTCACTGTCTATCTCTCAGGACTAAAGTTACATAAAACACACTTTGGGCAATTTATGGAAGATCTGGGATTATTCTGAAGTTGTCCGAGTACATTTCTTCTCCCCCAAGCACTGCACACCTTTAGGAAAGATCCTTCTTCATTAAAGTTCAGTAGAACTTTTCTCAGCCTTTGACAAAACTTTGGATGAGGGGAAGCATGTTTCATTTAATCCTCTTTGCTGCTCAGATTTGGTAGATTTAACCTGGACTGTATATCATAATTCTGGAAAAATTCTGACTATTGAAGCTTGCTTCCTCTCAAACATTTTAAAATGTCAAATGTCAATAATGTCCTGAGACTGGAATGATGAAAATTAAGTCTCTTAAAAACCTAGTTTATGAAAGGAACTCAGTGCAGTCCCTTTACAAAAACAGGAACTTAGAAATTGGGATGTATGGCTCTTAACTCAGAAGACTTGCCAGTACATCTAGCTGCCTCATCCTCTCCAATCCTATCTTCAGGAAAGTGTACTGAAACAAAGGATATAAAGAGAATAACTGATATGAATACAATGTTTTTAAAACATGCTCTGGTTAGTTTTATTAAAGAAGAAATTTGCACAACTTACTCTTCACGAGTCTGTTCTGGCATGCTTCTAATGATATTAGGATCACTTAGAAAATAAAACATGATAATTTCATATATCAGTAAGTGGAAACTGGTAATCATCAAATTAACAGTAGTTGTATTCAAAAGTCATTACACAGCTATGCTGTCATTTCTTGAGGTTGATCAAAGATACCAAGAGCCATAGACACGTCCCATAGGACATGCATCATATAAATCAGACTTGATTTTATCACCAGCGTTTATAAAATCAGACCCAGGGAAAGAAGTAGGTCTGGGAACACATGCATGGTTTTAATATAGCAAATGTTGAACTAATTGTTACAAAATCAGAACAGCAGGAATATTTGCAGTATTTTATCAATTAATTAAAAATTCATAAATTCAAAACATAATATGATGTATTATTTGTAAGCATTTCTATAAAAAAGGTTGAAAAGATTAAACTCATCTGAAAAAATTGCATATTATAAAATGATTTATTTTATATCATAAATTTTAATTATAAAACATTTCTACAGATGTTTTTTTACATATTTTCACAAAAAACATGTGTAGTGAGTGGCTGTGAACTGCACTTCACAGATAAGAATTCTGATGCTCCAAACTGAAAAGGTACATCTAACATATCAGGACAGGATCTCAGGCCCAGGGCTTCTAATTCCACACCCCAGAGTTCTTTCCCTTGTCTCATAGTTTGCTCTTTAATGGTGAATTGGCCCACCTTTCCTCACCTCCATTACTTCACCTCCATTACTTATATCTCTCAGATTTCATGCCATTTGAGGAAATGATAATGAGAATTTTTAAAAACCAATGAGGTAGTAGTAGGGAATTTCTGAAACAAATCTGTAACTTAGGAAATACACTTAAAGAGAATAGAATCCTAGTAGTTAGGATGGAAGAAGAAGTGACTTCCTTAAGCCAGTTCATATAGACTTGAAAGAGTCCATTGTTAAATTTATAGCAATTTTGTTCTTTGTTAAATAGTCATTGTCAAAAATTAAATTAGATAAACTTGTAATTTAACATTATGTTAAAAACAAAGGTAGTAAATACCAACTTGTCACTTCTTAGTTATTTTACTACAGTTTACTATTATCTATGCTTTTGTTGTTACTTACATCTATCGGGGATGTATGGTGGAAATATTATATCATGGTGTCTGCTTTTCCAAGTTCTACATTGCTAGTTTGGAATCAACCATGATGGAATTATTTACACCATGAAAATCACAAAGGCTACAATTATTGTTTTGTTCATTGTCTGGACTTAAAAAATGGAGAAAATTTTAATAATGCAGATTAAATTTAAAATTATGTTGTATCTGTAGCTGTTAGATTATGAAAGAGCCATAAAATGGAGAAAATATTTGTCTAGTATGTGAAACCACTATCTGGTTCAGCAAAGAAATTGTTCATGAAAGTAAAAATTGAATGAAGTCTGACAAATGTCCTTGTTTTACTTTAGACTCATTCTGCAATTAAAAGAAAATATCAAATAACATTTACATCAGAAATCCACTTATTTGTCAGTGACATGAGAGACTTCTTTTTGGAATAAGATCATAATAAAACATTAATACATAGTCCAAATTTGTGGCATTATTACTGGGGGCAGAATGGATGGAAAAACTGACAATAGATTTTATAAAAAAACAACATGTCACATCAAAGTCCTTGGTATGGAATTTAGAATGATAAAATATTGCATATTTTATCATTGTTTGTAAATTGGATGCTAATGTTCTTAACACAATACATTTTATATTAGGCTTTTTTTCCCTCTTGGTGAATCAGTTGTTAAACATTTAACATACCACAAGAAAGAGGGCATGCTTTGTTGGAAGATGAGCCCTTTGCAGATGAGAGGGATACCAGAAAAAAAATCTATGCATGTCCCTTTGTAATTCTCTTTGAACAAGAGCTCTAATTATGTATAACGCTGCCAGTTTGATGTAATAGACCTCTGTGACATTTTCCTATATTGTTCAGGGAGGGACTCTTTTCTACCTGTGAGGTGTCAGCCTCAAATGCCAGGATGTATTTTCATTGTAAAAAGTCACCAACTTATGTAGAAAAATGGTGGCCAAAAACCAAACCAAACAAAAAAACAAAAAATTCTCTCAGTAGCTGTAGGTTAGCTTAGCCAGTGGCCCCAGTATTCTTTCTCAACACTCTCATTTATTTCACTTTCCTAGTACCCAGTACCATACAATGATGTGATCTTCTGGAACTAAGACCCATAGCTCTGGTGCATCTTTGGTCCTACAGCGCTTTACTCATTGTTGTGACTTCTCCAGAATTAGTCATAATTTACCTGTCTTTCATTCTATCCCCCTCGGGCTCTGGGTTATATTATGCTACTGTAATCATAATCACTGAGGAGTTATTGCCATCCTCTCTCCAGGTCATAATGTTCACATTTACACATACGCGGTTTCTGGTCATGATTTAACCCCTACTGATAACTCAAGAGTTGGGATTCTAGGCATGTGGCATAATGACAGTGGTGGAGAATATTCAATAAATAATTGTGGGTTGGTTGATTGATAGGATGTCCTTCTACACTCCTTCAGTTATATCACTTCCAACTTTTATACCAAAGGCCAAATTAGTCATATGATTTCTTCTCCCTATTATTGAATTATGAATTAAAATTAATTTATCTAAAATCCAAAATTGCAGATTGGTCATCTAATAGTTTTCTGGTAAAGCTATCTTGGACTTTAGAGCTGGGTTGCTTTGTCATTCATACATGCCCCGTTGATTTTTATTTAGGGTTTAACTTGTACTGTAGTTAATCATACTTAAGTTCCATTTGTAAAAGCCTTGATGAGACAGCAGAAATGTCAAAAGAGAAGAAGAAATCATGGGATGCCATGGTCTTTTGACTTCCAGTTGAAGAATGGAGGTTAGTTATAGGTCAAAGTGAATGACGGGATGTTTTGTGGTCACCAGAAGCTTGCTAAGTAAAATAGGGGAATGTTACCGAGAATAAGTTCTTCCTTTTAAACCTTCCATGGCTACTGTGTGATTTAATTAGGAACATCAGGGTGTTATATATATTTTATATATGGAATAGTTAATTGAATATGAGCATCACAGAGAGACGTGGGTTAAGGAAAGTACTTTGTAATAAGGCAGCTGGCTTCCAATCCTAGCTTTGCCTACTCTGAAAACTTAATCTCTCTCAACTTTAATCTTATTATTTGTAAAGTTGGTGATTATTTATAATGTGCCTACTTCATTGGACTGTTTTAAAATATTAAATTTATGATAATAAACATAAAATGCTTAGCAAAATTTCCACTCACAGATATTGATGGAAACATTTTGCAAAGAATATTTCCATGATGCAAAATGTTATTGAGAAGGCAAGTTGGGGAACCGTTTCCCTTCAGAAAATCTTGTATTTCATGGGCTACATGATGACTTTCCTTGTTATTATTCTAAAATGATGCTACTTCCTAAAATTGTTTTAATAAACTACAAATAGATTTAGCTACTTTAAAAGTGATTTGCTGAGGTTTCGAAGGATTGCTCAAATATTTGTAGCATGTGCAATTTGTGAAGGTTCAATTACACTGGGAATTCTCTTTTTGCTACAGATCATGAAGATCTACGGAGAGTGTGTCGTATCACAGAGGGCGGTCATGGACAACAGTGGTATGATCTGCTGTCGTGGTGTGTTTAATTCCAAATCCAGCATAAGAGTTTCCATTTTATGTATATGTTCTCTGTGAGTTTGAACTTTTATCTCACCAAATGTTATTCATAGTAGTTTCTAGGTGAATTCTGTGGCTACTCCTGAAAGATTTATCTATCCCTTTCATTTGAAGTAATTTTATATACTATCAAAAGATAACAGTTCACACAAATATCAAGCTTCTCCAGAATTTATACTTTAATCTCTGTTATTTTGACAAATTGTAAGTAAAAAGTGAATGCAAAGACTAAGACTATCCCACCTTACTTACCTGGTCAGATGAATGCTTTCCCCCTATTCTTGCCCCACTAGGACAGTACTTCCATAGTTTGCTCCTTGGAGCCCAAGAGGTATGCTGTTATAGAGGGTCACCTCAGAGGTCAAGTAGTTATGAAAATCTGCTGCTTTTGGAGATTTATGAGGTACACTAGCATATTCAAATCTCTGAGGAGTCCTGTAGTAGAGCAAGTTGTTTGATCCAGTGTTCTTTTTTCTTGTCACATAATACCATGCCTGGTATCATTTGTGTTTGATGAAACATATTTTAGGAAACTTTGTTTGCTCTGGATTACAATCCCTCAGCCAGGAGCAAGGAAATAACTCTGAAATTACATTTAACAAAGTTCTTCGAGTTGATTTGGAGTAAGAAGAATTGGTTTGAGTGTTTATGCTACAATTTTACAGCTAGATAACATTGGGCAAGATATTTCATTTCTCTAAATCTCAGATTCCTTTTCTGTCATAGCATAAAATACCCAGTACACATCTTGATTTTTAAATAAATATTATATAAATTAATCACTGAGAATGATATATAAAACCAATGGCTGATATTTACTGACTCCAATACTTTCCTCATCGATTTATTGGGCCTTATGTAACATACCCATGTTAATGAGCTTAGGTTTCCAGTGTCTCAGCCTGTGATGAATTAGAATTAGAAAAAAACAGCTAAAAGGTAGTGAGGCAGTTAGAGAACAGTGACAATAAGAGCAGCAATCCCCAAATTGAAAAGCAGACTCATTAATTTGATACATGGCAAATGATTGTTGGGTACAGTTTTTCAATAAATGGTTAAATGATGATAGTAGGCTTCCATTTACAAATGGATGAGATATAGTATTTTAGGGAAAATACCACAAATGTTCCTTTAGATCAAGATATATTTTGTTACACATATTTGAACACCTGCCTTTTGTATTAAGGAAGGTCAGGACATACTGAGATCTCTAAATTTCTGCTTAATAATATTTTCGGTGTTAGTTGATTGGTAATTTCTTTATTTAGAGCAACTTTTTCTTTAAAAATTCTAGATTAATGGTGTTGTACCCTTCTTTGAAAAATAATACTGTCAACTTAATATCTGATTGCTTACATAGGTTACAAATATAATACAATATATAACATATATTTATTAAAAATAAAAGTACAGGAATTGTACTTATTGATATGGATATATTTATGATATCCTATTGAGAGAAAAGAGCAGGCTTTCAAATAATTTAAACAGTTTATTTGAAAATATGTACACAAATAAAAAAAATTGGCCAACCACTAGTGTTGATTTTGTCTGGAGAGTAAAATTATGATTAGTTCTTATCTTATTGTATTTGCTTATCTTTATGTTCCAGGTTTTCTGCAATCCATGTATAATCCAATGTGGAGTACTTCATACTAACATAACTAAAAACAAAATCTTTACCCTGATACTTTTTACTATTCTTGGTTCATTTGGGCTTCTGTAAAAAGGATACTACAGATTGGTTAGCTTATTAGCAACAGAAATGTATTTCTCAAAAAAAAAAAAACATGTATTTCTCACTGTGCTGGAGGCTGAGAAGTCCAAGGTCAAGGGATTGGCATATTCAGTATCTGTGAGGGCCCATCCTCTGTTTTATAGATGAACTTTCTCACTGTCCTTACATGGTGGAATAGGTACGAGTTAGGGATCTCTATGGGGTCTCTATTAAAGAACACTAATACCTAGAGGTGCCTGGGTGTCTTAGTTGGTTGAGCGTCTGCCTTCGACTCAGGTCATGATCTTAGGGTCCTGGGATCCAGCCCCCCATGTTGGGCTCCCTGCTCATCAGGGATCCTGCTTCTCCTTCTGCCCCACCCCCTCCCCTGTTCCTGCTCTCTCTCTCTCTCAAATAAATAAGTAATATCTTAAAACAACAACAACAACAACAACAACACTAATCCCACTCATGCACCTAACACTAATCCACCCTCATGACTTAAGCATCTCCCAAAGGCTCCACTGCCTAATACCATCATATTGGATATACAGATTTCAATACATAATTTTTGGGGAGACAGATATAATCATTCCATAGCAATCACCCAAATAATTAAGCTGAAAAATGGTAGCCATCACATGGAAGTCACCCAGGAGCATGAATATGTGTTTTTTGATTGCTCAGAATCCTTTCTGGCCCTCTGCCTACTTGCCGTTCTGAGTGTCATAGTTTCTGAGGATATGATGGACTGCTTCTCTTCCAATCAATCAAGTTCTTACCTGAACCGGATTTTCTAAAAGATGAAACGTATACATCAGTGAAAATCTGAAACTCATTAATCTTAACAACCCTCAGGATTCTTCAAAAAGTTTCTGAATCCTATTTTAAATAGTCAAGCGAAATGAAATAAATGCAAAGAGAGTAACAAGGACCTTGTTAAAACTGTAAACAGTTTTGTAGATTGTCTTTCAACTGGGGTCTCCAAATAAACTTAGCTCTAAGCTTTTTAATGACTATTCAGTATTGTTCCCATGCCATTAGTGACATAGAAGGGATAGAAAATGTTCTCAGCGTATCATCTCTTACAGATGAATCTTGAAAGATACCAAGAAGGACTCATCAAATATTACCTGGGAGACATGGCCTTGAAAGCATAACCTGTGAATATAATCCATCTGAGACAGCACTTAACTCCAGGTAAGAGAAAAGTGACATAGCTAATAATGCACATGGTTCTTGAGAAATTTTATTATTCTCCTTTATTCAGACTTTCTTTTGTCAGAGAGAACGAGATGGCAGGCTAAAAAGTTACTTTCCCATAGCTATTCTGCTATTGGTTATTATGAGCTGGTGAGGAAGACTCTTGAGTTATTATCTTGTGAGATGATTAATTCCTTTAAAGTCCTTGTGATGTGTTGCCCTTGAAAATTAATGTATTATTCATGTTACACTGGTATGAAGCAGTAAGGCCAGTGGGCTAATTATTGGTCACATGTTGGAAGGATAGCTACTCACTGAAAGACATGTATTTCAAAAGTTAGGTAATTTCAGAATGCAAGAACATTATATGATTGCATAATTTTAAAATAGATATATTGATGCCTTTTTACTGATTATTAAAGAGGTTAGTTTTAGGCTTCTATGCAGAGATTTCTATTTCTCTCATTGTCTTTTATTTGTGTTTTACTGTTTAGCTAGATAAACTGTGGCTTTGCAGCAGCAACCCAAGCCAGAGATGGCCAAAAGGATGCACAGTCCATACAGATTCTCCTCTTGTTCCCTTTCTTAGCTCACTTGCTTTGCTTTTCTGTTGTTTTGTTGTTAGTCCCTCTCTCTCTCTCTCTTTTTGTTTTTTTGTTCTGGCTTTTGTTAATTTTTGTTCTCTGACTGTCCCCCATCTTCCCTTTTATTTTCTCAAGTGTTTCTCCTATGTCTTCTTATTCTCCCCATTGCTTTTTCCCATCATGGTTTTCATCTTCCCCCGACGTTAGCCTCAAATTCATGATTGCTCACCATCTCCTCCTGGCAGTGCCTGTGAGTTTTCCCCTTCTCTTTCGTTATTGTTTCTTTTTGGTTCATTCTCTCCCTGCCTTCTGACCCCCAAGGAGCCACTCCTACACTTTCATCTCTCAGCACACTGAGACTCATTTAGATTTGTCTGGGATTGGCAGAAGAAGAGAGTCTTATTTAGGCCAGGGGACATGACAGTGAGTGTCTCTTGTGTCCCGCCTAGCTGAGATCTGGCATCTTGACACAATCAGAAATCAGTCAGTGTTTAGGAGAGGTGGATTTTGATTGCAGGGCAAGGGCACTGTGTGCGGCCTGCTGTGATGGGAACGGCCACTGTGCACATCTGTAGGTCCTGGGCTGATTGGTGTGTTTTGGCGCTAAATATTTCCATGCCAGTTATAACAGGGCAAGGTTCGAGTCCCTGTCCACCCCATCATTCAGCTAATGGCATATATTCTTGCCAAATGAATTTGCCAAACTTGCTGCCTTAACCTCCCCTCTGTTGAAACTCTTCCTATATGCCAGTTGTTGCTTTGTGCAAACCTCTACTCCTTAGCACTCCTTGCTTGCCACTGAATGAAAGTCCATTCCAACCTTTCTTCCTTTTCTCACTTATACTCTTACCACACATTTATTGACTTTTTCTCCCAACGTGTTCTCATCTTTTGAGAGACTCAGTCTAGCTTTTCTAGGAGGATTTACCTCAAAAGAACAGCCCCAGTCATAATCCCCAAATTTTCTGTGCCCTTGGTAAAGCTCAGCTTTATTTTATGTGTTCCTACATATTAATTTTAATCTAATCTTCCCTTCTCTCTAATATTATCAGCTCTGTGCATAAGCTTTATACCATCTTGCCTGTGTCTAGTAAACATTAATTTTTAATGAGGATATAATTTCACTCTTTAAAATTTTTATGATTAAAGCAATCTTAGTGATTTCACTGATGTGCATAAATAAAAGGCAGTGTTCTTAGAAGAATTTTATAATATTATGTTTAATCTTTAAGGAGAAAGTAGTTTTATCCATGCTCTTTTCTTCCAGAAAGTGCAAGGACAAAACACATACTTTGGTGGTTAGGGTTGCGAGCCCAAGTCTTGAAGTTCAGTTCTCCTTTTAAGTGCTTCAAATGAGTGTCTTTAAGAGTGGTCTGTAGGTAGAACACTGCAATAGTCCCTGTGGTTTGGACCATTCACCTCTTTCTAGGATATGTCAGGGGCTTTTATATTTTTAAATGCCTTTGTTTTTGTGCCTATGGTATAATTTCCCAGATTGGTTTTTGGACACTATCTTTAAAGTCAAAATCAACTGGATATTTCAAGTACCCTAATGAATAGTTGCTAGGAGAAACTGATGTTTTGGACTCTTAATAGACATTTAAGCAGACATGTTTCCTATAATACCCATGTTCTTTTCAGAGAGTGTGTTCTAACAGCCACTGCTGAGTGGGCAGCCACCCATGTGACACTCACTTCAAACCAGCTATAGCTTGACATTAGTAGTCTGTGTGGCCAATCAGGTTTTTTTCTCCTAGAAATTTGGAGTTGGGACTCTTCCTAGTTGGCATTTAAATTTATAAAGGATGTGAAGCCAGAACTGGGAGTAGCAGTCTTTGACTGACATGTAAATGGGTAGATAAATCTGGACAGCACAGAGGGAAGATAATAGAGAGATGAAGACAGAAACAGAAAAAAGACTTGGTGGCATGGGAGACAGACAAAAAGCAGGCAGTGACAGACACAGAGAGAACAGACACACATTTACAGAAATAGAGGCAGGCACATCTGTCATTTAGGGGGAGAGACAAGAAAAGAGAGAGGGACGCAGAGACAGACACACCCACATGGGGTAGCTATCCCAGATCCTAATTGTTCTCCAATTCCTAATTCCACCCTCACCATGAGGACAGAGGTAGAGCCTCTAGTGCTGAAGTGGGTTGAACTGGTTCTTTCCCTTGTATCCAAATGATTTCTAGCATAAGATAGAGCCTATGTTTAGTCTATGTATGTCTAATTCAAAATACCTTGAGTTGTGACAGTTCTATGTTCCTCCTGTGAATTAAGCGTTCTTGGGTTCTGTCTCTGTATTTAGTAAGTTGCCAAAGCTCATTAGTAGTCATTATTATAGTAAATCCACAACGAGGATTTTTTTACTGAATGACATTGAAACACTGCTACCAATGTTTGTAATTTGGAGTGCTTTATCTAATTTATTGGTCAATCAAAATAATACATCAGTGTTTAAAAAGAATTGCCTAAAAATAAGTAATATTAACCATGACAAAGACCCCAATGGTGATCTATCATGTTCTAAATAGACTCCGTAAAACATGTTTTTTTTTTCCATGAAAATAACCTGAGGTGTTTTAAATTAAAAAATTTAAACAGAATAAACAATCATTTGTCATATTGACACACTAATGTTTTAAATTACACCTTCATTGATTTTGTAGTTTTGCTCTCATTTAACTTATAAAATTATTTAGATATTTTAGCTCTGTAAGGGTATAAATGTAAGAACTTTATACCTGTTTTTATGTAAGTGCATAAATAGATAATATTAGATAAATAATTTAAATAATATTGAGTTCTCTAATCTTTTTCCCTTCAAAGAAGTTCCATGCGTGGTTTAAATTTGAGAAACTGAATTAGGTAGTAGTTTTTAAAATGCAAATTTGTTCTAAGTTCACTTTACTTTTTTAGTTCTTTGGGTAACATTCCTAAAGTTACCTAATATTTACTTATGCTGTGGTAGGCATCCTTAAGAGTCACATGTGTTTACTTTGGACAGCTCAGAGAAATTTCTCCCTCTCTCTTTCTCCCTACTCCACCCCCCGTTTTGCATTTTCTTCAGTAGATTTCAGTCTTTTCTCTGAAAACCAAAAGGTAGTTAGTCAATTCTCCTGTATTTTTTTTTTTTTTTAAAGATTCTGTTCATTTATTCATGGGAGACACACAGAGAGAGGCAGAGACATAGGCAGAAGGAGAAGCAGGCTCCCGACTGGGAGCCACCGATACGGGACTTGATCCCAGGACCCCGGGATCAGACCCTGAGCCAAAGGCAGACGCTCAACCCCTCAGCTACCCAGGCGTCCCTCCAGGTTTGAACACTGTATCAGTGAGGCCCCAAGCCTGCAGTGTGAAGATAGAAATTAAGTAACTTCTATTTATGGTTAGTCAGCCAGTGGTAGCTGCTCAGTCCTCCTAGAGACATTGCACTGTGGTTTATAGGGGTATCCAGTGCAAATAAGCCATCTCAGGTAAAGCAACACATTGTTAGACCAAAGCACCACTTCTGTATTTGCAGCTCAACATACCACTGTGACTTAACAGAAAAGGGATGCAAGCAGCATAAGTAACATGAGAAATCACACAGAATTTATTTTTTTTTATTTTTTATTTTTTATTGTTTTAATTCACCTTTTTTATTATTTGTCAGCTGGGGTTCTCCCTATATTTATTAGCTAGTTACTTACATTTCTTTTTTTTAATTTATTTTTTATTGGTGTTCAATTTGTCAACATACAGAATAACACCCAGTGCTCATCCCGTCAAGTGCCCACCTCAGTGCCCATCACCTAGTCATCCCCACCCCCCATCCACCTCCCCTTCCACCACCCCTAGTTCATTTCCCAGAGTTAGGAGACTTTCATGTTCTGTCTCCCTTTCTGATATTTCCCACTTATTTTTTCTCCTTATCACACAGAATTTAAAACAGAGACAAACAATACTCTACCCTTAAATCCTTCCCAAGCCCCCATATAAATTTTAACTTAAAGTATAAATGAATTTAAACTTTAAGAGAGGAAATAATAACCCTCCTCTCTAAAACAAATGTTTTGAGGTGGCCTAAAGATAGGCCTACTTCTCTATGGGTCCTAGAAAAGTTCACCTTCATAACTTGTCCCTGTGTCAGTATAGTTTCTCCAGAGACACAGAACAGAACCAAGCAGTAGCAAATATATGTGAATATATGTATATATTTAATTGATATATATTTATATAAAATTGACATCATATGTATGATATATAATTAATATATGTATTTAATTGATATATATACATATATACTTGGCCACGTGACTGGGCTGGGGCGTGGTAAGTTGGAAATCTGAAAGGCAGGTAGGCATTCTGGAAACAGTCAGGAGGAACAATGCTGTAGTCTTGAGGCAGAGTTTCTTCTTCAGGGACATCTGTTTTGCTCTTAAGTTCTTTCCACTGATTGAGTGAGGTCCACCCACATAATCAAGGATAATCTCCTTTACTTAAAGTCAGTTGATTATAGTTTTTCATCTGATCTAAAAAAACATCTCCACAGGAACACCTAAATTAGTGTTTGTTTGGATACCTGTGTACGAAAGCCTAGCCAAGTTGACACAAAAAAATAGCCATCATAGTCCCTAAATCTTATCAGAATCTTACAGTTCCTGACTGATAAGACGCCAGATTTCCTCTTGTAAAGTGCCCACAGAATCGCCAAATGGGGAATATTTGATTCACATTTATTTGAACTGTTGTACCCAGTTCGACAGCCCCCATAGCTTTCTTGTTCCTGTTCAGTAGCAGCAACACAGTCACCCCTTGGCAATTGGGATAGATTACCGCAACAATATTAAAAGTTCTGTCTCTGCATGTCAACTCAGTGGCATAAGAACCTTAAATTAATAAGAAGAATTAACTTCCCATATAATGGAGTTATGACTCCATTCCCAGTTGGAAGCATCATTCTCTTAGGAGTTTATAATTCCAATTTTATGGAACCCTAGGGTACAGGAACAGAAAACAAATTTCTTAACACAGATATTTCAGGTTTAGTATTAAAGGGCTACTCTCACTTCTATCCTTTGGTTCCTGAGCATGGTGAAGAATGGGGGGACAGTATCATATATTGGTCACTGGTTTAGAGTACATAATCCCATCATCCTCATTTGGTGCCATAGCTGAGCCTTCATTATGCCATCTGCTTCTAGATGATGGCACATGTGGCAAAGCCAGTGAATTCCA
Source organism: Vulpes lagopus (assembly GCF_018345385.1). NCBI lineage: Eukaryota > Metazoa > Chordata > Mammalia > Carnivora > Canidae > Vulpes > Vulpes lagopus. The sequence continues at coordinate 116,844,993 of NC_054825.1, forward strand.
TAAACATAAGCCCATTGCTGCTTTTATTTCTTTATAATGTAAGTTGCTTAGTTGAGGGTGATGTTCTGTGGTATGTCAGTGAAAAGGGCACAGAAAAGATTATGTATAGATTCCTAAGGTCACTGTAACAAAGTGCTACCAACTGGGTGACTTAAAACAATTCTTGCATAGTTCTGGAGGCTAGAAGTCTGAGTCCAAATATCAGTAGAACCACGGTCTCTCTCGGATCTAGGGGAGAATCAGTTTCATGCTGTTGCCTAAAAGGTAGGTATATGCTAAATGATCTCCATCTCCAAAGGCTAAAGGATCTGTTAAGACTGACAAAATTGCCTAACCAGTCCAGCTTGGTGAGAAATAGTTTAAAGGGACTTATGGAAAGAAGCTGTCTTGAGTGGCAGAAAGACAAGTAGATCTCCACTCCCCGCCTCCTATAAGACCCAGTCCTAAAGACTGGGTAATACAATGCTGGAGACCACCCCAGGGAGACCAGCTGGGAGGAAATGTTTGAGAGTCAGTCATATCTCCAGAATAGATCAAAGGTGTTATGCCCCAAGGGTGTACTTAAAAGTGTGGTTAAAAAATGTGGGAGTGGGGCTATGCTCAAGAAGGCTTCAGGTCATGAAAGGGTCATCATGGCATATTTCTCCAAGATGGTGTTAGTCTGTTTCACACACACACACACACACACACACACACGCACATACACACTCTTAGCTCCTGGTATTTTGGGAAATTCTTGGCATTCCTTGACTTGTAGCTTATCTATGCCTCTGTTGTCATATATATGACACTTCTCCCTGTGTTCTCACATCCTTTCCTTATAAGGACATCAGTCATATTGGATTAAGAGCCCACCCTATTCCAGTCTGATCTTATTTTAACTAACTACAACTTTGATAACCCTTTTTCTAAATAAAGTTACATTTGAGGTACTGGGTTTAAGACTTTAACATATGTTTTGCAGGGGGGCACAATTCAACCTACAAAAGATTGCTAGAAAAAACATTGTGAACTGGAAGGCCAATCCATATCTAGGATAGATATTTAGGTTCCTGAGGATGAAATATTTTCCTTATTCCCAAATAAAAAGGATCCAACATAATCAACATGCCATTAGGAAGATGGCTGTTTCCCTTGGAGAAAAGTGCCATATCAGAGCTCCTTACTGGCCTCTGTAGTTGACAGGCTGGGCACCTAGCAATTATAATAGCCAGACTAGCCTTGGAAAAAAAAGTCTTGTTATTGAACCCTGTGTATAATTTCCAATCCCACCACCATGGCCAGTTTGAAAACACTGAGGGATGTCTGGGTGGCTCAGCAGTTGACCATCTGCCTTTGGCTTGGGGCATGGTCTCGGGCTTTGGGGATCGAGTCCCAAGTTGGGCTTCTTTTCTGGAACCTGCTTCTCCCTTTGCCTGTGTCTCTGCCTCTCTCTCTCTCTGTGTGTGTCTCTCATGAATAAATAAAAGAAAAAAAGAAAGAAAGAAAAGAAAAGAAAAGAAAAGAAAAGAAGAAAGAAAGAAAGAAAGAAAGAAAGAAAGAAAGAAAAGAAAAGAAAGAAAGACGAAAGAAAGAAAGAAGAAAACAAATACTGAATTGGCTGCATAAAGAAGCTAAATGGTATCTGCAGTAGGAATCACCTCGTCTCTGATTATTAGAAGACTCCTCTTCAATAGAAGCCCTGTGTTGAGCTTTTATATAGAACATGAATATCTGGGATCCCTGGGTGGCGCAGCGGTTTGGCGCCTGCCTTTGGCCCAGGGCGCGATCCTGGAGACCTGGGATCAAATCCCACGTCGGGCTACCTGCATGGAGCCTGCTTCTCCCTCTGCCTATGTCTCTGCCTCTCTCTCTCTCTGTGACTATCATAAATAAATAAAAATTTTTAAAAAATTTTAAAAGAACATGAATATCCTAATATTTCATGACTATTCCAAGAAATCTATCCACATATCTCTACCCAAGAACTCTTTGTCACCAGTCCTCTTGTTTTTCAAGTCTCTGATGGAATAGGCATCTCATTAGTTTCTTCCAAGAATCATTATTAATCCATACAGTAGACCATCTCTCCCTCCACACAAAGTAGAAAACCAAATATACTTCCTTAAAATTTACCCTCTGGAAATATTTTCCTTTAGGACTGTCTTTCATAGGGCCACAGATAGGGCAGATATCCACTTCTGGATGGGTTTAACAGCCATCAAGCAACAGATAACTTTTCCTCTTTGCCTAATAGTCATAGATGACCGCCCATGAGGACACAGGTATGGTTTAAGGCACTCCTGACACACAGTAGGAGTGGGTACTTTGAAGTCTGATTCTGTTCAGAGTGAGTATTTGAGTTTTTTTGGACCTCTCCAGGCTTATTTTTAGGTATATTCCATTCCCATTTAATTATTCAATGCTGCTGCATGCATGTAATTTTAGGATTTGGTTGAGCAAATAATACCCGATTTATGACAAGCAGCACAGGTCATATAGTCCCCTGGTTGCTGCATTCAGGTATTATTTGGTTATACCACAGTCAAGTAGCAAACCAGAAATAACTTCACAAATGGAAAATAGTAGTTTGTAGAAGAGAGTTTAGGTTTGCCCCAGAATATTATGGTCTATGCTGTTTTTCCTATTGTGATACAATGGAAGCTCCAAAGGGCATTTCTATTTTTAAGAGTCCAAGTACCAGTTAGATATTCTAGCTTATGAAATCTAAGAGGTGGGGAAGCTTACATCACAACTTGGACCTATTGCTAACTCTTTTTTGCTCTGGGCAACAATTAGAACTGGTATCCTTGTGGACTAGTCAGGAGATGGGTCAGAGTAGTGTTCCCAAAGTGTAGTATATGTTTCCTCTAAAACATAAAGACTTAATGCTCAATTTGGTGCCTCTCTCTTCACAGTAGGAAATTCAGGGTGCATTTAACTGTTGCTGACTTTAGAAGGGATACCTACACATGCTCTACACCTAAGGATTTTTTGCAATGAATTTGCAAAGAATTTTTGCAATGTGGTAGTATCCAAAGCTTTTTGAAGTTTACCTCCTACTCAGTAGCACTGATTTTACTTAGCTATCTGGGTGCTTGTGACCATCTGTTCAAGAGGTCCAATTAGCATAGTATCTTCAAAAGTAACAGATCAGAGTGATGTTTTCTGGGATCCCAACATGGTAAAGACTCTTCTGGACTATATTATGACAGAGACCAGGAGAGTTTACATAGTCCTAGGGTAGGACACTGAAGACATAATTCTATTCCTACTATTTAGATAAAAACGAACTGTTCCTCATTGTCTTTACAAATTCAAATAGGGGGAGAAAACCCCACAACAAATCAAAGCATTTCCTAGATCAATGACTATACTCTAGAAACCTGCAGTTGTGTTGATTTGCTCTAGTAGGGGAACCACATCTGGATCAGCAGCTGTGGCTGATGGCACCAATAATTCAGGGTCACTCGAAAGCATCCATTTGGCTTTTGTACCAGCCAAATTGAAGCAGTAAAAGAATATGGAGAAGGAATTACCATCCCAGCTTCTTTCAATCTTCAGGGTATTGTTTCCTGTCTACTATTTGACAGAGTAGATTCCAGTGGCCTTACTTGGTTCTTCCCACCAAAAAGACCTTTACGTCATAGGTCAGAGAACAGGTTACAGATGGTTCCAGTTGTTAACTATAATTTTTCTACCTATGGTCAGGAACATGGGAAATAACCACTGCAAGCCCACTGACCATTGAAGGTGGATATGGGCCAAGATTCCATTTATTTCTTGAGTTTGTGCCCACACTGATTAGTGCTAAATTACAGCCAGTAAGTAATAACTCCTACATGGTATGGTTATTCTCTTTCCCAGTTCACTGTGACCCTGTTAAATGACTATGGATCATCTGGGGGAAGGTGTGGAGCAAGATTTACAGTGTATTTTTGTGACCACATTTCAGTGATTCCTTAAAAGAAACTAGCCTCCATCTCAAAAGGCTCTGGGTTTGAGAATAGGGTAAAAGGCCATGAATTCCCACTATAGTACTTTGTTTTGGGTATTACTTACCAAAGGAAGAATTGGTCTAGTAATGTAGACTAACTGATATTTTAGAAGGCTGACAATCTATTTCAAAAAATAAAACACAACCATATATTCATGTGGATCAAAATTAGTATTGTCGTGAATATCCTAATATTTCATTTGTGAAATATTTCACAATATTTTCACAATAGCCACTTTGTGGTTCATTGCACTACTTTTGCCAGCCTCATCCCTGAGACTGAGCACTGGCACCTGGCCTCTACCACTCTAAGGCTGCATCATTCTCATCGAAATTAGGGAGCCCAATTCTTCTGTAGCTTCTCTGGTCTATGGAAGGCAGCAATGACAGAACTTTTGGGAATACTGGTGTTCACTACCAAAGTATTCTTATAGCTTGGGAGAAGAAGTGTGCCTTTGTTTCTCCTAAAGGTATGGTAGGGTGTGGCTGATTAGGTTACACATAATAGGTCCACTCCTTATACTTTTGATTTCTTACCTTTTAGTTGCAGAGAAATTCCAGTATCTCAGTCTCATTTGTGCAGGTCACTATTGAGTCCAGGCTTCCAGCAAACTATTAGAGCTCATCCCAGGTGTGTCAGCTGACATAGTTTATATTTAGAATCTTAGATAAACTTTTCTGTATTGATAAATCGTTTTTAAACCAACTTCATATTTTTATCTTCTTGATTTAACCCCTTAAGAATCTCTTTCTTTCTTTCTTTCTTTCTTTCTTTCTTTCTTTCTTTCTTTCTTTCATTTTATTTATTGAGAGCACAAGAGAGTACAAGCAAGGGGAACAGAGTATATAAGCAGAGAGACAGAGGGAGAGGAAGAAGCAGTCTCCCCAGTGAGCAGGGAGCCTTAAGCGGGGCTGGATCCCAGGACCCTGGGGTCATGACCTGAGCGAAAGGAAGACACTTAACTGACTGAGCCACCCAGGCGCCCCAAGAATCTGTTTCTAAACATACTTCTTCCTACTTCCATTTGCTGACTATAAAAGTTGTCAGGGTCCTGTCTCCCCTTGGGTATAGAATCTAGCTTATCCTTGAAAATACTTTGCAATTCTCCTTCTGGCCATGGAAGTGATGAATGATGGTGGGAGTTAACCTTGAGGAGAATGGGAATGTGTTTGCTAGGCAAGTGCTCGAGATGAGGTCTTTGAAAATAGTTCTCTCAGACAAACTGGAGGGACTGTTTTAGCCAGCTAGGAGGATTCAGGGGTCTTTGACAGTTCAAGTTAAAGACCTCATCTTAAGTTTTAGGGTTCTACTTTTTCAACCAATGACTTATTGTAACAAGTCTCATAGATCATAGTTAGAACCCTAGTTACAAAGGGGTGGGACCCTAAGACTTAAGAAGGGTTGCTAACTATAATTTTAACTTGAACTCTCAAAGCCCACTGAATGTAGGTATTTGATCAATAGTGCCACTCTGCCACTTACATGCTCAGGTTATAGTTTTGATCATTAATCATGTCTGTTCTACAGATACATAAGAGATACATATAAAGCTTATTAGAAACTTTCTGGTTTTCCATCATGTCTTGAGTTAAAAACTTTTATTTTATTTTTATAAGCTCTCCAGTAGAGTGAGAAGCAGCCTATAATCTTTATCACCATAATAGGCAAATGATACAGACACTTAATCTCCCAAAAGTTTGTCCTCTACTAGTTACCCATGTTCTCCCCGACCTGAGTAGGGAGGTCATCCTTATATTACAAAATAATGTATATGGAAGCAATACTAGAATTTCAACCTCAGGTTCTGTTTCTTGAGGCCACTCCTGAACCCAGTTACTATTATCATCCTGGAGCCCAGCAAGAGACAGAAGGCACATTGATGAAATTTGGAGAATTTAATGAAAGTATTTGTTGGAGATGTGTGGGGTTCAGAAACATAACGAACAAGAGAAGTTGAGGCACTTCCAAGTAGCAGGATTGGAAAGTGCTACAATTCCCAAACCTGTGGGGAAGAACAGCTCACCAAAGCCCTGTGACCACCAAAAAAACTGTGGAGGGGGCGCCACGTGGCGGAAGCTGTGGTCAGAGAGTCACAGCCACTGTTAGAATCCTAGCATTGACACAAAGCATGAGTGAGCCAAGAATAACACTGATCTCTTCCTCTTTTCCTCTTTTCTGATTTCCTACTGGGTTTCCCATACCCCAGCCAATGCAGTTTGCAGGAGCCAGCCTTTCTGGCGTACACTGAACATAATGGAGAGTGGATCCAAGTTAGGGGAGAATGGAGAATAATTACCATGATGGTGGCCGGGGGGCAGCAGGTGGTGGTGATGGCACTGGTAGGAGTAGTCTAAGCAGTAGGGGTAAATTCCAGGAAAGCCTCCTACTGTATTCAGAAATACTTCTCTCTTTTAGTATTGCTTTTGGTAGAAAATATGTATTTTTAAGTCTCATTGTGTCACCTTAACAATTCCTTTCCACACATCTTACCCCAGTATGTCAAAAATTCTTTCTTATGGGCCTCCATGGTCCCCAGGCAAATCAAGAACTGTGGCTAGAAACTTTAAATGTCCTGAGGAATTTTCAGACAGCTAAGGTGATTGTATATGGTGGTAGCATATGAGGGCCTCCAGAGAGATCATTGCCTAGTACATCTGAGCTTCAGCCAAGATAACCTGTTAAGAGTAGTGAAGTAAAAGAAAATTAAGGTGAGCATTACTTGGAAGCAAAATTAATTTATAATGTGATGTGGCAGCAGAAAAGCTGAGTGCTTTTTGAAGAACTATATGAAGAATAATAACAGTCCTGAGTATTTCTTCCCACACAATTCAGTTACAATGCTTCAGACATCACATCTGATTTTGAATGTCTGAGTTACAATAAGTTGCAGACATTTGGAGGAAGAAATGGTAGTAGGAAGAAAAAAATGTGCAATTAAATAAAAGAAAAAAAAAATAAAACCCTTACCAGCCAAAAATATCTAGCACGTTGCCACCACCCCTACCCCACCCCCCGCCACCCTCCAACCAAGAACCAAAGTGAAATAGATCAATTGGCTTGGCCCCATAACTGGAAAATAAATTTTAACTATCCAAATAAAGAGTGTAATGTGTTTAAGACACATATTATAGGATGCAATAGAAGCTATACGGAAAATATACCTTGGGCCTGAACAAAATGAACACTCCTATATCAATAACAATCTTTTTTTGAGAAAGAAAATCAGTAATACGTAGACGAGTAGAAGGGATGTTGATTGTCTTTTCAAGAATAACTTATATATTCATAGCTGTGCATCCCTTTCAATGATGCGTCCCTTAACTCTGAAGGTGAAAATTCAAACTGGGGATAGATCTGAAAATGAGGAAACAGAAATCTTTAGTCTCCTTCCATTCCCATAAGTAGAACAAATTTAGCTGTATTTTGCTACAGGCAAGTTTGCTGAACTTGAATAACCTTTACATTGATGGCTATAGACATTCAGGTAAGATTGCAGAGCTTTTACTGTGGTCTTGCAGTTTTACAAGGTGTAGGTTTTTGGTCATTGTGTCAATCTGCATTGCTTGCCTCAGACTATCTCTATTTGAGTTGCTCCTTTTAAATAGGACAGTGGCCTTTACTTGAGTTACTTAGTATTTCATTGCCCAACTCTAGGGTAGGGCATGCAAACTTTGAAGGCAGTTGACCAGGGGTTGAGACCTGATTCTTCTACATACTAGCTGTGTGACCTGGGCCACAATTTTAGCTCCTATGAGCCTTAGTTTTCTTTTCTGTAATATGGGATTATTAATGTTTATAGTACTGTTCTGAAGATTAGGGGAGATATTATATATATAAAGCATCAAACATGACTGGCATGTAGTGGGGATATAATACATGAAAGCTGCTGCAATTATTCTTCATCATTTTCTTATTTCTCAATTCAGGAATCAATATGCCTTTCTTGAGAGCTGAATGGTGGTACTTCCAGGAGAGAGAATGTTGGCAGGGCAGGGACTTGTCTCTATTGCCAGAGTTAGACACCATTTAACTAAAGTAGTTTCTCCATTTCTACTTCTCAGAATAGACTGATTCAGCACCCCCTGGAGACCTTAACTTCTTCCCTAATAAATGAAAAGTTTGAATCTGAAGTCAGGTAACATTTTGCCTTAAAGCATTGTCTTAAATAGATTTTTCTTTCCTGCTTAAAAGGAAGTCAGGAAAGATTTATTATAAATGCTCTCAGGAGACCTCTTCCAAAATGCTTCCCCTTAAAGAGGTAGTCACAAAAATGAGCACTGAATGCTGCCTTGGAGATTCGTAAAGTGACAGCAAAGCCACTTTCCACATGTTTATTAGTGAATTTGAGTGAGTTTGAGGCTAAAAAAATTAACTTCAAATTTCACATTAGATTAAATTAATATGCATATGTAAAGATACAGATAATAATTCATTTTTTTTTTTTAAAGGCACCAGTTACTAAAAAAGAGATACGATAAGTTGGTAAGGAAGCCAGATTATAGTAGGCGGCTTTATAGTGATATTTTTAAGGCCAGTGTCTCTTTAAGAGATTATTTCACCAATATTTAGTTAACTTACATTTATACTACATTTGATTCAAATAGCATTCTGAATTTAATTAAGATAACATAACTGTGCTTTTGTTTTATTCTGACATTTTACAAATCTTTTCAAATAGTCTTTTAATTTAGGAGAGGATAAAATAAAAACACGAATTTTTTTTCAGATGCCTCTTCCAATCTCAAGGTTTTGAGTGATTTTTGAATTTTTAAAGGAAGACAAAAGCAGCTTCACCTATACCCTAAACTCTATTAACAGCTCAACATTCATTGGGAAGGAATGTTAATCAATCTATCTAGAGATTATTCCCAAGTTGACCTCTTTGAAACATAATAATAACCTGATAAATGAGCAAATAAATGTCAGGAAATGATAGTTCCCTGTATGGGGTATTATCAATTGTTTCTTTTCTAGTTTAATAATCCCTTAACACAAAATGGCAAATTGGAAAGTATACCAGATGTGGCATAGAAACTCCTGGGTTCTACTCTTGGTGATTCATTATTTAACACTGAGGCCCTTGAACAAGTCAAATTTTCTGAATCTCAGTTTCTTCATCTGTGAAATGGAAGTACCAACTCTTGCCCATGGTAGCTATGATTGCTCTGTCCTGAGCATCCATTTCTAACTGCTTCTGTGTAGCCTTCTTGTCCAGCAGAAGCTAGAAAGCTGAAAATCCATATTTCCCAGGCTCCTTGCTGTTAAGACTTGAAAACAAGTTAGATCCTATCATTTAGAAGTATGTATTCATGATTTATACAATGAGAATGATAGGAGGCGCCCAGGTGGCTTAGTTGGTTGACTGTCCAACTCTTGGCTTCAGCTCAGGTCATGACCTCAGGGTCAGGAGATCGAGCCCCACGTTGGGCTCTATGCTCAGCAGGGAGTTTGCTTGAAATTCTTTCTCTCCTTCTCCCTTTGCCCCTACCCTGGCTCCCTCTCTCTCTCGAAAATTAAATTAAATTAAATTAAATTAAATTAAATTAAATCTTTTTAAAAAATGTAGGAGTGATATGGAAGCCATTTTCCTGAAGCTTTGGCTTTTTCTTTCAGAAAACAGATCTCATTTTCAGATCACAGTCGTAGTTGAATGTTCTTACTTAGTTCCAGTGGTCGCCTGTTAACTTTTACCTTTATATTTTGGCAGAATCAGCAGCCCTGCTGGTATTTCAGTTATGTAGTGTTCAGGGTCATTCCTAGAAGTCTAGCCTAGAGACTGTTCTTCTAAATTTCTAGCTATTTTGTAAACAAAATTTCTTGTATTAAACTCATTTCTCTTAATACACCTAAAGTGGTTCTATTTTTTTGTATTGAACCCTAAAGTCTTGTGAGGATCATATAGAATTTATCACATATTTTAAGGTTCATTGTTAAAGTGTTATAGGAGTATAAGAATTATTGTGGTTAACACATACAAGATTTTCCATGTTATTTGTCTAGTGCAATTTAACCAAAACACACTCTATAATATACCCCCTGAGGCTGTAAGAAATTAGATTGAAGTGGGTAACTCTTCACAGAGGGAAATGAATTACTGTATAACTAAGTCACATTAAGCTTTCTGCTTATGTTGGGGCTGTGGGGTCAGGATAGAGTGGCCTGGGGTACAGGAAGGTGGCCTTATGCTTTTTGAGTGAATTGGGGTCTGTTTACGCAGGAGCATTTGGTCCTGAGTGATTTCTTCCTCCCACACTCTATTCCTGATCTCAGCTCTATTTTATTTAGAATTTTTTGCAGCACTTGTGAATTAGAAGTTTCTAAAAGTCAGAGTACTGGACTATTTCTTGTTTTCCCCTGTTTCTTATAAGTGATGTCCCTCAGGAAACTTAAGGTTAGAGATTTTGCAATTGTAAAGGATCCAGCCAATCCCTAACATCGTTAGTTATTCCAAGATGCAATCCTGGTATATTTCCTACAAGAAATCAAATTACTCAGAAAATATGATGATTCTTGAACCATAACAGGAAAGTTATACGTGCTAAATCAGCACTCTGGGTCTCAATATTTCTGAGTTATGATAAGCTTGTCTCACTGTTACCATTCACTTCGTATAGCTGTGTTTAATATTTGTGGCTTTGGATTTGTGGTTAGTATCGTGAGTCAATTATAATTTTTTTCCTTATCCTTGGGGAAAATGAGATTTATAAACAGTGGACTGCTCTGATCAAACACAATCAATTTTGAAGAAAAGATGTTCTTGGTACTATTCTGAATTGATAAACATTTACTAAAAAACAAATGTCAGTTTTACATTGAAAAGTATGCACATTTTTTGCTGCCACATATCAAAATGATGTTGAAGAGGTTTTTGATTGCAGCACATGGTGGGAATTAGAAAGATAACACCTGGTGACTCTATTTAACTGGCCAGTGGCTTTAATATCTGGTGGCATAAAGCAGGATTTTACTTTATGGATTCTTTCTACTTTGCCTAATGAAACACATAATTGTACAAATTCTGATGTAGTCTGTGTTTCTCCTAGTGAGAGTTTTTCAAATCTAAGCTGAAACCATGTCTATGGATGAGGTGGACTTACATGATTCAGTGGTTTTCTCAACACTTTTGAAATATAAATTGTTACCCGGGTAAATTAAAAGATTGCTTGGACAGCTAACTGTGATTTAGATCACATTTTAAAAAGGGCTTCAGTATTTATCTATGAATGTAATAAATGCTGGACAAGGGTAAAACACTTCTCAACCTCTATTAATATTGATATATATCATCTGCGGGCTAATTTCTGTGTATCTGTGTCTCTACAATTGCATCTATGTTTATACAATAATATTTATAAATAATGTGTATATACACAGATACATATGTAGAAAGATGAGATTTGAAATAATGATGTACCATAATAACTTGCAATGTCAAACATTTCATTCTCTTTCTGTTTCTCAAGGCCATTGCCAATTTAGATGATGAGTTTTTATGGAGCAGGGAGGGGCTACTGGGACAAAGTGCATCTGTCAGGATGAAGAACTGAGGAGCTCCTTTATCTTCCCTTCCTCATGCATAGAGGGCTTTGAACCATGTTGAGTGTAGAGAGACAAGAATCGACTTTTAGATGAGAAAGAAAGAGGGAAAACCAGCCTGCTATTGTTTTGCTCCCCTGATCCTTTGTGCTGAATGCTAAATGGAAAAGAAAGATGGAAATATAAGAATCCCCAAGGGAGTGCGCAGGTACCCAAGGAAAGGAGATGGATGTTCTGTCTTCTGGCTGCATTCTAAAAGTGGTGGGTGGGCAGATGTGCCCCACACCATCCTGCATTGGGAATTCAAGGAAGATAGCCACCTGGTTCATTTAGATGTCTGAGGGGCCTCCTCCAACCGTCCCAGTCTCCAAGGTGTCGCCTGGTTCAAGAGTGACATGTCAGGGAGTTGCTCATGACAATGGACTAAAACATGGACTTCATGACGTACCTGGGGGAGCCAGTGAATGTGCGAGCTGGCAGCGCAAAGGAGGAGAGAGTAGCAGAGCAGCTGCATCTCTGAGATGTCATCCTTCCAGTCACTGCCTGCAGCCAAATGTGGCCCCCTCCAGAGCCTCTCCTGATGTGGCCAAGAAGTCACAGACTACAATGACACGGTCATGAGATACGGTCTCTACAGTAGGGAGAGGCAGCCATTTGCTGGCAGTGGAAATCAGGTGCTTGGTACTTGGGATAGTGAAAGCCAGAAGATGAGGTGGGAAAAAGTGTCTAGGATGCACTGCTGAACCAAACTAACTGATGTATACAATCTAAGTTGTCTATTAGATCACTGAATGGGGTAGAACTGTAATGCAGGAGCTAAATTAAATTGCCTGATATGAGTCTGACTGTTTGGAGATCTAGAATTAGGAAATAAAATCAGTTCAAGGAAAAAGAATTATGTTTTTAAACACCCAACTTTATAATTGTATAATACAGTCATGTTATTTGAATAACATATACTAATTGATTTTTTCTGAAAATGAGCTCATGCTATAAATGCACACAATCTTTGTTTGTATATGTGTCAATACTGTCATTTTTAATAGGGGTCTAATTCACACGTTTACATTCAGGTGAGGTCAAAGCTATTTTTCTTTAATGATTATTGCATTTTATATCATCTTTATATTTAACATATATAATATAAAATTATATAATATACTTATATTATACTAACATAATTATATAATATACTTATATATAATATAAAATTATATAATATATAATATACTAAGTATGTAAATATCATTTCTTGCTTAGAGTTGATTAATCTTAACTATAAGATTAGCACTCTTATATTGTACATTTTTTATTATTTATCAAAGTATAGTTACACACAATATTACATTAGTTCTAGGTATACAACATAGTGATTCGATAAGTCTATATTTGATGCTATATTCACCACAAGTGTACCTACCCTCTGTCACCGTACAATGGTATTACAGTACCATTGACTGTATTCTCTATGCTGTACCTATGACTTATTCATTCCATAATGAGAAGCCTGTATCTTCCACTCTCCTTCACTCACTTCATCCATTTCTCCCACCTCCCCCTCTCTGGCAACCATTAGTTTTTTCCCTGTATTTATGTATGTATGTATTTATGGGTGTGTTTCTGCCTTTTGTTCATTTGATTTTTGTTTTGTTTTTTAGATTTCAGAGATAAGGGAAATCATACAGTATTTGTCTTTCTCTGACTTATGTCACTTAGCATAATACTTCCTAGGTCCATCTGTGTTGTCATGATCTCATTTTTTTATGGCTGAGTAATATTCCATCGTGTGCATGTATGATATATACCTATTATATCTTTATCCGTGTATCTATTGATGGACATTTCAGTTGCTTCCATATCTTGTCTATTGTAAATGCTGGAGTAAGCATAGAGGTATGTATACCTTTATAAATTAGTGTTTTCATTTTCTTTGGGTAAATATCCAGTAGTAGAATTACTGGATCCTATGGTATTTCTATGGTTTTACTTTTAAATTTAATCTTTAATTTATTTCCAACTTAGTTTAGAGTAAGGATGGAGAGAAATCTACCTGGTTTCTTTCCACATTTCTCACTCATTGTGCCAACTCCATTTATTAAATTATTCATCTTTTCTATATCAGCTTGAAAATCAATCTTTATCTTCCATTTTTATATATTTGTGTTATTCTTGTTTTTTAAAGATTTTATTTATTTGACAGAGAGAGAGAGAGAGAGAGAGAGCCAGAGAGCACAGGTTGGGGGCAGCAGAGGGAGAGAGAGAAGCAGGCTCCCCACTAAGCCTGCTTTAAGCAAGCTCCCCACTAAGCAAGCTCACTAAGCAGGGAGCTTGATGTGGGGCTTGATTCCAGGACCCTGGAATCATGACCCGAGCCAAAGGCATACACTTGACTGACTGAGCCAGCCAGATGCCCCTATGTTATTCTTTATTTCAAAAGTACTATACTTTTAAAATTATGATAAATTTAGACTACATTTTAGAATCTGGAAGGAAAGTCATCCCTCATTATTCTTTCTCATAATTTTCCTGGTATCTAGTGAACTTTAGGAAAATTTTTGTCAATTCAATGAAAAAATATTAATATTCTGACTAAAACTGAGATAAATCTATAGCTTAATTTGGGGGAGAATTTGTATCTTTATAAAGATATTCCTTTCTATCCCATAATCTGCATGTTTTCCACATATTTATTTTGCTTATATGCATCTGAGTAAAATTTTATAATTTTCTTCAAGTAAGAGGTCTAATTTCTTATGAAGTTAGGTGGATAAATTCTTAAATGTTTTCCTATACTTTAGTACTTTTCACTTGAATTTCATTTTCGTATTTAATTGCATTAGCTGTCTGATTCAGAATAATCATGTACACATTATTTGTGGAGAAAATTATTATCTTTGGTAAACTAATACTGGCATTAATGGAGGTGCAAATAATCTTTAAGTGTGAAGATGGCTGGAAGAATTATGATTGATTTTTAACATACTACATCTTCCTATTCATGTTTTTAAGAGATTTTCTTTTAGGAGTAGATGTTAAATTTTATCAAATACTCTTTTTTAATGTATTGAAAATCATTTGAACTTTTTCTTATTTAAGTTGCTAAAAATACTTTATGAATAAATTTGTATATGGAACCTAAATATTCCTGAAATAAATACAAAGGATATTAACTTCGAATATATAGCTGGATTTGATTAGTTAATTCTTATTTAGAATTTTGACTGATTATATTCATTATTCACATTAAAGTAGGCCCTAGTTCTGCCATGGGATCAGAATTGGGTACGGTAAGGAAGATATGGGGAGAATTTCATTGTGTACTTTGGTGTTTTTGAAGGCACAGAAACAGGTGCCAGACTTTACTGTGGAAAATAGACTAGTAGAATTGCCAGTGTGTCAGAGTGAAGGAAATCTATACTTCTAGAGATTGTGAGGCTAAAATAGAGCTGTTGCTGGCCCATTGTGTGAATTAGGAAAAAATATCTCGTGCTCCAGGCACATATAGTCCCATTCTGGGGTGTACAGTTTGATGCCAAGGATGAGGGCTTCTCAATTGTAGAGAAGTGAACATAGTACACAATGTTTTGTGGCAGCTTTGGGCAAACATGCCAAGTTTTTATCAGGGCTAAGGAGACATTTCAGAAGAAAGCCCCACGAAAGATATTTTGTAAAGACCTCCGCAACTGTCTGCAAAGGGTAAGATAATCACCACAGAAGAGGAATGCTGGTTTGATAGAAAAAAAGAATGAAAAAAAAATTATACTTAGTGATACAAAGTTTGTCCGTAGCCTATGGATATGATTATGCAAGTTACATATGAAATTACCAGCCAATAGTTATAGAAAAAGAAACTAATTCTCGAAATAAAATGAAGACAAATGTATGCCACAGTGTGGGACAGGATATGGCATAGGAGAGGAAGGAAGGAAAGAAGGAAGGAAGGAAGGAAGGAAGGAAGGAAGGAAGGAAGGAAGGAAGGAAAGAAAGGAAGAAAGAAAGATAAAAGGAGGAAGGAAGAAAGAAATGCCCAAGGAGTGAATATGTCTCTTCCTATGTTCTAAGGACTCCCCATTCCCTTCCAATGGTAGTATTTTCTTGAATAGCCATTAACTTAGTTTTGTTCCAGGGAGGAAAAAAAAAAAAAAAAAAAAAAAAAAAAAGGTCTCTTGGTTTTTAAGTTAGTATGTGATTTACAACTGCCCTCTGTGTGTTCAAAGAAAAAAAAAGGCACAATATATTACATGGACACTCTGGAAGTCAACACTCCAAATTTGTTCCAGAGTATCTGATTTATGATAAAGCCTGTGGCACATTGATGCTGCATGACCCCATGTGAAGCTGCATTTGGTATTTGGACTGTGAGTAGAATTTCCTTCATTTCCAATAACATGAAACTCAGCAGTAAATCTTCACAAGATTATTGTAACTTGGACCAATTGGAAAGTATCCTTAGGGTTTCCTGAGCAGTGTAGTGGCAAAAATTTCAAATCTTAGGTGATAAATAGTAAAAGAAAACTCCCCCTATTTTCCTTCCTGAAAAATTCTATACAAATGAAATGATGCTTTTTACCTCAGTGTCTAGTCTTTGGATCTTTATACAACCACCAAGAAATAAATGTTTTATTAAATGTCTAGAGTCTTGAATTTAAGTGGCTAGAATATCACTAAAAATAGATTAGTATATGTTGCCTAGGTGCAAAACTTTATATCAGAGATGAAAGGGAGGCAGAAATCCCTAAACTGTTGTAACTTGAAAAATGAAACAAATTTAACCTACTGCAAATGGGCCATGTGGATGTAAGAAAGGACATATTAATCAAACCTTACCAATTAAGGAGCTGGTACTTCCCTATTAAACTCTGAGATGAATTTCAAAAGCGTGGCTTGATGGAATGGATATTTACGTTATTAAGATATCGTAGCAACGAATCTTTATTTGTTCTGAATGCTACATAGAGGTCAAGTTGAAAGTTCTCAGCTGATTACTATCATGACAATTAATAAAGATGATTTAGCTTGTCTGTTCGAACTCCTCTGAGAGCATCAGTATCTAGAGGTAGGAGATTCCAATGCTAAACAGTGATGTTTTCTGCTAAATACATGAGAGATAAATGAATTAAAGTATTGCTAATGATTCAACAAATAATTTCAAACTAATTTTGATTAATGTAAGATCTCTTAGAATTTGTGAAATTTGAAGCTAAGGTCCTACCATTGTCTGCAGTGATTTTCAATTGTACTCTCTAAAGATGATATATCTCGGGATGTTATTTTATTCCAGTTTTTGCTCTGATTACTATTGCTACTTTCTAAAGTGCTGCAGATTTGGAATTTGAGGCTATGTACTTATTATCACTTATATAAACAGCTTGTAATGCTATTAATTTGTACTTTTCTGTTTTTCAATTACCAAATTAGCATTTATGGAGCATCTGCTCTTGAAACCCTATTTTAGGCTTCTCCCCTAGTCTTCCACATATCAGAACTCTCTTACTCCTCAGATCAGTCACCTAGAAGTCCTCCTTGATTCTTCTCATTTTCTCACAACTCAGATGCAAACCATTAGCGAGTCCTATCTTCTGGCTCTACTTTGAAAGTACATTAAAAATCCAACCACTTCTCACTACCTCAACCCAAAGCACTCCCACCTCTTGCCTGGTCCATTGTAATATCTCCTGATTGATCACCCAGCTCCCATTTTTTTGCAACATTGCTAGTCTATTCGCTACATGGCAGCCACAGTAATCTTCTTAAAAGACAAATCAGATTATGTTACTCCCTTGCTCAAAACCTTCCATAAGCTTCTTGTCACATGAATATAAAATCTAAACTGGGGATCCCTGGGTGGCGCAGCGGTTTGGCGCCTGCCTTTGGCCCAGGGTGCGATCCTGGAGACCCGGGATCGAATCCCACGTCGGGTTCCCGGTACATGGAGCCTGCTTCTCCCTCTGCCTGTGTCTCTGCATCTCTCTCTCTCTCTCTGTGACTATCATAAATAAATTAAAAAAAAATCTAAACTGCTTATCACAGCCCAGATTGGACTTCCATGATCTTCTCTTTCTAACCTCATCTTCCTTTGCCCCTTATGCACTCAGGTTCAGCCACACCATCCTTCTGATGTTCTTGGAGCTCACAGGGCTCATTACCACCTCAGGGCCTTTGCATTTTTGTTCTCTCTGCCTAAAACATTCTTCTACCCAGATTTTTCAAGGTTTCCTTAATATATTCAGGTGTTTGCTTAAATGTTCCTTGGCCATTTCATCTTAAATAACCCTAATTTTTATTAGTTTTAATCCCTTAATATAATCCCTTATACATGTGTTTTTATAGCACTTTTCCAGCTAAAGTTTTCATATGTGTTTGTTTGCTTGTTTAATCTTTGCTTTGCCCTACCTCCCACATGCACATTCAGTATAGCTCCATGGGAGCAGAGACTTTATCTTGTTCTCTACTGTATATCCCGTGTCTCGCAGGGCAATTGACACAGCAGACACTCAAAACATCGGGTGAGTGAAGGTATGAATTGGTACAGTAAAAAGGAAGGATAAATGGTGATGGAAAGGAGTTAACTAAAAGTCAAGGTACTTGTTGCCAGGAGATTTCAGGTCTAATCAGAGGAGAAAACCCACACCTATGCAAAAGAATATAAAGCATTACGGATTGAATGCATAATATTCAAGTAAGGCAGAGCAAAGCAGGACAGTTTATTATGTATATTACATGGAGCCATCTGTCTCCCTCCTGTTTCTTTTGCATTTCTCCATACTGCCTCATATGGTCTCTGAACATAAATGTTGACTATGACTAATTGATTATTTTTAAAAATATGCAAGTATGAGTAGAAAGTAATATTGAAAGTAAAGCTAAAGTCAAGGCTTGAATTACTCTGAATTACCTGTGATTTTATTTTTCCATGCTTTATGACAAACATGCATGAATATGTATTGGCTTTTGTTTAGCTGCTGGATATATATCAGAACAAATTTTTATGGCGTGGTATAATATTTTCAAGATACTACAAGTTTAAAAATTTTTACTTAAAAAAATTTTCAATTCCCAGTGCTTTACTCTACTTTGCTGTATCTGTGATACTTATACATTTTGGGAAATTAAGTTATACACTTTCCTGGAGAATCAAGTTTGTTGTAACTTGACTATATTTGTAGAGTGTAAGTGAAGAACACATAATTTGCTAAATTGATCATTGATTCAGAAAATTGTTGCTCACTGACTTGGGCGTAAAAACTTGAATAAAGTTCCAACACTCAAGAAGCTACCATGCTGTCATTTGTTCACTTAATGTTTTCAAACAGTTGAGAACTGTTGGATTCCAAGCACTGTCCCAGGCCTTGGGTATGCAGCTGTGAACAAGGCTGTCAAGGTCCCTCTAGTTAGAGAACTTGAGGTTCTGGGAAATAGAAATTGTATAGATGCTGACAGATGTGATTTTATATAAAGGAGGAGAACAGCAGAGAATGGGAGCATATAATGAGGAAACAAACTTGAGCCTTCAGGGAAGGCTGAGGAATGGTATTGAGATTAGGCCCCGGAAGAAACTTTAGAGCAAAAGTAAGAGCAGGGGAGAAGGATGGACATGCAAACAAATCACCATAGTACAGTGTAATCAGAGCTTTGGTAAAAGAAAGGAAGTGAGTATAGGTTCTGCTGGTTGCATTGAAAAAAGAAAGATAAACAGTGTTGTTTGGCATCATCACAGCCTTGCACTAGAGGAGATGCTTGGGCCTCAGGAGTATGGATTTGCCAGATGGATAAGGGGGGGTAGGATTCAGCATGGGCACCATCTGAAGGTTGTAACACAGTAGGAGAAAGTAAACAGGTGACATGACCCAGCCTCACGAAAAGTGAACCGGTGGAGTGAATTGGCCTAGGGAGGCTGGCTGGAATTCTTTTTGTCCACATGCTTGGCACTCTGACATTCAGAAAGGCGATTAACACTTGGGAAGAGTGCAGGGCAATGTTCTGGGCTGATCTGGCTTGAGAGTTGCCTGCAGCTAATTTGTGGTATGACAAAGTGCCATGGTCACTGCAGACCAGCCATTGACCTGGTGGCCATGCTGGCTAAATAATGGGTACAATTACATAACAGAGGATGGTCTTCTCTTCTAGATAGCACTGTACCTGGCCCTGGACAAGAAAACAGAAACTGAGCTAAAAGCTTTTCAAAATGTTTGGGAAGTACCTAAATGAACAAATTGTATTGTATAAATGTGGATGATGTTGGTGTTATGTAAGTGAGGATTAGGTTTTTTTTAAACATAAGAAATAAACATAAACCATTAAATTTCCCTTCAAGAAAGATAGCTTAAAAAATTGGTTAATAATCTGTTCAGTACTAATAAAGTAGACAATCCTCAAGAGGTATATTTTTGGGGGGGCACCTGGATGGCTCAGTGATTGAGCATCTGCCTTTGGCTCAGGTTGTGATTCCAGGGTCCTGAGATCGAGTCCCATGTCGGGGTCCTGGTGGGGAGCCTGCTTCTCCCTCTGCCTGTGTCTCTGCCTCTCTCTGTGTCTCATGAACGAAATAATAAAGTCTTAAAAAAAAAAAGAGAGAGAGAGAGATTTTTTCACAAATAACAAAATACATATCTAGTATTGACATCCATTTTTGTGAACAAATACCGAATAGATTGAAGGAGAGAAATTCATGAAAACAACTTCAATTCTCTAAAGCAGTTTTTTGTTTTTCTTCAAGGATTTTATCTGCTTCAGAGAGAGTTGTTATTTTAAAGGGCTGTGATTTTCTCCGTGGTGCCCTGTTTTGAGAACATGGATTTACTTGGCTGTTCTATGCAATTGCTTGCCTTCTAGGGCTCTCTAAGTAACAGCATTTTTCATATATGCAAAAAGGAGGCAAGTGGGTTTGTGAAATGATGTCTTGTTTGATTAGCTGTATGAAAGCTGCCTTGTCATGAGAAGTCTTAATTGTAATAATTCTTGAGCAGAACTTAGCGATGTCTTTTCGGCAATGCTACTATTTAAGGCTTTGCTTGTGCCCTAGCCAAACAGATGTGTTTATTTACATGTCTGATCTAAACAGGAAGACAAAAGGGCTCTGCCCACAGCCTCGTACTTCCTCTAATACAGATAAAAGGGGAGGAGAGATGCAAGCAGTTGGGGATCATGGAAATGAGAGAGGGAATGAAGAAAAGCCCTGTAGGTATGAGTCAAACTGAGGCAGCTGTGCTTTCCCTCTGCGCTGAAACAGCTGCGTGGGGGCTGTAAAGAACCAGAGGAGAGCTAGCTGGTGGCACTGGCTTGGGGCGGGTGGTCTCCTTTCTCTTCCCTGAAAGGGCATAGATATATAATTGTCCTGCCTGTGCAAAGATGCTGCTGCTGGGGCACTTTGAATCCATGTCAGCCCAGGTGCCTCTAAACACAGAGTGTCACTGTTGCAGGCTGTGGCCGCATACCAAGGGACACTAAGACGCTGCTTACTCCTTAAATGTGGATGAAAAGCTTTGCAGGTAGAGAACCTGCAAATTTAGAGTAGATAAAATCAAGAAGTTAGAGTAATGAAGTAGACTTTAAAGGAATAAGCTGAGAGTGGTGGAACAGGGATGGGGGGGTGGTTTCTCATCCTAGGGAGGAGCAGGCTGGGGACTTGCGGATTGAGCCACATGTGGCAGCAGGAAAATGAAGAGTTCTATTTTCCTCCACTAAAATATTTTCTTTTCCTTCCCTTCCTTTTCCTTTCCTTTCCTCTTTCAATTTTATTTATTTGAGAGAGAGAGAAAGAGAGAGAGAGAGAGGAGCTGAGAGGAAAGGCAGAGGGAGAGGGAGAAGCAGGTTCTTTCCTGAGCAGGGAGCAGGATTTGGGGCTTGATCCCAGGACTCTGGGATTATGACCTGAGCTGAAGGTGGGCCCCTAACCACCTCCTAGAACAACTTTCTTAAAAATGTCCTACAGGGCACCAGGGTGGCTTTTGGTTGGTTGAGCACCTGATTCTTGATCTCAGCTTAGGTCTTGATCTCAGGGTTGTAAATTTGAGCCCCATGTTGGGCTCCACATTGGGCATGGAGGCTATTAAAAAAAAAAGTGTTCTGGATTGAGATTTTCCTCTTTTACTTCTTAATATCTTCCCTTCATTTGTAACAACATTATACAATAATGAAAACCTTAAGCAGAAAGCAAAATCCAATAATTATAGTACCAGAGATGGCTTTGGAATTTGTCCTGTTTCTACACAGTGAAGGAAAGGGTGACAGCAGTTGTCACTGTTTCTTGAAAAAATATATTAGGTTATTATTCCTTTAGTCATAGGTTAGAAAAGCAGGGTTAAAACCACACACACACACACACACACACACACACACACATACAACTACAGAAAAAAATGTATCCTGTAGCTTTGTCTGTGCAACTTATCTTTTGATTCTAATTTGGGGCTCCTTATCAAATTTTGTTCCCTGAAACTCATTGTTGCAGGAAGTAAGGGGATAACTTTACTAAAGAGAATTAAAAGCACCAATTTTAGTATGACTTTTATTTAAGGGCATTGATCCTATGTATTTAAATGGCACCAGAAGCCTACTCTGAATTGTAGAATAAGAGTCAGCTGAGGTTTTTTGTTTTGTTTTGTTTTGTTTTGTTTTGTTCTGTCTTTAATTGGATTGTTTACTTGCTAACATTAGGGCCAGGTTTTTCTGCTTAATTTTAAATATTTATGACATTATAGACAGTAAGAAAGGTAGGAGTACTCTGTACATTGGTGATGAGGCAGGGTTAAAAGCTGGAAAGTAAATATAACTTGTGCTTTTCATAACACACCTCGACAGGCCAAAGGCATGTTTGCGCATTGAATTGAATTGAATGGAACACGTGCTGTGGATTTCTGAATTTCCCCAAAAATTATGTGTGCATTTTCTATATACATGTGAGTATGAATGTGTTTATTTGTGTCACTGTTGAAAACTGAAGTGGAGCCTGATTTTATTTAATAAGAGGATCCTAAATACAGATTTTGGGGACTGGAGTGAAACTGCATATTCATAAAACTCTATTTCCATCAGTAACGAAAAATGATTGTCCTTATTTCCACTTTTCCTTGCTTGGTTTTTGGAAAGGAAAGGGCTTAAGAGTGAGTAGCAGGAGGTGACAGGGTCAGGCTTTGTTAGCCTTTATATTTTTCCAGTGGCGAGGCTGCAGCGCCTACCATTACAGTTCTCCCAAGTGTTTGCAGTCATGAGTCTAGTTAGATGTTTAGTCGGAATAGTGTTTTTTTCAGAGGAAGTGTAGTTAAAATATGCGTTGCCTTCAGTTCCACCATGTTTGTTTTTAGTGTAAAAGTTTGTTCAAATATAGTAGGTGCTTTCTTGGTAAGCAAAGCATTCTAACATCTGAACTGTCTTGGTCTTTGGCTCGCTGTTCTGTTTACCAGCTGTGTGTGCCAGAAGCTGCCACTGGTCTCCAGTGATGGGAGCACTAGCACCCTGTCTCTTACCTGGTTATTTTTACAGCACAATCTTGTCCTTAAAGATAGTTATACCCGCTGATTCTTAGGCGAATGGGCAAGTTACCAAACACTCTAAATTGAAAAAGGGGAGGGAATGGAAACAGTAGTAGAAAGAAGGCAATTGTCCTGTTTTGGGAACCTCTCACACAGTGCCCTGTGGTCATTTCAAATGTTTGCATTTGTGCAGAGAGTAAACTGGTCTTTCTCTACCGGAATGTAAAAACATGGTTAAGTAGAAGAGTAAACAGTTGGTTGCACTAGGCTCTATTTTTATTTCTGAATTAAAATGAAATTGGTTTTTATCGCATGTAAGGGCTCTTTTCATTTTATTTTTTAAATCAAGTATTTTGACTGCTCTGAGCATAAACTGGAGAGTTTATCAAGAGAGTAATGACCTGCTATCCTTGGTTTAAACAAAATAGACTCCTAGGAACAGTCATATAGGAAGATAACACTGCCTCCATGTTTTCCCCCTCATCTTAGATGATATGTTCAGTGGGAGTTCAGTAGAAAGGTGTAGAATTTCCTAGGTTGTCTATAAATTTGTTGATTTGATGTATTGGAAATGATAATTTACCTCTTCATCTCCGTTCTGGACTTTTTCTATTTAGCTCAGCAAGCTGGGTCCGTTTCATTTTCTTACCCTACACAAGTGAGAAAATAGATTTGGAAATTACCTGAGCACTCTGGGCTATTTCAAAGATCAAGAAAGAGAATTTGGTTTCCATTTCTCATGAGTGATATATAACATTTGGAAAGCAGGAAAATGATAATTGAATATGGACATAACTAATTAAAATATTATATTCAGGACTGAGATTGAAATGTAGCTAAGGAGAAAAATCCTACAGATGCTTAAAATCTGTGAGGCTTCTAAATTAGCTGAATCCCCAATGAATCTTCATTATTGACTAGAGGAAATTATGTGGTATTCTCTTTCTTTGTAAGGCTTGAAAATTTATTGAATTGATACTAAAAGCTTGCAGAAGGTAAGGGAACCTTCTCAGAGGCAATTATGCTGCATTTTGCTACTGAAATCTAAGTTTTTCCCATGTGTGACAGAATTTTAAATGAAACTAAGGAAAACAAAATGTTAAAATAGATCATCATAGTCTTGTTTAGAATTAGTGCATACTCACAGGGTTTGAGAATGGTAGTTGAATATAGATGTCTCCGAATATGGCTTATCTGCCAAATGACAGATGGTCCAGAGTCAGAAGAGAAAGGCTAAAGAAGATGTAGTCGAGGGTAAGGCTAGTTCTGGAAAGAGCTGAGCAGCTGTTTAGTGGTTGTATTAACACTGACCATTAGTACAGTCTCTTTTTCATTCTGCCACTTTCATTTGTTATTTTTTTCACTTCTGTGATGATTCAACAAGGCTATTTATTAGAAAGGATGATATCTGCATAAAGGTTCATTGAAAATATTCTGAAAGTTATAGGCTGAATTAAAGAGGTTTTTTTTTTTTGATTGAGGGATACTAATGCTTTGTATCACACATTAGTTAAAAAAACATTTGAAAATTGATTTTTTTATCCTTCAAAATACTGTGAAGACACGTCATTGTGTTTTTCTACTAGAATTCAATTAAAAGGGGCTCCAGAGAGATAAGGAAGCCAAAGAAACTTCATCATGTGGAGCTCATGAATTGTCAATTATGACCTTTTAATTTACCAAGTATTTATCTGTTTATTGTTTAAGTCCGCTTTATTGACTTAAACAACAAAATGCACTTTGTAAGTGCACATTAATGGACTTTGACAAATTTAACACCATCATCATCAAGATACAGAGCACGTCATCACCTTCAAAAGTTCTCTTATGTCCCTTCCCACTCAACCCATGCTACCTTGGTTTAGGTAACCACTGATTCGCTTCCTATATTAGAGTTTCATATTAAATGGAATCATACAGTATGTACACTTTTGTTTGTAGCTCCTTTCACTTGAAGTGCTATGTATATTCATTTAAGTTTTGTGTTTCAATAGATTATTTCTTTCCTATTGATGACTAGTATTTCATTGTATAAATATGCCACAATTTTTCTACCTTAAATTTTGAGTTGGTTTAGCCATTTGAATAAAGCTGTTTGAATGTTTGTTTGTAGTCTTTGTGGAGGCATATGTTTTTATTTCTCTTGGGTGAATCCCTAGAAGTAGAATTGTTGGGTTATATGGCAAGGCAAGTGCATACTTAGGTTTATTCTAAACTACTAAATTGTTTTCCCAAGAAACTGTATAATTTTACATTTCTTCCAGCAATATATGTGATTTCCAGCTATTCTATATTCTTGTCAAGACTTGGCATTGTCAGTTTTTTTTAAAATTGCCATTGAAATGGGTGTGCAGTGTTTGTGTAATTATACACAAAAACATATATGGTTCAAATCTTTGCCATTTTCGTATTGGCTTGTCTTATTGAGTTGGTCACAAGTCATTTTCAGATATATGTATTATGTGAATATTTTCTCCCAGTTAACTTGATTTATTTCTTAATAATGTTTTTTGAAGAGCGGAAATTTTATTTTCTTAAAGATTTATATATTTATTTGAGAGAGAAAGAGAGAACATGAGCAGGGAAGTGGGGGAGAGAGAGAGGGAGAAGCAGACTCCTCACAGAGCAGGGAGCTTGATGCAGGACTCAATCCAGGACCCTGGGATCATGACCTGAGCCGAAGGCAGACAATCAACTGAGTCACCCCGGTGCCCAAAGAGCAGAAATTTTAAATTTTGACAATGTTTATACATTTTTTCTTATATGGTTCATATTTTTGTGTTGAGATACTGATCTTAATTAATTCTACCACCATATGTACTCAGTGATCCAAAACAGAAACTTGATCATCCTTGACTCATCTCTTTTTTCACAGTATCTGTTGATCTTACCTTCTAAATATCTTCAGACTTTATCTACTTTCCTCAGTTCTGTTCATCTAGTCCAGACAATCATCCTCTCATGCCTGGATTGCTATAACAGTGTTCTTAGGTGATCTTTCAGAAATATTAACCTGAACACAATATTTGTTGCTTAAAACCCACCAGTGGATCCCTAGTGTTTTTAGAATAAAGTATAAACTTTTAAATATGGCTCCTAATGATCTGTATCTAACTTAACATTTCCAATTTCCTCTTTTCCCACTTTCTTTCTTTATCCCATCTCTATGTACAATGTTCAGCTCTTTATCTACAATGAACTATTATTATTTCCTTAACAACTCTAAGCTTTTTCTTCATCGCATATCTATTTTCTACTCACTTTACATGAGTCTAAGTAGGAATTCTTCCTTTTGGAGCCATTTCCTCACGGCCAGGCTGGATTATATGGCTCTGTCTGTGTTCTCCATTTAGCAGGGACTATAGATAGACAACTAATGAAGTGATGATATATTTCAAGAAAGTGGGATTAGTCTATGAAAAGGATCTGACAAAAAGAACACTTTCAGGTGGGGAGTATATTTTATGCTTCAAAATCATCCTTTATGATATATTTAAATTACTCCAGGACACACTCCATGCACTGCATTCCACACACTGAATCCAGAACAAGGATTATTAATGGTTTCAGTGGCCTCAACCAAGGCCAGTGGGTAAAGTGAGCAGAGGCCCTTAGGGGGCAGCAGAGGACCACATACCAAGAAAGTCATGGGCGGGGCAAGTGTGTAAGCAAAGGGACCTCTTTGTGTCACTAGCCAAGAGGATAAACTATTTGTCTTTCTTTTCCTCAATACTAAATAAGGATAGAAACTAATGGAGTTGAAGTGTAAAAACTCACAAATTCAAATGCCTACAGGGATGTGACAAGAAACAGACTTCAGGGAATGAGACCAGTGTAAGACAAAGTCTGATTAAGGGTCTGCTACCAACTCGAGAATACGTCCTTCACCTGGAAGCATATAAATGCCCACAAATGGATGAAACACGCTTTGTTAACCAATCAGCTTGCAACATTTTTGCACACATGCTGCAAATCTATCACCCTAGCGTGGCCGACTACACTGAGCCACATAAGGGAACTCCACTTGAAGATGGGAAAATCTCCCTGATATCAGCAGGGAGAGCTAGAATCAGGGTTAGAACAAAGAGGAAATGAGGACTGAGCTGAAGTCCTTGTGGAGTCAGTTAGGATTGTGTTTGATGATGATGTGAGGGAATGAATATTTATTAGACATCTATGTGTATTAAGAAATGCACACACAATATTAGAAGTAACAGTGTTGTTTATTGGGAACTTACATTGGATCGAGCACTTTATTGGGTATTTTACACAGTTTGATTCTCAGAACAACATGATGTTATAAGTATTATTTTTTCCCCCCATTTAACCAACAAGGAAATGGAGGCTTCAATTTGTTTGAAGTCAGGGCTGCCTGAGAGAGAAAGAGAGACAGAGAGAGAGAGAGACACAGAGACAGAGAATGAGTATAGGGGCAGACGTTTTTTCCTGGGCCCCTGTCTATTTAAACAATTTGAGGCATCTTAAATAACTTGGAAACAATCCACTAGCCAGGCTGCTCTAAACCAGGCTTTTCATGTGGCTCCTGAAGGAAATGTAAGAGTGGGAAACTTTTCTAGGTTCTTTAGTGGGTATAATGATTTAATTGACATAAGAAAGATTTACAGGAGAAAAATGTATGTATAAAAGCCCCATTAAAATATGAGACTCCCCAGATGTCAGGTACTTGAGGCTTATATACCATCCAGAATTAGGGAGAAAGAGGTAGAGTTCAGGGGCTTCAAAGGGGAGGAAGACAATTCACAGGAATATGAGAAAAGCAAATGTTTGGTGAACAAGGTTTGCCATGCCACACAGATAAGTTTTTCTGATATTAAAAAGTTATTTCTGGTAATAGGTCTCTTCTGGTACAGGCCTTCTTTCCAAATTCTTTTAGGCAGTGAAGCTGGGTGGGGGAGGGGCAGTTAATGTCTCTTCCTGAGTCTGCTGGGCCATGATTGTCTTCAGCCCAGAATAATCCACTTACCAAAGTGGCACATTTTGGGGTGATGTATTCTGCTCCCCCTTAAAAATAATAGGCATGAGTCCTGGGGCTCTTTGTGGCATTTAGTTAGCCCCCACATGTAAGAGATGGGATGAAGGTGTAGGTGTAGGGTTGGAAGGCCCCTGAAAGGGAGGAACAGGTTGGAGGTGGGTGGTCTGGTGGTAGGAGCTTCTGGTGAATAGAATCCATGTGGATTGGTCTGGGTATAGGGCACCCTTCCTGGAAGACTCTAGTTCCAGGCACTCTATTAGATATTTTAAGGAACAGTACAATTGATCCTTGCAAAACACAGGTTTGAATTTCACGGGCCTTCTATGTGCATTTTTTTTTTTTTTGATAAAATAGGTTACAGTTCTGTAAATTATTTTCTCTTCCTTATGATTTTCTTAATATTTTCTTTCCTCTAGCTTACTTTATAGTAAGAACACAGTGTTTAGTACATATAGCATACAAGTTTAGTACACGTGTGTTAATTGACTGCTTATGTTACTAGTATGGTTTCCTGTCAACAGTAGACTATTAGTAAGTAAGTTTTGAGGGATTCAAAAGTTATATTGGATTTTTGACTGCAAGGGGCAGTGGGCAGTGCCCCAACCTCTGCACTGTTCAGGGCCAGTTGTGCTCTGAAGAGTAAGGTTGCCTATGTGTGGCCCAGGGGAGGGGTCCTGTTTGCCGAGTTTAAGAGCAGCACTGCCCAAAATGACTTAGCTAGTAAGGATTACAATCCAAGTCTTTACCCAGAAGAGCATCATTCACAAGCCAGTGTTAGATTAAACTTTCAAGAAAGCAAAAATCATCCCAACTCTGCCTTTATTTTGTCTTCTGTCCTAGCCAGGACATTAGTAGGACCTATATAGTCTAACCACATTTTTCTTCTTTTTCTTCTCCTCTTCCTCCTCCTCCTCTTCTTCCTTCTTTTTCTGTCTCCTCCTTCTTCATCATCACCATTATTTTAAATTTATGATATATTGAGGATGGACAACTTTATAAAATATAATAAAAATGTCCCAGCAATATCAAACTTCTATAAAAGGTTTTAAATATTATCTTTTAGTTTCTTTACTGAGCCACACTGGTCTACACTCCCACTTTACATAGCCTTGGTCTAACCCAGTGTCAAGAATTTCTTCCATCCACTTAGGATTCCTAATTGTCATGTTTCTATAATTTGATATTGAAATAAATAAATGTATATATATGCCTGGCAAAGAATTCAACATGACAACTCATTAATCTACATCCAGGTAGGTGAGAGTTAGAGAACCTATGGACTTTGGATGGAACTGTCTATACTTTTTAATCTCTTTACTATTTAATTGAGACATTTTGAAGATTTTGGTTTAATATTTGTGATAGAGGTGATTAAGATCTATAAAGGATTGGAGACTGATAGGTTTCAGTGATTTATGTTTTAAAGTTTGACTTCTTATCCTCACACAAATCTCCAGATGTGGATCATTAACTTCATCACATACATATAAGAATATTTTTGTAGTTTTCATTTGAGTGACTTTTCCTGGTTATATCTGGTTGGATGGGGTATGAGATACCATTTATGGAAAAAGAAAATTAATGTTGTGGTGGATGTGTCTACCAGATTTTACATCTCTCCATTCATGTAATCATTTATATGAAACTTCCTTTAGTGGGCAACAACTCACAGTTGAGGGAGTTTGTCTATAATAAACCACTTGGCTTATGTTACATCAAATTACATCAGATCAATTTCCTTTATTTTTAATTCCTTCCACACCACATCAGAATTCTCCTTAAATGAGATGCCTGTAAACAGATCTGGCTCCTTGAGGGTGATAAAAAGGTATGAACATAAATCTCAAATTGTTTTTTGAGAAAGGAGATTTTTCTTTTATGAAAGAAGATTTTCCTTTTGTGAACGATCAATTGAGAAATGACAGAATGTAGAGCTAGATTTAAGGGAATATTTGAAGAGCAAAAAGTAAATATCCAAGATATAATATTTATAATTTTTGATAAATTAATGTATATATTTTTGAGCTTGAAAGCTTGGTAGGTCCTTATCTTAACTTTTGAAGGAAAAGATGCTGCTACTTCATAGAAAGTATAGAAAAACCATGTTTTATTTGGAAAAGAACTGAGTCTAAGTGAGCATTACAATATTGAAAGGCCTCCTGTGGGTATACCACTTTATAACACTGATTTTCTGCAAGCATATATCAGCTCACATTAATGGGCATATACATAGGTGTGCCATCTGTTACAGTTTTAGATGCCAGAAAACATTTCTATGGGTTTTTTTGAATCGTACTAGTTCAGAGACTGTGATACTTCATAAACTTGCTGACCAGACAAGAGCTTGAGTTTACCTCCTGATATATCATTTTATTTTTCCATTTCAAGCATTACCTGGAATCTTCCCATCCTTGAAATCTTTATAGGATTTATTACTTTATTTCTCATTTGGAATTTTCATTATATTTCCATTCATCTAATGATCTTTCTTGTGTATGTGTATTCTTTCTCCATATAATTATTGGACATAAAAACTATATGATAAGTCTGGGGGGTTGAATGGCTGAATCTACTTTTTTTTGGTCAGAGAAACAAATGTAATCACCCAGGTAATAAGGTAAAGTCTGAGAAAGATCAGATTATTTAAATTGATTTCCACCAAGGTAAAATTGTGCGGTAAAATACTACATTGGTGATTGAATGCGTAGAGTATGAAGTGACCGATTAGAAATTATAATTTTTGATGTCAAATGTTGACATGCACTTGATATGTATGGTAAAAGGAGAAAGATAAGGAAAGTCATATAGCTCAGTAACCCATGAAATCCTTAGGCTAGCAGACTTATCAAGACATATTAAATATTAAACAATTCTCAAATAATTTTTTTTCAGACAACTCAATGATCAACTCAGGAAAAGCAGCAAACATGAAAATTCTATGGCTGAGGCCATATTGCACATCCTTGGAGGACTGTTAACAAGAAGAAAAAAGAAAATCTGTGGTATGTGTGAATCAACTGATATTTTAAGCAAAAATGTTTTTCTTCTTTAGAAAACAAGGTCAATATATTAATGTTGATATTCATGCACATAAATGGGTCAGCTGATATTTAAAAAAATCTTTTTTGCTTTGTTTTGCTGTTTCCCTAAGGTCACTGACCAGACACTGGACAGGTAATATACTACGACTCTAAATATCTACAAAGGCAGTCTTATTTGTTCTACGTAGAAATTTCTGAGAAGGCCCTGAATCTGATAGAATATATACCATAGGGTAAGCATTCAGTTCATATGTGGTAACAATGATGGATTTGGGGCCAAATATATTTTGAGAACTGGAGTTTTATTAAGTACTTATTTCAGGCAAGATGCTAAGCATTCCACATAGATTTTTAAAAGTTCAATGTTAGACTAGTCCTATAAGATACACATGATTATCCTTTCAGAGATTACAACAAAACAAAATGGGGGGAAAGCCCAAAAAAAGAACCTGAGAGTTAGTGGTATTGGGCACCATTGCAGCTCTAAAGTGGAATCCTGGAATCCTGGTTTGAACTAAGGCATTCCTACCCTAGAGCTCACTCTCTTAGGCAATCACTCCATTATACTGCCTTGCCATCTAATGTTCCAGAGATGTGGTAATAGAATCGAAGAGGTAATTTAAAGGAAGGACTGACTTCCAGAAAGAGGGCTATCAAAGAAAATACACAGTGTGGAACATTTTGCTGTGGCAGCAGGAAGTCTTGATTTCACAGAATATGTCTTGTTAGATGCCAGTTTAATTAGCACCATCCTCTTGGGTCTCGATGTAGTTGTTAACTCTCTCTACCATGGGAATGACCTTGAAAATTGTATTTGTCTCATGCAGCTGGCAATGCGCTCTAACAAAATACTATATAGCAGGTAAGTTGCTTCCTACATGTTTTATGCCATTTTCAAAGCACAGAAATGAACCGAGTATGCTGAGAAGTAACGTGGTATAAGAAGGCAGGCAGATGGTTTCATTTAGCTGTAACCTAAGTGACATGTTCAATATCAAGATGTTTAAGTAGATATGCTTAGACTGATTCTCTGTCACAGTCTTTCCTCTTTATGAAACAGAGTGTGACTAGTTCTTAGGAGCCTACTAGAGAACAAGGAAATTTTAGTCAATGATTTATCATGGTGCTCATTTAAGAATGCAGTGGAGGCTCACCTTGTTGTCTGCCTGGAGCAGGGAATAGATTCTCCCTCTGTGTAACTGGCCTACTTTGCTGTTCCCCACACAGTCTTCAGCAGAGGTGTTATATGACTTCCAGAAGTTAAGGACCATGTTTGTCAGACACCAGGTGTGTACCTTAAATTATTTCTTATAGGTAGAAATTATTTCTTGTTGTTTGAAATATTTAGAGCTGCTATACAAAAGACTATAGAGTAATGCTATGTGCTTCATAGAAAAGTTTGGAAAAGTAAATTTCAGAATTCTTAAATTTTAGTTCGTTTCTAGCCATTGTCAAGCAGAGATCCGCCTCTTTAGTTTAGAATACCTCAGTAAGTATCCCCAAATTTTTATGATTTTCCTGTTTTTTACAGTCTAGGAATACTCTAGCAGATTTGACATTCACCAGAATTCTTCTTTCGATTTTTTTCCACCCAATTTATATATTTTGCTATATTTTACTCTGAACCGTTAATGCTCTCTAAATTGTAGGAATATTGTCTTTATCTTGCCCTCACCCTGTTATTTTTATTATTGCAGCTCACAAATTAGTTGTATAATGTGTTGACAGTTTAATTATTATTATTGTGCCTTAAAGGTTGGATTAAACCCAAGAGATCAGAATATTTAAAAAAGAAAAAGTCATTCTGAGCTTCTTGTTATCTTGTTTGCTCTGTCACAATGTGCACAGAGGCAGAACCATGCTAACTAGAATAGGATCAAAATCAGCCATGTCTGCAGAACAATTTCAGCTTTTGTGATATTTTAAATTTTATTTATTATTTTTATGCTGTAATAGCATCTGATGTTTTCTTTAGGAACAGGAAAAAAATCCATATATTTTTATCTTAAGCAGTAGCTGCCTTTCAGACCTATTTTTTTTTTATCAAATTTGTAGCATAGGTGTCAAACTAAATTGTTTTTTACTTCAACACTCCAATGTTTCGTATATTAGAGGTAACTTTCATGCACTAGAAGCTATTTCCTTCACTGACTTCTTCTCTTCCTGACAAGCATCTATCTCTTTACCACTTAGTGCCCACTGGTGAATTTTACTTGGTTTTGGATGAAGAGCTGGAAAAACCAATTATCTCAGCCTCACACATTTCCACGATCAGGGATCAGTTATGTGCTTTAATCGTGGTGTCATGTAATATCCATATTGCTTCTTGCTTTGAGCTGAATCGCTGCAACTATCTCACTTTGACTACTCTTGAAAATCTATTCACATCTGTCTGTTTTCATTGTCTAATTCCTGGGCATAGACGGCATATTGGTGACTGAGTAGTATGATGAAGGGAACATAAAAAATTTGGTATCAGAAAAAAAAAGTGGTTGTCAGAAAGTCTGACTTTAGTGTTGACTCTATCAGTTATTAGATGCCCATTTGATGCTGGGCATGATGCTGATCCTCTCTGAGCTCCATCAGCTTCAATGAAAAAATGTAGTTTATTAAAGTAATATTTTAAAGGATGTCTATATCATATATTTTATGTTATATATTCTATAGTTACATATAACTATATGTAAATATATTGTAATTATGTAACATGAATTATTACACGTTACACATATTATACGTTGTATATATTTATTTTTATTTTTTTTTTTTTCGTTGTATATGTTTTATATGTGATATATATTTTATTATATAGACCTTGTTTATCTTTTTAGTTTCATCCAAATTTGAGGTGCTTGATCCCATATGAGTTAGGGCATTCCGCTCCTTTGTTTTTTTGTTTGGTAGTCTCTGAAATCATTCCTCTTTTGCTATTAAAGCAGAGACAAGGAACGTCAGCAATCCCTTGTCTGATTAGTCACTGACCCTGACCTACCAGTTGGTATTAGAGAAAATATCTGCATCCCCAAAACTAGTAGTTTCCCCAGACTAAAGAGATTTTCACTTTAGATTCAAAATATTCCAAGAACAGCTTCTGAATATTGTGTTTAATATTTTGGTGATACAGGGATCCCTGGGTGTCACAGCGGTTTGGCGCCTGCCTTTGGCCCAGGGCAGATCCTGGAGACACGCGATCGAATCCCACGTCGGGCTCCCGGTGCATGGAGCCTGCTTCTCCCTCTGCCTGTGTCTCTGCCTCTCTTTCTCCCTGTGTGACTATCATAAATGAATAAAAAAAAATAAATTAAAAAAAAAGTATATTGGTGATACAGGTCTGAATGTCATATTGATACAATGACTAAAATATCCTGGTAGCCCCAGAAAGACAAAATTAATTATATATATCCTGTCAGCAAAGGCTCCATATTTTCCTTAGCTCTAGTAGGTTTGTAGGATTATGTCAGTCATAGCTGGGGTGAAAATAGGAAATGATGAAAAGTCCATTGCAGTAAAAGCATAGAATTATTTCTGGGTTGAGTTAAAAAAATTATCTGGGGAGGGATATGATTCTTTTGATTTTGAAAGCTCAATATTATGATGATAGTTTAAGTTTTATTTATTAACTATATCACCAACAAAGATAATTTTTTGACATATGAATATAAATATTAGCAAAGATTTTGATGAAATATTAGAAATGGGAAAATTATCACTATACAACTGAATGTAAAATTTCTTGAAAATGTATTTATAAAATACTTTGAGTTGATTAATAGTAAGGGAAATTTTAAGCATATCACTAGCCTAATAAACTATTTTATATTTAGTTCTTTTGTACTTCTTACCATACTTAAGATAAATATTTTTTTTATCTAGGTGTAATGTAATGATTTTGGTCCCTATTCCCTTCCCCCACAACAAACACACTGTCTTTGACTTAGAATAGCGTCTGTACTCATTTGTACTCAATAGTTGGACTGCTGAATTTCATAGATTGAGAAGTCTGACATGAAGCAAGTGGGTTTTAAATTTTACTGGCATCATGCAAAGGGAAGTCTTCTTTATCCACTTTTATGATTAGAAAAAAATCGAGGAAACAATGTGGATTGCTTGCAAGGAAGCAAGGAGTATTGATTGAAGACTAGAGACTTGGCTTTAGAGGACAAGTGAGATGTTCACTGAACTAATTTGAATAAAGGCTGTTGAAGGACTGAACTAGGGTAGTAAAGACCAAAGAGGCATTTTCGGTATAGACTGAATAAGATTTGAGAACAGATTTTTAGGGATTGAAGAGTTAGAGAAGTTGAGGAAAGCTCTGAAGTGTCTAGCTTGGGTGACTGGTTAATGGTGATGCTGTTAACTTGAGTAGGGAAAAAAGAATGAGTAAGCTGAAACCATCTGTTGAAAAATGAAGTGTGTGGGGCAGCCCCGGTGGCTCAGTGGTTTAGCGCCACCTTTAGCCGGGCATGATCCTGGGGACCCGGGATGGAGTCCCACATTGGGCTCCCTGCATGAAGCCTGTTTCTCCCTCTGCCTGTGTCTCTGCCTCTATCTCTCTCTCTGTCTCTCATGAATAGATAAAATCTATAAAAAATATTTTTTAAAAAGAAAAATGAAGTGTGTAAGGGTGAATTTAGGGGTTGAGAAAACTGGCAAAAATGTGGAATAGGCTCTCTGGTAAAAGAGATGGTAGTAAAAAAGATGAATAAAAATCATATTTAACCTCAATGAAGTCACAGCTGAGGCTAGAATGTCACTGATACTGACATTCAAGTTTTCAATGCCTCCTCATTGGCTACAACAGCGGTTTTCACTAATTTCCCATCCTGAAACGCAAGAGGGACAATATTCACATCTTAAATATAATCCAGTGAAGCTTTGGCATACACAAAACTGGGTTCATAAATGTAAAATCACCCATTAACTAGCTATAATTCCACCACTTTGTTACTAAGTATCTAAGTGAATGAATGTGATATTATAATAGCGATAACTTTATATGAGCTCTATTTTATTTTTTAGTAATTTTATTTCAGTTTTGATAGTTGTAACTATTCTTTGTGTAAATTACTTGTAATATGCCTCTCAACTAATCTTAACACTGAAATTTAGAACTAGTCTATATAAGATAATTGTCCAATTTGTTGGTCCAGCAAATGAGGCTCTCCACAATTAGACCCTCAAATTTTATTTTCCAAGATGGTTATTAGAATGCCTCTCACCCATATGGATTTCTAGAACTTTTTCACTTGAACTAGAGTTTATTTCTTCTTCCCTAGAATCTGAGCGTATTTATGATTTGCTGGCAACCAGTAGAATGCAGTAGAATCAACAATGCATGCCTTCTGAGGCTACATCAAAAAAAGAAAATGCAGCTTCCACATTGTTCATCAGAACATCAGTTTGGAACTCCAAGCCACCATATAAATAATCCCAACTGCCCTGAAGTTACCATGCTATAAAGAAGTCCAAACTAGTTTATAGGAAGAGAACACGGAGAAGCCCTAAGACCACATAAAGAAAAAGATGTTGGCTAGTCTCCAGCTGCAACAGCTGCCAGTATTCTCACTCTGGAGGGTCTGATTGTGATCATGTGAGAACTCAAATCATAACTATCCAGCTGAGCCTTTTCCAAATCCCTAATCTACAGAAACCATGGCAGACAATAAAATGATTTTGGGGGTTTTAAAATTTTGAGGCATTTGCTTCTCGACAGTATGTGCAATGTGCAATGTGCAATTTTCAATGCACGGAATTTTGGATCTGGAAGTAGGGTTCTATCAAAACACCAAAACTTGTGTCATTAGATTGGGGACAAGTTATCAGTAGATAGAAGGGGCTTGAGGAGACTGTGAAGGAAGCCTGAAAGGTCTTGAGCAGTGAAGCCAAAGGAACTCAGGAAGACTGTCAGAGGAGGGCTAAAGCAATGAGGAAGATGTTACTGAGTGCTGGGGAGAAGGATACCCTAGTTATATAATGAATGAAAATTAAAAGGACTCTTGCTTATGTTAGCATAGAAAAGGAGAAATACACCAAATGAACTTTCTGATGCAGCTAAGGATATTTCCAGGCATGCTCCTGAAGGTGCCACCAAGCCTCTTCTAGCTACTAATAATGAAATGAGAGAGGAGAGAAGTGTGTTAAAGAACACATTATTCAGTTTTAAAATGGAATTTAGAAGACATGTAAAATGTCTAGAAGGTTTTTTTCAGACAGTAAAGGATTCTCCAGGTAAGAAAGGATCTCAACACAAAGATCAAATCCAGGTTAGGAATAAGAACCTTTGTTAAGACCTTAGAATGATTTAAGACAGAGCAACATTAGAAACTTTTTCATGGACATGATGACTTCTATATATCTGAAGGGCATGCTTCATAGATCCTTTTAATTCAACACTAAGGCTTCCAAGACTCTTCAGGGTTTTATCTGACAGTTACAGGAAGGCCACAGTGGATCGAGGATTGTCTTGAGGAGATTATTGATACTACTTGGCCAATAGTAGCTCTCTTCAGACTGACCTCTTTATCCCTTTTAACAATCTCTGTTACTCTGAGAGTGTACTTGTTTTGACAACACCATGTCTCTGGCTCATTTTGAGTTGTCCCGCCTACATAGATTGAATCAATTGTTCCACAGGAAGACAGCTTCTAGTGGATTGAGTCTAGAAGCTACTGATTGAGTACTGTATACTTTGCCTTATATGAGCATTTGAGATAGGATAGGATAGGATGACAAAAGCTACAGGTTTCCTTTTTATCTTGCCAGAAACATTTTTTCCCCCAGAAGCCAGAATCTTTTCTTAAAAAATTGCATTGATATTTCTAATTCAAGTCTTTCTTTTATTTCTTACACTGCTAAAATGGCTTTCATTTTTTTCAATGCTACATTGCACCATCATACCAATTGTTATGTGTATAGATTAATCTTCATCTATCAGTAGATGCTTAGGTTGTTTTGATATCTTGGCTATCATAAATAATGCTGTGATAAACATAGGGATGCAAATATCTTTTTGAATTAGTGTTTTTGTTTTCTTTGGGTAAATACTGAGTAGTGGTATTTCTGGATTGTGTGGTATTTCTATTTTTAACTTTTTTGACAAAACTTCCTACTGGTTTCTACAGTGGTTGCATCAATTTACATTCCACCAGCAGTGCATGGGGGCTCCTTTTTCTCCACATCCTTAGCAACACTTGCTATTTCTTGTCTCTTTTGATAATAACCATTTTGCCAGGTGTGAGGTGATAGCTCATTGTGGGTCTGACTTGTATTTCCCTGATGATTAGTGGTGTTGAGCATATTTTCATGTCTCTGTCGGCTCTCTGTATGTCTTTGGAAAAATGTCTATTCAGGCCTTCTGCTCATTTTTAAAGCAGATTGTTTGTTTTAATGTTGAGTTGTATAGTCTTCAAAACAATATATTTTGGATATTAACCAAAATATCAGATATGTCATCTGTGAATAACTTCTCCCATGTAGTTGGCTGCCTTTTCACTTTGTTGATGGTTTCCTTTGCTCTGCAAAAGCTTGTTATTTTGCTGTAGTCTAAATAGTTTATTTTTGCTTTTGTTTCCCTTGCCTGAGGAAACATATCCATAAATGTATTTCTAAGGCCAATGTTCAAGAAATTACTGCCTATGTTTTCTTTTGGGAGTTTTATGGTTTCAGGTCTCACATGTAGGTCTTTAATCCATTTTGAGTTTATTTTGTGTATGGTGTAAGGAAGTAGTCCAATTTCATACATATGCATGTAACTGTCCAGTTTTCCCAAAACCATTTGTTGACGAGACTGTCTTTTCCCTATTGTGTATTCTTGCCTCCTTTGTTGTAGATTAATTAACCATATAGGCGTGAGTTTCCTTTTTCTTTCTTTCTTTCTTTCTTTCTTTCTTTCTTTCTTTCTTTCTTTCTTTCTTCCTTTTTCTTTCTTTCTTTCTCTTGTCTTATTCTTTTTCTTTTCAAGTGCATGTGTGTGGCAGGGAAGGGCAAAGGGAAAGGGAGAGAGAGGGTCTTAAGCAGGTCCCATACCCAGAGCAGAGCCTGATGTGGGGCTTAATCTTATGACCCTGAGATCATGACCTGAGCTGAAATTGAGAGTCAGATGCTTAACTGACTGCCCACCCAGGCATCCCAGTGTGTTTATTTGTAGGATCTCAATCCTGTTCCATTAATCTACATGTCTATTTTTGTGACAGTACCATACTATTTTGATTACTATACTTTTGTACTATATCTTAGAATCTGGAATTGTGATACCTCTAGCTTTGCTTTTCTTTCTCAAGGTTGCTTTGGCTTTTGGGGACCTTTTGTGGTTCCATACAAATTTTAAGAGTATTTGTTTTAGTTCTTTGAAAAATAGTATTGGTATTTTGATAAAGATTGCATTGAATCTGTACACTGCTCTGGGTTTTCTCAGCACACTGAACTTCCAGCAGTTCAAAAATTATAATTCATATTTTTCTACCTTAGCACTGGTTCCCACAACAATATCCACTTATGTGTTTCTCTTCCAGTAAGCAGTGACTCCCTGTAGTCACATGTCTCTCTCTAAACTATGGGATGGTGGCTTGCCTTGTGTCCTCTGCTGTCTTAGGGATCTGAGAAGAGTTTGTTAATTTTTCAATCTGTTCAATTTTTTATTCATTGGGATGGAATCCTGACTTCTAAGCTCCTTATATGTGGAACTAGAAGCTGGAAAGTTAAAAAAAAATCAGTCTTGTTATTGGATCAAAAGTTTAGGATTTATTGAATATTGCATTTGATTAACTGCAGCATCAAATTTCAGTTACTGTCTTTGAATACTGAATCCTTCATACATTGCTATTATCTCATTTTCTTTAATTTTCTCTCTTATTTGTCTTTCTTTCCTTATTGTACTGATTTTTTTGACAATATCTATACTGGTAAAAAAAAAAACGCATTTCTGATTTGAGTGAAAATCTTTGTCTCTTCTATCAAGCAAAGGGCTATTGTTTGTGTTGTAGGAAATCTGCTTGAGTATGCTATGGATTTGTAAAGGCAAATTGAATGATTAGCATTTGAAAGGAGTACCTGTAAATTTTTAAACTAATCTAGATAGTTGGTGATGGTTAATTTACCTCAGTACTACTTAGAAGAACAGAGGGCTGTGTGTCGCAAGACCTTAATGCATTTCACACACACATATATATATATATATATATATATATATATATATTTTTTTTTTTTTTTTTTTTTTTAGTAGGGTAAATTAGCTTTTATTTCTAAAGGTACAACTGAACTTGCATTCTTTTGTGTAGAAATATTTTAATGTGTTACATAAACAAACATTGATCAGATTTTCCACTGGCATCAATTATATATAATTCAGGGTACATGTATATTAATTAAAATATCCCTTAAGTAGAACTCTAAAGATGCTACTATAAAAATAAATGCAGAGAGAGAACATTCTTAGGAGGATGGTTTCCAGCCTTATGGTCTTTGAGAAAAAGTATAATTTATACTTTTTTTAAAAGATTTTATTTATCTATTAATGAGAGACCCAGAGAGAGAGAGAGAGAGAGAGGGGCAGAGGGAGAAGGAGGTTCCAAGCAAGGAGTCCAACATGGGACTCGATCCCCAGGACTCCAGGATCACGCCCTAAACCACTGAACCACCCAGGGATCCCCTAATTTATACTTTAAAGACCCTCTTCTATGATGAATACAGGGACAGAATTCCTGCTTTGTTTTAGTTTGTAATTTTAAATATTTTGTATGTTGAGTGTGAAAGGTAAAGTAAAGGAATGAAAGTTACCAAATTATGAGTCCTCTTGTTTCAGGGAGAATCACTTTGACTAGAGTGAGATCTCTGAAGACAGAGTATTTTGAAAACAACTGTGTGTAGAGGTGAGGAGGGAAGCACATAGTAGGAACTTGCCATTTTTTCCCCAATATGTTATAATTTGTCAGACTGTCATTTTACCTAAAACTATTTTGTACTTTGCAGAAAGAAAAGATGGATGATTATATGTGTTGTTTATAGGCTAGGCATTATGAAATGAAAGAATGTTTATGAAGTGCTGTTTACTCATTTAAATCTTTAGTGCCAGCACAGAGGAAAAGCAGCCAACAAAATGAGTAGCTCTGCAAGGTGCGCAAGCATACCATGACCATATGTATGGCTTCTTTCTGTGCCTTTCCTGTGTATCCTCCTTGATAAAGCAATTCTTTGTCTCTATGTTGGTGAGGAAGGGATGGAAAAAAAAAAAAAGTACCCATTGATTTTGTTAAAAGTCAATGATAAGTTTTTAAAAATTCAAAGGTAACACTTGAATTAATTTAATTTCATTGAGTCTGACTACCTTTTCTCTCCCTATTCTTAAGAAAAGGTTTACTGCTGTTGTTTTCCTAATGTTTAAAGGCGAGGGTTGCTGACCCCAGAGGACTGGTCTCCCATCAACATTAGTTAGACATAGCTCTCATCGGTCTGTCATGGCACCCTGGAGTTTCCCTGACACTCCATGTTCTTATGCCCTGTTTCCCTTTTGGGTCTCTGGCTGTGTGGCGTGGGTGGCACCTGTCAGAGATCTGGCTGGGCTGCCTAGGTGCTGTCACGTTTCCTGGCTGCACTGTCTAGGGAGACAGATTCGGGAGGAACAGAATACACTGGAACTTTTATGTATTGTGAGGGTGGTTGTCAAACATGAATCATCAATGGAGATTTAGTGCATCAGGGACTAAAATAAACAGAAAATAAGTAACTCTTTTATCCTTTCAGCTAAGAAGCATTTGCATAAATAGACTAATTAGTAATGTGAAAATTATTTTTTGAGTACCTCATATATGCAAGATGCAATTCCAGGTCTAGTGAAAGATATGAAAAGAATAAGATACAGAACCTCTGCTCAAGAAATGTATATAAGCTTATAGTGGAAAGAAGAATTATGTGATTTGACCATATTCTAAGGTATAAATTGTCACATAGGGAGTCTGAGATATCTCATAGGGAAAGGTATCATAATTTTCTTGAGGTTTTTCCTCTTTTAGGTTGTTTAATTATAGTAAAAGGAGAGATAACTCAAATTGGCTTAGAGAAGAAGATAATTTTTTGGTTCAAGTAACTGAGACGTCCAGAGATGAATGAGAAGGCTTGCAAGCCTGCCTTCATCAGGGCTTCACACTTCTGTGATTCTTTCACATTCTTATAAAGAATATATAAGGGATACATAAAATCATTGCACACATAGAGTAAGTAGCTAATATATGGTTTAAAAAAAGCTACTATCAATATTTTTATAAGTAAAAACATATTTAGTGCAAAATTTTTAATATTCATGACTACTAGCTCTAGTGATCATTAACATTTATTTTAAGTTGTTGGAGCCATGTAGTATTGAGAAGTTTTGAAATCCTAGAAGTTTTATATTAAAAAAGAAAACAACGTTTAGTGAGTCAACTGTTACTAATAATATCCATATTAAAAAAAGCATGCACATATTTGCTTTTTAGAGGATGTTTATATAAATATTCTTAACATTTTATTAATTTTTATCAATAACTAAATATTAATGAATCATCTTAACAATAAGGTAAGTAAATACTTTGGTAGTAAGATTGGGAATGGAGTTTATAGGAATATTTTTAGTATTTTAGATGACTTATGCCATTGTGAAAAGACATATGGTTTCTTTTTGTAAGTAGCAATAGTTCTGTTTCTTATTAGTATTTTGGAAACTTATTGTATTTAAGAATCATTTGGAGAGGGGCACCTGGGTGGCCCAGTCAACTGGGCATTTCGGCTCAGGTCATGATCTTGGGGTCCTGGGATTGAGTCCCATGTTGGGCTCCCTGCTCTGTGAGGATCCTGATTTTCCCTCTCCCTCTACTCCTGCCCCCTGCTTGTGCTGGTTGCTCTCTCCCTCTCTCAAATAAATTTAAAATACCTTAAAAAAATAATTTGGAGAGATCAGAAAGGGAAACTGGATTGGGAGATATTGTCTTCAAACAAACTGAGAATGAAAATAATATGACAGTATCACCTAAAGCCCAGTCTCCTTATGAAATGTCCATGAGCTTTAAGTCTAACAGTTATTCAGGATCAAATGTGTAATCTACCACGGCTGTGTGTCTCTGGACCAGTCATTTTCCCATCTCTATTCCCAAATTACAATTTGTGCAACTCAGGTTGAGGTAAATCACTGACTTGAACAGTCTTTGATTCTGTGACCTACCATTCCTAATATGACCTACCATTCCCTATATATTTTTCCCAGGACACCATGCCAGTATCAGAGTTTCACAAATTGCTGGCAAAGGCCCCAGAACTCTCCCTTAAGAAATGTTTCTATCTTTTCTCTTTCTGTTCACTTTAACCACCATCATATTCAATAGGATTTCACCTTTATTTTCAAAGGTAATTGATCTTGATTGAATCTTGGTTCTACCTCTTTATTTTGTCCTATTTGGACTAAACTGTCCAACTTTTGGCTATATACTTGGTGCTAATTTTCATAATTACCACTCAGACTGTGATTGCAGCCTCAGCTAAAGGTTCTGGGTCTAGTGTTGACCTAGTAGGGTGTCCAGGACAGTACCAGAATCGAGGATGTGAAGTTCATTATCTATGGCATCATTAAGGTTTTGTTTTTTCATTTGATAAATAACATTAATAATAATTATTACTGTAATTGCAACAATGTTTTCTATTTCTAGGCTGTTTTATAATTTACAAAGCACTGTCACAAATTTTCCTATAAAAATACTGTGATTATATTAAAAACATTTTCCTTATCTTACAGAATTTGAATGATAACTATAAAAACAAAATTCGTGAGATAGATATCCTGCTCAAGATCCCATAAGTTAATAAATGGTGAATTTAGGAATCCAATTGTTTTTTAAAGATAGTATTTCTAATTTATAACTATCTAAGTAGTTATGCACATGTGCAACCATCTGATAATGTTACTTTTCCTAAGACTTGCTTTCTGTGTGTGTGTGTGTGTGTGTGTGCGCGCGTGCGTGTGTGTGATATGTGGTATGTTGAATTTGGAAAAGGAAAAGCAATGAAATTCATTCAAGTCATATATTGGAGTTAGGAAAGTTACATAGATTTTGTTGTATAAATTAAAGTCCCGATATAAATAATTTTATAATTCAGCATATAAAACAAATGCTTAAAGCAAACTATTGAGAAAAAAGCATAATGCTTATTTGCAACACATATTTAATGTTTTACTTTCAGAAATGACATACCCAAAAGAATGCCTTCAGGATAAAAAATAGGGATAAATTGGCCCATTCACCAATTATAATTATTGTCTAGCTGGAGCATACTATCAAAGGAGAAAGACAGGCATGAGCTCCTAGTCTAGGGGAAGATCTATTTTTTTTTTTTATTTGTGTAGTTCTCGCAATTTACAAAGACTTTCTTTATATTTTATTATACATATTTCTAATTATAATCTGTGTAGTAGAATTTGTAATCTCCATTTTACAGAAGTAGCAATGGAACAGTTGATAAATTTAGTGATTTGACCACAGTCACAGTTAATAGGAAAGATTGATGCAGAGGAAAAGGTCATGTTATTCATTAAATCATCTAAATCCTAAATCACATCCTCAGTCCTTGACCTATGAAATTTTCCAAGTTCAGATTT
Source organism: Vulpes lagopus (assembly GCF_018345385.1). Classification (NCBI taxonomy): domain Eukaryota; kingdom Metazoa; phylum Chordata; class Mammalia; order Carnivora; family Canidae; genus Vulpes; species Vulpes lagopus. Next base: position 116,889,629 of record NC_054825.1, read on the forward strand.
CCTCTGCTTTCTTTGAGGTTTAAGTAGCCATTCCCTAACTATGTAGAAATATTTTAGAGAAGTCAGGCAGATGTCTATTTCTACAAACACTTGAATACATGTGAGATTTTAGCCTGAGGATGATCAACTATTACATGGCACAGTATTTAAGAAACATTCGATGAAAACATTCAATTTTTTGTTTGTACCCAGGAATATAAAATTAAATTAATGTAGGAGAAATGAGAATCAGGAACATATAGAACGTATGGAGTAAACAATGTACTTTAGAGAAATACTAGGATTTTTTTTCCCATGAATTTCCAGAAGACTTTAATTAACCTCATATGGTTAGCACATTATAATAGTTGACTTCTTTAAGTTATAGTGAATTTTGCTTTGGATTTGGATTACAGTTTACCTTGCTTTTTACTTTTTCTTTTTTTTAAGTTTTTATTTAAATTCTAGTTAGTTAACATACAGTGTAATATTGGTTTCAGGAGTAAAATTAGTGATTTATCAGTTACATAGAAAACCCAGTGCTCAACCCAACTAGTGCCCTCCTTAATACCCATCACCCATTTAGCCCATCCCCTTCCACCTCACTTTCAGCAACTCTCATTTTGTTCTCTGTAGTTGGTAGTCTTTTCTGGTTTCCTGCCTTTTTTTTCCTTCCTTCCTCTATATTCATCTGATTTGTTTCTTAAATTCCACATATGAGTAAAATCATATGATTTTTGTCTTTCTCTGACTTATTTTGCTTAGCATAATACATTCTAGCTCCATCCATGTCATTGCAAGTGACAAAATGTATTTTTTATGGCTGAATAATATTCCATTGTATGTATCTTCTTTATCCATCCATCAATTGATGGAAACTTGGGCTCTTTTCATAGCTTGGCTCTTTTTAATAGTGCTGCTATAAACATTGCAGTGCATGTGCTCCTTCAAATCAATGTTTTTGTATCCTTTGGGTAAATACCTAGTAGTATTATTGCTGGGTTGTACAGTAGTTCCATTTTTAACTTTTTGAGGAAACTCCATCTTGTTTTCTAGAGTGGCTGCACTAGTTTGCACTCCCACCAGCAGTTTAAGAGGGTTCCTTCTTTGGATGCTCTCCACCATCTGTTGTTTCTTGTGTTGTTAATTTAGGCATTCTGACCTGATGTGAGGTGGTATCTTATTGTGGATTTGATTTGTATTTCCCTGATGATGAGTGATGCTGAGCATGTTTTCATGTGTCTGTTGGCCATCTGGATGTCTTCTTTGGAGAAATGTCTATTCATATCATGTCTTCTGCCCATTTCTTAACTGGATTATTTGTTGTTTGGGTGTTGAGTTTGATTTGTCATATTGGTTCTCCTTTCTGTCACACTGTCCACTTTTTCAAACACTAGAAACCTATGCCTCATTTATAAACATAAAATATAAAATTCTTTTTCCTGTAATTTGACATTACTTTAAGTAACCCAACACCAAAAATTCCCAAGCAGACTAAGGTCTCTATATGGGGAATGAAAATTCAGAGATCTGCTCTTATTGGTTGCTGATTCAGGCTGCTAAGACTTCACAGAAGTGGTTGTAACATTAATAGTAAGGAAGAGGCAGGAGGAAAACTAGGAAAATTGTTATAATAATATAAGATGGATTGTTTTTACATTTTTTGGAGGGGTGTTGAGGTGATCTTTTATCAACTTTGGGAAAATATATTCCTTTGAACTAGGTTTGGAAATTTTAGCGCATGTTTCCATGGTACCAGAATACCTCAAGTCACCAGTGATGTTTCCTGATAGTTTGTAAAGCAGCATTTGAGGGTATTATTAACTATACAAAAATCATCTCTGCCACAGGAAACAGACATTTGGGAAGATGAAGTCACGGGGTATTTAAGAATAGGGAATGAAGAAAAAGGAACATAAGTGGTTTACATTTCAGAAATGGTGTAAGGCTATGATGGTATAAAGGAGCAGGATGATGTAAAGAGGAAGGGTGAAGGCACTGTGTGTCAGGAAGGGTGAAGGCACTGTGATAAAGAGTTTAGGCCATCAAGGAGATTGGTTTATAGAGTAAGGAACTGAAGTAGTTCCTTTAGGAACTGCCTCCTTTTAGGGACAAAGCTCATTCCTCTTGTTGCATTGAGTGAGGAATGGGCATCAATAACCATCCTTGGTGAAACAAACTGCCTCTTTTCTCTGGCACTAATGTGCCACTTAACAAGAGGGCCCAGGAGCCTTATTTCTAGGCCCCGTGCATGGGACCATGAGTATAGTCAAATAACTCAAATGACAGCAGTGCCGAAAAGGTGCTGCTTCCTGTCATGTCCATCTGCATAGTTCATTTCACTCTGCCCATTAACATTTCTCCCTTGTTCAGAGCAATGATGTTGCATAAAACTGAGTCATTATGTAAAAGCTGTATGCTGCTGTGCTGATAATTAGAAACTTCCAACTTTCTGTGGCTCAGTGGAACTAAGTGGGCCTGCTGGCATTTAGCGGTATAACACATTTGCTTTAGAAGAAAGGTACATTTAAGGTGAGTTTGGGAGCTTGCTTATGTCCTTTGACGTGTAGTTTCCTGTGTTAATTGTGTAGAGGCTGGCCACTCCAAATTGGAAATTACAGGGGTAACTCTGGGAACCAACTAGTATAAAATAATGTGACACCTAGTTTATAAAAAATGACCGATCTATATTTAAAGCCTTATACTCTATCAAATACTTTATTAAAAGTTTTAATTCTTGCCTTTAAAGAGATTATATTTGTTACGTTTGTTAATGAAACAATCTTACAGATGGTTATAAGGCAGACTATGTTTCATATATAAAAGAAACAGATATAAGCAAAATGTCATAGAAGTTCTTAGAAAAGCAATAAATCAGGAAAAGCTTTGTGCAGGAGGTGTTATTTAAGATGGGCATTGAGAAGCAGTTGATCTGAGAATGAAACTTACCATTGTAGGCTGAAAATTAAAAAAAAAAAACCCTGGGTGTAGAAAATTGCACAGTGACCTTGGAGAATAGGAAATACTTCACTTGTTCTAGAGTTGGGAATATCAGTTTAGTATATATATACTAGGACATATATTTTTGAACTTTATCGACAACCAATGTAGACTGTCTGGAGATGAAACAAAATAGTCTTTTTCTCTCTTTCCTTTAACTTCTTAGGTTTGGAGTCCATCTGAGCATAGGTTATATATAGGGGAATATCAAGAGATAAGATTGGAATTTAGGTAGGTGGGAGACATGCTGTGAAGGGTTTTTTTCCCCCCTAATAAACTATTATTAAGCAACCACTGAAAGTTCCTGATATGAATTGTAATGTACTTGTATACTGTAATATACTTGCACATTAGGGGATGCAAAGATGATAAAGATAAGAGTCTCTTCACTCTGAAGGCTCATAGTCTCATAAGGAAAGTAAATAATGATAATTAAATGCAGAGTGTGACATGTGGGAATATCAGAGAGTATTCTATGATTCAAGTATGAACAAAACATTTCCTTTTTTTTAAATAAAGATTTTATTTGTTTGTTTGAGAGAAAGAGAGGGAGAGCTAGGGGAAGAGCAGAGGGAGAGGGACAAGCAGACTCCACACTTAGTGCGGAGCAGACATGGGCTGGATCTCATGACCCTGAAATCATGGCCTAAGCTGAAATCAAGAGTTGGATGCTTAACCAACTGAGCCACCCAGGTGCCCTTTCAGGTATGAATCCAACATTTTCCTGCTCTCACTCATTTGAGCCTGCTCAACCCCTCCATAGCTGAATGATAGTACAGTTGAACAAATGGAAGTACTTTGAAAAATGACAGGCACTACAAGATTTTTTCTATAATGGATTTGTTTTTATATATATATATTTTATTTATTTATTCATGAGAGACACAGAGCATGCACTTGAGAGGCAGTGACAGGCAGGGGGAGAAGCAGGTTCCATGCAGGGAGCCTGACATGGTACTCGATCCCGGGTCTCCAGGATCACAACCTGGGCTGAAGGCGGCACTAAACCGCTGAGCCACCCGGGCTGCCCTCCAAAATGGATTTGAAAATAACAGAAAGTGTAGGACTCAGACCAATTAAAAGGTTAGTTATTACAGAAATGTAGGTGAAATGCTTAAATTTTGTTTCAAGTAGTAGCTATCAATGAACAATTCCAACAAAGAACAGGAAAAAGGTTATTGTTATAGTGTAAATGGGATGGTATTGAAAAATTATTGATGACTTAGCTAAATTTCTGAATAAGAGCTGAAATATGCAATCTGAGCTTCATGGATCTCAAGTAAATACTTGCTGAACTTGCACAGGAAAAGGAAAAAGAGCAACCTTTTCAGTATGGTGTCTGGGCATCTGAATTCAACAGATTGATTACATAGTAGTAACCTAGAGAAATGAGGTTTCAGATTCAATCTCTTTACATGTCTTTTATCTTTGATTCGTTCCATTCTTAAACACTGATTTCCAAGCACAGGCAACTGTCTTTAACGTGGATTGCAGTAGTAATGAGAACATGAGAGAATCAGCACATATCCATCTGCGCTCTGGGAAAAAAATTCCAAATCCGTGGACCAGTTATGTTATATTACTTTCCAGAGGACAGCCCAATGAATGGTACTCTTGGTATAAAAGCTCCCATCTTCATTTCATGTTGAACACAGACCCAGATTATGAGTGTAATATTTTTACTGTGCTTATCTATATAGAAAATACTTCCCTATGTGTTGTCCTTCAATTACCATAGACCAAGGGGCTGGACAGACTCAAACGATGGCAATTAAATATTTGTTTCATACAGGAAGTATAGCAGGAATTTCTCTGATACTCCTACGTATCACACTTTGCCTTATATTATGATTATTTATGTGTTTATTTGTCTCAGCAGGATGAGTCAAGTGAAGAGATATTATTCATCTTTGCACCCCCTAAAATATATAGTGTTTTTCAGTGTTGATTTTTAATAAATATTTGTTGATATAAACAGAATTATATTTACAAATTATTTAGTCATTGTTGAAAATTGGCAAAGATGTCCAGAGTCTGGTTCTCTACAGAGAAGTTAGGATGACCAGCGTCTCCTAAGAACTTTTAATACTTATAATGATTCTAGAAGATAGGCATTATCATTATTACCATTTACCAATATGGAAACTGAGGTATAAAGAGATTAAGCAGCTCTACTGTTATGCAGGTAGAAAATAACATAGCCAAGATGCATACTTCTATGATACCAGGGGCTAGGCTCTTAACCACTCTACTTATGCTCATGTTGGTTCTATCTGCATGTCTTTCGTAACTGTAAAAAACCATTATACTGTGAGCTCTATGGATTATGGAAGCTCCATGTGTTATCTGATTGCCATCACAAAGCAACTGTGGAAGTTTAGCAAGGCAAGTATCATCTTTATACTATCAGTCAAGAAACTGAAGCTTAGAGAGGTTGTGATTTTCCCCAGACCCATAGAGTTCATAACTGGAAGGGCTTGCACTAGGATCATGCTCATATAATTCTTGGTCAATGTAGTTTCCTTATTTGTATTCTGGGGATAATAACACCTACATTGCCATATTGTGTGAGTAATCAAAGTAAAATACCTTACCACAAAACATACATGCAATAATTGTTTTCTTCCCAACCGTGTGTGTGTATGTGTGTGTGGGGGTGTGGGTGTGTGTGTGTGGGTGTGTGAGTGTATATGTACACACATATACATATTGTATTACATCATAACTAATATTGATATCATCTCTCAAAACAAAAGCATATTTCTCTCTCAAGATTGGGTTTAGAATTCTGTAATATTTCTACTTTGATAAAAGTTAATTTTTTCTTCTTCTATGATCAAGCTTGACCATTAATGATTCCACTTGATCATTGCTTACCCTGGGAATATAAATTATTAAAAATATACTTCTTCCCAATTCATGGTCTGCCTCTCTCATGCTCTGAAATTAACATTTGTAATAATGGTTATACCTTACATAACTTATTTTGCTGATGTAATTCTCAGATTTTTTGCTTCTGTTGTTTTTATACTTGATCATTAAGTTACCAAATCATTGAAAACTTCACTTGAACTTTATTCTAGATATTTTTATGTTTATCTATGGAATTTCACCAAGCTTATCTAGAGAGTCATCTTTCAATCTGTCAAATACTGGGGTCAAATTCTCAAAGTTTTGATTGACTTGATGTGTTTGTTGAATGTTTTTGAGATGTTTACCAGACTAAAAGTACCAGAAAAGAAAGTGAGTTTTGTCCTAAAAGAGTGAATATTAGGGGCAATATTGTATTCTGAGAGTCACATAATGAGGAGATAATGTCACTAATTTTACTAAGGTATAATTACTCAAAATTTCCTTGACTCCGAACATTCTAAACCTACTTCTTCATTTTAAAATAGGATTGTATTCATTTATTTATTTATGTTCAATGGATATTTATAGAGTGCATTTTATGAGGGCATGAAGGCAATCATTGGATAATATAAACAACAGCAAAACAACCCCTATACAATTACTGATGAAATTAAATTATATGAGATGTTTGATAAGGTGTAACATAGGTGTGCCATAAATAGCTCATCATTTTGATATTATTTTGTGAATACTTTTAAAATTTCTAGAAAAAAGATTTCACTCATAACCATTTCAAATTTCAGTACATTCTTGCCTTAGGTTTTTATTTTTTAGATGTGCATAATTACACATACATGTTTCTTGGATTATAACTTACCTGTAGATTTTAACCCAGTACAACGACTCAGTGCTGCATTTGTCTGCATGAACTGCACCAAATGCCGACTGATAGTAAATGAGCATCTGTTGTAAAATGCACATGCAAATCTGACTGATGAATCATGAGAACCAAATTCCTTTAGAAGTTTGAATTTTATTTCTTTAACTTTTGTTCTTGAGTCTTACTTAGTGAAACTTCAATTATATAATTAAGTACTCCTGTAACTCTTGAGAATATTTTTCCATAGTTAAATTTGCAGATTTATTATCATTTAGATAGTATTTTAATTTTTTCAAATTACTGAAATATTTTTACTACTTTAAGGACTTCCACAAATATATTTTATGATCTTTGGGATAAGTGGTAAAGTCAAATTTTAAGTGATTTTTGGGTTGCAATTTGATACATAAAGTATTAGACAAATGTTAACTAAATATTTGACATAGTTTTTTAGTGATTGTTACATTACTATAGGTTCACTGTGAAAGCTTGGTTCATTTTTCCTGATTTGTGTTGAAGACAAAAATAAATTGCAAGATCAATATGATATTTCATTAATACAAAGGAATAATACTCAGCCTTCAAAAAAGAGTAAATCTTTATGTACTAATGTGGAAAAAGTAGCTACTACACACTTAGTAGAAAAGGTGAATTTAACACTATGTATAGTGTTTTCCCATTTGTTTAAAGTTGGACATCAAAAAAGTGTGGAGAACACATAGAAATTTCTGTTTTATCTCTGTTAGAGGAGAAACTGTGGTCTGTGAAGAAAGTTTACTCCTGTGATTTTAATTTTTTTTACCATGTGCAGCTATACTTTTTCAATTAAAAATAAAATTAAAAAAGAATAAAATGCTAACATGAATCTCATAAAAAAACAAAAACCACTATAAAAAAACTCTTTGCCTCATTGATTGATCTCTCTTAAGTCACTTATGAGGTATTCCAGTCCCTTTCCCAATTTTGCAACCACTGAAATAGAAGTTGAATGACTACCTTAAAGTTATTCGGGTTAAAGGCTGAATAGATTCTTTCTCCCTTTCTGATAAGACTCCTAACTCTGGGAAACGAACTAGGGGTGGTGGAAGGGGAGGAGGGCGGGGGTGGGGGTGAATGGGTGACGGGCACTGAGGGGGGCACTTGACGGGATGAGCACTGGGTGTTATTCTGTATGTTGGCAAATTGAACACCAATAAAAAATAAATTTATTATAAAACAAAAAAATAAAGGCTGAATAGGGATAAAGAGCTCAGTCCAGTGCTTTTTGCTGGTTAAGTAGATCTTCCATTTTATGGCAAATGCCATGTTGTGTCTTTTCCTTCTTTCACCTTCAGTTTTGATTTTTTTCTAATGCCTATAAGGAGATATCATGTCCAGCCATATGTTTCAATAGACATCCATTTATAAATAAAAAAGAAACACAAATCCAGAAGATATTCCTGTAGTTGAGCAAAGGATGAAGTTCTGAGGAGTTGGGAGAGATTGGAAGAAAAGAGAGGTCACAGAAGGAGTTGCACAGTTATCTAGGAAATTTTGAAGGTGTAGTGACAGTGGGTATGTGATATGAAAGAAGAATTTACATATGAAAATGAAGATTGGCATTGAGGTATTTAGGACCTGAGTAAATGCACCAGAACATAATAGTTGATTCAAGTTAATCAGTAGAAATTGAGAGCATCTGATTCTTCTGTAGATCAACATCATCATAACTATTGCTTGAATTGGGTATCTTTCTTTTCCAATTTTTTACTTTGTATGGGCATAAGAGCCCTATATTTAGGCAGGTGTTCAAAAACACATTGATGTAAAGTATGAGAAAAGTTTCAAAACTCTTTTCTTTTAATAAATTTATTTTTTATTGGTGTTCAATTTACCAACATACAAAATAACACCCAGTGCTCATCCCATCAAGTGCCCCCCTCAGTACCCGTCACTCATTCACCCCCATCCCCCACCCTCCTCCCCTTCCACCACACCTAGTTCGTTTCCCAGAGTTAGGAGTCTTTATGTTCTGACTCCCTTTCTGATATTTCCCAACATTTCTTATCCCTTCCCTTATATTCCCTTTCACTATTATTTATATTCCCCAAATGAATGAGAACATATAACGTTTGTCCTTCTCCGATTGACTTACTTCACGCAGCATAATACCCTCCAGTTCCATCCACGTTGAAGCAAATGGTGGGTATTTGTCATTTCTCATGGCTGAGTAATATTCCATTGTATACATAAACCACATCTTCTTTATCCATTCATCTTTCGATGGACACCGAGGCTCCTTCCACAGTTTGGCTATTGTGGACATTTCTGCTAGAAACACCGGGATGCAGGTTTCCCGGCATTTCACTGCATCTGTACCTTTGGGGTAAATCCCCAACAGTGCAATTGCTGGGTCGTAGGGCAGGTCTATTTTTAACTCTTTAAGGAACCTCCACACAGTTTTCCAGAGTGGCTGCACCAGTTCACAGTCCCACCAACAGTGTAAGAGGGTTCCCCTTTCTCCACATCCTCTCCAACATTTGTTGTTTCCTGCCTTGTTAATATTCCCCATTTTCACTGGTGTGAGGTGGTATCTCATTGTGGTTTTGATTTGTATTTCCCTGATGGCAAGTGATGCAGAACATTTTCTCATGTACGTGTTGGCCATGTCTATGTCTTCCTCTGTGAGATTTCTCTTCATGTCTTTTGCCCATTTCATGATTGGATTGTTTGTTTCTTTGGTCGTGAGTTTAATAAGTTCTTTATAGATCTTGGAAACTAGCCCTTTATCTGATAGGTCATATGCAAATCTCTTCTCCCATTCTGTAGGATGTCTTTTAGTTTTATTGACTGTATCCTTTGCTGTGGAAAGCTTCTTATCTTGATGAAGTCCCAATGGTTCATTTTTGCTTTTGTTTCTTTTGTCTTCGTGGGTGTATCTTGCAAGAAGTTACTGTGGCTGAATTCAAAAAGGGTGTTGCCTGTGTTCTCCTCTAGGATTTTGATGGAATCTTGTCTCACATTTAGATCTTTCATCCATTTTGAGTTTATCTTTGTGTATGGTGAAAGAGAGTGGTCTAGTTTCATTCTCCTACATGTGGATGTCCAATTTTCCCAGCACCATTTATTGAAAAGACTGTCTTTCTTCCAATGGATACTCTTTCCTCCTTTATCGAATATTAGTTGACCATAAAGTTCAGGGTCCACCTCTGGTTTCTCTATTCTGTTCCATTGATCTATGTGTCTGTTTTTGTGCCAGTACCACACTGTCTTGATGACCACAGCTTTGTAGTACAACCTGAAATCTGGCATTGTGATGCCCCCAGCTATGGTTTTCTTTTTTAAAATTCCCCTGGCTATTTGGGGTCTTTTCTGATTCCACACAAATCTTAAAATAATTTGTTCTAACTCTCTGAAGAAAGTCCATGGTATTTTGATAGGGATTGCATTAAACGTGTAAATAGCCCTGGGTAACATTGACATTTTCACAATATTAATTCTGCCAATCCATGAGCAACGAATATTTTTCCATCTCTTTGTTTCTTCCTCAATTTCTTTCAGAAGTGTTCTATAGTTTTTAGGGTATAGATCCTTTACCTCTTTGGTTAGGTTTATTCCTAGGTATCTTATGCTTTTGGGTGCAATTGCAAATGGGATTGACTCCTTAATTTCTCTTTCTTCAGTCTCATTGTTAGTGTATAGAAATGCCACTGATTTCTGAGCATTGAATTTTTATCCTGGCACACTGCCGAACTGCTGTATGAGTTGTAGCAATCTTGGGGTGAAGGCTTTTGGGTTTTCTATGTAGAGTATCATGTCATCGGCGAAGATGGAGAGTTTGACTTCTTTTTTGCCAATTTGAATGCCTTTAATGTCTTTTTGTTGTCTGATTGCTGAGGCTAGGACTTCCAGTACTATGTTGAATAGCAGTGGTGAGAATGGACATCCCTGTCTTGTTCCTGATCTTAGGGGAAAGGCTCCAGTGCTTCCCCACTGAGAATGATATTTGCTGTGGGCTTTTCGTAGATGGCTTTTAAGATGTTGAGGAATGTTCCCTCTATCTCTACACTCTGAAGAGTTTTGATCAGGAATGGATGCTGTATTTTGTTAAATGCTTTCTCTGCATCTAATGAGAAGATCATATGGTTCTTGGTTTTTCTCTTCCTGATATGATGAATCACATGGATTGTTTTATGAGTGTTGAACCAGCCTTGTGTCCCGGCAATAAATCCTACTTGGTCATGGTGAATAATTTTCTTAATGTGTTGTTGGATCCTATTGGCTAGTATCTTGTTGAGAATTTTTGCATCCATGTTCATCAGGGAATTGGTCTGTAATTCTCCTTTTTGGTGGGGTCTTTGGTTTTGAAATTAAGGTGATGCTGGCCTCATAGAATGAATTTGGAAGTACTCCATCTCTTTCTATCTTTCCAAACAGCTTTAGTAGAATAGGTATGGTTTCTTCTTTAAACGTTTGGTAGAATTCCCCTGGGAAGCCATCTGGCCCTGGACTCTTGTGTCATGGGAGGTTTTTGATGACTGCTTCAATTTCCACCCTGGTTCTTGGCCTGTTCAGGTTTTCTATTTCTTCCTGTTCCAGTTTTGGTAGTTTGTGGCTTCCAGGAATGCGTCCATTTCTTCTAGATTGCCTAATTTATTGGCATATAGCTGTTCATAATATGTTTTTAAAATCGTTTGTATTTCCTTGGTGTTCGTAGTGATCTCTCCTTTCTCATTCATGATTTTATTACTTTGAGTCTTGTCTCTCTTCTTTTTAATAAGCCTGGCTAATGGTTTATCTATCTTATTAATTCTTTCAAAGAACCAACTCCTGGTTCTGTTCATCTGTTCCACAGTTCTTCTGGTCTCAATTTCGTTGAGTTCTGCTCGAATCTTAATTAACTCTCTTCTTCTGCTGGGTGTAGGATCTATTTGCTGTTTTTTTCTAGCTCCTTTATGTGTAAGATTAGCTTTTGTATTTGAGTTCTTTCCAGTTTTTGAATGGATGCTTGTATTGCAATGTATTTCCTCCTTAGGACTGCTTTTGCTGCATCCCAAAGATTTTGAATGGTTGTATTTTCATTCTCAGTAGTTTCCATGAATCTTTTTAATTCTTCCTTAATTTCTTGGTTGACCTTTTCATCTTTTAGCAAGATAGTCCTTAACCTCCACATATTTTAAGTCCTTCCAATCTTCTTGTTGTGATTTAGTTCTAATTTCAAGGCATTATGATCTGAGAATATGCAGCAGATGATCCCAATCTTTTGGTATCAGTTCAGACCCGATTTGTGACCCAGTATGTGGTCTATTCTGGAGAAAGTTCCATGTGCACTTGAGAAGAATGTGTATTCAGTTGGGTTTGGATGTAAAGTTCTGTAGATATCTGTGAAATCCATCTGGTCCAGTGTATCATTTAAAGCTCTCGTTTCTTTGGAGATGTTGTGCTTAGAAGACCTATCTAGTATAGAAAGAGCTAGATTGAAGTCACCAAGTATAAGTGTATTATTATCTAAGTATTTCTTCACTTTGGTTATTAATTGATTTATGTATTTGGCAGCTCCCACATTCGGGGCATATATATTGTGGACTGTTAAGTCCTCTTGTTGGATAGATCCTTTAAGTATGATATAGTGTCCCTCTTCATCTCTCACTACAGTCTTCGGGGTAAATTTTAGTTTATCTGATATAAGGATGGCCACTCCTGCTTTCTCTTGAGGACCATTTGAATGGTAAATGGTTCTCCAACCTTTTATTTTCAGGCTGTAGGTGTCCTTCTGTCTAAAATGAGTCTCTTGTAGACAGCAAATAGATGGGTCCTGCTTTTTTATCTAGTCTGACACTGTGCGCCTTTTGATGTGGTCATTAATCCCGTTTACATTCAGAGTTACTATTGAAAGGTACGAGTTTAGTGTCATCATGCTATCTATTCAGTCCTTGTTTTTGTGGATTGTTCCACTGAACTTCTTAAAGGGGAATTTTAGAGTTCCCCTTAAAATTTCTTGCAGAGCTGGTTTGGAGGTGACATATTCTTTCAGTTCCTGCCTGTCTTGGAAGCTCTTTATCTCTCCTTCCATTTTGAATGAGAGCCTTGCTGGATAAAGTATTCTTGGTTGCATGTTCTTCTCATTTAGGACCCTGAATATGTCCAGCCAGCCCTTTCTGGCCTGCCATGTCTCTGTGGAGAGGTCTGCTGTTACCCTAATACTCCTCCCCATAAAAGTTAGAGATTTCTTGTCTCTTGCTGCTTTAAGGATCTTCTCTTTATCTTTGGAATTTGCAAGCTTCACTATTAAATGTCGAGGTGTTGAATGGTTTTTATTGATTTTTAGGGGGGGAAATCTCTCTATTTCCTGGATCTGAATGCCTGTTTCCCTTCCAGATTAGGAAAGTTTTCAGCTATGATTTGTTCAAATACATATTCTGGCCCTCTGGCCCTTTCCGCGCCCTTGGGAACCCCAATTAAACATAGGTTTTTCTTCCTCAGGCTGTTGTTTATTTCCCTTAATCTATCTTCTTGGTCTTTTAATTGTTTGTCTCTTTTTTCCTCAGTTTCCCTCTTTGCCATCAACTTGTCTTCTATGTCACTCACTCGTTCTTCCACCTCGTTAACCCTTGTCATTAGGACTTCTAGTTTGGATTGCATCTCATTCAATTGATTTTTATTTTCTGCCTGATTGGATCTAAATTCTGCAGTCAAGAAGTCTCTTGAGTACTTTATGCTTTTTTCTAGAGCCACCAGAAGCTGTATAATAGTGCTTCTGAATTGGCTTTCTGACACTGAATTGTAATCCAGATTTTGTAACTCTGTGGGAGAGAGGACTGTTTTCTTTTGAGGTGAGGTTTTCCTTCTAGTCATTTTGCTCAGTGCAGAGTGGCCAAAAACAAGTTGTATTGGGAAAAGGAGAAACAGAGAGGAGAGAAAGAAGGAAAGAAAAGAGAAAAAGAAAAAAGGAAGAAAAAAAGAAAAAAAAAAGAGATGAAAAAGAGAAAGAAAAAGAAAGAAAGGAAAAAAAAGGGGGTGGGGGAAGCAAACAAATCAAAAGTAAAACAAAAACAAAAACAAAAACAAAAAAACCAAAAAACAAAACAAAACAAAAAAAAACACGTTGGGAGAATCTTCTGATTCTGTATACTTTAAGTCCCTTGACTTCGCCTGGAACTTGTCCATCTAGTTGGTCCTCTGGGGGAGGGGCCTGTTGTGCAGATTTTCAGGTGTTAGGACTTTAGGACTTGGGGGAGCTGCTCTGCCCCCTGCCTGGTGCAGGGCTCAGTGGGGGTTGTTCACCCCGTGAGGCCCCAGGAGGAACAACCCCAGTGGCGGCGGCAGCTCTGGAGCCCTGGAGTCAGCCCCCGCAGTAACTCCGGGGCTCTTGGTCTGCAGGGCCTGGGGGCTCCGGGGCGGGGCCGCTGATCTGCTCAGCTCGGGGCAGGAGCGTCCCTGCTGTCTTGGGCCCTCCCGGCCTCTGCCTGTCCCGGGGGAGGCCGGATCCTGGGCTGTGTCCCGGCGCCCTGTGCTCCGGAGCCTGCGCTGTTGGATTCGCGCTCCCGCCCCGCAGCCCCCTCCGCGGAGCCGGCCCGAGCCCCCTCGAGCTGCTCCGGGTCCCGCCGTGTGCGCTGCAGCCCTTAGGGAGCTCGGGGCGCTCTCCCGGGGCGCAGGTGCCTGTTAGTGTCCCCGGGAGCCCAAGGGCATCCCCGCCCTCCTGGGTCCTGCCCCAGCTCCCTGCGGGCCCCTTCCCTCCCGCAAGATTGGTGCAGCTCCTGCTTCTCCGGGACGGGGCTCTCCTGTCCTGGGGACACTCGCCCCGGCCTCAGCCCGGCTCCTCGCAGGGCCCCTCCCTCTTTGAGGCCTTTTGTTTCTTTATTTCTTTTTCCCCGTCTTCCTACCTTGATAGAAGCGCCAACTCTTCTCACTGTAGCGTTCCAGCTGGTCTCTCTTTAAATCTCAGGCCGAATTCGTAGATTTTCAGGATGATTTGAAGGTTATCTAGGTAATTTGGTGGGGACAGGTGATTTGGAGACCCTACTCTTCCGCCGTCTTGCCCCTCCCTCCCCAAGACTCAAAAATCAAAACTCTTAATGAAATCAAACAACTAAATACATGGAGAGATATTCCATATAAATATATAGGAAGACTCAGTATTTTCAAAATCTCAGTTTTTTCCAACTTAATCTATACATCTAATGCAATTAAATTAAAATCCCAGCAAATTATCTTGTGGATCTCCACAAGCTGATTCTGCAGTTTACATGGAGAGCCACAAGACTCGGTCAGAGTAGTATTGGAGAATAGCAAAGTTGGAAGACTGACACCACCCAACTTCAAGATTGACTATAAAGCTACAGTAATCAAGAGTGTGGTAGTGACAAAAGAATAAGCATATAAATGGCACAGAATGGAGAGTTGAAAGAGAGATCTATATAAATATAGTCAATTGAACTTTGACAAAGGACTAAGGACAATACAATGGAGCAAATGTTGTCTTTTAAATGGAACTGAAACAACTGGACACCCACATGCAAAAAAATAAACCTAGACACAGATCCTATATCTTTCACAAAAATTAACTCAAAATAGATCACAGAGCTTAATATAAAATGCAGAACTATAAAACTCCTAGAAAATAGGAGAAACTCTAGATTAACTTGCACATGATAATGGCTTTTTAGATGTAACAGCAAATGCACAATCCATAAAAAAAAAAAATCATTGGTAAGCTAGACTTCATTAAAATAAAAAACTCCTGCTCTGTGAAATATAATGTCAAGAGAAGAAGACAAACCACAGACTGGGAGAGAATATTTGCAAGACACATCTGCTAAATGACTGTTATCCAAAATATACAAAGAACTCTTAAAATTCAACAATAAGAAAACAACAGGATTTAAAAATGGTCAAAAGGCTTTAACCAGCTCACTAAAGAAGATATACAGTAGATATACAGTATTTACCCAAAGGAGCTGAAAACCTATGTCACACAAAATTCTGAACATGATTCTTTATACTAACTTTATTCATAAATGCCAAAACTTAGATGAAACCAATGTGTTCTTCAGTAGGTGAATGGATACTAACTTTATTCATAAATGCCAAAACTTAGATGAAACCAATGTGTTCTTCAGTAGGTGAATGGATAAATAAAATTGTGGTACATCCGTACAATGGAGTACTATTCAGCACTAAAAAAATGAGCTAATACGCCATGAAAAGACAGGGAGTCACCTTGAATGCATATTACTAAGTGGAAGGAGTCCATCTGAAAAAAAAAATACATACGTATTATTCTAACTATGTGATGTTCTGCAAAAGGCAAAACTATGGAGATGATAAAAAGATCAGTGGTGACCAGGGTTTGGGGCTGGTGGAAGGGATGAATAAGTGGAATACAGAAGATTTTTAGAGCAGTGAAAACACTTTGTATGACACTAAAATAATAGGTAAATGTCATTATACATTTGTCCAAACCCATCAAATATACATCAAGAATGAACCCTAACATAAATTATGGACTTTGGGTGATTATGATGTGTCAGTGTAGTTCACCAGTTGTAACAGATACACCTCTCCAGAGGGAGATGTGAATAATAGACTATGAATGTGTTGAGGGTGGGGGTTGATGGGAAATCTTTGTACCTTCTCGTCAATTTTGCTGTGAACCTTAAACTACTTTAGAAAATAAAGCCTTGGGGATCCCTGGGTGGTGCAGTGGTTTGGCGCCTGCCTTTGGCCCGGGGCGCGATCCTGGAGACCCGGGATCGAATCCCACGTCGGGCTCCCAGTGCATGGAGCCTGCTTTTCCCTCTGCCTGTGTCTCTGCCTCTCTCTCTCTCTCTGTGACTATCATAAATAAAAAAAATAAAAAATAAATAAATAAAAGAAAATAAAGCCTTGGTAAAGAAGACAACACCTAAAACCCCCACATTTTCAATCTCTTCTGTTCCACCACGTAGAGATAAGATTCATTCCTAGAGTATCTGGCCATTCTTATAAAAAAGAAAGCTTCCAGAAATAAATAAAATAGCTCCAAAACATAAAACGCTATCTCTACATTTAGATACCAGATGCTTCTCATCTTTATGATGCCAATAACAGGTTGACCAATATTTTAATTCTCATATAGTTTATTTTGGTACTGTGAAAACTACACAAACATATGCATGTGCCTATAGATACCTCATACCTCTACACACACACACACACATATGCACATTGCACCATATTAAGACACAATTGAGATTAAAAATACTCCCTGTTTTGGGTTGAAACATATGAGATGGACATATAGTAAGTCCATTTAAAAAAAAGGACTTCTCATGAATCACCAGTGTCAAAGAACATTTTTCTTAATTTTAATATACAAAACAAATTTGAAAATCAAATACAATGTTAATACCAGTATCAGAAAAAATTAATATAATTTTAATGTGACTGAAGCCCGAATTTATAGTATTGTTAAAACCATTGTGGTTGTAGAAGTGACTATCATGTGTAGATTTTGTTAAATTCCAGTGTAACGGGGTTCTCCCATTTTGTGCTGTGATATGGCTTAGAGCAAATGCTGCTGCTTCTTTTTTTTTTTTTCACATTAAGTCCACCCTTTGCTTGTGGCCTTCAACCCAAGTAGTGCTTTTTGCTGCCATGTGAATTGTTAATATAGACATTAATGAGGACACACATTACCTGGCTGCAGAATCCAGATGACTTACGTGTGCTTATTTTAAATCTTTTGGATTATCATAGAAATAAGAGCCTTAAATTAGAAACACAAATTTCAGAGTGCCCTCAAGATTTTGAAAATATAACTTTTGACTTTTCTGAAGATAAATGGTACAATGATTAATAGGAAATTATTACATTTTTCTTATGTCTCCATACACCATTCATTCTTTATTATTATTTCATTTGAATATAAATTCCTTTAATTTCCTTTAGAAAGCTATTAAGGTAATGCAAACAGGAGCTTTGGATTCTTTTCATAACTTCTAAGAAAAGATTATGAAAGTTGCATATTGATATTGTGGATTCATCATAAACTTATTCTTCCATCAATGTATCTATAGTATATAAAATTTAATCTAGTCAGTAATAATGTGACAGAACTAGTTATTAAGTATTTTGAGGTCCAATTTTTTTATGGATTTAAATTTAATTAAAACTTGGCATATTATGTAGTCTTTTTTTTTACTCTTTTATATATTGAGTTTAATATGATAATGACATGAACTAAATTTGATTATTTCTAACCTTCCCTGTTACTCTGAATATTACTTTTGTATTATGAACAAAAACCATTTGAATCACTGATTTATTATTAAAATATTTAGATCCATTTTTACTTTCACTCATATCACCACAGTAAACTCTTAGTGGCAGCCTGCTAATCTTTTTGTATTGTCTTACCACTTGAACATCCAAGTGGTAAGAAATATACAAATATCCTTTATTATTAATGTTAAAGGCAGTCTGTGCCTTCTATGGTTTTGTGCAGGACATTGGGAATTATTTCCTCCTTTTCTCATATTTTGACAAATGGTAACATGTTTTTTAATTCACACTAAGCAATTTTACAACTACACAGCTGTAGTCTATGGCATAATACATTTGCCTTTATTCCTGTAGTGAGTAAGTTATAATGTTGGCAAATGCAAATAAATATTGTGAGTCTAATAAGTGCATAGTTTTTGCCTCAAATCATGGCCAGGTCCAGTTTTATAGGTCTTCCAGGACATCTGACATGGATCAAACTGATTTATTTCCCCTGAAAAATAAACTGATTCCTTATGGTGGGCTCCTTTTATTTAGCTGTGGAGCAGATACTACATATTAATATTTTTATTGAAAATAAATTCTAGATATTTGAGCCTGCACATTTATACATTTATAGAGGAAAATGGATAATATTTTTCCCTTTAATGTGGTCCCCTATGCTGGTAATCAGTAAACATACATGATCATTATTAAAATGAGAATCTTGTTTATAGTAATACAGGTTCCTGACAGAGGCCAACATACTATTATTTTCCTACTTTTGATAGCAATTACTAAAACTAGAAATATATATATATATTTTTTTTCTTTCTTTTTTCCCTTGCTATTATTTTCCTACCCCGGATTCTGCTTGGAGGCTCTTAGCAGCTTTTTTCAAGTGAGATGTTTTACACATAACAAGAAACAGCAACCAAGTAAGAACATGATGTTCTTGTGGTTACTTTATAGGTAGCATAGCATCTCAGGTCAATTGGGGAGGTATCTTTGGTAATGGTCTCATTTTAAAAATGAACACTAGAATGAATTTGAGATATGTTATTATGTTTCATTAATTATATTTTTGTTTTCCACTTTTGCCTATTGTTTTTGCTATGATGTTCCTCAAGGCCTACTCTTATGCTCTACGAGGCGCCTTTTGCTCTTTTTACGTTAGCTTGTGTGTGTGTGTGTGTGTGTGTGTGTATCTGCATTCCTATGCCTGCATTTTTACAGAGTGAGCTTTTGCCTGTCAAAGGGGCCTAGTGTTAACAGCTTCTTCCTGAGCCAAAGGGAAGTTAGAGTTGGATTTAAGACCTTGTAATCAGAGGAAAGAGACTATGAGCTCCTCCAGCTGACCTGGGTTCCATTGTCTTGAACTTCATAAAAGTTGCTGGAGAAAATGATGAGATACTGCACTGCCTTTCATTCTCAAGGAATTGAAAGCCCCTGATGGCAATAAGGACCTGGGGAGATATAAGGCATTCATTCCCTGGGCATCTAAGTGCACAATTTTCTTGACATCACCACATATCACTCTGTACATTACATGCCAAACCACGTTTCTTGGTCTCTCTTCAGAGTCTTTTTGATTGGCCATCAATATACAGAGGGAATGAGAAAGACTTTCTTGAATTTCCATAGCTATGCCCAACCTTCTTTTTAGTTCTGACATTGTCTTTGAAAATAAAATGATGAATTTGAGCATTATGATGTCCTGAATCCCAAAGATTCCTGTAAATTTCCTTCCTTGCTCTGTTCAAAGTGTCCATATTTTGTGTCTATTGTTTTGCTACATTAAGGAGTCCCAATGCATTTTCTTTCTGTATTTCCTTGTCTGCGCTAGCTTTTGTTATTTCATCTTCTTTCTTTAAGCTTTGTTTTATATCTGAGATTGAATTCTCAACCTTATAAAGAAGGATGGCCTTACATTTATTTTCCTTTATTCCCTTTCAAGAGTGGTCACAGCATGCATTTTAACTGTGTTATAC
Source organism: Vulpes lagopus (assembly GCF_018345385.1). Taxonomy (NCBI): domain Eukaryota; kingdom Metazoa; phylum Chordata; class Mammalia; order Carnivora; family Canidae; genus Vulpes; species Vulpes lagopus. The sequence goes on from NC_054825.1 coordinate 116,909,552, forward strand.
TTGGCAACTGAGTTTTCAATGGCAGATGAGTTGTTGCTTTCTAATTGCATCATGTATGGCTATATAGTTTTGTCTTCAATTAAAGATCTCAAAAACTATGCTTTTTCAAGTAAATTCAGGTCTATTTATTTTGAGTTAGATTACCCTTTGCTGCAGTATCTCTTGGGAACTGGTGTTTTATTTTACTGAAATGTAGATTAAGTTCACTTAGCATATTTTACTGTATCTTTAATTATATGCATCTAATATTAAAGAATGAAGCATATGGCCCAAATCTTTGCCTACACAGGACCTTGCAGGATTGTTGGGCTAAAAATATAAGGACTTTAAGGGAAAAACCCTAATAATACCAATACTCTATTTTATAATACCGAAATACCATGACTGTATTTTAAAAAGAGTCATGATATAAGAGAGACCTCACTGGTACCAATATAGTTTGTAAGAGTAGCTTTGTCTCTGTAATCGTATGATAAGTGAGATTATAGTTAAGCTATTTTGAGCTTATAAAACTATAATAATTATAAATTCCAGTTGGCTTGTGGGAGTAGAAAGGGAGATAACTATAAATTCAGAGTCAGAAGAAGTTTGGGACCAGAACTGACTCCAGAGAAAGGAACGGCTGCAGACCTGAAGAGCACCAGAAGAGGCAGACAGGTAGACATAGAGAAGGCAGTCTGAAGGTGGAGATTCTAGAAGAGAAGACTTGATAGTATATCCTGGGAGAGGGTCTCATAAACCTGGCAATAGGTCCAAACCAAATTCATCTCATGTTCAAAGCCAGCTTGCTCAGTTTATTATAATTGCTACAGGGGAAAGAGAAGTGCTTTGGCATCAGAGACCTGAGTTTGTAGGATGGCTCCAGCCACTTCTCAGCTATGTGACCGTGACCTGTTTATCTCAATAGTGAAACAAAGGTGATAACTGTGCAGTAATGTCATAGGGATCATGGCTCCTGATAGGATTTTAGGTACAAGAAGATGCTCACTAAATGGTAACTATAATTTTTGTTGTAGTTCAGGAAAAGGAACTGGGTCTTGTGTGTTCTGGAGCTGTCAATTTTTAATTAAACCACTTGTGTTTTAAATATTCTACAATTTAGTATTTTTGCTTTTTAATATTTTGGTTTTCTTTTTCATGTTCCCATTACTACCACTTTCCTAATAAGGTTACAATAAAAAATATGGAATCATTTCTTAGCTGAAACTAGGAGAAAAATAATTTGCTGTCAGAACAAGAGAGTTCAGTAACTTAGAGGATGGATGTAGGAGGGGACATCAGCTATCTGGCTGGAAAACGGGGAAATGGAGGGAATAAAAGATAACTGGAACAGAGAGGGGTAAAGTCAGGTGCAGTGGGATTTCCAGTCCATGTCCACTTGAGCCATTTGTTTCTTTATTTTTTTCCCCTTTTCTCTGATTCTTTGCTGTTGGGAAAGTCAAAGTGGAGCAAGTGGGTTTTGCTCTTAGGAGTGCTAGAAGAAGTTACATTTGCCCAATGCATTGGATAATAGATACACTCAAGAAAACTTTTAAGTCAAGAATTGTGAGGGAAGAATGGGGCAGATTTTGGAGGTAAATCATGTGAGGGCATGATAGGAGAGGGAAGAAAAGTTAGAGAAAGGGATTCTAAAAGTAGTGACTCCTAACCCTGCTTGTATATTACAGTCACTTATCGTCCTTCGAAAAAATAATCGAGGCTTGAGCTGTGCACTGAGACATTTGGGTATAATAGGTCTTGTTGGGACCTAGGCATTGGTATTTCTCAAATTTCCTAGGTAGTTCTAAAGCCCAGCCCGGACTAAGAACCTTGGTGTAAACTAAGGGTGAAAGTCTAGGGCAGATGCTCTTCATTCATGATGCAAAATGTTTTCAAGTCCTGTAGTAACAGAATATATTCAGATACTTATGAAATGATTACAGTGTTTCTACCACTGATTATTTTGATCATTCACTTTTCTTTCTTTCTTTCTCTCTCTCTCTCTTTCTTTCTTTCTTTCTTTCTTTCTCTTTCTTTTTCTTTCTTTCTTTCTTTCTTTCTTTCTTTCTTTCTTTCTTTCTCTCTCTCTCTCTCTCTCTCTCTCTCTCTCTCTTTCTTTCTTTCTTTCTTTCTTTCTTTCTTTCTTTCTTTTGAGTGCCTACTATGTGGGAGACCTACAGGCATTGGTTTATCCTCCTCTAGGTATTGGAACCTCCTTTCCTTTTGTTTTCCCCAAAGATGCAATATATTGATTTTGATACTCAGATTACGTACTATTTCATTTTCCAACCATTATCTATTATTAATTTTTAATTTTCAAAGTACACATGTAAGGAGGTAGCATAGCCTATAGGTCACGTGGTGTATATATAAAAAACCACTCCCTCTTAATCTCTAAGTCTTTATGTGATTCTAGGAATATGATGTACCTTCTATGAGCTATGATTGTCTGAGTTTTATTTTCACTGTTAGTGACCTTGGACATTTAACATTTCTCCTGACACCTTGTCCCTACTCTCCCTCACCCCACAACCCCAGTATCTCCAATAGTTTAATTCTGGCCTGGATTATGTATTGTGTTTTACATTTCCCCTCAAGAAAACGTCTGAGCTTGACCTCACCTCCTATTGGCCCCAGGTTCATGTCATATAATTAGTTAATACTGGTAGAATTTGATGCCATGTGCCTGACTGAAATAGTATCTTTATTGTAAAGTTACTGATGGTAAATCTTCACATATCTTTGAGTCCTTGAAAATTACTTCAGGACAATTCATGACACTAAAGAAATTAATATTGTCTGTGTGTGTATGTTTCATGCCGTTACTATAAAATGTATTTCAACAACAATACTACAAGTTCTTATTTTCTTAAGTCTTAGCAAAGAAATGATAACTGTGAATTTACAATATTTATCTCAGGAGAAATTGCTTTTCTATAATCTGGGATTCTTTGATAGCATAACAGGAAATAGTAATGATAATAATAAAACAAATAATTATAAGTAACATTTATTGAGGGCTTACCATGTGTCAGAATCGGTTGTAAGTGCCTAACACATTTTCTTCTGATTTTATTCTCATGATATGACATATAAAGCATATCTTAGTTAATATACAGTTGGTAAGAAAAACTATGATGCAGTGCTTAAACATACATTTAATATCTTATAAATAGGGGATTGCTGGGTGGCTCAGCAGATTAGTGCCTGCCTTTGGCCCGGCGTGATCCTGGAGTCCCGAGATCGAGTCCCACATCGGGCTCCCTGCATGGAGCCTGCTTCTCCCTCTGTCTGTGTCTGCCTCTCTCTCTCTGTATGTGTCTCTCATGAATAAATAAATTAAATCTTTAAAAAAAATCTTATAAGTAGGAAAATCCTTGATTTCCTGAGTGAAATTCACATTTAATTAAAATCTCTTTGGTTTGACCTCCAAATTATCTCCATTTTAAATCTAAACTTTAAAAAATTCTTAATTATAAAATATTTATATTCCATATTATCTGAGCTGAATGCAGAATTTTATATTATTTTATATTATAAACTGTTGTTTTAGGGAAGCACCTCTAATCTAGAACAACATATTATATATATTTATTATACATTGCTTAATACACTTAGTAGAACAGAGAGCCAGCAGGGCACCAGTTTTCTATCGTAAAAAGAATGAAAGTATTAGGCTTAATATTTGGCCTAACATTTTGATAAAATGAAGATATCCTGGAAATATTATTTGCTTATTGAAGTTACTCTTTGAAATAGAGAAATAATTCTTTTCTCATACATACTATATATATATATATATACACACACACTCTCTCTCTATGTGTATATATATATATATATATATATATATATATATATACACTCTCTGCAAAGATGCACATTTGAGATGCATATCATGTGTATATGTGCTCTACAAAGATAAATATTTGAGGACTTTCAGTGTCTCAAGATGCCAGCAAGAGTGTTCTGAGACTTATCTAAAGGCCATTATATAGTTCTTTTAAGATGACCTTCCTTGAAAAGAGGGTCACATTTTTTCAGGGTTTGAAAGTTTTTTATTTTATTTAGTTTAGTTTTTATTGTCTTTAGCCATTGTAGTTTTAGAGTTTATAATAGTCTTGTGACTGATAGGTTCTACATGGTCATTAAACCACTATGAACAATAATTCATAGTGGTTAAAATGAAAGAGCATGAATTCAAAAAATAAGATAAATATCCAATAAACAAATGCTGTTTATAGATAGTATGGCTATTTTGGGGGTGTCATGGAGAAATGAAAAGGTATTGAATCCATATCAGTGAAATAACCAAACATTTAATAAGACTTAGAACAAGATGATGGGCTGAGTACATTTATCTACTTCTACTCTTGCTCTAAATTCCCAGAGCTGAAGAGAAAGATCTAAAACCAAGTACTAATACTTCAATATGCTGAAAAATAAAAATAGCTTCCTTCATTTTATGAGATATTCTTCAGAATTCTTGAAAAGCAAAAATAAGCCTGAGTTAGAGCAAAAGAGAACAAATAGCTAACAGTACTTGCTTTAAAGAAGAGTTGCTTCCAGGGAAATAGGATTTCCAGAGTGAACTTTCTCACAGGGCATGACAAGAAAGCTGGTACAGTAATATAGGGTTGCCAAATATATTTCCAAAAGAGTGGGATGTATACATTTTTTTATCTTGAACCATTTTTAAAAGCTTTTTAAATATATAATTTACATGTACTCACCTGCATATATTTAGGGTTTACAATTTGATAAGTTTTGACAGAGGAACCAATCTCTGAAACCATCATCATAGTCCTGATCATGCCCCAATCTCTTATATTTACCTTCCATAATTTTTCCTTGTCTTTTCCATCTCTTCAAGTAACCATTGATTTACTTTCCTATACAATGGATAGATACCTTTGCATTTTTTCTTAAAAGTATATGTTTGGAATCATAAACCATTTACTGTATTTTTTTCTGGTTTTCTGAATGCATTATAATTACTTTGAATTCATCAATGATATCATATGAGTAGCTCATCTTTTTTGTTAAGTAACATTATTTTTTGGATATACCACAACTAGTTTATCCATTCATTTTTTTAATGGGCATTTGGGTTATTTTTAGATTTTGACTATTAAAAATGAAGCTAGTATAAGTATTTTTTAAAAAGAAATATTTTCAACTTAACATAGTGAATAATTTCAGATAAATTTGAGAGGACTTTGCATCCATGAAATTCTTGGAAATTAAAAATTAGCTGAAATTTAAAACTCTCTAATGGTGAAATGAATAAGATTAAAGGTGGACTGGAAGATAACACAGAGAGATTTTTACAGAGTGTAATACAAAGGATGAAATGTGTAAAAAAAAGTAAAATTGAGATTTAAAGAAATAAATTAAATGTTCAAATATATAATTAATAAGGTGTTGAGAACAAAGATAAAGCGAAGAAATAATTGAAGGTATAATGAAAGATCACTTTAAAATACTGACAAAATATACACACTTTTGGTGAAAGGACTTGCTGAACATGAAATAAAATGAATAAGAGAAAACATATCTGGACAAAACATGGTGAAATGTCAAAATATTAAGGATAAAAATAAAACCTAAAAATGTCTAAGAGGTAAAATAGACTTCTGTAAGGGGCCAAAGGCAGGCCACCCCAAGATGGGCCACTTTGGCATGAAGATTATTTTGAATTAAAAAGCAATCAAAGGGGGGAGGGGCAAGATGGCGGAGGAGTAGGGTCTCCAAGTCACCTGTCCTCAGCAAATTACCTAGAAAACCATCCAATCATCCTGAAAACCTACGAATTCGGCCTGAGATTTAAAGAGAGACCAGCTGGAACGCTACAGTGAGAAGAGTTCGCGCTTCCATCAAGGTAGGAAGACGGGGAAAAAGAAATAAAGACACAAAAGGCCTCCAAGGGGGAGGGGCCCCGCGAGGAGCCGGGCTGAGGCCGGGGCGAGTGTCCCCAGGACAGGAGAGCCCCGTCCCGGAGGAGCAGGAGCTGCACCGACCTTCCCCGCGGAAAGGCCTCCCGGGGAATTGGAGCAGGATCCCCAGAAAGGCGGGGATGCCCTCGGGCTCCCTGGGACAGTAACAGAGGAACTGAGCCCCGGGAGATGCGCCGAGCTCCCTAAGGGCTGCAGCGCTCGGCGGGACCCGGAGCAGCTCGGAGGGGCTCGGGCGGCGGCTCCGCGGAGGGGGCTGCGGGGCTCCGGGAACAGCTCAGCGGCGGCGGCTCGGGCGGAGGAAGAAGCTCCGCGCGGAGGGGGCTGCGCGGCTCCGGGAACAGCTCGGAGGGGCTCGGGCGGCGGCTCCGCGGAGGGGGCTGCGCGGCTCCGGGAACAGCTCAGCGGCGGCGGCTCGCGCAGAGGAAGAAGCTCCGCGCGGAGGGGGCTGCGCGGCTCCGGGAACAGCTCGGAGAGGCTCGGGCGGCGGCTCCGCGGAGGGGGCTGCGCGGCTCCGGGAACAGCTCGGAGGGGCTCGGGCGGCGGCTCCGCGGAGGGGGCTGCACCGCCGGGAGCGCGAATCCAACAGCGCAGGCCCCGTAGCACAGGGCGCCGGGACACAGCCCAGGATCCGGCCTCCCCCGGGACAGGCAGAGGCCGGGAGGGCCCAGGACAGCAAGGACGCTCCTGCCTGGAACTGAGCAGATCAGCGGCCCCGCCCCGGAGCCCCCAGGCCCTGCAGAAGGAGAGCCCGGAGCTACTGCGGGGGCTGGATCCAGGGTCCCAGAGCTGCCCCCGCCACTGTGGCTTCCTCCCGGGGCCTCACGGGGTCAACAACCCCCACCGAGCCCTGCACCAGGCAGGGGCAGAGCAGCTCCCCCAAGTGCCAACACCTGAGAATCAGCACAGCAGGCCCCTCCCCCAGAAGACCAGCGAGACGGACCAGTTCCAAGGGAAGTCAAGGGACTTAAACTACACAGAATCGGAAGATACTCCCCCGTGGTTTTTTTTGTTTTTTGTTTTTTTGTTTTTGTTTTTTTTTGTTGTTGTTGTTTTTTTTTGTTTTGTTTTGTTTTGTGCTTTTTTTTCTCTCTTTCTTCTTGATTTCTGATTGCTTCCCCCACCCCCCCTTTTTTCTTTTTTCTCCTTTCTTTCTTTTTCTTTCTTTTTCTTCTCTTTTTCCCCTATTTTTTTCTTCTTTCTCTTTTTTCTTTTTCTCTTTTCTTTCCTTCTCTCTCTTTTTCTCCTTTTCCCAATACAACTTGTTTTTGGCCACTCTGCACTGAGCAAAATGACTAGAAGGAAAACCCCTCAAAAAAAAGAATCAGAAACAGCCCACTCTCCCACAGAGTTACAAAATATGGATTACAATTCAATGTCAGAAAGCCAATTCAGAAGCACTATTTTACAGCTACTGGTGGCTCTAGAAAAAACCATAAAGGACTCAAGAGACTTCATGACTGCAGAATTTAGATCTAATCAGGCAGAAATTAAAAATCAATTAAATGAGATGCAATCCAAGCTAGAAGTCCTAACGACGAGGCTTGACGAGGTGGAAGAACGAGTGAGTGACATAGAAGACAAGTTGATGGCAAAGAGGGAAACTGAGGAAAAAAGAGACAGGCAATTAAAAGACCATGAGGATAGATTAAGGGAAATAAATGATAGCCTGAGGAAGAAAAACCTACGTTTAATTGGGGTTCCCGAGGGCGCGGAAAGGGACAGAGGGCCAGAATATGTATTTGAACAAATCCTAGCTGAAAACTTTCCGAATCTGGGAAGGGAAACAGGCATTCAGATCCAGGAAATAGAGAGATCCCCCCCTAAAATCAACAAAAACCGTTCAACACCTCGACATTTAATAGTGAAGCTTGCAAATTCCAAAGATAAGGAGAAGATCCTTAAAGCAGCAAGAGAAAAAAAGTCCCTGACTTTTATGGGGAGGAATATTAGGGTAACAGCAGACCTCTCCACAGAGACCTGGCAGGCCAGAAAGGGCTGGCAGGATATATTCAGGGTCCTAAATGAAAAGAACATGCAACCAAGAATACTTTACCCCGCAAGGCTTTCATTCAAAATGGAAGGAGAGATAAAGAGCTTCCAAGACAGGCAGGAACTGAAAGAATATGTAACCTCCAAACCAGCTCTGCAAGAAATTTTAAGGGGGACTCTTAAAATTCCCCTTTAAGAAGAAGTTCAGTGGAACAATCCACAAAAACAAGGACTGAATAGATATGATGACACTAAACTCATATCTATCAATAGTAACTCTGAATGTGAACGGGCTTAATGACCCCATCAAAACGCGCAGGGTTTCAGACTGGATAAAAAAGCAGGACCCATCTATTTGCTGTCTACAAGAGACTCATTTTAGACAGAAGGACACCTACAACCTGAAAATAAAAGGTTGGAGAACCATTTACCATTCAAATGGTCCTCAAAAGAAAGCAGGGGTTGCCATCCTTATATCAGATAAATTAAAATTTACCCCGAAGACTATAGTGAGAGATGAAGAGGGACACTATCTCATACTCAAAGGATCTATCCAACAAGAGGACTTAACAATCCTCAATATATATGCCCCGAATGTGGGAGCTGCCAAATATTTAAACCAATTAATAACCAAACTCAAGAAATACCTTGATAATAATACACTTATACTTGGTGACTTCAATCTAGCTCTTTCTACCCTGGATAGGTCTTCTAAGCACAACATCTCCAAAGAAACGAGAGTTTTAAATGATACACTGGACCAGATGGATTTCACAGATATCTACAGAACTTTACATCCAAACTCAACTGAATACACATTCTTCTCAAGTGCACATGGAACTTTCTCCAGAATAGACCACATACTGGGTCACAAATCGGGTCTGAACCGATACCAAAAGATCGGGATAGTCCCCTGTATATTCTCAGACCATAATGCCTTGAAATTAGAACTTAATCACAACAAGAAATATGGAAGGACCACAAACACGTGGAGGTTAAGGACCATCCTGCTAAAAGATGAAAAGGTCAACCAGGAAATTAAGGAAGAATTAAAAAGATTCATGGAAACTAATGAAAATGAAGATACAACCGTTCAAAATCTTTGGGATGCAGCAAAAGCAGTCCTGAGGGGGAAATACATCGCAATACAAGCATCCATTCAAAAACTGGAAAGATCTCAAATTCAAAAGCTCACCTTACACATAAAGGAACTAGAGAAAAAGCAACAAATAGACCCCACCCCCAGCAGAAGAAGAGAGTTAATTAAAATTCGAGCAGAACTCAATGATATCGAGACCAAAAGAACTGTGGAACAGATCAACAGAACCAGGAGTTGGTTCTTTGAAAGAATTAATAAGATAGATAAACCATTAGCCAACCTTATTAAAAAGAAGAGAGAGAAGACTCAAATTAATAAAATCATGAATGAGAAAGGGGACATCACTACCAACACCAAGGAAATACAAACGATTTTAAAAACATATTATGAACAGCTGTATGCCAATAAATTAGGAAATCTAGAAGAAATGGACGCATTCCTGGAAAGCCACAAACTACCAAAACTGGAGCAGGAAGAAATAGAAAACCTGAACAGGCCAATAACCAGGGAGGAAATTGAAGCAGTCATCAAAAACCTCCCAAGACACAAGAGTCCAGGGCCAGATGGCTTCCCAGGGGAATTCTATCAAACGTTTAAAGAAGAAATCATACCTATTCTACTAAAGCTGTTTGGAAAGATAGAAAGAGATGGAGTACTTCCAAATTCGTTCTATGAGGCCAGCATCACCTTAATTCCGAAACCAGACAAAGACCCCACCAAAAAGGAGAATTACAGACCAATATCCCTGATGAACATGGATGCAAAAATTCTCAACAAGATACTAGCCAATAGGATCCAACAACACATTAAGAAAATTATTCACCATGACCAAGTAGGATTTATCCCTGGGACACAAGGCTGGTTCAACACTCGTAAAACCATCAATGTGATTCATCATATCAGCAAGAGAAAAACCAAGAACCATATGATACTCTCATTAGATGCAGAGAAAGCATTTGACAAAATACAGCATCCATTCCTGATCAAAACCCTTCAGAGTGTTGGGATAGAGGGAACTTTCCTCGACATCTTAAAAGCCATCTACGAAAAGCCCACAGCAAATATCATTCTCAATGGGGAAGCACTGGGAGCCTTTCCCCTAAGATCAGGAACAAGACAGGGATGTCCACTCTCACCACTGCTGTTCAACATAGTTCTGGAAGTCCTCGCCTCAGCAATCAGACAACAAAAAGACATTAAAGGCATTCAAATTGGCAAAGAAGAAGTCAAACTCTCCCTCTTCGCCGATGACATGATACTCTACATAGAAAACCCAAAAGCCTCCACCCCCAGATTGCTAGAACTCATACAGCAATTTGGTAGCGTGGCAGGATACAAAATCAATGCCCAGAAATCAATGGCATTTCTATACACTAACAATGAGACTGAAGAAAGAGAAATTAAGGAGTCAATCCCATTTACAATTGCACCCAAAAGCATAAGATACCTAGGAATAAACCTAACCAAAGAGGTAAAAGATCTATACCCTAAAAACTATAGAACACTTCTGAAAGAAATTGAGGAAGACACAAAGAGATGGAAAAATATTCCATGCTCATGGATTGGCAGAATTAATATTGTAAAAATGTCAATGTTACCCAGGGCAATTTATACGTTTAATGCAATCCCTATCAAAATATCATGGACTTTCTTCAGAGAGTTAGAACAAATTATTTTAAGATTTGTGTGGAATCAGAAAAGACCCCGAATAGCCAGGGGAATTTTAAAAAAGAAAACCTTAGCTGGGGGCATCACAATGCCAGATTTCAGGTTGTATTACAAAGCTGTGGTCATCAAGACAGTGTGGTACTGGCACAAAAACAGACACATAGATCAATGGAACAGAATAGAGAACCCAGAAGTGGACCCTGAAATGTACGGCCATCTAATATTCGATAAAGGAGGAAAGACTATCCATTGGAAGAAAGACAGTCTCTTCAATAAATGGTGCTGGGAAAATTGGACATCCACATGCAGAAGAATGAAACTGGACCACTCTCTTTCACCATACACAAAGATAAACTCAAAATGGATGAGAGATCTAAATGTGAGACAAGATTCCATCAAAATCCTAGAGGAGAACACAGGTAACACCCTTTTTGAACTTGGCCACAGTAACTTCTTGCAAGATACATCCACGAAGGCAAAAGAAACAAAAGCAAAAATGAACTATTGGGACTTCATCAAGATAAGAAGCTTTTGCACAGCAAAGGATACAGTCAACAAAACTAAAAGACAACCTACAGAATGGGAGAAGATATTTGCAAATGACATATCAGATAAAGGGCTAGTTTCCAAAATCTATAAAGAACTTATTAAACTCAACACCAAAGAAACAAACAATCCAATCATGAAATGGGCAAAAGACATGAAGAGAAATCTCACAGAGGAAGACATGGACATGGCCAACATGCACATGAGAAAATGCTCTGCATCACTTGCCATCAGGGAAATACAAATCAAAACCACAATGAGATACCACCTCACACCAGTGAGAATGGGGAAAATTAACAAGGCAGGAAACAACAAATGTTGGAGAGGATGCGGAGAAAAGGGAACCCTCTTACACTGTTGGTGGGAATGTGAACTGGTGCAGCCACTCTGGAAAACTGTGTGGAGGTTCCTCAAAGAGTTAAAAATAGACCTGCCCTACGACCCAGCAATTGCACTGTTGGGGATTTACCCCAAAGATTCAGATGCAATGAAACGTCGGGACACCTGCACCCCGATGTTTCTATCAGCAATGGCCACAATAGCCAAACTGTGGAAGGAGCCTCGGTGTCCATCGAAAGATGAATGGATAAAGAAGATGTGGTTTATGTATACAATGGAATATTACTCAGCAATTAGAAACGACAAATACCCACCATTTGCTTCAACGTGGATGGAACTGGAGGGTATTATGCTGAGTGAAATAAGTCAATCGGAGAAGGACAAACAGTGTATGTTCTCATTCATTTGGGGAATATGAATAATAGTGAAAGGGAATATAAAGGAAGGGAAAAGAAATGTTGGGAAATATCAGGAAGGGAGACAGAACATAAAGACTCCTAACTCGGGGAAACGAACTAGGGGTGGTGGAAGGGGAGGAGGGCGGGTGTTGGAGGGGAATGGGTGACGGGCACTGAGGTGGACACTTGACGGGATGAGCACTGGGTGTTTTTCTGTATGTTGGTAAATTAAACACCAATAAAAGTTAATTAAAAAAAAAAAAAAAAAAGCAATCAAAACCCAGTAGATTCAGAAAAATCTCTTTACCTCCCCCTCAACTGCCTAAAACAATTTAAATAGAGAACCTGCTTTGGAAAGAGAGCTATCACCATGGATAACAACATTAAACCACAAACTAGGTGTGGTAGACAGGGAGGAAATTGGCAAGGCCTGTTTGATCAAAGTTCTCTATGTCTCATTGTTCCTGAGTGGCTCAGCAAACGTTTGTTTACCAAATATTTACTCTTTTTCATCTTCCTGTGAATTGCATTCCTTCCCCTTGAACTCCCAGAGTCTTATCCTCTTTCTCCTTAGTTCTGAATGACATATGGATTTCCATATCCACAGAGACATGGAAATTCCAAAGACAGACAGAAAGATAAATAGGCCTGTCTGTCTGTCTTTGGAATTTCCATGTCTCTGTGGATTCTCCATATGCATGAAATTAAATTCGATTTTCTCCTCTTCTCATGGCAATTTGTTTCCTAGTCCAGCTAGAAGGACATTGAAGGAGATAGTATATCTTTCTCCCTGACACCTCCTGCAAATGAACATCACTTGTTATGATGCAATGAAGATTTTTAAACAAACTATAGAAATGATCCCTGAAAGTATAGTCTTAAAGATTTTTTAAAATAACAAAGAAAACCATAGGCTAATTCCATTAACAAATAGACATAAAATTTAAAAAAATCAAATCCAGCAATATAGTAAAATAATACTATGAATGATAATACACTGTGACTTAAATATATCTTTTAAATACAAAAATAATTCAAATTAGGAAATTTATTAAAGCAATTTATTGCATTAAATTTTATTATAAGAAACGTATATGATCACTCTGGAAAAAGTAGGAAAGAAAATAACACACTCATTCTTAACGTGAATTTCTAGCAGAGTAGGACTAACTTGATGTGTCCTGAGTCTGATAAAAGAGGGCCTTAAAGTAAAGTATACCCGTCAGAGACCCACAAATATGTTCACAAGAAATTCGAAACACTTCCACTAAAGTCAGGAGTAAGATAAAAGATGTCATTTATCATAACTACTGTTCAATATACATTGAGCTTAGCTAATAATATAAGACAATCAAATGAACAAAAAGTTTAGTTACTGACATACCTTTCTATATTTTCTGCTCATTTTTTCCTGTAAACCTAAAATTGCTCTTAAAAAAAAAAAGTGATTTGCAAAGTGTTTTTACTAATTTAAACTTCCACTATCAATGATTAGTATTCCTATTATTTCAAATCACTAATGACATTTGGTATTGTCAGTCTATAATTTTGGCCAATTTGGTACGTGGAATGTTATCTTACTATGATTTTTTTTTTATTTTTTTAAATTTTTATTTATTTATGTATGATAGTCACAGAGAGAGAGAGAGGCAGAGACACAGGCAGAGGGAGAAGCAGGCTCCATGCACCAGGAGCCCGATGTGGGATTCGATTCCGGGTCTCCAGGATCGCGCCCTGGGCCAAAGGCAGGCGCTAAACTGCTGCGCCACCCAGGGATGCCCTTACTATGATTTTAATTTGAATTTCCCTGACCACTCATGAGTTGTAGCAACTTTTAGTATATCTATCTATAGTTCAAATGTCATTTTTTATGATATTCCTATTCACGGATCTTGTCTATTTTTTTAAAGATTTATTTATTTATTTATTTAGAGAGAGGGGGAGAAAGAGTGAGCAGGGGGTCTGGGGTGGGCATCAGAGGGAGAAGAGAATTCTGAAGCACCTCCCTGCTGAGGGTGGAGGCTGACACCGGCTCCATTTCAGGACCCCAAGATCATGACCTGAGCTGAAATCAAGAGTCACTGCTTAACTGAATGAGCCACCCAGGTGCCCTTCAAGTATCTTGTCTGTTTTTAAGATTTGTATTACCTTCAATTTTTCTTATTAATTTAAGTTCTTTATAAAATTCTGAGTATAAATTCTATTGCTGTGTTGCAAATATCCTACCCTGATGCTTGCCTTTGCACTTTCTTAATGATATCAGTTGATAACAGGAGTTCTTAATTCTAATTTTAATATAGACTAATGTATTAATCTTTCCCTTTCTAATTAGTACATTTTGTGTCCTGTTTAAGAAATATTTATCTACTACAGCTTCATAAAGATATTCTCCAACTTTATCATTTAGAAACTTATTGCTTATATCTACATCACATTTATGCACATCATATCAATGTCACATTTATATATAGCCCGCTCAGAATTCATTTTTGTGTATGGTATAAGGAAAGGTCAAATTTCTTTTTGATACATAAATCCAGCAACCTAACACCATTTACTGAGAAGATCAGCTTTTGCACTTTGCACTCTGGAGGCTTCTTTGCCTTAAATGAAGTGTTCACATTTATACTGGAAAGATTCCAGACTGGGTACTATCTGTGCCTTCTGTTCTATTTAATTGGCCTATTTATCTTTCTTTGCTCCAACACCAAAGATCTGAATTGATGAAGATTTTAAATTGTCTTGATAACTAGTAGGGTAAAATCACTTTGTTCTTCTTCCTTAAGAATGTTATGCCTATTCTTTGCCCTTTAGATTCTCTATACATTTTAGAATCAAATTGTTAGTTTTCTATAAAAATCTCTTGATATTTTGATTGTGATTTATTAACTCTGCAGATCCACAGAGGAAAATATGACATTGAATTATCTAATAAGGAACATGTATATTGCTTCTTTATATAAGTCTCTCATTTCTACTGATACATTAGTCCTTTAGGGTAGAGATTTTGCATACCTTTTGTATACCTTTTACCTTTTTTTGGAATTTGAGGTTCTTTATCCAATGAAATGATGTCTCTTTTTTTCTTTTACAATTTGAATTTTCCTGTTTGCTAATGTGTATGGAAATGTAAATGCATCCTATGTTGTTATAAAGTACATGTATTTGGTAGCTGTAGGGTCTAATTAATAATGATTTCTGAAAAAATGCTGGTCACTGTATATGCTGATTTGAGTATTAAGGTAATGATGAAGAACAGAGCCTTTACAGAGACTTGTTTTTATGTTTTAAAATTTGTTTATTTTGCAATGATGTCTATCATTGTTTCTTGCTTTGCAGAGCCTACAATTATACTCTGTCTCTGGATGGGCATTAGAACTCCGATTTAGTGAGTTGTGCACGTATAAAGTTCCAGGAAACCAAAAGACCACTGTGAGGCCTATTTATACTTTTAGGGCTCTGCATTTAAGTTGTCTCTTATTTTATGGCACTTTTGTATTATCTTTTATTTTATTTAGTCTTGGTGATGTATTAACTTCTGTTTTACATTGTATCCAGCATCCTTTTTGTTTGAAGCAGGATACGAGATTGCATCCACTCAATCCATCATGTTGCCAGAAGTCTTCTGCAATCATATCATCAGATACGCTATTATTTCCTTTTGTTCTCCTTCTAAAAGTGTACATAGCATGGTTTTCTTGGGAGTGGGGAAAAAAAAAAACCTTTACATAATCCATGGTTCATATTCCATGCCAAGTTCACTAAACCAAATTGTTGCCAACAATTTTATTTTGTTAAAAGCAAATAAAGTGTATATCTTTCTTCTTCATACGTCTGTTATGCATGTTATTTAAACTAACTTTGTAGGAGCAGTCAAATAAACAAAGAGCGGCATTTCGTATAGTATGACTAATATTTGTCTTTTCTATTTTCCTTTGCATGTATTTTGATGTAAAGTGTCAACAGAAAAGCGAGAACTGGACCAATCCTTTAGGCCCATGGTTTATTTATCTCAATACTTTTTCTTTGATAAGTATAAGAGTTGCGGTAGAAATCAATTTTCTTTCTTATAATTTCAACTTCAGAAAAGTTAGGATTATATACCCAACATTCTAGTTTTGTCAATAACCTATTATAAATTTATCACCTAAAAATATATGGAAAGCTATATATTTGGGTTGTTTCACCAGTTGGGGGGATAAGTTTCATGAGCTTACTGCCTGCTGTATAAATTAGAACGTTACTTTTGTCGTCTTATACCTATAGCTTTTAGGCTACCTAGGGTGCCCTTTAGTTCTGCTATTACAGAATTTGGTGAACCAGGTTGTAGTGGATGAACAGGAGATTTTAGACTCTATGTAAGGAAACTGCCATACAACCGTTTAAAAATTATTATTCAATTGCATTTAAGCCTATATTTAAAATGTTGGGGAAAAAAAAGTGTGACTACTTTGAAATTTTTATTTTCTGCCAGAAAACATTGAGTTTTGCTAATCACAAGTAAATCAGGCTTTTTGTTATGGAAGGAATAGAGCCATTTTAACTGTGAAATGCATTTACCAGACCCAAGGCCCAACAGAAGCAGGATCAAAGAGAGAGGAGCTAGAAGAGGTAAAGCAAGAGACTCCTTCCTGTGCTCTTTCAGGGTCTAAGTGGTTGAGAAGAGTAATGAGAGTAAGAGAAATAATAATAATTTTTGTTTCCTTAGGATTTGTTCTTTCATTGCACCCACACTACAACTCCCCAACATTTCATCCAGTTGACCTATTGATTCTGGATTTTGAACAATGAACCCTTCCTGAGAGTATTTTGTGCCAGCTTACCCTGAGCTCTCCAGCTTCAGGGCCCTCAACACTACCCAGCTGCCTTACTGCCCGCCCACAATTAGCTCTGCCCCAACTCTTTCTGCAATCATGCTACCTCACCGCCCTCACTCTCTTACTTCAGACCAGGAGCTTCTGCTCTGCTGCTACAGCTTCTGTCTCCAGTCTCCAGTTTCCTTCTATTCTTTTCTCCTTCCGTCTGGACCCTGTGTAATCTACATTCCTTTTCCAATCCAAAATATTATCTCTTGGAATGATGCCCCATGCAAGTTCTAGTTACACAGAACCATCACCGCTCTCACTTCCTTCCATATCCAATTTAGCTTCTGTATTTTATTTTTATGAATAGCTCCTTATGGATACTCTCAGCAACTTTGCCCCACTCTCTTCCTATCATATGCACTTGTAAAAGCTCTACCTTTATTTGTTCCAGTCATCCATCTTTTCCATGTGCACCACAGAGCAACTGAAACTTCTGGTGGAAAAAAAGAATCACCAGCCTGGAATAATTCTTTTTTTTTTAATTATCACAAACCTGAACAACACTTAACAATGCCTGGCAATACTTTTAGGTTTCCACAATAAATTGCTTTGCAAGCACTGTTTTAGAACATTTCCTTTCCCCTGACCTTCCTGCACCATACACACTCCCCACATCCTAAGCTGATAGCCTTCCTCGTACTCATTAATCAAATAAGAGCAGATGGCAAATACCTTGTTCTCCTGTTGCCAAGTCAACAAACTTACCTGTCTGGTCACCCATCCTCTTTCTGACTGCCTCCTTTCACAGCTGAAAAGATGTCCTTACTCCTATTAAGGTACAGCTTCTTCATTTGCACTTGCTGGCTCTAGTATTTTCCATTTTAATTTCAAAACTCTGCCTTTGACCTAACATCCTGTGCTTAGCTGTCACTCCATTTTCTGTTGTTTTTTATTTATTTATTTTTTTTATTTTTTATTTATTTATGATAGTCACAGAGAGAGAGAGAGAGAGAGAGAGAGAGAGAGAGGCAGAGACATAGGCAGAGGGAGAAGCAGGCTCCATGCACCGGGAGCCCGACATGGGATTCGATCCCGGGTCTCCAGGATCACGCCCTGGGCCAAAGGCAGGCACTAAACCGCCGCGCCACCCAGGGATCCCTCTGTTGTTTTTTAAAGCAAAACTGTATACCTAACTCTTAGTTACTCTCCAACGCACTCCAATTTGGCTTCTTTCCATACTGTTCCACTGCCACAGAATGGGAGTCATCAGTTGTCATATTATGAACCACAAAGGGCAGTCTTCTGTCCTCATCTCACTGTAGTTTTTGACTTTTTAGAAGTATTTAACTCCGCCAACTACTCATTTTGGAAAAACTTTCCTTTTTGGGCTCCGATGAAATGATTTTTCTCCTGAAATGACTTTCTCTCTCCTCTCCTCCTTCCTAACTGGCAACTTCCATCAGTCTCTGTAATGGTGTCCTGCTCCATTTATCCCCACCTCTAGCTGTGTTAGCGCCCCCCTCCTGGGTCCTTTTCTTTCCTGTGCTTTCCTTAAGTGGCCTAAACCACTTGAATAGAAACTATAAACTGATAATGCTCACCTTTTGTGTCTTAAACTCTGATTTCTGTTTTGAGCTGCAGACTCAAATATTCAATCACCGACTTGACATTCTCCGTTGGAGATCTAATAGACATCCCCAGCTTACCTTCTCACAAATGTTTGTGTCTCCCCCAATTCTGAAATTGTTTCCATATGACATTCACACAATAATTAAAGGCAGTACTTTTCTCACAGTATTTCAAGCAGAAACATATGACTCTTCCTTGGTTACATTTTCTAATTTATCCTACTTATCCAAACCATCCATAATTCTTATTGATGGAAATACTTCTCTGTCTATAACGCCAGTGGTGTCCTTTTAGATGCGGCAACTGCATGCAATATACAAACTGCATGATCATCATTGTTCCACTCACCAAAATATATCTCAAAACAGATTTCTCTCTTACCCTTATTGCCACCATACTAGAGAAAATCAACATGAGTTTTCATTTGGACTGCTGCTGTGGCTTCCCAGATGGTCCTACTACGTTTTCCTTCATTTTATTTTACATACGACTATCAGGATGATTTTCTAAAAATACAAATTGCATTATGTTTCTTCCTCAAACACTTTAAAAACTCCTTGTAAACTCCCATATGATTTGGCCCTATCTGCCTATTGGACCTCATCTTGGCCACTGTCTCCTTACTGGTTGCTTTCCAAGTTCCTTCTTGCTTTGGCCTTCTGTTCTCTTTGCCTAAAATATACTTTACCTCTCAACATGCCTGGATACCTCTTTTCTTTCATTTGTAAGCCCCCAAATCCTATCCCTTGAGAAGCGTTTTCTGTCCCACCTGAAGCAACTCATCTTCATCTTCATGGACTTCTCGGTTACAGAACAATGACTATCACTTTCATAACATTTATCACAATCTCTTATTGATATAAGGGTACCACTTGCCAGAACTACTTCCTGCCCCAGGACAGTGACTGCCTTTGTACACTTGAAAGAAAGGAGGACTTTTTCTTGCTTCTTTTGCTGATGTGGATTATTTTGCCTGGGGTTTTGGGGTTTCTTTGACGTTCCCAATATTTGGAACATGTAGTTGTCTTCTCTTGTTGATATAAACATCATACTTTTTTTTCCTCTATATCTTCTGTCATTGTGTGAGATCCATAAAGATAGTGGCATTATCTTGTCACCTCCTATACTTAACTCCTAGGATAGCATCTAGGACAGCTGCTCATATTTATGGAATCAAATATTTTTGAGTGGATAAATGGCACTGTGAGATAGTTGCAAAAGTATTACTGTGTCTACTTTAAAGTTTAGGCTTAGTGAAATTAGATCACTTGCCCGAGGATATATAATTGGGCCATGATTGACTCAGATTTCCAGGAGTCAAAACCTATTTCTATTGGGCTGTGTTGGATGATACAATTTCCATAATAGTTCAAGGAAATCATGTTAAGACCTTATAGAACTATCTCATATTTTTGATGCACAGGAAGATGATTGGAAAAAGATCAGAAAAACTGTTCCTTTGGACACATGGCATCATAAAGAAAAATGTGGTACCTGCTTTTGATGAAGCATGGGCAGCTATGCATGGTACTGATGAAACAACGCATTTATTTTAGACCCAGTATCTTCCAGGAGTGGCAAGGTCTTAGGAAAGAACCAATAAATGGATTAATGGAGGAACAGCTAGAAA
Organism: Vulpes lagopus; assembly: GCF_018345385.1. Classification (NCBI taxonomy): domain Eukaryota; kingdom Metazoa; phylum Chordata; class Mammalia; order Carnivora; family Canidae; genus Vulpes; species Vulpes lagopus. Next base: position 116,929,591 of record NC_054825.1, read on the forward strand.
ACTACATTAAGGTAGGTTGACAGTTGGCTATGTCACAAGGTTATGTGGATAGAAATAGGAAAGACAAAGTCATTTGGGGCCAGCACTGAAAGTCAAGTGAACTTAAGAGGACTTGGCAGTTACTCAAGAGCAGAAAATTAGTTATTATAAACAGAGACATTCCAGAAGCTTGTAAATCCAAGCAGAAAATCAGAGTTTGGAGCTAAGATTTCCTTGACGCTCAAAGAAAAGAAACTCTGGTACTCTTGATAGCTGATTTAGAAAATTAAGTGAATCCAATAATTTCAGATATCAACTGAGGCAATGCAAATTAAGTGGATATAATAGAAGCAGCAATGGAAAATAGAGCCGTGACCTCATTTCCTTTGGCAGAGGGATTTTGCCTATTTTGAAAACCTTGGTTTGTGTGAGAAGGCAGATAGGGCCCCAGGTGTCAAGAGATCCTGATAGATTACAACAGGGACACAAAATTATTCCTTTCAGCCCCATCTATTAGGAGAAAACAGCACAGTGGTCTTGGCAATATCAATATTTTCATTCTAACTTTAAATGAATACCATCTTTACAGCAAATTTCCTTAATAATATTTCTTATTTATTCTGTTGTCTTAGTAATTGCTTTTGCGTAGCAAAACCAAAACTGTTTGGAGATCATTGATCCTAGTTTTATCACCAGTGTTTTAGGATATCTTGACTATCTGATAGATTGCTCATACAATTTCCTAAAATTGTAGATATACATTTCTGCAAAATCATATTAAATTGGACACAAGACATTTTATCTTTCCAGATCTCCCCTGCCCTTTTTGCTTGTCTTCATAAAGGAGACCCTTAACTATTTTTGCTCCCTGTGTGGTTAGTTTTAGGTGAGATCCTAGTGCCCACTTATTTAGTCAAACACTAATCTCGATGTGACTAAGTGTTCTCCATGCAAAGGTATTTTGGAGATGATTAACATTTACAATTCGTTGACTTTAAGTAAAGACTGCTCTCCAAACTGTGGGTGGGATTCATCCAATCAGTTGGAGACCCTAAGGGCAAAAACTGAGGTTTCCCAGACAATTCTGCCTTAAGTCCATAACATAGAGGGACACCTGGGTGGCTCAGTGGTTGAGTGTCTGCCTTTGACTCAGATCATGATCCCGGGGTCCTGGGATCGAGTCTAGCATCAGGATCCCCGCAGGAAGGCTGCTTCTGCCTGAAGCAGAAGCATGTCTCTGCCTCTCTGTGTCTCTCACAAAGAAATAAAGAAAAAATATTTTTCAAAGAAGTCTATAACATAGAAATCCTGCCTGAGTTTCCTGCCTGCCAACTTGCCCTGTGGATTTCAGACTTGCTAGCTCCTTACAATTGTGTGAGGGGATTCCCTAAAATAATCTGTGCGTGTGTGTGTGTGTGTGTGTGTGTGTGTGTGTGTGTCCTATTGGTGTTTTTCTGGAAAACTTGTTGTACTTTCCATGTGTGGATCTTACCATGTACCTGTGTGTCAGCCTGGACTTTTGTTTTGGGTATGAATGCATCCTAGATTTCTATAAGAGTAAATGTTTTCTCTGTTAGCTTTTAATAACTTTATTGGGGATAACTTACATTTTCTGCCCCTTTGGTGATAACATGCGTTAGACCATCTTCTTTGAGAAACAATCTTATAGTAAATTTTTGGTAGTCCTCTAGGAGTATAATTAATGATGTTGTCTAAGCTGTGCCCAGGCATTTGTGCTTGTTCTTATCTTACAGACTAATTATCCTTAGTGGCCCCCCCTGAAGTATTTCAGAGAACAATAAAGCTTTCCAAAAGTACTGATGAATGTACAATGCAGCGAATCATGCATCTAATGAACATTGAATCATAATGGATAACTCATAAATTTTCACTGTAGGTGGTTTACATGATTTTTGCTTATATTGAAACTTTACCTGTCACTTTATCTCAAACACATAAAGTGAAATACTTCTGTAAGTTTCCCCATTGGGCTGATGTTTAACTGTCTGAAAAAGCACATCTTCTGCAAACTTAAGGAATTTACTCTATGTTGTTTCATCCTGATTACTTAAGAAATTCTCATCCCTTGTGGACATGGTGGTTTGTACTTCATTCTCTGAAGGAGCCATTGCTTTTCTCCGCATTGCTGTCTCTTTAAAACTCAGTTCTTCATCTAGGGCTAAAACAGACCTCTCTAAATTCCTGGTGTGCTTCAATTGTATTTTTATTGTTGTAGTCTATTCAATTTTATGACCATTTTTTGAGTACTCAACAAATAATAATTAATAAGGTAACCATTGAGTACAGAAAGATAAATAGATACAACAAGATCAAAGTCTAGTGTTAAAGGATTTGGGGAACTAAATAAATCACATCTATTTGTTTTCAACATACTTATTTTATGTTTCTAAGTAGTCAGACCTGATATCTTGCCGTGTTTCTTTTCCTTTAGAGATTATGCCTGCTTCAGCATACACTGCATTTACATTTATTATGAAGCCAACCGGCTTTCTTAGTACGAAAGTAAGATTCATTGGCCTGTACCTCTTTGGTAGTTCCTGAAATTCTTATAGATAGAGATATCATTAGTGTTTCAACAAACTTCCACATAACAAATTGTCTGATTTAGGAAGCAAGTAAACTGATGATTTTTCCAAGATGTAAAGAAGATACTTTGTTTCCCAAATGTAGAAAAGTTATTTATTAGTTCAGACAAATGTTTGCTGCTGGTGTTAATATTATAAAAGTCAAGGAGAGAATATTTTATATATTAAAGGAAAAATGTAAAAGAAGCATTAAGTAACACTAAGATATATAATACTGCATATTCTAATACACTAAGTACAATAAATGTATATGTATATACTTACATATATGTAACATACATAATATTTATTTATGAAACAGAATTTGCCAATGCTGACAGGTGGTTTAAACTGAAAATATGGGTTAAAATAAGAAAATGATCTATCTTGAACAGGGTTTTGTACATTAATAATAAAAAAAGTAACATAAGCAACGGAGAATAATGGAGAAAATATGTTATTCTTTAATGCACATACCTGGAATGTAGTGGGATGATTCTTATAAGGAATGTCAAAATTAATAAGTGCAGTCTGCATGGGAAAGAATAAAAGAAAAGAAGGGTGGCAGTTTGTGCCAAAAACATTTACTAAGCAATTGAGAGTCCTTTTGAAATATGCAAAAGAAGATAGTTTGAACAAGCCTGCAAGCAAGAAAAGTTAAGTCCTCTTCAGATATTCTTGTATTGAGTTTAAATTTCATATTGGTTTTATGGACTATTTTTCCTAAGAGGTGTTTTTTCTTTTTTCTTTTTTTCTACTTCTTGGAGCTCTGGAAAGGACTGGTTGCAGTAGTAACATACCATCTATTATTTTCACTATTTGAAAAGAAGCCTATGGAAAAAAATGGAAGGATTCTAAGACAATTTTGCCGAACTATGTAGTTTCCTGTATGTTTCTACTATTGGCTATATTAGTTAGGGCAGAAGTAAGCTGCTTCAGGCCTTTATCACTCATCTCTCAAATACTCAAAATATATCCCTCCAGTAGACTAGTCTCACTAAATCCTTTAACTTACTTCGTTGATCAGACTGTTTGCCTGCCTTAGCTTAGCACTCTTATATGACTGAGGTATCTCTCGTTTTAAATTGCACCTTTTAAAATCCTACTCACCCTGCAAGCACCCGCTATCTACATCTTCCCTTGTGAACCTCACAGCAACCCCCATACTGACTACCCTTTCTTTTTTCTCATAGAAATCTTAATAGAACTTAATGTCTGTATTACTCATAGTTGTTAACCTGGGTTGTAAGAAGCAGCAGGCTAAGGAAACAGGTTGGGAATTAAGAAACTGAGTATAAAATATGGAGATAGACTGGATACATAAATACACACACACACACACACACACACACACAGAGAGAAAAGCAAGACAGTGAGATCAAAGTATATGTAAACCACCAGAAGACCAGTAGGATTTGAAGGGAGGGTGTTATTATAGCTGTCAAAAGTTTAAGAAGAGATTGTCTAGGAAAATCTTAGCTTTTCATATTTCTAAAGCTATTTTTTAGTGAATTTTAGGTCATAGTTTTTACTGCCACAAAACTCAGTACCAGCAGTTTACTTAGTAGGTATTCAGTAAATCTTTTTTCAATAAATGAATGAATAAATCACAGGATTCCTCCCCTATGTTTACAAAAGGATGCTTATCATTCATGATACTTGAATACAGGACCGATTCAATTCTCTTTGGGATTCTAAGCTTTCTGACTGGCTCATTTTGGGGTGAGGAGACATTTCTTATAGAATCATGAATACTAGAGCTTGAATAAAATCATATTTCCTCATTCAACCTTCTACAAATAAAACTCTTTTAGGGCTAGTGATGAGGGATACGTTAAAGTGTATATAACAAGCCCCGACCTTAAGTATATTCTTCATGAAAAAAAAAACTTTCAAAGATAGATTAACTAGGGAAAAATTCTTATTTTTAAAATACAGATAAACAAATAGTCATTAAATGCCTTTGTGTGTGTATATCAAAGGCTCTATGCTAGGAGTAGGGATGGGTTATGAATAAGATACAAGAAACCTACCATCAAATAGGTTATCTTCTGATTCTGAAACAAGAAAATGGTGGCGATTTATGTGGGTTTTCATTGACCTGGAGGCTAATTATGGAGACTTTTAATTTATATCACAGTGAAATTGGGCCAAGAAAGGATCAGGAGCTTAATTCTGTCCCTGTGCGTATATATGATTCAGGTACATGTTTTTTCTATTCTGTTGTTAAGCAAAGTGCACCTGGGTTACTGTTTGCTTAACTTGAATGTGTATGTCTCACTATGCCTGTAGATCTTTTGCATGGCTCCATGTACTATGGGTAGGAATTTCTACTTGGGATTCTATTCTTCATCATGTAACTTTAAAAAATTATCTCAAACATACACAATGTTTTAAAAATGATATAACCATCAGCTAACCATCTAAGGAATAAAGCCTTAATTAAGAACACATTGAAATCTTTCTATATATTTGCTATGGAAGACTAATTGACACAACAACATGAGAACAACGAAAATCAATCCATTACTAAGAGCTGTTGCAGTCAAAAGCATCAACTATTACTAAGACCTAATTCGATTTAGGCAATGGGGATATAAAAGGAATTGGTCTATGCCCTATGGCCTCTTTTAATTTATTTTGGTGGGATATACCTAGAGAAGTTCTGTTAAGAATTCAAGGATGGGAAATAGGTTTCACATCATGCCTCAATAACGATAGGTTGATAATGGTTGTTTGCAAAGCTGTGTCAAAAAGATCCCACCCAATGGCTTAGCAAGAGAGTATCAAGAGTGACTAGTGATGTCTAGCATGGACACAACAGGAAGGACTGAAGCACTGGAATTGTGTTTGGAGCATTTGTCATTGTCTAAGAGCCTACTCATTGGTACAGTCATTGAAGCACAAACTGAAGTGAACCATTATCATGGGAGAGGTGACATTTGAGCTGGCCTATAATTAAGAATTAATTTCAATGAGTAGAAAAAAGGTGAGCAGAGATGAGAAGCTGGCAATATGTGGGCCATTGGAGGTTACAAATGTGGGCCATTTTAAGTAGTTACATTAGGCTAGGGTAGGAAATATAATAGGTGAACTTTCTAGAAGAGAAAGTTGAATAGTCTTCCCTCTAAATTTCTGCTTAGATCCTAAGACTGAGAACCAAACAACTGCATGGCAAGTATTCCCATATCTCAAATTAAGATGTTAGACCACTTAGGCAAAACTTGCAAGTAAGGTATCCAAGAATTCCCGCAAAAAGCCCTAAAAGAGCTTAGGAAGGCTAACAGAGTGTTTGGTGTCAGAATTGTTGAGATGCTCTCAATCTCATCCCTGCCCTCATGGGGATACAGAGGCATACTGACTGCTTTGACTTGTCTCGGTTGCAGGGGTTTCTGTCAACCAAAGAGCTTGGAATGAGGTTGGACATACCTCTTGGATAGTGTCATTCAAGCTGTGCAGCATTAAGACATAATTCTCTGTCCCTCTCAGAGAGTCTGTCAACTGTTCAGGGGTACAGAAGATGGATGTTATGAACACTTGAAAAATACCAAGGGGAGAGAAGAAGGCTGGGGTTTATTTCTCTGACAGTAGAAAAGAACTGCTTTTATATTTGTTTAACCCACACTTGCACGATTTGATGGATCGGAGGTTTGCGCAAATATTTACTGATAACCAAAAAGAACTTAATAGAGATTTTTCTGGCTGGCATGCTCTTAGAGCCTATCCAAGAAGCCTGAGTGGGGAGGGGAGAAGAACTCAGCAGAAACTTGTGGGTGATGCACAGAGAACTTCCCAAGAGCTAAGGAAAGACTGAAGTAGCCATTCTGAGGAGCTGTATTCACCTTGCACACAGAAATGCAATTGTGGAACTTCCAGTGATGAAGGGGAGGGAGGTCTCTGAAATATACCTAGACCTTCATACCTTGGTCAGGATTCTTCACTGCAAGATTAAGCAAACAGGGATTTATTACAAGTTATTTTTATAGCTCACACAATCTTGGGATTTACAATAAACCAATTTTGAATACTATAAGGCTAGAACCATCAGTAACCAGGAGAAATCACCAACCTCATTACAGAACTGTCTTTTGTATCAGAAAAATTACTGTTGGTGTTCTCATAGATTGATGCTTACAATGTCAGACCAAATTCTAAAACCTCTGCTAGAGTTATCTTGAAGAATCAAATGCCTCTGCTTGCAAGAAGAGCCCATTTCCTCATTCATGGTTGCTACCTCCTATTTCTCACGTTCTCTGGCAAGCATAGAATTTAGGATCCATCTACAACCCTAGCTGTGAGCTGATGGAAATGTAGCGGTTACTGTTCTAACCTGGTTAGTATAGGAAGGATACTTAAAAAAAAAAAAAAAGTTTAGTGAAGGCGCTAAGCCAATGAAACTCCAGTATCTACCATATACTTCAAGAAAAACAGCTTTAGAGATTTTAATAACCAGAAGAAGCCAATGGCAAATCACAATATGCTTATGTAGGAAGACAAGTAAGCATTTTCTGCTATTGATTTCTAATTTAATTACATTTGAGCCAGAGAATATATTCTGTATGATTTTGGTTCTTTTACAATTTTCCATTTTTGTTAAATGGCTCTGTATGTTATTTGGGGTATTGAAATCTTTTATATTTAATATAATTGGCTCTGTATATTATTTGGGGTATTGAAATCTTTTATATTTAATATAATTGGCTCTGTATATTATTTGGGGTATTGAAATCTTTTATATTTAATATAATTGGTTGGGTTTAAATCTAACACTTTCATATTTGTTTTCTATTTGTCCCATTCCTATTTTTATTCTTTTTCATTCTTGTCCTGAACTCTCTTCTGGATTAATTGAATTTTTTTATTTTAAATATATATATCTTCAGTATTCCATTTATCTCCACTGTTTGCCTATAGCTGTTGCTTTTTGTTGTATTCATTTATATTGTTTTAGAAATTCTCTATGGCTTACAGTATCAATTTTAACTTGTCACAGTGTACTTTCAAATAATATTATGCCACTTACATCTAATGTGGGAATCTTGCAACAGCTCAGATCCATGCCCTGATTTTATCTTTTACTGTTTTGTCCAATGATTGACTTCTACATGTTGTAAACCCAAAAATACATCGTCATTATTTTCACTTTATGGAGTGGATTTATCTTTCTGTTTAACTTTTTATTTCGAACTGATTTTAAACTTCCAGAAATGTTGCAAAAATAGTACAGAGATTTCTTGCATAATTTTCTTTTAGCTTCCCTGAATGTTATTTTTAAAAAAATATTTATTCATGAGAGACAGAGAGAGAGAGAGGCAGAGATACAGGCAGAGGGAGAAATGGGCTCCATGCAGGGAGCCTGACGTGGGACTCAATCGTGGGTCTCCAGGATCAGGCCCTGGGCTGAAGGTGGTGCTAAACCGCTGAGCCACCCAGGTTGCCTACATCCCTGAATGTTAACATCTTACATGATACAGCACATTTTCTTAAGACCAGGAACTTTGCCTTGGCATGGTGCTATTAACTACAAATCTTACTAGAATTTTCCTAGTGTTAGAGATATTCAAAACAAGAAAAAAAAACCCCTAAATTCACCCATATAGTGATCATATTTTATATTCTTCATTTCTTTGTATGGATACAAATTTCTTTAAGGTTTATTTATTTGAAAGAGAGGGCAAGAGAGAGAGAAAGTTGGGGGAAAGGTATAGAGAGAGGGAGAAAGTCTCAAGCAAACTCCCTGCTGGGCATGGAGCTTGATGCAGAGCTCTGTCTCACAACCCTGAGATCATGACCTGAGCCAAAACCAAGAGTCAGATGCTAAGTGACTGAGCCACCCAGGCACCCCTAGATACAAATTTCTACCTGATATCATTTCCTTTTGCCTAAAGGGCTTCCTTTATCATTTCTTATAGTGCAGATCTATTAGTGATAATTCTCTCAGCTTTTTTTTTGAAAGCTTTTTTTATATTATTACATTTATAAAGGATATTTTCATTTTATATTGATTTCTAGATTGACAGGTTTTTCTTTCATTTCTTTCAAGATGTTATTCCGCAGTCTTCTGGCTTTCATGTTTTTGTTTTGTTTTGGGGATGAAATGTGTGATTATTATTTTCTTGTTCTCTTTTCCTCTGATTGCTTTAAGAGTTTATCCTTATTACTCGTTCTCAGAATTTTCATTATGATGTGTCCTGTGGTTTTCATTGTATTCATCTTCCTTGAGGTTTGTTTAGCCTCTTAAATCTGAGAGTATATAGTTTATATGGAATTTGGAACATTTTAGTCATTATTCTTCAATTTTTTTTCTGACATCCTCTCTTTCCTCCTTCTAGGACTTCAAATATCAATTGATAATGTCTCTCATAGGTCATTGAGACTTTATTTCTATTTTAATATTTATTCACTGCTTTATTTTGGAAATTTTTCTTATGTCTTCAAGTTCACTGATATTTGTTTCTGCAATGTCTAATTTACTCTTAATCCCATTCAATGAGTTTTTTATTTCAGATCTTACATATCTCGTATTTAGAAATTCTATGTGGTTGTTTACATATCTTCCATCTTTATTTTATTCATGATTTTCTTTAAATTCCATAATTTACTTCCATCATCTCTCTTATTTATGAGTCTGGTTCTACTGACTGCTAGTTATAGATCTGATTTCCCATGTTTTCCTACCTTTTTTTCAATGTCTGAATTTTACATTGCTTAGTGCTGGATTTTTTTTTTTTTTTTGAGTGTTGTATTTTGTTCTGGCAGAGAGTTACAGTGTATGTATGTGGCTTTAGTTTGCTTAGACTTAAAAAAAGAATTTTAGGTATAATTAGAATGGCCTTTGGTCTAAGGATGGTTTAGTCCTACTGCCAAGGTGTGGATCTTCTGTATCTCTATTTCATAATTCAGGAGTTAACACAATCTCTATTCTGACTGATGGTAACTTGATTGTCTCCCAGTCCTGTGTGAGCTTTGGGAATTGTTTAGTTTATGGCTTCTAGATATTATTTTCTCTCTTGTTAAATTTTACCCTGTTTATGCACAAATTAGTATTTATTTTTTAATTTAAATTTTACTTAGTTAACACATAGTGTGATATTGTTTCCTGAAGTAGGATTCAGTGATTCATCACTTACATACAACATCCAGAGCTCATCACAACAGGTGCCCTCCTGAATACCTTTCACCCATCTAGCCATCCCTTCACCCACATCCCTTTATCAACCCTCAGTTTGTTCTCTGTTAAGAGTCTCTTATGGTTTATTTCCATATGTTCCTCTGTTTTGTTTCTTAAATTCCCCATATGAGTGAATCATAATGGTACTTTTCTTTCTCTGACTTATTTCACTTAGTGTAATACACTCTAGTTCCATCCACATCATTACAAATGGCAAGATTTCATTTTTTGATGACTGAGTAATATTCCATTATATTATCTCTGTCTGTCTATCTATATTATCTCTCTTTATTATCTATCTATCTATCTATCTATCTATCTATCTATCTATCTATCATCATCATCTATCTCTATCTTCTATCTATATCTCCCATATTTATTCATTCACCAGTCAATGGATGGTTGGCTCTAATACAAGTCAATATTTAACACTAGACTTAAAGGCAAACCTGAGCAAATTTTTGAAGCCCTTTTTCTGCATATATCCCTCGGTTCTAGAAACACACCCTACAATACAATTCTCCTCTATCTCCCCAAATTTAATCTTTGTATCCTCAACTCAGTATGACTACTTCCTCTGCTTGTTCAGAAAGTACCTTTAAGCAGAAAGAATGTTTGTGTTATTCTCTTGTGTTAATCTCAATTCTGTATTCCCTGTATAAACATCATCCAATGTCTAAAAATTGTTGTTTTGCCCTTTTTGACCAGTTTTATATTTTTTTATTTTGGAAAGTTTAGCCTGGTTCTAGTTACTACATGATGAACAGAAGCAGAAGTTCACTGGATAATTTTATATGGGATTGTAATATTTTTTCTGTTTTTAAAGTGCCATTCTAGTGTCTTTGTGGAGAATAGACTTTTGAGGATCAGGGTAGATGCAGAGAGACCTTTAGAAATCTCTCGCAGTTGTGCAGGAGTGTGGTGATGATTATTTGGGCTAGCATGTTTTCAGTATATTTTATAAGAAGCAATTGGTTGTTTAAGGATATATTCATGAGGTGGGATTGATAGTTTGCTGGTAACTTGGATGTGTGAGGGAGGATTAGGAGAGGACTCAAGAATAATCTCTAAGTACTTGTTATGGAGCAATTGAGAGAGTAGGAATATATGAAAGGAGTGAGTTTAAGGGAAAAAGTTCTTTTTTGAACAGATTAATCCTAGGGAGTGAGCCTATCAGAAATCCAAATTAGATATACAAGTTAGCAATCTTATGTAAAGATAGATTATGAGAACAAAATTTTGGAAAGTAAGGACATACCATTTTTGCAGGCTTTGTTATACTGACTTTCATTGTGAATTTTCAAGTAGGAGATAAGTGTGCTATGTTTTCCAATATATCCCTGGGCTCTTGTTTCTAACAGATAACTTGTGGGATGAGTATTTTGTGGAATATATTTTGGAAATTTTGCACTGGGCAAAGGGAAGCTTGTGAATGTTTTAAGGCAGGTTACATGGTCAAAACATTTTAGAAGGGTTATTTAGTCAGGACTATGATTTAATGAGAAAGAGGCTGGAGGTCTAAAGAACAGATGGAAGCCCGTTGATACCAACACTTAGACATTTGAGGATGAGGGTCCAGATGAGGGATGACAGTGGGAGTCAATATGAATATGTAGATGGAAGAGAGCATGTGAAGGGCAAAGAAATATCAGATAATGATGCTTAATTTTAAAACATATGTAACCCAGATTATGCCATAGCAAGTTTAAATGAAAAAAACTGAATATAGGTGCCATTTAATTAAAAACTGTTCTATGGCTGTTTATCACCATAGATAAACACCTATCTATCACCTATCTATCTATATTTATATACCATAGGATAAGACAAATGAAGTAATTTATCCAAGATCACATGTCTAAAATTGGAACAATAACCAAGTAGTGTTATAATTAATATTTTCTGGACTTTACACATGAATTAAAAGAATATGAGCAATTAAAAATGTTTACTGTGAGATATGCATGAAACATCAAGGCCTACTAGAAGGAGAATTACATGAAGTAATTTAAATAGAACACTTAAGTGCTAAGAAGGTATTTTCCTGATAAAAATATATGATAGGTAATAGGATGTTATATGATAGTTATATATAATAAGACATAAATTGATGTGAGATAAATTAGAGAGTACAACTAAAAGCTCTTTAACCTTCTAAGTTTTATTTCTAAAAACTGAGGCTGCTGGCATTAGACAAACTTTTGAAAACAAAGTGATGATACAAGTAATTAATATAGAATTAACTGAGATTCATATTACTAGAATATTCATATAATAGCAACAAAAGCAAATGATTGAGATACAAGTGCTAAACACAGTAGATAGTTTTCTACATTAATTGAATAGATAATTCTTTAGTGCTGTGTGCTAGGCTCTGTATAAATTCTATATTTTCTGTACAATCTTAATTCTTTTTAAAGATTTTATTTATTTATTCATAAAAGAACAGAGAAAGGCAGAGACATGGGCAGAGGGAGAAGCAGACTCTCTGCAGGGAGCCTGATGCGGGACTCAATCCCAAGACCCCAGGATCATGACCTGAGCCAAAGGCAGACGCTCAACCACTGAGCCATCCAGGTGCCCCATGTATAATCATAATTTTCTGTACTTCAAAACGACCTTGTGAAAATGGGCATGTTTCCCCTGTTTTATCCATGATGAAACTAGGTGTCAGAGGTTAACTGATCAAAGGTTCACACTAAATTATCTGCAGAGTTGGAGTGAAACTTGGGCTTATGTGGCTTTTATGTGCTATATTTCAACAAGAATTTAAAGAAACATTAGCCTCTATCTTGTTCTGTGATTGTTTTAAAAATCATTCTTCAGTGTCATATAAATATATCCCTTCTTGTGTCTGACTGTTTACAGTTCCACTTCTTTAGTGAAGCTTTTCTTGAATAAAAGAGCGATAAAACAATTGTTCTTCCTTACTAAACAGTATATACTTATCTTCCAGGTATGAAGCATAAATGTTCATTCTTGAGCTTTGTATTTTGTGACATCTTGATTTGCCGTTTAACTATACTTATTCATCTGAATAATTTTCCTGATTAATGAAAGAAACCTCAAATGGAAATTAGGAAAGGTTTGAGGCCACCTAATGTCTTCATAGTTTTGTATGGTGTTAAACAGAAATAGAAAAGTTTTAAATCACTAGACACAGCTCAGTACTGGTAAGTTTGCTTTAATGATATGATCAAAGAAGGGAATTCAAAATAAATGGAACCATTTCACAAATATTCCTATAAATAAAAACGACACAAATACTGATGAGAACAAAAAAAATCTGAACATGGAATTCTTATGACAGAAGATATATGGACAAAGAACAAGAGGATGAATTCTGTGTGGAAAGGAAGAGGCTTCTCTGTCTTGGAAAAATAATTTAAAAAAAGATACTCAGAGGGAAAGAAGAACCTGGAAACAGCACTGTCAAAAAAGACCTATGATAGTAGAGAAAAACAAATTAGAAATGAGGCTGACATGTGACAGTACACAGGAACGTCATTGTGATTTTAGAGCCGCCTCTGGAAGCATCCCATTACGTAGCAGGAGGGAGCTGTGCCTCTTCACAGGGCAGAGACACAATCACAATGGAATAATAAATAATACTTCTGTTTGGGGGATCTCATTACCAGAAAATTACAGTCAAAATAGAAGAAGAAATAATAGTGGTGAGGGAACTGCCAGGTTTACTTCTGGAAGAGATGGTTAAAAAAGAATTAAATAGCTTGGTGAGGGGCGACTAAGAGGGTGGCAGTGTTGACAATCACACAGAGCATGTTCACCCTAAGAGAGAGACATGTCAATTATTTAGCACTGTAGTAAGAGCCATAATCAGAAGCCATTTAGTGAGATTAGGGAAAGGAGGATTGAGGCAACAGTCAGAAGAGCCGTTCGAACACTGACCGGGGAGTGTGCTTCCGAGCACAGCCTGGATTGACAGTTTGCAGTGTTAGTTTCTATGATTCTGGACATTTCTGAGGATCTCAGGTGCTTTTTTCCCCCCTTTGTGTCCTTCTCCACCTAGTTCTTATCCCTCTCATTTGAACCATAAGTCCTGTGTTCCTTTGTGTCCATACATTTTATGGATCATCCGTGGATTCCTGCCCACTTAAGTACACAAGCTTTTAAAATTTATGCTTCAGCCTTGAGCTACCAATCATTTTTGCAAGCTCAGGAAGCAACCCTTTCCTCACAAATTTACCTTCCTTTCATCCATGGGGATATCATATTTTTTTGGTGCTATATAATGCATTTCTGTAACCAGAACTTCCCAGTGTTCTAATAAAAGGTGTAAAAAAGGCACTGCTATTGGCAACTCATTTTAAATGTTATATCATCAAGCACTCAATGTTTCCCGGCCACCAAGTTTGTCTTAATGTGAACTATAAACAGGCTTGGTTTTGAGTTGTGAATACAGTGAAATGTGACGAAATATATAAGGAGTTCCACAGAAACGTAAATTAGGGGACATTATTCTTTCACTGTGGAAGAGCTGCTTTCTTTTAAAAGAGTGACATCACTTGTAGAGTTCTATTGTGTAAGCTTTACAGAGAAGCAACTGGAAGAAGCAGAAATGAAGAGATGCTTTAGAAAAACAAGCACCATCATCCTCTGTGGTACACAGAAATAGATCTCAAAAGACGATGGAAATGAGAGTAATCCAGTCATCAGTCCTCAAGGAAGGCTGAAGTACTTTTAGGGACACCTCGGTTCATAGCTCTTCGGCTCCTTTAGGAAGAATGTTCCCTTAATCACAAATTAAAATATTCCATGATAAATCCAGTGTTATTTCTAGGACCTCTGAAGAGTGATGTGGGAAAATTCATCTCACAACTACAAACAACAAAGAAATGTATCTTAATTGCTCTTATGCTTTGGAAAAATATTAAATTTACATTGAGAGAAATTCTTTCTTCCCTATTTTCTTTCTCCTTTCTCTTTCCCTTTGCCTTCCTTTCTCTTTTCTGCTTCAATTACTGTTACTAGGAGTGATAATGTTGAATTGTTGTGACCAGTGGAAATGTTAGAACCTATGTGAGTCATAAGAAAAGTGAAGGGTTGGCCTTTCTTTTGTTCAGATGAAGTGCCTGACACGGATGGTGCCTGTGGCCTCTTCTATGATTGGACATGAGGATTGCGTGTTCACAGTGGTAGCCAGAGCTTCCTCTTGCTTCTTGTGGTAAGTACCACTGGGATCTGCCCTGTGCCTGGTATTATCCTCTGAAGAGAGTAATGTGTGTGCCGCTAAGTCCTCTAGAGCCTGGTCGTAGGATAGTACCTGGGAGATAACCTGACTTTAGAGAAAAAATATCTTCTCTAATCTGTGCAGATACTTCTCTCTGGATTCCAGTCTAGGTCAAAGAAATAAGTAGGTTGAGCATGTGTCTTGAAACCTTTGCTCAGTATTGCATGGTAAAAAGAGACCAAGATTATTGCTTAATGCTGACTTAAATCTTTTTAGTTTGGAACTAGGAGACACATTTGCAACTCTTGACCTATCACTCTTGACCTATCTCTCTTACT
The DNA here is from genome assembly GCF_018345385.1 of Vulpes lagopus. NCBI lineage: Eukaryota > Metazoa > Chordata > Mammalia > Carnivora > Canidae > Vulpes > Vulpes lagopus. The sequence continues at coordinate 116,944,855 of NC_054825.1, forward strand.
TTGCTAGGACTGTGATAATGGTGAGAAGTGTGGAATTAAAAGTGGCCTATTCTTATTACACGCATATGACTGCATATCTTTCTTAATGAGTCTAAGTGAAATAGAAGCCTGGATCTAAGAACAGCACTAGTAAGGAAGGAAATGATGAGCAGTGCACTGGAGTATGCTGTATCCAGGTGCTGACCCAGGACTTAGATGCTAAGGGCCACCAATTTCCAGTCTTTTTTTTTTTTTTTAATTTTTTTTATTTATTCATGATAGTCACACAGAGAGAGAGAGAGAGAGGCAGAGACACAGGCAGAGGGAGAAGCAGGCTCCATGCACCGGGAGCCCGACATGGGACTCGATCCCGGGTCTCCAGGATCGCGCCCTGGGCCAAAGGCAGGCGCCAAACCGCTGCGCCACCCAGGGATCCCATTTTTTTTTTTTTAATTTTTTTTATAATTTCCAGTCTTTTGTGGTAAAAGCACATTTAATATATATTGTTCATCATACAAACACACACATCCACACACAAAAGTGTATGTAAATATTGCATGTACACACACGTGCATACATAGTTTAGTTAGAAAATTGACAACTATAGAAAATCTAGAAAGTAGGAAAAATGAATAATATTTCTGTAACCCAAAGGTAATTGGAAAATTACTGCTAATACCTTTCTGGTTCTTCCCCAGGCTTTTACCTAATGTAGTTGTGATTATCTCATATATTTTGTATCTTTTTTTAATTTAAAATGATAATGAGCATTTCATGGACTTCTATAAACTCCTTATAGACATCATTTAAATATATTTTAAGAGTCCACCGAAAGGATAATAATTCCACATTTTACTTAATCTTTTCCCATATTTAGGGCTTTTGGTTTCTCTCACTCTTTGTTTTTTCTTTTTTTCCTTCTTCCTTCCCTCCCTCTCTCTCTCCTTATCTCTTTTTTCTTCTCTTTTTAATAGGGACACTGTGCCAAAACGTTGAGATATGACAAGAGTTTTAAAATGGGTAACAGGGATCCCTGGGTGGCGCAGCGGTTTGGCGCCTGCCTTTGGCCCAGGGCGCGATCCTGGAGACCCGGGATCGAATCCCACGTCGGGCTCCCGTTGCATGGAGCCTGCTTCTCCCTCTGCCTGTGTCTCTGCCTCTCTCTCTATCTCCCTGTGACTATCATAAATAAATAAAAATTAAAAAAAAAATTTAAAATGGGTAACAGTCCTTGCTTCTCGGAAATATTTATATCCACTGATTTTAGACTTTGGGGACCCTCATGACAAGAAAAACAAATATTATGGCAATAACATTCCTCCAAAAGAAAACCTTGAATGATGTTTGCATATGAGCAAATATATGTAGGTTCCCATGTGAGTTTGTGTGTTTGTCTGCATGTGTAATTGTGCATGTATATATATAAATGCATCTACATGTTTGTATCCATACGTGTGTGTGTGTATATATATATATATATATATATATATATGCTATGCACATATGTGATATACTGGAAGTATGAGATGTCAAGCAGGTAACAAGTTAGGCTTCAGAGAAAGATAAGTCTACATCAAATAGAATTCCTAAAATGTATTTGCAATTCAGCAGGCTTGGCAACATGGCCTCATGGTTTTGGATTTAAGGTGACTGTTGGTGTGGATACCTTTTCCCCCATTTTATTGAGATATAATTGACATTTAACATTGTATAGAGTATATATGTGATGATTTGATACACATATATATTGTGAAATGATTATGGCGTGGACACCTTTTACAGTTCAAATGCCCTAATATATTAGTCTGTGTGTCTTGGAGAGGAGAGAAAGAGCCATGTGTTTAAATTAAAGGACTCCATTGGTAATTCTTTGATAGCCAGGTAATATTCGTGAAAATCTGCTGCATAAACCCACATGGAGCATAACTCAGTAGGGGAGCATTAACTTTCTAGCTTCAAGAGGCTACTGAGAAGAAACAGCAGCCTCATTGTGGCATTGGTGATGGGATAAGTGCAGGGCCTTCAGCTCAGGATGGTGGAGGCCTCAGTCAGTGACAGCCCTGAACTATTCAGAAGCAAAAGTAAAGTACAATGTGTGGACTTTTAAAAAGTATTTTACAAGAGCTAAGAGCCAGTAAGTTAAATTTTGGGATTCAGATATCAATGTGGCATTACACCTTTCTGATAGATTTGGGGTCACCTGACTAACATCACAGTAATCAATCAATCTTTGTTCATAAGGGTCTCTCTATCCAATTTTGCCAATTTTTTTCTTCTAAAAGATAGGTTCCCAGATGATAACTTCTCAGGGTTTTCAGTTTGAGTTTGCCCAGAAACAAACTTTGAGAGAAGTATTTGTTTACAAGGAGTTTATTTGGAAGCTTCCAGGATGCCCAAGTGAGGAATTGGAGAAAATGAGGTGAGGAAAGAAAAGCCAATAGCTCACACTGTGATGACCTCCATGCTGTAATGAGTAGGTTACCCATGTCGGCGACTGGGCTTCATCCCACAGAGGGCTCTCTGAGAAATCAGTCTGTAGAGAAACATTTACTAGGATTTCCTTCCTGTGAGGGTGGTTTATGCTTATTAACTTCCCCATGCTTCCAGGAAATGCCTTCTTGCAACTGAATAGGATAATAAGACAGATCTGGGCACTTGGGGGTGTAAAATTGTCAAAGGATGAAAATTGTGTATTCGTGGTGAACCCCTCAGGTGAGCCAAGGCGTAAGATGTGGGGCATCGGCAGCATCCGCCACACTGGTTTGACGTCTCTCCATTTCAGTGAACTGTTCTTGTGATTATGTGCCACATATTTGCAATGGGCATCCCCTGGGTTTCTGGGTATCAGAGATAAACTATGTCTCTAAATCTTTCTCAATCACCGTGCCACAGTTCTTTTAAACAACCAATGCCCAGGGGCCATTCCACGTTGAAGGTCAGCTGTGATGTTAATTTCTCCTCTCAAAGAAGAAATACTGAGGCAAAAACTGGCTTGAAATATGGAAAATAAACGTGCTACCACAGGCAGACTTACTGTGAAGGTGGCCTAATTCCTAGTTCCTAATTGGCTTAGTATTTTGGCCCATAACTTTGAAAATTCTCTTTATTTCCATCCCAAATTCAAATTGTCTGATGTCAGTATCTATTTCTTTATAAAGCATTTCTTTCATTTTCCAGTTCTCCCTGATTCCACTTGTAATAAATCAACCAAGAAACATTGTTGACCTTTCCTGTGTCTTATCTTTCTTTATTCTTTCTTAGTTAAGAATTTTGTGGAAGACAAAAAGAAAAATGAGAGTAGTTTACACTTCCTCACCAAGAAGTCACACCTCAACACATAAAAATCTCGCTCTATCTCCACCACAACACTAAGGATGTTCTCATCATATTCACCAAACATATATAGGCAAAGCCAATTAGCCCTTTGATTTTATTCTTTTTGAACTACTGATTACTCTGCTGAGACCAAGACTGTTACATACCACATGATGGACGTCTCCACTTGTACCATCCACGGAGCTCAAGTTAGAAGGTAAATTCATCATCTCTTAAACCAGCCACACCCCTTTACCTGCCCCAAATTTGCTTCATCTATTGTGTGTTTTATCTTGGTGACTAGTATCACCACCTACCTGTAGCCTAAGCAGATTTGGAGTCATTTTGGACTATCCTCTGTCACTTATCCTCTATATCCAATCGGTCTTACTGTTTTTGCTTCCTAAATAAAATATGTTTCTGAGACTACACAGTAAGTCATAAAACCATATTTCTTTGAATGAACCTGTCTAACCTTTGGAAATTCTGATCTCTCTCAAGATCCTCCTAAACTTTTTGTGGTATTTCCAGTGGGTATCTCATGTTTATTTCAAGAACTTGTCACCCTGTTGAGATCTGTTATTTATCATCTTTACCTTATATCTTCAATAGCTTCTGAGATCAACAGTAAATTATGCCACCAGTATCATATTACAGAAGTCCCCAGGGTCGGGGACTGCCTTACGAAAACGTTGCTACTACTACTGACGTTCATGTGATTTGCATTAAGGCTGTGAAAACTGAAAACTTAATGTACTACAAATGCTGATCCCTGGTGTCTGGGACACTGGAGAGAGCATGACCGCTAGTTACTATTGCTGCTGCTGTCTGTTGCTGCCACAGCATGCTTGGTAATTGTTGTACCAGCAGTCTCCTCAAGTATTTTTCTTCCTCACTGTATTCCTTCATCATTTATTTAATTAGACTCTTGGCCAGTGATGGCAACCTCTCTTCTAGACAAAGCCACATACAGCTGAATCCTAGTGTAAATAGAACTTAGGCTTAATAAAATGGACCTCCAGTTCATTCTGTTTCCGGTAAAATATTTGAAATTTCCCTTCATGCCTTAACTGAGAACCCAACTTGGAATGATAGGAACATGAAACATGCTTTGGCTGGACTACTACAACATTTCTTCTGGGGACAAACTCTTGGATATAGGGACAGGCCGTGGATGTGACATTTTCTCCTGGCACACCAGGGCTGTAAAAGAAAAACAATGCCCTGGTGGTATCTCATATACTTCTGGTGCTTTGGCAATGATAGGTTATTTATGGAGATGCCAGTCTTCATTCATATCACCTAGATTTCTCACATCTCCGTTCACCTCTGTGATCCTTCACTCATCTCTGGGCTCTCACTTGGAGGAGCAGCATATATAGAAGACACTCTTCATGTTTTCTATCCTATGCATATGGGATGACTTAGATGTTCAGGCGAGGGTCTCAAGTATTCTTTTCCAATCCCTTTATGCAACTTTCATGCTGGAGTTACCTGAGAGAATGGAAATGTTCTCCAAAGCCTAAATGAAGGAACTCTTTCTCCCTTGACCTTTATCCTTCCCACCTGGTGCAGGGGTGAGGAAATTATAATCCTTTGTGACTATTTGGTAGATTCACTCTGTACTCTGGTACACTTAGTGTTCAGTCAGAGTCCCAAATGATTGTCCTCTAGCTGGGAAAGAGCTGTCCATTAGTCACCAGCAATCCTTCTGCAGTCTTTCATGAGGCCACTGAGGTCATCACTGTTTCTAGGGATCTGCACCCCTGCTTCTCTCACCTACTCTGCTATTTGCACTACTTCTTGGGGGCCAGTGGGGTCAAAACCTAGAATCTGCATGTTCTATGAAGAAGAGGAAGATATGTTGTTTTCCCATGTGGCCTTAGGGGGTCGGACGACCAGAAGAAAATTTAAGTGGTAAATACCTAGTGGTTTTCTCAGCCAATTAGCTCTATGTTGACTGAGCCTGTTAGACTTAAGTCAGAGTTACATCTGGACTTTCTATTCTCCTAGGGAAAGCTCTTTTTTTTTTTTTAAGGTCTTCAATTTTTTTTTTTTATCTAAGTAGATCTTTGAGGAGTTTATTTCACTCATGTTTTTTTTTATGTGTCTAGTCATCCCAGATTCCTAATATAACAATGTTTCTTGCATATATTTCTTCTATTACATCTCCAGTGTTATTCTCCAAGGTCAGACACATGATAATGAAATCACAGGGTAGGCAAACTTGAGTTCCAGTCTCAGCTCTGCTGCTTAAGAATTATGTGGACCTTGCCATGTTACTTATCATCCTCTTGTATCCTAAGTTGACACATCTTTCAAATAAAAGCACTTGATACATACCTTGTAGGGTGACAGTGGGACTCAATGAGCTAATGCATATAAAGCACTGTGAACAGAAGTCAGCACATAATGTGCGCTCCAGAAGGTTAGCTGCTATTATTGTTACTACTTTTGCCTGGATTACCACAGAATCATCTTAACTGGTCTCCTAATCTTTATTTGAAGCTCTTCCAGTCCATTCTCCACACTGTGATAAGAGTAATCTTTCTGAAACTTAACTGTGATTATGTCACTACTCTACTTAAGACCTTTAATTGATTCTCATAGCTTTTATCCTGATGTTTAGACTCCTGAGCCTGGCACACAGGCCTGTTGTAATCCCATTCTGTCTCCCTAGTCTTGTCTCTTGTCAGTCTTTCCAAAATTCCATTGCTATTAGTGTGAAAACATACTTAGAATTCTCTGGGGATCCCTGGGTGGCACAGCGGTTTGGTGCCTGCCTTTGGCCCAGGGCGCGATCCTGGCAACCTGGGATGGAATCCCACATCGGGCTCCCGGTGCCTGGAGCCTGCTTCTCCCTCTGCCTATGTCTCTGCCTCTCTCTCTCTCTGTGACTCTCATAAAAAAAAAAAAAAAAAAAAAAAAAAAAAAAAAAAGAATTCTCTGAAAGCAGCAGCATATGCTTTTATGTCTCCTTGATGTTATGCATATTCCTGTTCATGGAACATCTTTGTCCTCATTTTCTTCTCTTTCATTTCTGCTCATTCTTTAAAATCTAGCTAAAATGTCACATCCCCCATGAAACCTTTTAGTTCTTAGGGTTGGATTGAGAGGACCTCATTCTCTGCCTGTTAGCCTCTTCTAAACAGGTCCATCCTAGCATTTCTAATGTGGTGCTATAATTATCTCTTTTCTATCTGTGTCCCTTTTAAATTGAAAACTCTCTCAGGGCAAAGAGCATGTATTATCATGTATCTTTAATGTATAAGTCATCTAGGAAATAGTAGATACTTAATGTTTGCTGAATAAAATGCCTGAAGAGGAAATAAATGAAAAACCAAGGTATGAGTGAGAGGAGAGGCAAAGAGGCGCTCATGCAGAGGCAGGGCCAAACATTTTATCTCATGTTCTCGGATGATCCCACTATGCACTTAGGAGGACCAGGGTTTTTCTAAGATCTTTTAAGGAAAGCCTGGGCATTCTCAGATATTACTGGAATACATTTATATTTGGGCTGAGAAGTAGAAAATATTTAATGATCTGAAACTGCCCCTCCTCCAGGCTGTAAAAAATAGCTGGGTCACTTATTTATACTCAAGAACTTCTTGACAACAAATCTCAAATATCTAATATGTTGCTATTCCAATTTTTTTTATTTCACACTATTAGTTCCTAAAGGTCATACATTCTCTCCTTTTCTATCCCCTGTAAGAAATAAATAGGATTGCCTAACACATATTTACATATAAAATGATAGCCATATTACATAATGTAGTGATAGTGAAGAAAAAAATGACTGATGTCTGAACTGAATTTCTGTAAAAAGAGGATTCAAATTCATATTTTTGTGAAAGTTGCTTAGATAATATAATATTGTTTCTCTTCCTACAAAATTTTCTCATAGTGCATAGTTTCTTTGTAAAAATGCAAACAAATGCTAAAGACTATATTATTCAGTAGGTACAAGTCTCTATTAAGAAAATGTGATTTTAAAGCCTACATTAGAAGCAGAATTTCCCATGGTCATATTTGACCTAATGACTACATTATTTGAAAAACTCAAAAATTCAATAATAAAAAAATAATTTTCTACATGGCAAAAAGGACTTAAACAACTTTATGCCCTTATCATAAATGTAATACTGTATTTCACAATCTCTGCTGCTGAGATTCCATTATTGAGTTTTTAATAAAGCACATCATCAGCAAATTGAAAAAAGATGGTTTAAGGCAAAAAAAAATTTGAAAGCACATCATAAACATTTGAAACCATAAAATTGTAAGCACCCAAGCTTATAAATAGGGCCTTACAGGAAGTCCATTTGGCTTCTTACACTTGTTAAAATAGGAGTAGTTGATGCTTGTCTTAGAACTCATAAAAAAATAAATATTTGAAATTACCTCTATTTTAAGCTGGAGTAATTTATGTTGATATTATCATATTAAATTAAAACTAAAGTATGATGAATTCAGAAGACAATATACAGTCATCAATTTATAGATGGGTTATTTTCTAAAGTTCCTTTACATATTCATTGAATGGGACCTTGAGAACATGATGATTAAAGTCCCTTTATATAGTTGGATTCCTAGACCAAGATATGGAAGTTACTTACTTCTCTATGAAGTATAGTTCTTAAATATTATGACACCATTCCACTGGGAATGTACATTAAGCATTTTGGCTGAGATTTCAGGAACACATCTTGTTTTGTTCTTGTGGGAGTGAGAATTACCAACTCTAAATCACAGGATTCTCAGAGTTGCAGTGACCGTATGTCTTAGATTTTCTGAGTTGGTTCTGACAGCATGTGATGTTGACAAGCAACCACTCTATAGTGTGAGCTCCCTAAGGCAGTTACCATGTTCACTCAACATCCCAGCTTGATGCTCCAAATACAGCTAAGAACAAGGCAACACTATCCCTGCCTTCAGGGAACTTTCTGATTTTTGTTCTGAAGAACTCACCAGGTTCCATAGAGATTATTTTATGGAACTTAATTGAAATTGTGATTGGCAAAAAAAAAAAAAAATTGTAAAGGGACACATCTCATGTCATCTTAGGATCTTAGGAGATCCTTTGATTCAAAAACAATTGATTTAAAGCTGAGGAAAATGAAAACTAAAAAATGCATAAATGGCATCTCTGAGATTATGTGGGAAATAGTTAATGAAACTGGAACTATGGCATCAGTAGATCTCCTTACTGCAATCTGTATAATGTATATTCAAAGAAGTATATTCATATGGGTTTTCATTTTGTCACTTTTATCTATTTATGCAAGAGCACTGTTGGAATTGCAAAGTTAAAAAATATCTACATAATCATTAAATGTCAATATTTAAAAACAAATCACTCATGATCCTTTCAGGTTAACCTACTCTGCTAACCAGAAATGCCAACATCTAGATAATGACTAATCCACTGAGAGTGTTTCACATTCACTGGGTAACCAAGCTGTATAGCCAAGATTGAAGACACGTAAGTGCCACCCAGAAAAGAGACCAGTGCATGATTCAAGTTCCCTGAGAACAGACAACATGCACACCGTGCCTAAAAGGTAGAGTGTTTATTTTTTTACCACATGGGGAGAGAAAAAGAGTGTGATATTTAGCTCCTCACACTGCATTGGTCGGCTGTGGCCAGTACATCCACTCTGCAGCCAGCTGTCCAGAGCTGTATAACTGCACGGCCCCCATTTCATGCTGCAAAGGAAGGATCCTATTGCTTACCACCTCCCCTAGAGTTTGAAATACAAAAAATTGCCTCTCTCTCTGTCTCTGTGACTATCGTAAATAAATTAAAAAAAAAAAAAAAAAAAAAAAAAAAAGAATTAAAAAAAAAAAAAGGGATCCCTGGGTGGCGCAGCGGTTTGGCGCCTGCCTTTGGCCCAGGGCGCGATCCTGGAGACCCGGGATCGAATCCCACATCGGGCTCCCGGTGCATGGAGCCTGCTTCTCCCTCTGCCTGTGTCTCTGCCTCTCTCTCTGTCTCTGTGACTATCGTAAATAAATTAAAAAAAAAAAAAAAAAAAAAAAAAGAATTGAAATACAAAAAATGAAGGGTGCAGCTGAGGACCCTTGACTCAAGTGCTTAAACACAGTGAAGGAGTACAGGAGTCTAAAATAGGAAGAGATATTCTCACACAAGGAGATAAACCCACCACAGGTTGTGACTATTCTTTATCTCTTGGTAAAAAAGTGTTCCAGGCCCAAGGCCACACATTCTTACGTGGTTGGAGTCCAGAGTTTGGATGCATGACCAGCAGAGGCTAGACTTTTCTTAACTATCAAGTGGAACAGCTAATTTTACCACTTTTACCTTAAGACCTAATCCCACAATTCCTATCTCTTGGACTGGGGCTTCTCAGGGGTACCCCTATCACTTCTTGCTAACATTTAACAAAGAATTCTATTAAGACTCTAGGCAAGTATCACCCTACTCCCAGCAGTGCAGTATCCGCAGCCCATCTGGGCCATAGTGACATCCCCCAGACTGCTGGCTTCTCATGACATCAAGCCTCTGAAAACACCTGAGGCTTCAGATAGCCTCTAAGCTACTGCATCCACTTCAGAAACTTGAATCCATTTCATCTTGTTGTTCATGACCACCATTCAAAATATAGTTTATTTATTTTTCTCTTACTTACTGTTTCCTTTCCCACATATTGCTTATCTATCCCCTCCTTCCATTATAAACAATCTCTACAATATTCTCAGGCTTTTGGGGGAATTCTTCTTCTTCCTCATCTTTGCCTCAAATGGAACCTGATAAAGCATTGCCTAGAGCAATGCCAAGTGCAGGGTGCTAATAGTCTCCCCTAGCCTACATGCATGGGTCATGGAGGTAAGTACAGAGTCCCCCTTGCTCTCCAGTGCTTTCCCCTCTTATGTAAAAGTCCCTTCTGTTTTGACACTCAGGTCTTCAGAGCATCCATCTTATGGCTTGCCTCCTCATGACCACTTTCACATGTTTGCAGCGAATGCTGCCAACCAACTTATAGCTTCTCTTTTCTACCTTATTTTCCCCTCCTGAACTCCATTTATGAAGGTTAAGACTTATCAAATCCAATACATACTTTTAGTCTTCACTTATTGGACCTCCCTGAATCATGTCCTCTCACCCCAAACCAAGAACCCCTTCTCCTGGGCCATTCTTGGTGAGCAGCAGTGGGTGGGATTGATTCTGTGGGGCCCATGATGCCACCTCCCAGCCATAAAAAAAGTTTATTAGATAAAAAATATTAATTTTTAAAAGTTCCATTTTTTCCTTGTAAGCATCATGTAAGGTGCGCAGGGCAGGTATTGTTGTAAACATAGTAAAAGACAGAGCATGAGGTACAAAGAGAATAAGTAGATTGTCCCCAGTTGTGTGAAATGGCCGAAGCCATAACTAGCATTTAGATCCTCTTCTGATGCTCTTCCCATTGTGCCAAGAAGTATTAGTGAAAGAATAAGGGTATAGAAAGTGCTTTCATGGGTAGATTTTAAATCCAAATTTTTATTGGTATTTATGATTTAGTAGAATATGATAGAAGCAACTATGAATGTATAAACTGAGTAGATTTGCAGATCATCTTGCATTCAGAACAGTGTTTCAGACGTTATTTAAATGAATTTAGATTGGGTGACATGACTTTCCATCTGTAATTTCTATGTGTTTTGGTATGAAAGAACTACTCTGTGAAACTTGCAATTAAAAGAAAGCAGAATAATAATTTTTATGTAACCTCTGTAGCAGAAGAATCTTAATGGTGGGTAATAAAATGTTGAAATGAGATATATTTTAATTAGGTAATAATACCAAGCTTTGTTTATTAACTACTCTGAAGGTTCTAATGAGCTGTGAATTTCTGAGGGCTCTTTGGCAAGGAAATGAGAACATTCAACAATTTCCCAAACTAATCTCATTATAGAGAAGTCAGCCTTGCACATGCTTATTTAAAAACGAGGAAGAAATAGAAAACTTCTCTGCTGGCTCCTCACAATACAACCTGAATACAACTTCCTTTGTTCTTTTATATTTCTGAAAAATATTATTTTTATACTTAAAAACTTAGAAGTCAAGTTTCCTGCCCCAGGATGAACATAATCAAGTTGAATAATCTTTTTGCAGTGTAGGGTTTCAGAAAGACTTTTTCAGTTCGAGCTCTTCTCAAATCTCTTTCTGTCCTCACATTACTCAGGGGAAATATGCCGTAACTGAGAAATCTTTTTTTTTTTACTTTTTTTAATATCACCAGGGAGCTATGACCAAAGCTCCATCACTCCTAGATGAAAGAGGGAAAACTCAGGCTGCTTAAGCAGAAGCTAACCAGAACCCTACAAGTCACAGAGCTACTCAGAGCAGGAACATGATTCCAACCCAGGGGGATCAAGATCTAAAATCTATGTCCTTTCACCCATATAAACTGAAAATAGTATTAGTTCATCCTGAGTACTCTGTGTTGCCACATTATTACTGAGGTTAATTCTTCAAATAAAATTTCATTAGTATGCCCTCAAGGTATAATCCAATCTTCTTTAAGAAGGTTAATTTTCCAAAATTCTGAAAGGTGAATAAATAGCTGTATATGCTCTTTGCATGTGGACTGCTGAAATATATACCTTTGTGTAAAGATTTTCTCTCTTGGATTTTTATAGGTGGCCATAGCAAACAGAACAAAGCAAAAGCCCCCCAGAGCTTGTATTTTTAACCTCTTAGTTGAATGTTTATTTCTGAGGAAACTTGGCAAAATGCATTTCCTGTTTTTGCCAGGGTTAAGCCTTTTCTTTACTGGCAATAACACAAAGTAATTTTCTTAGAAGTAAAAGAGGTTTAACTGGTAATCTTAGGAGAATGTTTTAATAGATATAAGGCATATATAATAAGATAATGTTTGTGATGGTTATGATTCTGATACATTCATTATACAATCAAACCGGACTTCCTTCTTTTATTTATCCTGCCAAAATATATATCGATGCTATATACATTTATATATACAATAGATTTTATTTCATACAAATCTAATTTACATTAAAGGGCTTTCAAGTTATGTAGTTTATAATGTTCTACTAATATTTTATCATTAGAAAATCACTGCAAGACAAATTCCTCACAGAACATTTCTCTGCAAATAATCGCCAGGGTCATAATAGAAAGGATGTAGCTAAATTTGTCCATAAGCACACTTGATATTGTTAGCTGACAACCTATGGGGCAAGTCCAGATTGAATTTTATTTTATTTTTTTAAAGGCTTTTTAAATTTATTTATTCATGAGAGATACAGAGAGAGACACAGGAAGAGGGAGAAGCAGGCTCCATGCAGGGAGCCTGATGTGGGACTCGATCCCAGGTCTCCAGGATCAGGCCCTGGGTTCCTAGGTTGAAGGTGGCGCTAAACCACTGAGCCACTGGGGCTGCCCCCAGATTGAATTTTAATTTTGTATCAAGCAGTGGTGGCAGTGTTATTGGCTACTTACCTGTCAGTACAAATTTTTGCTTATTTGAAATATATGGTTTAGCTCGTGTTGAAAGCTATCACTTTTCTATTTTATTTTCTTTGATAAAGCTCTTCGGAGTTTATTTTTACTGAATACAAATTCTAAGAAGCTGAGATAGAATGAGATTTCTAGTTCTATGAGCAAATTGATGTTAATCATATACCAGTAAGTTATTAGCTCTCAAGGCGGCTTCATTCTCGAAGATACAGCAATTGAATACTGTGTCTCTGGTGTCTGCCGCAGATATGACGTGCTGATCTTAACATCAGTCATTCTGGTCATTGAGGATTGCTCAATACCTTCATCAGTTTGACTCCAGGGAGTATTCCAAGCTGGGTGAAACTTAATTCTGTTAGTTTTCTCACAAGGTCATATAAATATACCAGCACACTTCAATTGGAATTTCTAGATTTCTTAGACTAGTATCTGGAGGTTTAGAGCAACAATGGCCAAAAATATCTTAAGACTCTGCAGAGTTCGTGGGAGTATTATTGGCTTTTAATATTATGATTAAAAATTAGCATGGATCAACTTGTAAAAGTTAAGAATAGATTTCAGACTTTGCAAAGTCTAAAAAATAAGTACATGGAAATACTGGTACATGGTAATACTAGCCTAAATGGGTAATAATAATTTCCCTGGTAGGCTGGCTTACATTTGAATTGTCTATAAAAATGAATGTTTCAATTCCCATTTATTTAACATATTTAAAATAACTGAATATTTTAACAGCTTTAAAAAAATGAGATCGTGTCCATATGCCATAAAAATGGCGTGAACATTATATTCTTCCCTGATGATATTGTTTTAGAATTGGACACCAGGAATGGCTACAAAAAAGCATTGTAACTTACATAGTTATCACTGGAAAGTTGAGTTCAATATTAGTACTTTCAAGTCAGAAAAGTTTGGCTTCTCTGGCAGACCTTTTCAAGTTTTGAATCTTAAATATTAAAAGACATATCCATCAGATGAATTTATTTTGCATCCTGTTTTGCTACTAATTCATCATCGAAAGACCATTGGAGATTCATGCTGCTCAAAACTGACTAATATACATACATGATACTGAGTTTCTTCTATGGTTGATAGATGACTAATAGTATCGTCTCTACTGTTCCTTGATTTTTTTGGAAAAATATTTATCTGTCTAAAAATTGTAATAATAGTACAATGGAACTCGTGTACGTTCCACCTCTCTCTAGCAGTTGCTAACATTTGCTGCTTTTGCTTTATGTGTCTCTTTAAACATTTCTTTTTCTCCCCTTATTGATTCCCCTCTCTCTCTCCCTCCCTTCCTTCCATTCGCTCATCCTCCCTTCCTACCTTCTTTTCATATCTTTTCTGTTTTTAGTTTAGAACCATTTTAAATTAGTCTCAGAAGCGAACCAATTCTTTAGCTAGTATACTTCAACATGTATTTCGCTTAAGAACAGACATCCCTCGAAGTATCTACAACTCATTTATCACCCTAAGGAAATTAAGGAATTTTTCCTAATTGTTCTAATAATGTCCTAGGTAGCTCTCCCCATATATTACATTTATTCATGTCTTTTTGGTCTCCATGTCTAGAACAGTTCACCAGCCATCTGTGTATTTTATGGCATTGACATTTTTGAAGGGTCCAGGCCAGTTCTTTTTGCAGAGTATCCCTTGGTTTGGATTTGTGTGATTACGTCTACATCCACACTTAAAATGTTATAAGATTACATAATCTCTGCTAGGATCTGTGGTATTATTTATAGTCTTTCTAAGGCACTTAGGTATTTTTTCCTTGAAAATAGGAGATTTTTTTAGACTTATAAGTATTAGATGATGTGCCAACTCTTTATTTTTATCTTTGAGTTTGAGGAAATTTTCAGATTTTAAATTTCTTCCAAAAATATTTTGTTCACTCTATCACTACTTTTGGATGAGAGATGGTCCCAAGTATTGATAACATCTGGTTCCCTTGGTCACAAGAATTTGGATACAGAAATATGTAATCAGGACATGGGCCATTTTTTTTGTTTAAAAATAAAAAATAAAATTTGCATAAATTCACAAATAATAATGTGCTGTATTACTATAAGAAGGTCTGTAGACATTTATTAAATGCCAGATAGATGAGCCAGAAATAGCAATTAAAACACTCCTAACCTCCTAGTAGTTTACAGTAAGGTAGGAGAGAAGACACACATAAAGTACTCAAATTTATAGATGTGTGAGCAAAGTGCTAAAAAACATAGGGCATATAACTTCTCATGCTACCTGGGGAAGAATTGGGTTGGGGCTGGGGCGTCAGGACAAGCTTTATGTTTGAGAAAGGCACTTGGGGTTGTGGAAGCTGTTCAATATGTGGTAACATGCCCAGGTTTTGAGTTCCCCAGCCTTGGCTTTGAATTCAACTGTATGATCTTTGTAAAATATAATAACTTTCTGACTGATAGTTAACTCTTCTATAAATTGGGCTTAATGATACTATACCGTAATGCTGTGAGAGTAGAATAAGATAATCAATATGTGTGTCCCAAAGTCTGTGTTTAATAACTGATAGCTCTTTCTAGGATTACTTAAATATGATTGGTAGTTTCCTTTGTAAAGAAGTAGAAAATGACACATATGCGAGCCATGTATAGTGCAGGGGAAAGGGTGTTTTCTCTGTAGCCAGCAGGCCTGCCAGGAAAGTAAGGTTGCAAAGTTTGGCCCAGATTTTGTAGAATTATGTTCACTAACCAAAGAAGAAAGGATATAATCTTTTAAACAGTCACAGATTTTTGGAAATGGAGGGTAGTATCAGGATAAAGTCTGCGTTTTAATAAAATCAATCTGGGGGCAGTGTAAGTGATGTATTCTCTGTATCCTAACCTAAGAGGTCAGAGATGACTTGAATGCTATATATATATATATATATACATGTAGAAAATGTAGGATTTTCTAGACTTTTGAAAAGCATCTAATCACTACCCTAGGGCTGAAGGATATGATTCACAGGGCTTCAGGAAAAAAAGAAAAAAAAAAGTTAAAACTTCTATTTCTTTCTTTCTTTTTTTTTAAGATTTTATTTATTTATTGGAGAAAGAACACGAGTGTGTGTGTGGAGTGGGGGCAGAGGGAGAGAGAGAAGCAGACTCCCTGGTGAGCAGGGAGCCAGACTACTTAGACTACTTAGGGCAGGGCTCCATCCCAAGACCCTGAGATCATGATCTGAGCCAAAGGTAGATGCTTAACCTACCGAGCCTCCAGGTGCCCTTAGAGCTTCTATTTCTTTCTACTTCACCTTTTAAATTTTTTTGTATGTTTAAAAAATGTACATTATGCATTAGCAAAATGAAACACATGCATAATTTATGAATAAATAAATGCACTTACAATTTGTGTGTGCATTCAAGATTTTTTTACTGAGAGGTGAATGGTTTGAAACATTTTGAGACCTCCTCTCCAGAGGACCTAGTTCAAAGTTTAAGGACTTCTGAATTAAAAGAAGAAAAGCTAGTTAACTAGGAGTTCAGTGGTCCTGATGAGTTTTAATAAAGATTTGACCTAGGTTACTAAAATTGGAATTGAGAAGGAGCTGGATTTGAAAAATTGAAAATAGGTTCATCATCAGTAGCTATAGCATCACCATGGATATCTTTGCTTACCAAGGATTTGAAGATTAGTTAGAGATAAGCTGAGAGGTAGCTGAAAATACACATTATACCCATCCTAGTCAATCCTAGGAATGGGGATTTAACTTAGAGGCAAACTTAAATTCTTTGATACCAGGTTGCCTAATTGGATTATGGAATTCAGTTGACAGGAAGCAAAGAAGACAATAATGTGTTTTCAGTTTAGATGTGGTCCCATGAGGAAGAGTTGATTAAAGTAAAATTTTCTACCTTGTTACATGAATTGAATGGTGATAACTCAATTAAAATGATTAAAGTATCAATTACCTACATGACTTTATAGAGAACAAAGTTTGCATGCTTTATTGATACAGAGTCCATAGGTTAAGGTTAATTTTGAGGAATGTTCTTACATACTCTATCTGAAAGAATGAAAGTTTGCTGAACCACAAACGGCTCAAATGAGCAAGGACATAAAGGCTTTTGTGAAAAAAAATTAAGTATGAGTAAAGGGTACCTATTTGTTCCATAAAATGACAGTACAGTCTTGTCAATACAGAGATATTATTTGATTTTGTTATATTCCTCTGTCAAAACAGGGACAGTTATTTATTTTTTCTAACAAAATGGAGGGAGGATGAGCATTTTTAAATAACGCTTTACAAAAAAATCTTATACTAATGTCATTAGAACAAAGCAAGGGTTGGGAAGTTATACTGTACATAACAGAATGGCATTTTCTAGAAAACCCTATTCATTCATTCTTTCATCATTTATTCAGTCAGTCTTTCAGTCAGTCATTCTTTCATGAAATATTTATTGGATATCTACTGTGGGCCACGAATGTGGTAGGTCTGTGAATAGTGTGATCCAGACAGAAAAGGATCCTGACTCTATGGAATTCAAATCCTAATTGGAGAGAAAAATGGTAAATAAGTAAATACATAAATAAGATTAATTGCAGAGTGTGATAACAAATGCTGTGAATTTTGTAAACAAATTATATGATTGAGAGTACCTGAAAGGAGGTGTGGTGTGTGTGGCTACTTTATATGAAATGGACAGAGAAGAGCTCTAAATATAGGTGTCATTTGACACTTGCAAGATGACAAGGAATTATATCTCTCTCCCCAAGTTTCTGCTCCTTATGGAAACTTAAAAAAAAAAATTCTTATCCTATCATGATTTTTGGTCTGTCCCTCAAGCAAAAATAGATAAAATGCAAAATCATCCCTTTCTCAATCATCCCATGATGAACCTCCTCAATATATAACTGTACTTCTAGAAACCTCCCCAAATTAATCTTTTCTAATTATTTCTGGAGATATTCTTCAGTTACCGTCATGTCCCCTCTAGGATTATATTGCTCAATTTATTGTCATCTGCCACTTTAAGTTTAATTCAGCATGACAAAGGGCCTCTAGCTGAAAAACTCAGTAAGAGTTCAGTAAGTAAGAGATCTTTGCAGATGTTAGGGGGAGGGAAGGGATATAAGATCTTTTAATGAAGTATTTTTGTTGTAATTTAACTTTTGTTAAAAAGATTGCAATATAGGAGCACCTGAGCGGCTCAGTGGTTGAGGGTCTATCTTTGGCTCGGGTTGTGATCTTAGAGTCCTGTGATTAAGTCCTGCATCAGGCTTCCTACAGGAGCCTACTTCTCCCTCTGCCTATGTCTCTGCTGATCTATCTCTCTCATGAACAAATAAAAAAACTCTTAAAAAAAAAAAAGACTGCAGTATATACTTTGATACCCAGTGTCACTTTCCATCCAGATCTCAATCATTTGTTCTTCTGCTCCTCCTACCGGGTTGAGTGCCATGTCTTTCTGTTACTCTTGCTTTTGCCCTTGTTCCTTTTGATTTAAATAGACTTTACTCAGCAAAGTATGTTTCATTCGATCAGAAAAGAGAATTGGTGTTTTTCATTGATTAATTTTTTTTCTGAAGTATAACCTCCAACATAACTGGAATAAACACTATGTTCCAAAGTCCTTAAGTGACATACATCTGTTAAAGTGTGTCCCTACCTCTGGAGATTAGTGCTAAGTGGCTGGAGAGATGCTGTCATTGACCAACTCTTATGAATAAAAGGTAAATTTAGAGACATAATCCATTAAAAATGCCCTAATCTAGTTCTGAAAGATTCTTTTTTTTTGTTAAGTTTTTTTTTTTTTTTTAAGATTTCATTTATTTATTCATTAGTGACAGACAGAGAGAGAGAGAGAGAGAGAGAGAGAGAGAGAGGCAGAGACATAGGCAGAGGGAGAAGCGGGCTCCATGTAAGGAGCCCAATGTGGGACTCGATCCTGGGTCTCCAGGATCACACCCCAGGCTGCAGGCGGCGCTAAACCTCTGAGCCACCAGGGCTGCCCAAGTTCTGAGAGATTCTTGACAGAAAGTGAAGAAATGTTTCCATTCCCATGAGGACCTATATACATTGAAGGATTCATTTCTTGTATATGTTTTCTTGCCTACATTAGCTTTTCTAGCTCCCCGTGGCTACCCTAAAACCTTACCTTGAAATCCAGTATTTGGCCCTATCCTTAAGGACTGCCATGGTAATGTCTTTTTCCTCTTCATTAAGTAAATTTACTAACATTGGTAATGCAGATGGCCTTTTGGGATTCTGAAAAAAGTCTATTCAGCAAACTAGTTTCATGTTTCTTCTGCACTGGTTTGACCTAAGCCATCTTACTTCTCCAAACAAGGCCCTAGCACAATGGTGTGGTCCACTATCAAAGACTCGTGTGTCTCACCACTATTCAGAAAACTTCTCTCCTTTCTCTGACAGGTTTTTACAAGTTGAGGCCATCAACTCCAAGTCTTGCTCTGCATTCTCTTTAGGGTTACTAGGCTTTTAGTCCTCAAAATGGAAGTCTGTATCTTCAGATCCTCAAACTATTCTTAATGCAAGATTTATAATATTCCTTTTAATCTCTCTTGATTCTCATTTTCTGAGACCTGACATTACTGTAGTATTTCAAAAGCATATTCTATTTCCCAGCCCTGGAATGTAATTTCTGAAAACGTCTCTCGTTCCTTAAAGGAGGGATTTTTTTCAGCCCTCTGAGGTCTCCAAGCACCAATGAATCAGGTCCTTGCTATGAGTCCAGGAAAAGGCCCTAAAACTATTCAATTGTACCTGCCACTGATCTCTTCTTTTCTTCTAAGAAAGACTCAGATGTTTTAATAAATGATGTGTTTGTAGATATGGCTTAAACACTAATCTCCATCCTGAAACCTCATGAGGGAGTTTCTTAGATTTTCACAGTCTGGCAATCTCCCAAAGTTCTAAGGCTCCATATTTCATTTGATCTATCTACAGATCAAGCATTTTCCAATCTCAGAGTAATTCCTACAATTTGCTTCTCACCTTAGTATGGTACTATATGGACAATCCGATCATGGCTTGTGTCTGCTCTGGCTTGTCCCCCAAACTCAGCAACCTGACTCTGATGATGAAAGGTCAGTCTTGGCTCACTGAATGTACAGCTGGACAATCACGTTATGTCTAAAATTCCCTGAGTGCACAAAATGTTTCTTGAATAAAATGACATTTGTGTTTCTTTTGACTTTAAGAACAATCACAGCACGTTGTAGCATTAAAAAGAAAAGTTAAAGAGAAATGTTGTATTTTGAGAAGATTCAGAGGGTTTCAATTGAGGACATTATGTTGCGCTATGTGCAGTGTAACTAAACACTTCTTTTTTGTCAGTGTTCCATTTCTCATTGCAGCAGACCAAATCCCAACTTCCCTCTTCGCTTCTCTTTTCCTTACAAATAAAAATTCCAAGCTCACTGGTGGTCCTTTCTCTCACAACTCTCTTCCTTCCTTTAACACAGCTCCTCCAATACTGTTTCTTTCTACCTTCTCACCTCTTTTAGCTGCTATTGATAATCTCTTCTCTGTATTTTCATGTACTTTCTTTTCTGATCCATTTAACCATTTTCTAATTTTTAAAAAATTTCCTTTCCAAGCTTATCAGATGCATTCAGTAAAATAATGGCTTCCTGGAAAAAAAAATAATAGCTTCCTGGGTAACTTGTACACAAAGGATGAAAGAAAAGCAGTACTTTAATATGAAGGTAAATGGCTGTATATCCTTGCAATTTGATAATTTTGTCTTTATCATATTAATACAAATTTCATAACTCTAAAACAACTTATAAACATGTAGAAAAATAATGCCAAGTTAGACTGAAGTCACTGATGAGAGCTCTTAGCATTCAGGCCTTAACAGGGTTTCTAATTTCCTTCTTAACATATGTAAAATGGGTCAAATTAAGCACTCTTGACATTTAGACTCTTAAAACAAAACAAGAAGCCAATTTACACTTCACTCAGAATAAGCAAGAAAGAAAAAAAAAAAAAAAAGCCCAGCAGATGCAGCCTGCCCTCCTCTCAACTCCTGGAGTCTTTTTTTTTTTGTATTTTTTTATTGGAGTTTGATTAACCAATATATAGCATAACACCCGGTGCTCATCCCATCAAGTGCCACCCTCAGTGCCTGTCACCCAGTCACCCCATCCCCCTGCCCACCTCCCCTTCCACTTGTTTCCCAGAGTTAGGTGTCTCCCATATTTTGTCACCCTCTCTGATATTTCCCACTCATTTTCTCTCCTTTCCCCTTAATTCCCTTTCACTATTTTTTTATATTCCCCAAATGAATGAGACCATATAATGTTTGTCCTTCTCCGATTGACTTATTTCACTCAGCATAATACCCTCCAGGTCCATCCACTTCAAAGCAAATGGTGGGTATTTGTCGTTTCTAATGGCTGAGGAATATTCCATTGTATACATAGACCACATCTTTATCCATTCATCTTTCGATGGACACTGAGGCTCCTTTCACAGTTTGGCTATTGTGGATATTGCTGCTACAAACATTGGGGTGCAGGTGTTGCGGGGTTTCACTGCATCTGTATCTTTGGGGTAAATCCCCAGCAGTCCTTTTGTTTTATTTTGTTCTAAAGTGGAGCTTTATCAATAGAATGCTTTTCAAGAAAAAATCAGAGTAGATTAGTGGATTCACTGGGTTTTAGATGATAGAGGTCAGTCAGTGAAGTTGTCCTGTTCTGGTATTAGGAACCTTGCTTAAGGTTGGACCAGAAGCTGGTTGGTAATTATTCCTATGGACAAGCAGGGTCAGATAATCAGTAAGAGTCTCCAGTAAGAGTGTCCAAGATGAACAAAGTCCCTCTGTATTGCTTCACAAAGTGTTGATGCCTTATGATCTGATGCTCATCTTTATAATGTCAGATTGGAGAAGATCCCATACCGGACAATATGTAAATATCTTGACCCTCTGCCTCCAGAACACTTTCCCACTCGAGATTGTTTTATTGATCCTCCCAGATATGAATGATTTTTCTTAAGTTTTCCTTGAAGCAAGATAGAGCTGACCCTTTGAAATTAAGAACAGTGAAACTGCAGCATCTAATTGTTGTAACTGACATGGAAAAATGTGAAAAACAAGGGCAACTGACCAAACAAACATAAAACCTGCAATTGTGCCGAGCAAGCTCAATTAAATGTTAAAATCCTTTCTTGAAGGGAGGGAGTTAAAGACACATTTAGAGGTTGCCCTGTTCATAACATCTTTTTTTTTTTACATCTTCTTATATCATCACTCTTCTTCGGGAACATCCCAAGCATTTCTCTCTCGCGCTCTCTTTTTATAAAGATTTTATTTATTAGAGAGAGAGATTGAAAGCAAGTGTGCACAAGTAGAGAGAGCAGCAGAGGGAGAGGGAGAATCAGGCTTCCCACTAAACAGAGAGCCCTATGCTGGGCTCCACCTCAGGACCCCAGGATCATGACCTGAGGCAAGGCAGGCACTTAACTGACTGAGACACCCAGGCGCCCCCCAGGCCTTTTTCTTACTTAAGAAAACAGACACATGAAGTTTCCTTTCTGTCTTAAATATCTTTCCTCCCTCATGTCTACATTTTCCTGCTGTCTCTGTGCTAGCTTCCCCTGACTACATTAACTTGCACCTTTGCTATAATAAATATCACTTCTCATCTCAACCAAGAGCAAAACACTCCTGTTTTTCCTATCTTACTTTTGATTAATATAACCCCATCAGCTATTTCCCTTGTCTCTCATATATTTCTTCTTTTTTCTTCCTCTCATCCTCCTTCAGTATTTGAACCATTAGTCAACGTTTTTCCTCATTCTACCAATTCTGAGAAAAAGCATTATTTGAAAACTTCTTTGTCCCCAGTGATTGTACTGTTTTTTTTTTAAATCAGTGTTTGCACTTCATCTCAAGATTAAACAACTCTCTAAGCACTGATAAAATATCGGAGAACTGCAGTTACAACCAACTTATGACCTTAGGAATACCTGTGATGATGGAAAAGAACAAAAACAATTTAAAGGAAGGTTTTAATAATAAATACAGTGGGTCCCAGGGCCAGTTGGAAGCAAGATTACCAAGCATATAAAGTTTACCATTTTTTCTATACCTTCACCATTTTCTGCCCCAGAATTGTGTGTTCTCAGGCCACATAATTGTTGTTTACTGAAGTCACCATATATACTTGGTTTGTGTCACTTGCTTATATATCATTCCTCTGGCTCCCTCTGTGAAACTCTAACCCTTGAGGTTAAATGGCAGAGGCAAAACGTTGGGAGGTAACAATCTAGTTTAACAACTTTATGTTGAAGTGTCAAAGATGGATAGGCCAGCCTAAAGTCTTAGGGATATTTTCACTTTAAAAGACAGGATATCGGAATCTGGATCGTTCTCTAATTGGCTGATTTAGACAGAATTTCAGGCTTAAGTTATAACTTTCAGAAAAATAGTACTTACTAGAAAGTAGAAAGAACTTTCTGTTCCTCCTGAATCATACTACTTACTATCTGTCCACTGATAAGTAAGAGTAGGGACACTAAAACCCCAAACAACAATAGCAACAAAATGTTGAATGCTCATTGTCCATGTAGTGCTACAGAGAGTTTACAACAAAAGTAAAAACAAATCTATAAAGATATTGCCATTTGGGGGAAGACAAAAAAGATAAGAACAGAAGCGAAATAAATATGTAAGATATACTGGGCCCAAGGCACATGTATCTATGCCTGCCATCCCTAGTTCTCCATACCAGTGGTCTAATTGGCCATCACTCATTGCTCTACTCCAACCTTCTCCTCCTTCAGCAGCTCTGGACTATTTTCCTTATGAGTTCTATACTGAAGTGTAATGATCTCAAGAAACCTATGAGAGTTTTGTTGTTTCCATTCATCCTCCCTCTTACCCTTCCTTCTTTTCTCTGCCTCTATGAAGGTAAACATAACAAAAAAAAAAAAAAAAGGGAAGGGTAATGTCAGGGTAATGTCAGGGTTTGATTAAGAAGTCTGAATGAATTTTAAAGATGATCAAAATCCTCCTGACAGGGATAGGATGTCAGTACAATAGGATGTGTGTGCTGTGCTAGTTTATATTGAGCTTGTTCAATTAAAGTTGTGAAAACTGTCTTTTTTTTTAAATTGTGCTTCTGCCTTATTCATCTATTTTATTATTTTTCAAATTATAGAGGTGTAGGTATTGGGTCTTCCTTGTGTCCCCAGAGAAAAAAGAAGGCACACTGTCTATATGTTCAGTTTTCTTTCCTGGATACACTCCTTTTCTAAACACCAGGCCAATATTATTTTCAAGGTTTTCTGGTCCCTGAAACCTGCTCAGTTTCTTTAGATTCTATGACTAAAACAGAGAAAACACTCGGTAACACATCCTAGCGGGATGCTTATTAGAAAATACAACTCTGAGAGCAAGTGACTTTTCTATGAAGTATAATAAATCATGCTTTGGTAATAAGTAGTAAGTGTTAGCTAGCTCCTGGAACAATCTTTTTTTCCTCTTGTCAAGATGAAGACAATTAGGTGATCTATATAGATTTCCAAATTAAATATCTGCCTTGATTATGCTTCTTTAAAACACCTCATTTCAAATAATACTATGCTTGATCATAAAGCCTAATATTTTAGCCCATAAAACTGAGAAGAGCCAAATTTGCCTCTCTTATTTTTGCAATATGTAAGTTATCTAGGGAGTTTGATTTAATTGATCATTTTCCCTCTCAAATATCTATTATTTTGCTTATTATAGTTAATTAATTTTTTTTTTTTTTTTACTTTTTCCCTCTCTCTTTTGCCTTGGTTACATCTGATTGTTTTACATGCATTGGTTATAACCAAGAAATTAAAAATGAAATGCTTCCAGCGTATGGTGCGTGCTGTGAACATTTTTACCCTCCTTTTTCTTTATAGAGTAATGTCTCATATTGCTTTTAATGCATCAACATAGTTGAAATTCAGCTACAGAAATACACATATTGCCAGGTCTAGACTTTTAGCCCACTGGGGACTTCATTAGTAGATGTCTTGTTCAGCTCAAAGATGGCACTTGAGAGTTTTAAGACTCTCTAGTTTACTAATTAGCTTACCTCCAAGGACCATGTTTAACATCGCTCAAACCTTTTTAACTTTTATTGATATGGGCATTTGCACATAACTGGTTTCAGTTTAATGTATCCAAATCCCTACTCACATTCAAGGACAAGTACTTCAGAAATCCTATTTAATGGTTTCCTTTTGTCATATTTATGTATATTTACTTATGAGTAAATAATTTTTATCTTACCTTTCTTCCAACTAAGCATATTCTCCTTGTTGCTATTCTCTTAAGCCTTTGGTTATAGTAACCACATAAAAGTAAATTCAGTACGAATTGGTAGGATCTGAAATTAATCCCACCTAGTGGGATTCTATTTGCCAGAGAAACCTTTGACATGAGTCTGTATTCATTGATGGTATTCTAGGGATTAAAGAACTCTCTTGGTAGATAAACATGTGATTAGCTTTATAAACTCAATTGCCTTATTCTGTTTTCTGTCCACTGTAACTATAAGGAGTTTCACTTAAAGTATATTTTTGAAAGATTTATTTATTTGAGAGAGAGAGAGAGAGACAGTGAGCAAGCAGGGGGAGGGGCAGAGAGAGAGGGAGAGAATCTCAAGCAGACTCCTGCTGAGCTCGGAGCCTGACACATGGGGCTCAGTCTCACAACCCCAAGATCATGACCTGAGCTGAAATCAAGAGTCAGACTCTTAACCAACTGAGCCACTTAGGAGTCCCTAAAGTTTTGCTTTTTTTTTTTTTTTTGTAAAATTATTGCCAAAGTTTTATCTTGAGTCAAGAAGAAGCAATTATAATTTGTTCCTGACATTAAATTTGCAGTGTCATATCACACAGAATCATTTCACAGCTGTCTGCTTCTTTCCATCTCCACCGTCCCTGAGTCTTAGGGGTGCAATAGCTTCATGACCACCCTTCATTCTCTATAATCCGTCCCTACTACTCCCAGTGTCAGACTGAAATTTTTCATGAATGAAGTTTGGCTATGTCCTTCCCTTGCTCAAAACTCTTCAATGGTTTCTTAGTGCATTTAGCAAAAAAAAAAAAAGAGCCTAAATCATTGATAGGTCTTACCAAGGCCTGCATGACCTGGCTCGAACCCATTTCTTCAGCCTCACCTTTCTTACTCTCTTTCACCAATGAAGCTTTTGCCTCACTGCTGATTTTGCAATTCCTTGAAAATATCAAGATCTTTCCCACATTGCAGATCTTTCTACACATTTGCTATCTCTGCCTAAAGGAAGCATCCACCTAGTAAATCTTAAATTTTTTTCAGAACTGAGATTGAATGTTTTCCTCCAATATTTCTTCTTCTCTGTCATAGACATTTACTTTTTCATCATAGATCTTATCAGATTATTTAATTGTTTATGTTGGCAAATTGAATTTAAATAAAAAATACTTAATTGTATATTTTTTTGTGTAAAGTTTGTCTTCCATATAAGAATACAAGTTCCATGAGATCAGAGGCCATTTTCTCTTTTTTTACCTCTTCATGTCAATACTTAGAACACTGACTGTCACATAATAAACTATAAATACCTGTTTGTTGTTTGAATAAATGGATAAAATATTTTATTAGATTTTTCAAATTATCTTCTACTTTTTTTTCAGTTATCAACAGTCTAGTGTTTAATGGTAAGATTAACTTCCCTTTAGAAACAAAATTTCTTGGTTATCTTAATTTATATATTATTTTTCACTGATCATCCATGGAAGGAAAGAGTATTAGTGGGGATTTATATGGATTATATCATATGGTTGGCAGAGAAAGCTGCATTCAACCAATATATCAGGTGGGCAATATTTTTGTTATATACTGTGTATATAATATAATGCATAGGTGATAAAAAAAAGTCTAATCCTCAGCTAGAAGAGACACTCAGATCACCTGGTTTACTTCTGTCTCTTTATACAATTCCAGAGCATCTAGATAAGGCATTTGATTGTGCTCTTGAAGTCTTTCCATAAAAAAAAAAAAAACCATGGTTTACTTCTACAATTATTTTTCTATGTTTTTTCCTTATAAAATATTTGTATTCCAAATCTAAATATTTCTATTTAGTAGAGCTAAGGTGGAGCTAATCACAAAGCTCTGAATTCATCTCTAAGTTATGATTATAGATTCATGGAATTAATTTCTTTTCAGGGTTCCTTAGGTGACCCTGAAAATAATTCCCTAAGGTGGAATTCTAAAAATGGTTTCTAAATGATACCGTTGCAATAAGTTCTTTTGAAAGAAATAAATTATTATTTAAATATGTGTATTTAACCTGTTTCTTAGAAAACACTGGCTTCAAGTTTTGTTCCCATGGAATTCCTCTACATTTAATGAGATAAAATATCCTAGGAAAAAGAAGAAATTCTTGGAGATTAAAAAAAAAAGATCTTTCGGATTTTTTTAGGTCCTATGGTATTGATCAAATTTCTTCCAAAGCATTAAATCATAAGGATATGATTGGTTACACTTCCTTATTGAAGATTTTAACTGTATGATGTTGCCAGGCAGCTTCCTTTTTCACATAGATTAGTTTGATTCTGCCAATCCCATTCCAAGAAAATCACCTATTGCATTTGGTACCATTTACTTGCCTTATGGATTGCATTTGTGGTTGATAGTCTATTAAATTACTGTGCAGATTGGATTCAGGCCAGTGGTTAAAATATTTCTATTAGACTCCAACAGCATACGTGTATTTCTTACAAATTCACATCACTCTCTTATCGTTCACAGTGTTTCATTCTGTCTACGGAGGTTGAATTGTGTGCACACTCAATTTCACAGGTGAACACCAGCCAGCAGTTTTTCTGGGCTGAGTGTTTGGGAAAAGAGAGCGGTACCCAGAGTCAGTGTAAAAGATTGTGTCACCAGCATTTAATCAAAAGAACCTTATGTTTCTCTTATGAGCTATCAAAAGAGAAATGTCCTATTTTAATTTAATTTTTAAATACCATAAATTAAGGGTTTTTTTATAATTTATTGTTGAGACTTTTTATGTGTTTACTTAATCTGTGCCTTACACTGACCTCTTTTGAAAGACAACATATGCTTTGCTCTTATTTAGACTAAACATATCTGTCTCTGTTCCGTGATAAATAGAGGTCATGTTATTGTTTGAGAATGCAGACATAGCTATGGGTTCCAAGATCATTTTTATTTAAAAATTACATATTCAACTCCAATTATGTTTCCTTTTATTTTTGATTGTCTAAAAATAGTACTCTTTTCTATTGTGGAAGATGTCTGATAGGAACAGTAAGATGCTCACTTCCTTCTCTTATTTATTTACTTGATGGGGATTGACTTGAGTATAATTGATATACAATATTATTAGTTTCAGGTGTGCAACATAGTAATTCAACAACTCTATACACCATGATATGCTCACCACAAGTGTAGCTACCATCCATCATAATATATAGTATCATCAATTGTATTCTGTATGCTGCACTTTTATTCCTGTGATTTATTTATTCCATAACTGAAAGACTATATGAACCACTCCCTTTCACCCATTTTGTCCAACCCCTCACCACACTCTCCTCAAACAGTATTTGACCTTGAATTCCTCTTGCTCTGATACTGAACTGACTCTCTTTGATTTGGTTCCCAGAGGATTACAGAGATAGGATCACCACATTTGACCAAATTTTCTGGATTAGTGCTCTAAGTCATTAAACTGTTTTTAAACCTCAAAGAGCCAATGAATGTAGTGGGAGCCTGATACTAAGAGTGCAGGGTTTGTCAGTGTTTTCTTCATTTGGCTGGTCTTGATCTACTTGGCATTTTAGCCTTCTCTCTGAAAGCTATCAGGCAATTCTTGATTAGCCTAGAATTACCTTGCAATTTTCCAAGGAAGGACAGAAAGTAACAGCAATTTGTTGTGTCTGTATTCTTTTAGTATTTCAATGCTATTCAATATTATTTCAATGTCATTCCAATATCCTTTCTATTTTGAACATGTGCAATGATCAAGTGTCTATGCATTCAAAATGAAGGAAGACCCTCAGGTTAGAGGTACTGTAATATGAGAACTAATATTTTGACTCTCTGGTCCACTGTCTTCTAGACACTTCAAAACACACACCACCCCTAATCCCTATAATAGCCTGGGAAAATAGATATTCTTGTTACTTAGACTCAAGTGACTTGCTAAAACCTCAAGGGTTTTTTTATTTTTATTTTTTATTTAAATTCAATTTAGTTAACGTACAGTGTATGATTAGTTTCAGGAGTAGATTCATCAGTTGCATATAATCCCGGTGCTCATTACACCAAGGGCCCTCCTTAATGCCTATCAACCTGTTACCCCATCCCTCTATCCCACCCCCTCCAGCAACCCTTGGTTTGTTTCCTATAGTTAATGGTCTCTTATGGTTTGCCTCCCTCTTTGTTTTTATCTTATTTTATTTTTTCTTCCTTTCCCCTAGGTTCATCTGTTTTGTTTCCTAAATTCCATATATGAGTGAAATCATATGGTATTTGTCTTTCTCTGATTGACTTGTTTCACTTAGCGTAATACCCTCTAGTTCCAGCCACATCATTGCACATGGCAAGATTTCATTCTTTTTGATGGCTGAGTAATATTCCATTATATATGTATATACAACATATATATACACACACATAAAAAATATATATACCATAATATTCCATTATATATAATATATACCATACATATACATAGAAGACTATACCATGTCTTCTATATCCATTTGAGAATTTTAAACAAGTGTCAGAGGAGGATTTCAACTCAGATGTATCAATCTCTAACATTCTGTTTTGAACTCCCCATACTACCTAGTCAAGAAGAGTATAATTATTATGCTGTGAGATCACAGAAGTTCAGACTGAAGATACCCAGGAAGGTTTATAAAGGAAGTAACATTCAAATCCATCATTGTGGACTTGAAAGATGAGTAAATGTTTGAAGTAAAAAAAGGCTTGGATAGAGGTTCAGGATAGAAGAATACCGTCATCAAAGATTTGGAAACAAGAAGGCCTATGGTGTGTTTCAGAAAAGGCAAATATCGTAATTACAGCCAGACTCTGAAATATGCAGAGTAATGTGTTCAAGCCTCAGTTCAGGGAATGCTTTCAATGTCATGACAAGGAGTTGCAACGTTACTCTGTAGGTAATGCTACCAAATGAGAGAAGAATTGTGAGAATGAATTGGTTTCGTGGGAATGTGTTCTTCAGCCCATCTACCCATCAACTCTGTTTCTTCTCTTTCCTGGCCTCAAGGCTTTTGAAATCAAGGAGGTAGAAATACATACATTTTTCTTATTTATCAGAGAAATCATCTTTTGTGGAAGTATATTTTAAATATTCACTCATTTTAAATATTCACTCATGAGACTAATTTTGTCAGTTTGATTCCATGAAAATTCCATAATTCTTTCATGGAAAGTCTGAAATTTCTTTTCCTATATCCCTGGGGGGAAAGGAATTCTCTGTTACTTCATTGACATTATTTTTTAAAGTATGCTTTATCTAACCTACTTTATGGTCTAATTAAAAAAATCTTTCTTCCATTTGTAACTCTGAAAACAATTTGTAAATTCTTTTTTTTTAATCTATCTGGAATGACACCTAATTTATATTTGCCTTAAATCAAATTTAATTTAGATTCAGATTCATTGTATTTCCCCTGAAACTTTCTGATATTCACTAGTCCTTTCTTTTTAATGTATCTGTCTATAAATCTAATTTAGGCAATGCCTGTTCGACAGTCACTTTCATTCCAGTTTTTAGTGTAGAAGTACAAAGTTGGCTATGAAATGAGCACACAAAATTAAAAATAGTAGAGATGAATATTCCGTCACCACATGTTTTTTGATATAGCTTTAGTCATGACTTAAAAATAGTAGAGATGAATATTCCGTCACCACATGTTTTTTGATATAGCTTTAGTCATGACTTTGGGCTTTTTGTAGAATGTCTAACTTTTGAAAATATGCTTTATCAGAAGGGCAGACACTGTGTTTGAGAAATGAATTATTTCCTTAGTGTTCTGAATCTGTTGTTAATACATTGAGAAGTGAACTTTCAGTAGCACAGCCTTCAGGGTAATCAACAACGGGCATGTGGATGATGTATACCCAGTAATTGTCCATTTAGAAGTGACAAAGAGTTGTATACACAAATTGTAGGTCTTGGCAAGAGAATGAGATTCATTCATTCAGATTTGCAAATGAAGATATATTAAAAGAAGAAAAAAATACATACTGTAGAAATGTTTCAGTTGCGAATATTTGTCAAAATTTCAATGATACTTTGGTTTATTTTATTCATGAGTTCAATAGTATTTACTGATATATATATTTACTGATATATATATATGTGTGTGTGTATATATATATATATATATATATATATATATATATATATATATTTCAGCTCTATGTCCTGAACTAAGTTATGGAGAATGTAGAAAGCTCTTCTTGATTCTTTCTATTATTTTTCTTATAACAATCTAGGAAGTTACATGCAATCACTTAAAGCAAGTGAAATCATACCCCTATAGATGTGTAGGAACATCCTGTATTACATTTATTTCTGATGATTCAGATATCTACCAAGTTTTCTTTTTTCTTTTAAGGTTTTATTTATTTATTCATGAGAGACCAGAGAGAGAAAGAGAGGCAGGGACACAGGCAAGGGAGAAGCAGGCTCCATACAGGGACCCTGATGTAGAACTCCATCCAGGGACTCCAAGATCACGTCCTGAGCTGAAGGCAGATGCTCAACCACTGAGCCACTGGGCATCCCCCCAAGTTTTCCTTTATTATGGCCATCTTGATTTCAAATGAAAGGGAGCTTAGCAGATTTGGAAAGCACCTAAGAGGAGAGTCAGAGGACTTTCAAAGAGCTTTGAGTCCATAGAAGCAAGTGTGCATATTTATTTACTGTCTTTTATTTACTTTCTTTTGAAGCTATGAAGTCTAATAGCAAAAAACATACAGGTTGATTAAAATTTAAAAAAAATCATGGCATCATTTAATCACATGACAGAACAGCCTGAGATGGGATATACACATTTATGAATTATGAAGTTAGAGGATATAATTTAATATTGCTATATGTGAATATTATGTTTTTGCCAATATGGTAATAAGGATGAAAATAGTAACAATAATAGTAGCAGGTAGTATTGGTTAGGTTTCCATTTTATGCTATCATTCTAAGTGCTTTATTTCAACTAATTCCTATCTTGACTATATAACTACCGTCAGTGTAATAATATGAATGGAGGTGCAAACTTAGGCAAAACTCAGTGAAGTGCCCTCCAAAGATCACCCAGGAAGGTGCTCAGACTAAATCGCTCTGCTGTTGGAGGAAAAGAATGTGTTTTAATGTTTTCATGGAACTGGCAAATCCTTAGAGGACAAAACTCATTATGAAGAATAATTTTGTTATCTCTTTCAAGAGAACTATTTACCATTACTGTGGAAAACTAACATGCTTTTAACACCAATAATTTTGTAAGACCCAAGTATTTACGTTAGAATAATACATAACTGCCATACTGAGGGACTAAAGAAAGGTAATGTTAAATTTATTTTTTCTCTTAAAGATGATGACTGAATGAGTTGCCATTTTTCTTTTACTTTGAGTTGCATTGATCCTAGATGTCTTTTGGTCCATTAGAACTCACCACACAATCCTCTTTTAGAGTACCAAAGCACAACTGCTACGACTTAGGTTTGGTTTATGCACTATGATATAAAATAAAGAAAATAGTACTAGGATTTCTGTGACCTTACTTCTAATCCTGGCTCTCCCATTATGATCATGTGCAAGTCACATTGCCTACCTGGGCCCTGGTTTAGTCATCTGTAAAATGGAGGTGTTGATTGGAGGTCTCTATAGCCCATCTCCAGCTCTGAAATACTATGACTCCATGATTCCTCTTCCTCTGTGAAAGGGAAATCAGCAAAAAATCAGAAGAAGCTTATCTTCCATGACTTTCCATCCATTTAAATAAGATTGGAATTGCTTTGAAGTGCCAGAACAACCAGTAACATTTTATGTGGAATATTTCTGTTCAATCAGCTTTGTTGTGTGTGAACCAAGTTAAGACTTTTTAAATTTATGGATTGACATATTAAATGCTTTCACTATGAAAGTACTTACTCTAGTTGATTAACAGAAACTCAATAAAAAACACTGATTTAATCATTTATTGACTATGTAAGGAACAACAATAGGTGCTAAGTGATAGTAAGATGAACCAGGCATTTATAAATGAACAATAATTGCCAATTATTGGGCACTATTGACATGCCAGTTATTTTGCAGGCACTGAGTCACTGATTCTTTTCTTTTTTTAAGATTTCATTTATTTCTTCATCAGAGACACAGGAAGAGAGAGACAGAGACACAGGCAGAGGACAATGCAGGCTCCTCGCAGGGAGCCTGATGCGGGACTCAATCCCAGACCTGGGATCATGCCATGAGCAGACAATAAACCTCGGAGCCAACCAGGCATCCCTGAGTCACTGATTCTTAACAGCATCTCTGTAGAGTCAATATTGGCCTTAGTGAACAAAAAGTAAACTGAGATTATAAAATTTGTAAGTAGCGAAATGGAGAATGGAACTCGGGCCTGTCTCTAAATCCTGTGCTTGGCTTCTTATGACATATTACCTCTCCTTAATATCTGAAGATCACTTTTCTCCCTTTACCATCCAGGCCCCTGAGAAAGCATGAAAGAATTCAGCCTAATTATTGTAATGGACAATCACAGTTTTTCATGATACCATTTAAAAACAAACTTATCGAAACAGCTAAATAAAGGTTACAATGTGAGATTATTTTAGGTTGAAGGAGAGATTAGTCCAAGAGAGTCTGTCATTCATTTCTAGACAGCTGGCATCATGAATTCCTCCCACTGCCTCCGTGTGAGTCCATCTGTGTCTGTTGAGAGAACTGTTTTAAATCTCCCCTTTTCCAGGTCAACTGTTATATCACAATCCAAAGGAAATTGTCTGGCTCCATAATGTGACTTAGCAGAAAGCAGTATGTAATATTCTGTGAGCCACATATGGTTTGAGGGTTGTAGGATGAATATCACTATGAGATTCTGGATCCAATGATATTGAAAAAAATCTGTTTTTCTCAATTCCGTGTGTTTTCAAAGATTGGAACAAGAATGTTTGATTTCCAAGCTGGCTATATAAAAGTGATTGCCTGATGTTCTCCAATTCAACCAAATCATGCAACAAAAATGAGAAAGCCCACAAATAAAACAATTTCATAAATTGCACCTATGGAGAAATTCGTACCTAAAGGAAAAGATTCAATTCCCATTACTTAAATTAGCCCTTAATGTAACTTTAATACACATCTTTTCTGGTGATATCATTGAAAATGCTTCAATACACATCAGAAACAAAGCACCCCTTTCTTATTATTCCCATAACAATAATGAAATTAAATGCACTCATCACTTTTTCTTTTTTTCTTCTATTTTTTCCCTTTTGGGGGAGCACATTGCTTGAACAAGGAAAATACTGTTGTAACTTAGTCTCAGAAAGGAAGCAATCATTTTGTTTAGATTTGTCATAAACCTATGCTAGTTGTATATGATATTCTGGATTTCAGTCAAATGGAATAAATAATTGATATAACAGGTTCCTACAGGAAGGAAACTACTTGCATGGAAGACTCAGAGATTAGAGCAGAGTTCCAGCCTAGCAATGAGAGCACCATTCCCCTCTCAGGAAGCAAGAGATATTCAGAGAAGGGCTAAAAGCTGAGGCTGCCCAGCTACATTTTTTTTCCAGCTACATTTTTGATAGAGTCTTGGAAAAATCTCATTTCCTCTGTTGACCCTCTGACTTTCTATTTAAGAAGTAGTTTTGAACTTTGACTCCTAATTAAACTAGTAAAGCTGTCAATAAAAATCTATGTAATATACAGCTTCCTGGTAAATTTGCTACCAAAAAATGCTTTGAAAGCAGAATTTGTCACCAGCTAGAAAACCATACAAGTAGTCTATGAACGGTTATCAATGTTTTCTCTCTTAGTCCTTTGAAGAGTAATTTTCCACACTTCCTATACTTCTTCATATTATTGGGCCAAGAGAACAAAATGCATGTCATCATCATGTTCACTTAGAAATTAATCACATAAAATTGAGCAGGTTGCTGAGTGGGTCAGGGCATGACGCATTTCTTTCAGGCCTATTGCTTTATTTCCTTCAGATCCTTTATATTTGAGCAAATTGTTGTTCTATAAAGTAGGTTTAAGGAATTAAGATGATTGAGGCTACATGATTTGACTAAGGACAGATTTAAGAAAATGATCTTTTCTCCTAGCTGAAGTTTGGATTATTGGGCAAAGCTAGGAATTCTCTCTCTCTCTCTCTCTTTATAAAGATTTTATTTATTTATTCATGAGAGACACAGAGAGAAAGAGAGAGGCAGAGACACAGGCAGAGGGAGAAGCAGGCGCCACACAGGGAGCCCGACGTGGGACTCGATCCTGGGTCTTCAGGATCATGCCCTGGGCTGAAGGTGGCGCTGAACTGCTGAGCCACCCGGGCTGCCCGAGCTAGGACATTCTCATCACATAATTAGGATGCTTGTAATTTGTATCTTAGTCCCAGTGTTCCAATTTCTAGCTTGAGCTACCTTTTAAACTGCACCCCCTCCCAGTCATTTTAAACCCTTTATATTCAAAAGATAACCCCAACTCTTATTTCACAAGGAAAATAGAGATATCCAGTGAGAGAATCCTCAGCTGTCTGGCTCCCCACATCCTAAAGTCACTTTTACTTGGTCCTCAGAATGAGGTGTCCTTTTGACCAGATCCTATTTTCCCCTCTCCCCCATGATCCTGCTCTGGCAGCTGCCCCATTTCCATCTTCAACATTCATTCTCTGGTCTTATTCTCTCTCTGTACTTTTTCCTTTGACATGCCCAGATAACTCATATGGTATAGTCACATGTTCCAAAACCACACCTAGAAATAAAACAAAAGAAAAATAAACCAAAGGAAATCTCTTTTAACTCTAGATCCCCCTCTAGCTATGCCTTCTTTCTCTTTTCTTTTTCTAAACCAAGAAGTTTGAATGAATTATCTGAACTCACTGTCCTCCATTTTTTCTATGCTTATTATTTCATTAAAGTATAATGCAGCAAGATGCACATATCTTAAATATAGTCTGGTTGGTTTGACTAATGTGCACACTCAAGTATCTACTGCTCCATTCAAGATAGAGTACATTTCCATCACTCTAAAAGTTTCCTTCTCCCCCTTTTCAGTAAATCCCTGCCCTTCCCTTCCCTGCAATCACTTGTTTGATTCCTTTAACTGTAGGTTTTATATTTCTTATATTTTTTCCTTCAACTTTTGAAACAACTTCAAATTTACAAATAGTTTATGAGCATAGCGCAGAAACCTTTCCTCGAATCATTTAAAATTAAATTGCCAATCAATTGCCCCACCAGGGCTAAATATTTTAGTGTGTTTTTTCTCCAGTGAAAACATTTTCCTGTAGGACCACAATGCAGCCATCAGAATTCGGCAATTAGTATTGAAGCATCATGAGCATCTAATTCTCAGGACCCATTCAAGTGTCACCCATAAATACCATGATAGCAAAAGGATCCCATTCAGGATCACACATCACATTTAGTTGTATGTCTCTGTAGTCTCCTTTAATCTGGAATCTCAGTATTTCCTTGACTTTCATTATGTTAGCATATTTGAAAAGTGCAGGCCAATTGTTTTATAAAACATCTCTCTATTTGGTCTGACATTTCCTCATGAGTAGATTCAAGCCAGGTCTGTTAGGACTATTATAGGAAAGATTTGTGCTCTCGTATCTAGTCGGTGGCTCGTGACTTTAATTTGTCCCATTATTGATGATGTTCACATTGATCACTTGATTAAGGTGCTAAGTTCCAGGCTTCTCCACTGTAAATTACTCTTGTTCCCTTTCTAATTAATATCTTATGTGGAGGTAATTTGAGTCTATGTAAATATTCCATGCCTCATCAAACTTTCAAATTATATATTTCTTTATTTATATTTGTATGAACTCTTTTTTATTTTATTTGTAGATTAAGATCTTTTACTAATTATTTATTTGAATGCTCATATTGGCAAAGATTTGGTCAGTGGCAACTCCTTCAAACTGGATTCTTTGTCTTTTTGACATATCTTCCTTGTTCTTTGATACTTACTTTTTGGCACAACAGAGATCTAGACTCCCCTTTTACTGCCCTAGGTCTGGAATCAAATATTTCTCCAAGGAGCCTTGATTACTTTTAGAGGAAAGTATAATTTAGTGAGCAAGATCTGCTTGTGCTTATGACTGTTAGTGTATCACTGCTTCCAGTTTCCCTTAGTGGACAGAACTAGGGGAATATATACAAGTGTACACATGCACACACACACACACATACACACACACACACCCATTTGTATATATTTGCATTTTATTTTTATATGAAAAACTGAATTCACACTGACACTTCCAATTCTAATCCAGTACCACGATTCATGCTAGCTTGTTTTCTATATTTGTAACTCCTTTCTATGATAGTAAGAAATAAGTCTCTATTATCCTTGACATTTTTTGCTTATTTGATAAATTCTCCTCTATGCAAGCAACTTCATTACTGACAGTGCCTTCTCTTCCCACGAAAATCCTCCTTAATGCCACTCACACTCAGACAACCTGTGCAACATTGCTACTGCCATTGTCTCTTCACTTCCAGCCTTTGTGACAAATAGACTCCTGTTGCTTAAACCACTCATTCTGTGGTATTCCAGTATGTAAACCCTGGAAGACTAATATAAGAAAAGAAACAGAAGAGAAAAAGGAAAAGGAAGCACTTCCTCTGTATTTTACTTTAGGCTACAAACTACTTCAGTCCTTCTGATGGTACCAGGACTGCTTTTACCAAGGTCACTAAGTATTTTCAAATCTAAAATGGAGATTTTTAATGTATGCCACTATAGTACTTAATACTGTCACTGCTCCCTTTTTAAAAATTTTTATCCTCTATTCTTTTCCTTCTTATAAAAAATAGAAAAAAATCAGCATTATTGAGATATCATTGACATATAACTGTATAAGTTTAAGATGTACAATGTGTTTTCCACTTATATGTGGCAAAATGGTTACTATCACAGGTTAGCTAGCACCTCCACCACATCATATAATTACTATCTCATTTTTGTAGTGAGAAAATATAAGATCTCTTAGCAATTTTAAATATAGTACATAGCAAATATACAGTATTATTAACTAAATCACCATATGTACATTAGATCCCCATAAGTTACTCAGCTTGTAACTGGAAATTTGTACTCTTTGACCAACATCTCCCCATTTCCTTCATTCTTTGGCCCCTGGTAACCACCATTCCTATCTTATATAGCTTATAGAAACTAACTTGAAATGCATTAAAGACTTAAACATAGACCTGAAACCACAAAATTCCTAAAGAAAACTTAGGGGAAAAAATGCTTCTTGACATTGATCTTGACAATGATTTTTTTGGATACAGCACCAAAAGCATAAAAAACAAAAGCAAAATAAATGATACTACATCAAACTGATAAGTTTCTTCACAGCAGAAGAAACAACCAATAAAACGAAAAGGCAGCCTACAGAATAGGAGAAAACATTTGCAAATCATATATCTGATAAGTGTTTAATATTTGAAATATAAAAGGAACTCATACAATTCAGTAGCAAAAAAACAAATACAATTTAAAAATGAGCAGAGAAACAAAATAGACATTTTTTCCAGAGAAGACACACAAATGGCCAACACGTACATAAAAAAGTGTTCAACATTACAAATCATCAGGGAAATGCGAATCAAAACCATAATGAGGTATCACCTCACAACTGTGAGAATGGCTGTCATCAAAAAGACAAGAGATAACAAATGTTGACAAGATGTGAAGAAAAGAAAATCTTTTGCACTGTTGGTTGAAATGTAAATTGGTACAGCCACAATGGAAAACAGTACAGTTTCTTAAAAAAAAAAAAAATAGAGCTACTATATGATCCGGCAACTTCACTTTTGGGTATTTATCCATACTGAATAAAAACAGGATATTGAAGAGATATCCTGTACTCTCATGTTTATTGCAGCATTACTCACAATAGTCAAGGTATGGAAACATACCTAATTGTCCATGAATAGAAAAATGGCTAAAGAAGATGTGTGTATGTGTATATGTGTGTATAATGGAATATTATGCAGCCATGACAAAGAAGAAACTCTTGCCATTTGAGATAACATGAATGGATCTTGAGGGCATTATATTAAGTGAAATAAATTAGATAAAGACATCACTTATAGGTAGAATCTAAAAATGTACGGTCTAAAATCTAAAAATGTACCATCCTTCTTAACAGATTGTATTGATTAAATGGACCTTGTCATTTTGACATCAGAAATGTTAGTCCTTCAAGGAGGACATATTCCCTTCACTACCTCTGTCTCATATAAAACCTTTTATCTTAGGATAAGATTATCTTTAATGGATTAAATCAATCATGGCTATTAGGCATTAAAACATAAGTATTAAGACATTAAAAAAAAGGAGATCAAAAAAAAGGAAGATCATGGATTTCATAAGACAGATTTGTTGCTCAGACCACATTTATTCATGTTGCCCTATACTCAGTTCCCATAAATCCACAGAATCTTTTTATCTTTTTCTTTTTGGACCTGAGGCATCATTTCATTAACTAGCGCCATATTTTTGGCTTCCAGAATTTCTCTTCATTGTCTCTGAGAGTGCACATAGTATCAATGTAAACAATATCAAGAAAGAAAATACTTTCTTATCTGTGGTGCTCTTTGTGGTGATCACTGGCAGGGAAGCCAGGCAGTAACTGGTGGAAACAGAAGTAGACTCTTAATTACCCAGGAAACTTAAAACAAGTGAGCTTTAGAAGCAGCTCCCTTAAAACTGCCTAATTAGAAGTACTGATCTGTCTGCTGGCGAGTTAGGGGTCCCACGTACTTGTGCTAGGCTAAGGACACATGGGACCCAGGTCAAAGTCTGTCAGAAGGCTTTTATCTCTCCCAGAACAAAGGAATATCCCAAAGAGCATGACCCAGCCCTTGTTACTGGTCTAGGCAGTGGACTTCTTCACATGTGGGTTTCAAAGTACCTTGAATTGAAGAGGGTCATATAAAACTCACTATATTTTTCCTTATACTTGCTTCCCCTCTTGAAAACTCTAGTTCAATTAATGGCACCAACATTTAATAGTTGTCTAAATTTAGTAATCTATTTTTCTTTCTTTCTTCCACATCTAGTCAATAATTACATCTTACTGATTTTACCTTCATAATATATCTTTACCATCTTGTCAGTCAAATGCTTTCTATTCCCACTGTTAGCAGCCTTAGGTAGGACCCCTAACCTTTTAGTTGGATTACTGAAATGCTTTATTGGCTCTTTCCTCTCTTTTGAGAACTATTGAGCCTATTGGAATTATTAGGATATTTGATGGGTGTATATATGTATATATATGGAATATTTGATGGGCAACTATATATAGTTAGTTAATTAGTTAGTTAGTTAGTTAGTTAGAGGTTGGAGATGATGCTTGTCAGTCTCAAGTCCAACATTTCCCATTATCACCAGTGACGTTATAACACAACATTTCAATATTCCAAGGTAAAAAAAAAAAAAAGAATGTAGGAAATGTGGCTCATTTTACATGTCAGTTTGACTGGCCATGAGATGGCCAGATTAAACATTGTTTCTAGGTTTTTCAGAGAGGGTGTTTCTGGATGAGATTAGCATTTGAATCATGGACCCAATAAAGTAAATTGCCCTTCCCATTGTGGATGGTTATCGTCCAATCCCATGAAAGCCTAAATAAAACAAAAGGTCAACCAAAAAGGGATTCACCCTTTTTTGCTTCTTGCTTTTCTGCTTGAGTTATTTCTCATCTGTTCCAGCTCTGGGACTGGGATTGAAGCCATTGGCTTTTCTGTAGGCCTTCAGACTGGAACTGAATTACATCACAGGCTTTCCTGGGTCTCCAGCTTGCAAGTGCCAAATCATGGGCCTTTGCAGATTCCATAATTGTGCGAGCCAATTCCTCATAATAAATTCATAATAAACCAATCTCTCTCTCTCTCTCTCTCTCTCTCTCTCTTTCTTTCTCTTTCCTTTTCCTTCTCTCTGTGTATCTCCTACTGGTTCTTTGTCTCTGGGGAACCCTAATACAGTGGTAGAATCATTCCTCTGTAAATAAATTCAGTTACTTAAATTGTTTAATTTGTCTTGCGACAATGTAAACACTATTTTTTCCACTGAGATAGAATTTAAAAATACAAAAATACATATTGTAGACAGTCCCACCTCTGCTAAGTTCAGATCTTTATTCCTCCACCCAATGCCAGTGCTCTTCCCTCTTCCCTGGTACCATGCTGGCTCAGCTGAATTGCATATAGATTATATAGAACCACTGTATATACTTCCAAGGAATTTTAGTAGAGGAAGACCCTCTGCATTTTGGTGCTTTCTGGCCCTGAGTGTCTTTATATCTTGGTCAGGAGCTTTTATGCTTAGGTACCTGCCTACTTCTCTATCAAGAAATAGGAGTACAGATGTGGACTCTGAAGGGGAGCAAGGCATACATCAAAGGTGAACAGAGCCAGGAGTTCTGAGTAACACAGACATGATCAAGTGAAAATAGCACTATGAAAGTTAAACAAAGTTATGCACGTATGGAGAGAGATCATTGTTCAGTACCTGACTCATAGTAGAAAGTCAGTGAATGTCAAAAAAGTCTGTAAGTAGATATCAGAAGTGTTGCATGTTGCAGATGGGTCACTGACTTAAACGTTGGATGGTGTGTGAGGTTGGTAGGGTTGGCAAGGCATGGTGCCTAGGAAGGCTGCTTTAAAGGACTGTCATTGCATAGCCATGTATCCTTTGTGTCTAGTATATTGTTTAATTCATATTATATTCTGATTGAATGTGTTTGCACATATAAATTGCTCATTGAATGTATGGAAAATATACAAATTCTTTGGCATTATTTTCCCACTTTGGGTACACTTTCTTCATTACTTTGCAAGTCAGTGTGTCATTTCTTTATTACCTGTTTCTTTTTTTTTTTTTAAAGGCTTTATTTTTTTTTAATTTTTTTATTTATTTATGATAGTCAGAGAGAGAGGGGCAGAGACATAGGCAGAGGGAGAAGCAGGCTCCATGCACCGGGAGCCCGACGTGGGATTCGATCCCGGGTCTCCAGGATCGTGCCCTGGGCCAAAGGCAGGCGCCAAACCACTGCGCCACCCAGGGATCCCTTATTACCTGTTTCTTATGGCAATTTCCTATCATGGCTGGAGAACTGAATGGATGCATTTCTAGTTTCACATGCGAGAGATGCCTTTTTAATATGACAATGCTTATAGTGGATCTTTGGCTTGAAGTCTCTTCTCCATCTCAGGTGTTAATTTTCACCTGGACTTAGCTTCAGGATTTAACTAAGTTTCCAAAGCACCTGTAGCATCGTTGTTCCTGGCAGCTAAACACATTCATAATTTTGCTTCCTTTCCCAGTATATTTTGGCAAGTATTGAAGAGCAGCATGTAGGGAGGAGTTTGAGTCCCTATTTTAGTCCAGGTGAAAGAGGAGCATTGATCCTACAGCTTGTTTATATACAGCCATCACATTATGACACTTGAACCCTACGGCAAGGAAGCAACCAACTTCCCCACAGATTTCTCACTGTCTAAGCAGATGGGTGTGATCTTAAGCAGCCAACAGTGCACATATGTTCCTAATGTTGAAAGGAGGATCCTGAGCCAAGAATGACTGCAAAAGCCTGTCTCTTCATACCTTCTCTCTCAGGTGGCAGCAATAAATATGGCCCTCTGTAGGATTAATTAAATAAAATGAAAAGCACAGTCAAACATTAAGGGATGAAATAGTAGATACTGTGTAGAAGAATGTCTGATGGTGATTTGATCTCAGTGGGAAATGTTGGAGAAAATTCCTGACAAAATTTTCATTAGGACATCAAATTGGTCAGCGTGTGTTTCTAACTGTGGGTTACTTACTACAGGAACTGTAAACCCTAAAAAACACACATCACCATGTTTCAGGTCTACAGATATAGATATTAAAAAAGTTTGTTAAATGTCAGCTTTTTATTTTGTACATCATGCATAATACTCAAATTACTAAATGGGCCTTCGGTAATTGAGGATTTTCCCCCAGCATGTTAAGCTGGTAATTTCTTCTTGCAGCTTTCAATGATTGTACACTTATCCAAACTTAGCACACACTAGATCATCATCTCTCCTTTTAAAACTTATGATCTATGATGACACAGTT
The DNA here is from genome assembly GCF_018345385.1 of Vulpes lagopus. Classification (NCBI taxonomy): domain Eukaryota; kingdom Metazoa; phylum Chordata; class Mammalia; order Carnivora; family Canidae; genus Vulpes; species Vulpes lagopus. The sequence goes on from NC_054825.1 coordinate 116,988,002, forward strand.
TTTGTGCGTATGTTATAATACCGCTGAATATCTGTGGGAGTAGAACACCCCACTGGGCTTTCTATAACTGTAATATTTCTATACATTAGTTGAATAAGAATGAAATGCTTCTTCATTAGCATAAATAGTATTATTTATTGGCATAAATAAATAAATAAATAAAGCATTTGTTATAGATTATAATAGTCCCACAGGTGACAGAATGAAGAAATTCTTATTTCAGTTGCAATTTAAAAATTAGAAACATAGGGGCGCCTGGGTGGCTCAATAGTTGAGCGTCTGCCTTTGGCTCAGGTTATGATTCCAGGATCCTAGGATCGAGTCCTTAATTGGGCTCCTGGAGGGGAGCCTGCTTCTCCCTCTGCCTATGTCTCTGCCTCTCTCTGTGTCTCTCATGAATAAATAAATGAAAAATCTTAAAAAAAATTAGAAACATAAATCATTACAAAATATAATTAATTGCCTATCATTTAGGCAGGTGTATCATATAAGTGTATAGTTTAAATAATTTTTTATTTTCTAAATACGAAATCCTTTCAATTATGTGCATAACTAAGTTATAATTACTCTTAAAACAAGCAGATGATCTTGTTTCTCTCATTACAGAAGGAAAGAAGAGTCTTAATGATGTAGATTCCAATCTTTCAAATAATGGGCTTTCTCTATGAAAAGTAAAATTAAATGCCAATTAAAATAATGCTAATATTAATATCCATAGCCTGTGCATACATTTGGCACAACATCCCTGTTATACATAACCCTGAAGAGCAGCTATTGCTGTTGACTTGCTCCTTGGACATTGCAAAGTTGCAGGCCAAGAGTCTGGGACTCATTCGATTCAGCACAATTTTAGTGAGGATTTTCACATGGATAAGACACCACTGCTTTCTGTCTATCACAGAGCATCTTAGATGATCATTTCATGGATTATAGAAACAGTGTAGTGCACCTTAATGGGTTGTTTTGTTCCCATGGAGATCAAAGTGTGGAAAAGATGGAAAGACCCTGAACCGAGAATCAGACAATTAAACTCAGCACCTTTTTCTGTACTGGCTGGATACATGTCTGTCGCTCAACTCCTCAATACTAATTTAAATACTAATATTTAAAATAAGATGCAGTAACAACTCTGCTGCCCAGTGAAAAAGCTATTGTGAGGATATGTGTTTGAAAGTTCTTTGTAAATCCTGAAGTGTGGCCTCATTGTCATATATACCTTTATGGACTGAGTGTGTCCTCCCAAAATTCATATCCTAATGCCCATTGTGATGGTATTAGGATTAGGGCATTGATGGCATTCTGATCTTGAGCTTCCCAGCTTTCAGGACTCTGAGCAATAAATGTTTGTTTCAGGCACTTAATCTATGGTTTTCTTATAATAGCAACCCACACTGACTAAGACATGTCTTGTTATCATGAGACAAATCAAGCAGTCAGGAATGATTTTCAAGCTTTTATCTGGAGTAGCATCTTTGATCTCCTGAATTATTTGCCTAAAAACCTATGACATTAGCTTTCTAATAATATTACATAAATGGCTGTGATGAATATTATACTGAACTACACCTATAAAACCTACTTAGAGGGGATCCCTGGGTGGCTCTGTGGTTTGGTGCCTGCCTTTGGCCCAGGGCACAATCCTGGAGTCCCGGGATCGAGTCCTGCTTCGGGCTCCCAGCATGGAGTCTGCTTCTCCCTCTGCCTGTGTCTCTGCCTCTCTCTCTCTCTCTCTGTCTATCGTGAATAAATAAATAAATCTTTGAAAAAATAAAAAATAAATAAAACCTACTTAGATTCTAACATGCCACTTTGGTTCACTTTACACTGATATTTACAATAACCTTTATGGTGTAGTAACTCTTCTAAAATTCTTCCATCAATTTGGTCAACCATCTCACCCTGGGATAGTTGAATAAATTTGTTTGGAGGATAGGAGAATTTAAAGGTTGTAGTGGCTGTTAAAAGGCCCCTTTTAGGCCAGGTCCAAGAGATGCAGAAATGGCCTTGTGTTTGGTGAGTGAAGTAATACCTCGATAGCAAGGTGCAATGCTCAGAAGTTTTTCCAGTATCAGTACTTTGTGTTTAGAAGTGTTTTGTGTAATACCACTGCACAAAGGGCAAAAACCCTACTGGGATGCTAGATGCTAGATAGTGCTGGAAGGCTTCAAACCAAAAATGTGCTTCCCATCTAGTAGACCTGTTCTGTAAGGCAAATCACTTGATAATTTCTCAGTTTTATGGAAATTGTAAACTGAAATCTTTTTGCCACATAATATGTGGCTTTTTCTCAATATATGAATGCTAAATTTGGGTTCTCAAGTATTTTAGCTATGCATGCAAACTGATTTATCTCCCCAAATTCTTCATTTGCCTGAGTATTCATATGATTGTAGAGATGTAATATTTTTTGTGTCTTAGTGCTTAGGTAAGAGAAATATGTACTCTGGTTGTGCCATCTATGCACAGCTTTTATTATTTCCACCCTTACATAAACCTGATTCAGTGGTACACAAACTCATACTTCCACACAGTATATTCTAATGCACTTTACTGTAAGGTCATTGTATTTGCAAGCTGGGAAACTCACTTTACTTGGTTTAAGTGGGTAAATTAAGATTGAGTGTGCCATTGTTAATGAATGGCCAAACTAACTTTTCCTACCTCCATTTTTTACCATGTAAATCATCTGCAGTTTACAGCCAAACTGTTATCTTTGTCCTTGACATTTTATTCTATAAGGCCAGTGTCACTATATGATTGTTCAAATACAATCATATAAAACATCTGTTTGGTTTGGACATATGTAAGTATGTGGAAGGAATGACGAAAAGGGTGATGGCAACAGGTAAAAATAATGAAAAAGGGAGAAGAAGAGAAAGCAAGATTGAAAAGGTAAACAAAGAATGAAGGGGTCGCTGAGAAGGAAGATGATTTTAATCAGAGAAATGAGTGATGAAGAAGAGGAAGGGGAGCCATTCTCCTTTCTTTCCAAGTTTGAAATAGTGAGTCTAAAATATTCTAGGTGGCGTGGTGATATTCCTTTTTAGCATCATTCCCTGCCCAGCTCCTCAGGGATTTCATGATGCAGAACCTTATTCACTTCTCCTTCATTCTACTGTGGCTTATGAATTTCTCCACCTTGTCATCCATCATGTCTGTCACCCTACTGGGAAAAATGTCTGTATTAGTCTGTGTGAGCTGCCATAACAAAATACCATTGGATGGCTTAAACAATAGGCATTTATTTTTTCACATTTCTAGAGGCTAGAAGTTCCAGATCAAAGTGCTGGCCAATGTGTTTCTTGGTGAGATCTCTTTTCCTGCCTTGTAGATGGCTACCTTCTTGCTGTGTCCTCACATAAACTTGCTTCTGTGTATATGAGGCATGGACACAGGGTGGTGAGGAATAGATCTGCCTTTCTTCCTCTTTTTATAAGCCTTTTCAGATTAGGGGATCACCCTTATGACCTTATTTAACCTTAATGACTTCCTATTTTCAAACATGGTCCTACTGGGGGTTAGGGCTTCAACATACGAATTTCAGGGGGCACAATTTAGTCCATAGCAAAATCTCATTTTAGTTTTCCATACGAAAAGGGAAGATTCAACTCCACCATCAAAGAAATACGTCAGAAAAAAATACTTTGCTGTCTTTCTACTTTTCCATTTCCTACTGATATGGCTGCTTAAATCCTCAAACTTTCAAGCAAGACACACACTTCCATATATGTGTTCTAAGAACAGAAATTTATATGAAAATACTTCAGACTGTCAAACAAAACTGCTTTGAAATTGAGGACATTCTTTTGAAGGTTCCAGACACCTTCTTCTGTTGTTAGAGCTACCTTGGCTGCTGACCACTTCTCCTTGTTTATTCCAAAAGGTTATCTGGGACTCAGAATTCACTTGAGTGTTGCTCATTATATCAAGAAAGCCACCCTGGTGTTTATATTGATTCGTTAGCTGGCATCTTGAGTCTTCCTTTCCCAGAATCTTTAGATTTGTAGATGTCTTGCATTCCTGCCTAGAAATTCTACCTGGAGTCTTACCTGAGCCCTGGCCTATTGGTCTCCAGATTTAGGTTAGGCTCTTGGTTTATGCTATTTATCCACTTTTTAACGGTATTCAAAAATTTTTGAAATTTGATGATTTTACTTTTAAAAAAGAAATGACAGTTAATATGTTATGCTGAATATATTTTTCTACATTGCCAGTAATAGCTTTTATGCATCGGTAAAACTTCTATATAGATCCTCTATTTTTTCTGATATGCAATTTGCTCAAAAGTTTGAGTTATTTATTTTTATAAATAAAATATTGATAAATTACACATAGTTTATAAATTTGTTTACACTTTTTGAATCCCTTATTAAGTGCGATAATCCCATCGCACTTGTTACGATGAGCACTGAATGTTACATGTGATAAATCACTAAATTCTACTTCTGAAATCAGTATTACACTATACATTAACTAACTAGAATTTAAACGAAAATTGCGACAACAACAACAAAAATAAATGAAAATAAATTTTGGATCCTTTAAATGCAAATAAAATTTCCTATGTTTCTTCCAAAAGTAACCATGCACAACTGATGAAAGAGAGCATGGGCCCATGTGTGTGTTTGTGTATGGGTGTGTTTGTGGGTGTGCCTGTATCTCCACAATGTCTTCTAGCCAGGAGATCTCCTGTGTTGCCATTAGGTATTATTTCAATCAATGTATAAGGATGCTGAGGATAGCAACAGGCATTCTGGTGAAGGTCCTATTTCTGATATATTTGTTGTCTTTTGACTTAGTCATGCAGAGAGCTGTCACTGGAGAAACCTGGGACTATAGGTTGTGATTTCTCAGACTCCATCAAGCAGTTGCAGGAAGTCTGACTAGAAGTTTGAGTTATGGAAATTCTTATACCCGGGGCTGAGACTTCTCATAGGCAGCTATACCTAGGAAGCAGGCTTGTGTTTTGCAGCCTTCACTAAAATGCCTGAATTTTTTCAACCTAATAATTACATGTGAGTAATTTCTCATTAACACTATGAACATTTGCAATCTTTCTGCTGACAGTGTGAGAGTGACATCTGACAGGCTTTATTCCCTTGATATAAGAACCCATGAGGAAATGCAGTGCAGTCAGCTATGATTCTATTAAAAAAATCATTCTTTATGGATCATTGTCATAAAGGTTTCTTATATCTTTTCAGAAGGTTGAGGTTTGAAAGCACTGGGGTCTATAAAATAAGCAGTACATGTTGATTTTTTTTATTTTTTATACAGTATGTGAAGTATGCAATATATTTTCCACACGAAGATAATGACACCCACATACAATTGGGGCTTAAAATCCATTTTTTCTCTATTTATGTAAATATGATTTTTAAAAATATTTTCCCTCTTGTGAAAAAGGGCATAAGATGGAAGTATAGAGGTCTTTCTAAAGCAAGAAAGAGACTTTTATCTCTATTTGACAACTGAAATAATAACTATTAGCATTCAAAAACTGATTGACTTGATCAGATAAATCATCTCAAATTGAGGGAGGAAATATTGTTCTAGTTTTGTTCTTCACTTGAGTGTATTTCTCATCAAAATGGCAGAAGGTTTTATTTCTTTCTTTCTATGGCCCTAGCCAGATCATAGTACTGATATAAGACATTTGTTTTTAATAACTTGGTAAAAGTTAATGGAGTATATAATAGATTCTAGCTGGCTTGATTTGAATGGTTCCCATTCACTTGTGGATAGGACATTTGATTTGGACAGAAGCTGATACTAAAAAGGAGTTGTGTTAGGCTGAGTTGCTTTGACTTTTCTTTAGCCATGATCTCAGCAGTGTTTCATGTTCCAGCTTGTGGCTCAAGTGGCAGTAGCCCCTGAAAACATGAGAGAGAAAGGGATGCGGTGACATTTCAAATTTCTATTTGTCGTATTTTACCACTGTGGACTTTACTCTTTTGCACAATGGAAGCCATAGCTTCTTCCCTAAAGGTTAGCTGCAGAGGGCTCTCAATCATTTTAAATCTCTACTTACAATCTCTCAGGTACAGTCTAACTCATAATTTACATTGCAACATACCTCATTTTGGCCTCTTTCATAGGGCAGTCTGAGGAAAATCGTTGAGTAAGGCATACTATTCTTTTTATTATTCTTCTGTGTCTGTCCATTCTGTCCTCCTCTCCCTCATCCTCTGCCACCTAAGTGCCTCCCTGCCACATAGACCATTCCCTAGGTCTTCTGGATTCCTCTCCTTCTTCCTACAAATCACCCTGTGCCCTTGTTTCTGGCTCTGTCAGTGGCTGCCAGGCAGCAATACGTGAAATCAAATAGGAGAGCCTTAGTTAACGTGAAAGCAAACTTGATAGTTTCCTTTCCTAGGTGATCTCGTGCATTTAATGCCTTAACTCAGTAAAAAGCACATGTCTCAGAAAGCGTCTGTGGGATGTATACAGCCTGAGAAGTTAGTGCTGGTCAACAAGGTATTTTTCCAACCTGTAGGGCTAATTAGTTTCTACAAATACTATTCAGTAGAGAGAGATTGGAGTGATGCAAGCCAACCCCCATGGTGAGGACTGAGATATTTTATGCTATTAGGTAAGAAGAAAGAAGATAATGCTAAAGAGTGTTATAGCCAATGTCTTTGTGCCATGTTTTCTCATGTTTCCTTCTTCAAAAACTTTCACACATTTAAAAAATATGAAAATAGTTGAGAACATATGATTTATTATTACTGTTGTTGGAGTAATTGGAGTAAAAATTGTATTGAATTGAATAACTTATAGTCACTTTTTTCCTTTCATAAAAATAGAAATAGATTTAGTTTATGTATAACATGTAATGAAACCTTACAATTGCTAAGTTTTACTGTTAAATTTTTACTCTTCTATATATATATATAACTCTTCTATATATATATATATATAGATATATACCCACATTCAAAAAAATCATGGGACAAGCAGGACTCATGAAAGTACTACCACTTTTTACTAGAAACAAATTTCTACTACATAAAATTACTCCCCAGTCTCCCTCTTCTCCTTCACCTCACTCAGTTTATTTAAAATCCTCCGTAGTCCTGGGTAAAATCTTGAGCAGGCTTTCTGCTAATTCATAGATTATGGGAAGTACTCACAAGAAAGTCCATCTCAAGGCAATTGTTTCTATAGTTAAAATGTTAGGTTCCATGTTTTGTTTTAGGTGTAGCCTCTCCCCTTCCCCACTCAGACCTATTCTACATGGGAAACCTTTGCTAAGAGAGGAGTGGGGAGGGCATGGTTGAGCCTTTCTTTACTCATCTTGGTCTTCAATCCTTTCATTCTCCTTTGGAGTTGGCAAGATGGCCCTTGGGGTGTGCTTCTCTTGGCGATTACAGAGGAGCTGGTGTAAACACCAGCACTTTCCACTCTGTGGTGTTTCACAACTTTTAAGCCCCATTGGCCAAAGGAAGTCACATGAGAAAACCCAGTGCCAGTGGGCTAGAGGATCTTCCCATGGAAGTGAGTGAGAGGGAGTGAACATTTCTGAACAATAATTCTATCTACCAACACTGGTTACCTCCCGCTCTCTCAGCCTGAGCCTCAGAATGCAAGTACATGGAGCAAAAAGTGATCGAGGAGCTAATCCACCTGGACTGTAGCTTAATACTCAACTGTCCAGCTGACCTTCTAGTGATTTCCAGCCAGCCTGCAAATCTGTGAGGCTTATTTTGTACACTACTGATTTTGTAGTTGCTTGTTATACAGCAGTAGGTGTCTGATAATGGCAAGATCCATGGTAACCCCACGGCAACTAATTCTCATGTGATCCATATCTAGTCACAGGATACATGTACCTTTGCCCTATCTGTGGTACTGTAAACACATACCAAACACAGCCTTCTGCTCTGTGGACATAAACTGCTTCAGCCATCTCAGAATCTTTAGAATTATTCAAATCCAAATCTGCCCTTTGAATTCCTGGGTCATGTACCAAGCTCTTTGAGTAATCTCCTGAAGCCATCCTCATGGTAGGCTTAGGAAGGAGGGAGAAAATTCCTACCATTCCCCATTTGCGGTACTAGTGGTTCTTGAGACTCAGATGAAGTGGGTACTAATGGTCACAATGCTGATATGAATCACTCCCTTTGTACCTCTGTGACTGCCTTTGCAGTGTGGAATTATTTGCTGCTTATGGTATTGAAGCCTCAGAAATGATACAGAAAGATTCCCATTTTTCTACCCTGTAACATACAAAAAAGAAACACATGTGCACATAAATATATAGTGAGATCATTGTTTACCTATTACTTTGTAGCTGGCTTTTCACGAAATACAGTATGAACATTTTTATCATTAAAAAATTCTACATCATTTTAAATTCAGGAATATAATGTTTCATAATTTGTGGAACAGTACCTTATTGTATACTTGGGTCATTTCTTTATTATTATTTTTTCTATTATAATCTACACTGTAATGAACATGTCATACTATAACTTCAGAGAATTCCTTGATGCCATATGTCTGTGGGGAACCAGCTGCGAAGCTCATCTGAGAAGTGAATCTTGTAGTGCTCGGCACACTGGGGATACACGAGATTCTGGGTCAGCACACTGACTCTTGACCACATTGTTCTCCAGATACAGCTCTTCCGCTCCCCCTCTTTGAGTTAATAGCCTATTCTTTTATGCTTCCCAAAGTTAATCATTCCTATAGCTAATCTGCTAGCTTTCTTAATAAAAGCTGGGTGAGACAAAGCCTCGTTGCCTCCAACTATCCTGGCTCTAGGGCATATGTCCAGTAGACCAAAGCCTTATTTCTTATGATCTTGTCAGTTCATTGCCATTTATTTTATTCATTACGGCTTTGGTGTTTAAAATCTCCTATTTCCATCTTTTTATATGTAAAGAGCATGATTTTAACTTTTTTCACATAATTGATATCACTGATGGTAGAGTTAATTCTAGATTCTTACCAAGAGTCTTATTTTTCCTAAGTCAACCCATTTGAAAGCAAATTGAAAACAATAAGAGTTTTTACAATGTACTATATTTTATTGAAACAATCACTTTCATAAATATATCCATTATTCAGTATCCAGTGGGCATTCAGCATTGTTCTTGGTTGCAGAAGAGAATAAAGAAGAATTGTATGATACATTCCATAATCCCAAAGAACTAAATTCTTATGTGATGATCTGGACATATACAAAAATAAATAAATAGTAAGACAACTATACAGAGAGTATATGATCAAAAGCTATACTGTGGGATACTGGCCTTAAATTCCTTTAGATTAGTGCAGCAGTTGGAATATCATGAAATAGAAGAAAGAGTGTGACCTCTAGAAGGAGATTTAGAATGTAGGGATTTGAATTATAGCTTTGCTACTTATAAAATGAGTGATCTTGGGAAAGGATCTCACTTGTATTAGGTTCAACCCATTGGTCATTAAAAGGGGGCTGAGGCATCTGAGTGGCTTAGTCTGTTAAGACTCAGACTCTTGGTTTTGGCTCAGGTCATGATCTCAGGGTCCTGGGATTAAGCCTCTTGTCAGGCCTCCTTCTCAGGGGGGAATTCGTTCAAGGATTCTCTCTCTGCACCGCACCCCCCCACCTCATGCTTGCATGCACATGTGTGTGCATGCATGCAGCAAGCTCGCTCTCTCTCAAAGATATAAATATTTTTTAAAAAGGAGGAGAGCTAATAATACAACCCTATAAGACTATTGAGAATGTGAGAAATGTGCTTCAAAGTATAAGATTAAAATACATTGGGGAAGTTAAAAATTATTTTTGACCAGAGTCAAAAAAACAAATTTGTCTTTTAAGAAAGAACCAAATTGCTGTATCGTAATTTTAAGTGGTTCGGTTTTGTCAAAGCAATGTGTATGTGGTAGCCTTGAAAATATTAAGAAATTCTTTACTCACTAGAACTGATTTTCTGTTCAATATACACAAGTCATATGCTATTGTGATTTGGGCGTTTCTTTCAAGGTGAGCATATATAAACAAAAAATTTATTTTTTGCAGAAATAATTTTCACAGTATCTAAACACAATTTGTCATAATATTCTGAAGCTCACTACATAAAAATTAATCACTTCATTGAACTGGGTACTAGTGTGCACCCATGTCATCTGGTTTCCATCTCTTTTCAAGTTACAAGTATAGAATCAGTAGTAACTGTAACATCTCCCTAAATATATTCAGAGACATTAACATGGCAGCTTGTCAGTCAATACACATGAAGTTTTTTGCAGTATTCACTCTGCTAGCCTGGAAAATTTCATATAACTTCTATAATAAGTTGCAAACTTTTATATTTCAATACTTTGAAAAATTTTACATAATTATAGAATTGAGTTTCACTAGACCATCATATTATAGAATCCTTTCTTATTTTAATTGCTGAGACTGATGACAAAAAAATTGGTGAGCAAACTTGTCTTCACGAAGCTAAAAATTTCAGGCTCATTAATCATGTTGTATTGTTTTGTGTTTTTATTTTTTCCAAGGTGAACAGCATTAAATAGGGTTATTATTACAAAGACCCTTAATACTGTAGGGTTTTTGTTTATTAATTTCAAATATGTCTGTTATGCTATTTAGCAGAAGTTTTAACCACTGGAAGGAAGGGTTGTCATTTTGGTCATTTTCAGACTCTTCTCTGGACAATAAGAGCATGAAGGAAATTCACTTTAATACTATTCATGACACTTCATTACCCATTGAATTTCATACAGTTTCAAATTATGAGACTTAGAATGTCCAATTACATCCAACCTGGACCCAACACACTGGGGCTTATGAGAATTTTGTTTTTCTGTAACCTTTTAATCTCCCCATCTTGATGTACTGACCTTTTTACAAGAAACCAATAGGATAAAAATGCAGTTGGCTCTAATTCACCAATTACCTCCTTCTATGCTAAGGTGACCTGTTGTATTCATGATTTAACCTGGGAGTTTAGGAAATGTGGACTGCTACTCTTTTGGACTTAGTTCTGTGTGCAAATCATTGTATAAGTAGAGAAATCAATAAAGTATTATTAGTGTACCTGCTAGATGTGGTGGATTGGGGAAATATGTTAGTCTGACTTTAAAAGAAATTTCTTACAAATTCAGAGAAAAGATCAAAATGATTTTAAATTTCAAAAATAAAGAAGATTGAATAGGGATTTTTCTATATTTGGAACTAGAAGGAAAGGAAAGCAGGCCTAGGCTTAGCGTTTTGGGCTAAATGTGAAAAATATTTAAAAAATGAACTATAGTCTGTAACTCTCACTTGCTTAAATCTTTTCTCTGTTGATAAGAATAAGCTGCACTTTCAAAAGGCTAGAAAGTTTATTGGCAATAGAGAAATGAAGCCAAGTTATTGACTAGAAGTTAAACATGCACATAATTGCTCTAAATGAGTTCTAGTTTTCTGGACTAGGTTAATTGCATCCTGAAAGAATTTATAGATGAAAATCACTGAACAGATGAATTTATAGATGAAAATCACTGAAAGATTAAAAAACTGTGGAGCAAAATATAAGTGATGGAAGATTGCCAATAACTGTTATTCTTATTTGTAAGGAATGCGAGAAAATGGTTTCTATAAACTTTAAATTAATGAGAATGAAAATAATCATAGAAAACTTTCCAGAATGAATAATTAAAAGGTTGGATTATGCCTGTTTCTTACAAGTAGCTGTGTTCAATGGGAACCAGTGTAAGTTCACATACTATACACTGTAGCAGATATTATAGGTTGGTTTATGATCAATCTTTCTCACTACCAAATTTCTCATTGTGTTATACAAAAGAGGCTTAGGAGCAAAATACTTGATTTTCAGCTTCTTTTGCAGGTAGGGATAGACATTTGACATATTTCTGACCAATGAGACACTAGTAAAATTTATTGCCGCTGCTTTTATAGCCCTTCATCTTTTTTACTTCTTACTCTTGGGAGTAAACTGTGATGCTTTGGAGGTATAGCATCTGCCTTTAACCATGAGATTATAAATCAAAAAGCTAAGTATGCATGTAATAAACAGGTCAATACTTGTAGTAATAAAACTCGGGGATGTAGTTCCAGGTACTATAGCCAAATGTGTTTAAGATGGAGAGAAATGACTTAAGAGCAGTACATTTAAAAATACATAATTTTTAGTTGCTAGTAAGCTCAACTCAAACCAACACATTCTATGATATAACCTCCAAAATTCTGGTCCATGCTTTATCTACACTAAATATAGTTGTGTTATATTCTACAATTATCTGATCATCTCTAGACCAAGTTGAAGGGCACTGGAATATGTCATGATGGCCGGAAACGATGACTAAAGATGCCTGATTATTTAGTTACTTAGTTATTATTTAGTTTGTAGAAGAGAAGATTTAAGGGGAACGTGACTGCAAACGTTAAATACTAAAAGGTCATGAGACAGAAGAGGAGATAGATTTAACTTTAATGGCTCCGAAGTACAGAACTAGGACTGAGGGTTAGAATTCAGGAGATATTTTACTGTAGTGAGTACAAAATGGAATATGGTAATGAGACAAGCAGTAGTTTCTGCTTTCTTAAAAAAAAAAAATTCCAGTAGAGGTTGGATGTCTACTTGAAATGAATATTATAAGAATATTGATTGGATTTGGAACACATATCTTCTAAGATTCTTATCAATTATTGTTTTATGCCTTGATGCTTTTATAACATTAATCTCAGCAAACACAAAAGTAATATTTGGTCTTGCAGATGTTTGAAGTTAATCACCTTTGTAGATATGGTAAAAATTCTATCAGTCAGTAATTCTACTTCAATAAATATGTATTTATTTTTGCTTAAAATTCAGAATGGCATGACAAATTCCTCATTAATTTATTCTTATTTTTGTGCTTTACCATCTTCCAAAATAAAAAGTCGTATACTTAAAGCCATTGGGGGAAAAGTTAATTATCTGGATTGTTAAATTCAGTTTGTTTCATGACTGTGTCTTAAAAGTCAAGATCATGGCTTCATCCTTTGTGCAAGAAATTGATGCAGTTTATGCTCAATAGAAAAGCCAAAGGAAACACATTTGTCAACAGTCTGTACCTTAAATAGTTACTCAGTGATTGTAACAGTGCATTCAGTTCAGAAAGGAGGCCAGCTGGGAGAGAGTCAGAAAAACTTTACTGTATCCCCTGACTCCTTCAGTTCCATTCCACCCTCATTCTGATGGAAAAGATTAAAAAATAAAGGCTGCATTTCCCAGACTCCATTGTGTCTAGGATTCTAGAAGCAAAATATTCTTACCAATTAAATGTATTTATGTGAATATTAGAACGTGAAAATGATGCACATGCCATCTTTCAACCTGCATTCAGCTGTTGTCAGTGGCAGGTATGGTTGCAGAATCAGCAGATTCCCTGAGCAATCTTCCAGGGCCTGCCCTACAGACTCCTGCGGGTATGGTGGTTGGCTCATGGCAGCAGCTAGTGATTCAGCACAGCTCCAGAGGCATCCTATAGGTAGTAACCATATAATTTTATGGAGGCCCAGGCTTTGATTTGCTGTTTCAACCTTTCTAATACGTTGAAAATCTTTAATTCTTTTATGATCCCTCTTGCCGAAAATATCTGAGATGCTTTCTATATTGGAGAATCCATGACAGTTATTCACAACTAACTAAACAAGTTAAAAATGACTAGCCAGCACTTGGGTGCTCCATGGCACATAAAAAGTACTTCAGCTATACTAACATTTCCCTAGTTATATTCGAATCATGCTGCATCATCTTGACCTCAGTACCTTGGCACATACTCCTCCAAGACCTAGAATATGCTATTTCAAGTTCTTCACCTGACTAACCTCATACCATCTTTTAAGTCTTAATTAAACTTACTTTCCTCAATACAGAATCAGATTTGACCTTTTCCCCTACCCCTTCCTTACTCCTGATTCCTGGGTATCTCCTAAAATCCATACTGCTCTCTTCTTGCCTCTACCATACTATGTATGTCTCACTACACAAAGTCCTTTTTTGCTACTACGCAGTGAGGGTTTTAGAGTGCCAGTGCCAGATCTTTTCATCTCTGGGCCTACACAGTATCAGGCAAATTGAAAGCATTTGATAATGTTTATTACATGAGTTAATATATAATTAATGCACAACTGAGTGGAACATAAAAAGATACAATAATATTCATGATTTTGGAAGCAAGGAACTCTTTTTCCCACTTAATGCTGATATTTGTGTTAATCTGGAGAAAATGCACATTCAAATATTTAGGAATGAAAATTCATAATGTTTGCAATTCCTTTCAAATGATTTAGAAATTTTTTTGAAAGGAGTTGCAGACTGTCTAAAATATTTTATCATATTTGCTTCATATACATATGAACATCTACTCTGCATTATACCTTTGATAATGGAACCTATTTCATTCAGAAATTATTTGTAATTTAAATGAGAGAATGCATGAGAATAGTGTAAATGCTGAGTATTATTCAAATGGTATTTGTTATTTTCATGTGTATTTGTAAGATCATGCCCATCCATAAATACAGATGTTTCACACAAGAAGATTTTCCCAAGATAACTTGTATTCTTGTCCTTTTGTCTATTGTAAAATTATTAACTATTTATTTTTGTTACACATTTGTTTTTTAATATGGGTGTTTATTGTAGCAAATTTGATATGAAATCCTATAAAACAGAATTCGCTTAAACATTAAAAAGCCCTTTTCATGTATACATATGAAACAAATATGGTAAATGTATGTATGAAGCAAATATGGTAAAATAATGTAAACTTAGGCAGAGGTTGCATGGTTGTTCATGGTGTTCTTTCAACTTTTCTGGGTATTTTGAAACTTTTATAATACAATTTGGGACAATATGAAGATATACCAAAGAAACTTCGAATATGTGTATTTGCATACCACAAACACATGTACATAAAATTTCTTCAGTGTAGTCAATGAAATACATGTGTAGTGTTTATAATATGGTGTATGTGGGTGGGGGGGAGAATAAGGTGGAAGAGGATGTTAAGAAAAACTCAGAATAACTAAATTGGAGCCCATGAAAATAAAACAGTTCTGTAAGAAAGGGACATTTTTTTTAAATGAGCACATGTAAATATGATTTTTAATATCATAATTCTATGTTACATTTATCATAGATGCTCATCACAATGCAGAGCAAAGGTTGTGCACTGGTTGTAGTCAAGCCAAATGTTATCCACAGAACTATTTTGGATCTGTTGCACAATATTTAATTATCTAAAAATTACACTTAAAAGTTTACATTTTTGTCCTATTAAAAAATCAGCTATCTCGAAGCTCATATTTCTGCAAAGCACCAATCCCCAGAGGGGACTAGTTGCTCCCCCTTTCCAATAGTGATGTGCCTCTTCAATTTAGCAGCTCCTTCTCACTCTGGCCTTTCCAACTCAGGCCATGTTTCAGTTGCCTTTTAATCATAGCATGAATATTGTTGATTAGTTTACAATAAAATCAAAGAAAATATTTCTTGCACTCTACGAAATGTGGAGGAGGGGAACTAGGTAGCTGGAGAGGGTGGCATTTAATAAAAATGAGAAAATATCACATTTCCTTGTGGAAATGATTCATATCCCTGTGCATTTAATGTACAAAAGTGTCTTTCAAAAAAAAAACAAAAAAAACAACTTGACACAAGTTGACCTCTAGTAGTAATTTGAGCTGTCAACCACCATAGGAAAAGGAGTCAAAGAGAAAAAAAGCCTGTTCAACAAATATTATATGTTGCTATATTTCACATTGTATTTTAAAGACTAAAATAGTAAGAGGAGCATATTATGTGTCAGTCACTCTTTCAAACGCTTTAATGTTTTCATGGCAACCCAATGAGGAAGCAATTGTTACTAGCTGCATTTTAGAGCGAAGGAAAGAAGCCACAGAGTACAGTGTTCTGGTGATCGAGTAATCACCCAAGACTCAACACTCAGTGAAGAGAAAGTCCTGGTTCCTCTAACTGTACAGCCCACACACCAAACCACGCACTATGCTATAGCATGCATGTTTACTACCTGATTGCTCTTTAGTTTTCCAACTACAACACATTTTAGGTGAGAAAACCTCTTGACTTCGAATGCCCTGACACTTGCTGGACCAAGATTCTGAAGGTACTTAGAAATTTGGTAGTGGTCCTTGTAATCAGATAAATTAACTATTCTAAGATTGAATTTCCTGATCGAATTTCCATTCTTGTCTGTTTAAAGAGTTAATCATCATTAAGTAATTTGTGCTCCTGGGGAAAAAGCTGTACTCTAAAGGAAAAACAGTCCTCCAAACATCTTTTTGTTACTTATATAAAGCTTTTACTTCCTCTTAGAAACTAATCATTGAACAGCTGATGATGAATTCTTACCGCTCCTTCTCCATCCATCAAAATATGTTTGATTGGAAATTGAGCACCAACATTTTTTGAGTGGGATTATTTTAAAGTGTTAAATTCTAGGGCAATGTCCTCTCTGCTCCCCCACTTATCTTTCAGAGATATGATACATTGGAGAAGAACAAATATCTCCTTACATTGCCTGATCGACTTTTTAAACTGATGCCCATGAGGTAAATTCTTATGACTACTCTCATCTTTTGAGGGTAAAATATATAGGCCCTTTCACGTTTGCCAATTTAGAAAATGCTATTATCACCATATTTCTAGAAATATTTTCTTTTCCACTGTACAGGAAATTGCATGTCAATTTTTAAATATCATTGTACATATTTTTAGCCCAACCTAGCTGTACATGACACTTCACTGAAGTGAGAAATGTAAAGCAAAAAAAGGCTTGTATCCCCTTTGTATGCCAAGTATGATATTATTACCTGAATCATTTAAGATGAAAATCACCCCATTGGCAGACACAATTAAAAGAGTAGAACTTTATTCAGAAATTTCACACCAGTTATTTGAGAGGAAAGGCTGTGGAAAGAGAGAGCCAGACTCTAGGCACTTTAATGACATTTATCATCAAATGGCCAAAATATCATAAACACTGAAGGAATTCTATTTTTGAGGCTATGGAGTAAAGTCTATAACATTGATGATATTACCAGTGAGTGGCAGCCAAGTTATGCTGAATTTTAAAACCAGTGGGCTATCTTGGATTTCCCTCAAATTGCTTTTCATTATAATACAGCTGCATTCATAGAATGCATGGAATTTAATGTATAATAAATGAAGTATCACATTCTTGGCTAGATGTTGGATTTTCAAGTCTTAGAATCAATGCAATGTAGTCACTGTGTGTACTACCTTTTTAGATGCGGTGTTACTTAAAGTCTTCTTAGTCTGCTGCTTCAGAGCAGTTAAAATTCAGGAACTTTCTTAATAGAACTTGAGCTACTATCTCTCTGTTGTGATTAGCTATGTTTTCTCTCTCTTGGAGCATTCAATATTTAGTATGATATTTTTCTGTCAGTGGGAGGCGCATTTTCAATGCTATGGTAAATTTATTAACTTAGAATCAGCTGTGAAGTATTTTTATGTTTAATACCTATAATCACAAGTACAGCACATATTGCTGTTTATAAAGAACAAGTTTTAAATGTCGGATATTTGCCTTGCTTGCACATCTTATTGGTGTACAAAAATAATTCACTGCTGTCTCATTATGCTATAAAGAACAACTGAAAGGAAAGTCCAGTTTGGACCCTATCCAACTAGATTTAATTATTGGTGTAGCAAAATATCTTATTATTAAGTGCTCATGTCCAACATTGAAACCATTATATTTTCCTTGAAACTACTCCTTCCCCTTTATTTCTGTTTTTCTTTAAATCATCAACTAATCCCATATCCTCACCCACACGTTCCAGCTAATTGCTAAATTTTTTTCCATTCTCTCCCCTAGTATCCTATTTTCTCAGTTTAGGACCGAGGCATCATTCAACTAGACCACTTCTTTAGCAGGTGCTGCTCTTTTTCTTTTTCTGGGAGATGGAAGGGGAAGTAATGCATTTCATAGATTTACGGGAATAAAGTAATAGATGTTCCCAATTAGAGTATATCACACATAATTCTAGGACTTGAAATGGCTTTGAGGATCACATAAAAAAAACCCAGCAAAATATAGGCTTAATAGCATGAGCTTTTGAGAGACACATGGACAGATGTGCTTCCCTGCTCTGCTACTTCTTAGCAGTGTGGCTTTGAGCCATTGCCTTAAATTTTGTCAGTCTCAGTTTTTTGGTTTTTAAGATATAAATAATAAAACCTATAAATTGTAATATATACTTCAAAGGGTAGTCATGTCATTTAAACAGTATAACACAGATAAGATGTTTAGGAGACCCCCAGGAAAAGATAGGTCCAGCATTCTTAAAAAAAAAAAAAAATCATCTACCTTTCCTCCCATTTTCTGTCCTAAACAAATACACACCCATCAGAAATGAAAAAAAAAAAAAAAAGCAGAAATCCCAAAATGTATAAGGTTTTTGTTTTTGTTTTTGTTTTTTCTAGAGAAAACTATTATGCTAAGGAGTAGATTGCACTTGGCCATTCTTGTGTCTTATGGATGTTATATATAAACAAAGAGTATCCTTCCTCAGGAAGATAGCCTCAACCTCAGAATTTGATAAGCATGTTCCTTACACCTGCTTTATCATTTGAAAAATTTTCCTGATGTTTAACCTAAATCCTTTGTTTTAGTATCAACCGTATTCTTTTATTTCATATTTCTTAATGAAACAAGTGCTAAAGTACAGTTTTCCCTGAACTAGAATTAATTTATCTTCTTTATTTGCTTTACCCTTCAGGAGTTATCTTGTGATGTCTTAGCAAAGCATTATTTTATGGTCTTGCAACATTTGCATTCGTTAGCATTCCATTATAGATAAATATAGTCTTTGCCTCTAGGGTGAAGTGAATGAAAAATAATGTAACCTCCCATGATGGATCAGGTCAAGGCCTCAATCTAAGTTTCCTCCAGCACCTTGCCTTCTATACTATAAAATTCCTATGGAATGATGAAATCTTTTATATTCCCTGTTTTTTTGGTATCTCCCAAATCCCTTATATCCTTGGGTGTTCAGGCATTGAAACTTGGCAATTGCTTGCTCTGCAGGCAAATTTCTCTTTTTACGTGTTGTGTGAGTTATGGAAAAGCATGATCAGCTACTAGCACACCTGACTTTCAATCAGATTAATCCTCTTAATAAATTTCCTGTGTCTTTTGACTCCTCAGAGGTCTGGGAAGTGCTTTAGGAGTTTATGGTCTGTGGCTTTATTTCTGTTGGCACATTCTTTGGGTATTTTTTTCTGAAGAAATCCCAGACTCCTCTGGGATTCCTTTGCTTTTGCCATTTGGACACGATCTCAGCAGACATCTAAGACCCTAGAGAGAAGATTGGTGGAAATGGCATAGCCACCGTAGCCTATTTTCAACTGGTGGAAGAGAGGAAGCCCCCTCCTTTTTTTTTTTTTGCCTTTTTTCTTTGTGTTGATTAATAACCACATAGGCACACTGGTATTGGAAAGATAGTATATGGCTCAGATGATTTTTAAAATGAAACTTTGTGTTTGTCTAATTTTTTGTCTTCTCTCGGCGTTCATCCTTTTTCATTTGTTTACTTTTAACCTTGGTCCTTTATTAAGAAAACAATCATCACTAGGGAAAAGCATGCACGCTCATTTCATATCTTTTAGTGCTTGGAAAACATTAACATATCCATTTCTCTTCTAAATAGAACCTTCTGAAATAACTTAGGCAGGATTTGTGTGAATGGAAACTCATTTGTTTTAATTACACAAGCAGCGAGAAAGAAGTTCTAACATGTTCTCCTGTATCGCTTTGCATTCTAAATAAGCATTCGCATCCTATACAGCCACTCTCACATTTCAATTACAAGGTGGTAATTGTTCTGTTTTCAAATTTGGTTGGTTTTCTGTTTCCTTCTTTACCCATAGGTTTCTTGCAGCTATGTTGCCAAAATATTATTAATTTTTACTTCCCTATTTATTGATATCATTCTTCATAATCCTTCTGTCATTTTAAAGCCTATGACCTTTCTAATCCTTATTAAGAAAATTTAATCATGACTAATCAGATTGAGCTGATCCAAGAAATCAACAAGATCACTCAATTTCACAAATATTTTTTTCACAGTCACACACTATTCTAGATTCTGGGAAGCCATGATGATGCACAAGCTTGGGCCAGGCCCCCAAGGGACTCAGAATCCAGTGGGGCAGATGGATAAGTAAGCTGGCAATTAAAATATGTGCTGGTGTTCTGAGAAGTGCTAGAGCAGGTCTGGTTTCCCCTAATAATTATAGGCATGCTGAGATCTGTCCCCAACCACTGGTTGGGCCTCATTTGCAGGACTTTTTCCCTTTGATCTATTGTCTCATTCATACTTACCCTCCCAAAGTTCGAGGAAGCTGAGGAGATTTATATTGATATCTGGTGACTTCCTGGAGATCAAGGGGCATGGTCATTTCTTAGAACCTAGTATAATGCATAAGATAGAGTAAGCTCTCCGTATGGGTGTGTTGAATCCGTGAATCTTGACATAATTAGCAGGGAATATTTGCAACCAGAGAATCTGGCTAATCTTTTTGTGCAATGGGGGGTTGACTCCTCTGTTTCTCCTGTCATCACACACTTTTATCTTTCATCTAACCAGCGAGGGACCCTAGTCATCTGAGGTCTCCAAACTCCTGCCTGCCCTCCTGGTCATCACCAGATATTTTGGGAAAGAGTTATATTTTGATAACCAACTTTCATGTTTAATCCACTAATTTGGAAATTTCTGACAATATTTTTTTCAGGGCTAATAGAGGTTATTTTAAGCATTTAATCTATAAAAGATATCACCATCAGCAGCAGCATTAACATCAACAAAAAACATATATGAATATATCCTATATGGTAGCATGACATTGAGTGCTTTACCTTCATTGTCTTTGTTTTTTTTTTTGTTTGTTTGTTTGTTTTGTTTTTGTTTTTTACTTTCCACAATAATCCTATTGAGGAAAGTGAGATTCAAAGAGATAATGACACACGCTTAAGGTTACAAAGCTGGGGAGTGTTGAGGTGAAATTGGAACCTTTGTCACGTGACTAAAGATTCCATGAGCTACACTGCTATGTTATCTCACCAGTCCCCACTCATCAACTTGTTTGCTTTCCTGGGCCTACCATTATTGCGGCCTCCATGTTCCTGATCATTTTCAACTAACCATCTATGTTTCCAATTAACTGGCTTAATTCTCACTTGACCCACAGTGATAGTTTTCAACTGCAAACGTACATGTCACTGAGGTATTTCATGATGTCTTTGATCTTTTTGTACACTGCATTCCATGCTATTTGGGAGAGTACCATTCCTTTTTAGAAAAGTTTATTTCAGGGCACCTGGGTGGTATAGTTGCTTAAGTGTCTGACTCTTGATTTTGGCTCAGGTTGTGATATCAGTCTTGAAATTGAGCCCTGTGTCAGGTTCCACGCTCAGTGTGGAGTCTACTTTGGGTTCTCTCTCCCTCTCTCTCACTCATGATCTCTGTCTCTCAAATAAATAAATAAATCTTGGGACACCTGGGTGGCTTGGTGTGTTAAGCTTCTGCCTTTGGCTCAGGTCATGATCCCATGGTCCTGGGATCAAGCCCCAGGTCAGTCTCCCTGCTCAGTGGGGAGCCTGTTTCTCTCTCTCTCTCTCTCCTTATGCTCTTCCCCCCTGCTTGTTCTCTCTCTCAAATAAATAAAATCTTTAAAATAAATAAAAAATCTTTTAAAAAGGAAAGAAAAGTTTGTTTCAAGATGATAGAGAAAAACTTGATTATATTCATCTGGGCAATGATTCATCCTTAAGGAAAGACTTAAGTACTCTATTTGCAAAAATGCAAATTGTGGCAGAGTAATCTTTTGGGTCTTGGGGCGCTTTATGAAATGGAAAAAATAAAGCCCTCATTGATTTTATTACTCTAAGATACCAGGTTTGAGTATAAAGCCTTTTCTCTTTTGTGACAATGACGAGAACTATCTGCATAATACTTTTCTATTTATATTAGCTTCATAACGCCGGACAAGTCAAGACTTATAGGGAGAAAAAAAAAACAGGAAGAAATAAAACAACAATTCTTATATTTAACCATTCCTCTACTCTTCCAATGGAACAGCAAGGATACACAAATTGAAATTGAAGCATATCGGAATCCATGAGGGGGTCTGTGCTCTAAGACTTAAGAGACACTAAAGGATTTCTGAAGCAGAGCAGTGACTTTGTAAATCTGATGTTTCTATTAGTTGTAATTTTCTTTAAATAGTCTCCCATTTAATTTTCTCTCTTCTGCATGAGCAGTAATTCAGTGACAACATTTTCAATCCTCACAGGTATATTTAGGCACACTGAGGAAAAAAGCTGCCTTTGGCTTATAGTGTAGGCTTTTATCCAGTGCTAAGAGCTGATTTCAGAATTTGCTTTTCCATTAATAAGTCCTTTCACACCAGGAAAATCATGCAGGGGGTTTGTACGGAAATCTTTTTTCTTGCAAAAGAGTTTAAGTCAGGCGCGCTGTGGAGGGCTAGATAAATGGACTGAATCCAGTAGCTACATGAAACATTTGGTAAAGTAAATCAATGCAGTGGGAGTTTCTTCTCATTGGGTCCCAAACTTATTTGAACATTTTTTTTCTTTCATCTATCAACACTTTATCAAAGCTATTTTTCAGTGTTACTCTCTTTTCATAGTAGAAAGCCTGTCTCCTGCTAAATGTGTTTGGTTTTGCTCCACTCTATGTTCTGCACACTGAGTCAAGAGAAGCTTGGAGAGAAATAAGGCAGAGGCATATTGAGAGTCGCTGGGTGCAGAGTTGGGATAAGATGAGAAATCCTGGGCTGAGAATCAAGAGGTCTATGTTTTCTCCTGATTTCAGTCATTCACTTATTCATCCATTCATTTATTTATTCTATCATTCTGTCAGTCAATGAGGGAGTCAGTCAACATGTATTTATTTGGTGCCTCTTACTTGTCAAGAACTTTTTTAAAGGGTACCTGGGGAGCTCAGTCAGTAAAGCTGTCTTTGGCTCAGGTCATGATCTCAGGGTCTTGGGATGGAGCTCCCATTGGGCTCCCCACACAGTAGGGGGTCCGCTTCTCCCTCTGCCCCTCCCCACACTTGTGTGCTTTCTCTTTCTCTCTCTCTCTTTCAAATAAAGAAATTAAATATTCTTTTTAAAGAAGATCTTTTTAAGTCACAAAGCATACAGAGATTGAAATGGCAGGACTGGCCCTTGCCCCTGAGAAATTTAGTTTGCCTTTGTTGCTAGCTGGTTGGGTGTATTTGAGAAAAAATTAGTTAATCTCTCTGGGCTTCAGGTTCTTTATATAAAAATGAGAAAGTTTACTGGGTGATCTACTTTCTGTGATTTCAGGTTTTGATTAGGTATTACACTCTAGTATGACTAACTCAAATCTAAAATTTGATTTTCTTTTTAATGAACTTCTATTCCTGCAACATCCTCTCACTCCCAGCCCCTGCATTTCCAAAGAAAGTTTAAAACTTCTGTCAATGATGTATTCAGGTTTTACAAGAGAGATAGTTTTCACATATTTAAATTTCCTATTTTTTCATACTTTAGGTTTTTTTCCCAAGGGTTTTTATTATTATTATTATTATTATTATTATTATTATTTAAAGCTTAGGAATAGGAATAGCCTTAACTTTCTTATGAAAAAGGAATTATGTCATTGCAACCAATAATAAAAATATTTAACATTTCTTAAGCATCTACTCTGCTGGGGGCGTGGCTTTTATAACCAGTCTTTCATTTAGGGATGAAGCAATTTAGCGAGGTCAGTTAATAAGCAGGGATGAGGTTAATACCCCTTCCCAGGTCCCCTAGATCTAGAGCCTGAGCTTTTAACCATTGCTGTATAATCAGATGGGAAAGACACCCAGAGGAGGTAACATTTTGGGAGTGAGTGACCAACTATTCTGGTTTGTTCAGGACTGTGGCCATATTAGCATTGTCAATCTTGCATTCTGGGAGACCCCTCAGTTCTGCAAAAACTGGGGAGAAAAGATCCTTAGTTATTCACAATGCTAATAATTGAACACTTGGAAGAGAGACTATCCTTTGAGGCCTGGAAAACCTTTAATGACCACTTTATAAAAATGTATTCTGCATTGTGGTATCTTTCCATAAAAATGGTTTGTTTAAGGGATAAGGAGGCACAAGTCATTGTTACAGTTTAATTAAAGAGAAAAATTCTTTGTAAGAGAAAAATTTTAGTTAGGAGCTAATAAAATGATAAAACCAACTAAAACTCTTCTACATTGATCTTTCAATTCAGTCTTTAAGAAGCAATCTTAAAATAATTTTTAAAAATCTATTTCAGAAAATAATGATATAAGGACACTGGAGGATCCTTACTTAAAATATCTTAAAAATACAAATTCCTTCAAAGGGAATTGAATACAAAATTGTACCTCAAGAAAGGGACAAAATAAATTTCAAAGGGAGATTTTTTAAAAATTATGTCTCTGTATGATGCTGAACATCCAGATAGTATTTGAGACATTTTGTCAAATGTTTACATGAATAAGTAGCATCACAAAGTTTTGCCTTTGAAAGTTGTTTTGAAGCTGTTAGTTTTATAGTAATATTTGGGATTTTTAAGTTTTAGCCTTTGATTTAGGAAATCGATATTTAATGATTCCTTGTTGAAGACATTACTGACCTTTGGGCTACTAAAAAGGTACTTGTCTTACTGGATTTTGAGCAGTATTTTTCAGTTGGTCACTCCCTCCTCATTGAGAAACAGCCTTCTCAAGTTTGCAGGGCATCTCGCTCTCCTGACTGCCTTTTTTACCTGAAAGCTGTACCTTTTCTTCCTTTTCACTTCTTCTTTCTCAACTCTGTAACTCTAAATGCTAAGAGAGCCAAGGGTCGGTCATCTGGATTTCTTATCTTTTCTATGGACAGTGAAGCTCTTGATCTTTTTCGGTTTCTTGGCTTTAGAAACAAATATATACTGAGACTGTTGGATTTCCTTCTCCAGCTTGAACTTTTTCCATGTCCTCAGTCTTGTGTATCCAACTACTTAGTCAACATCTCCACTTGGATGTCCAAAAGTATTCTTAAATCTAATGTCCAAAACTGAGGCCAGATCTCCACCCTGTTTCACTCCTTCACAACCCCAGATGTGGCACCTCTATCCTTCTAGTTCCTTGGGCCAAATTCCCTGGTCATCCTGACTCCTTTTATCTCCTGTATCCACGTCATCTATGTCGGTACATCCTGTCTGCCCACCCTTGCCAACTAACTACCTATGTCAGTCTCCTCCACTATCACCCTAGTCCAAACTGCCAATATTTCTCTCCTCCTAACTGGTCTCCCTGCTTGCTGCTGATGACAGCAACCAAAGTGATTCCTTATAGATGTGTGAGTTTATGTTGCTCCCATGCTCAGAATCCTCATCATATTGTTAAAAACAAAATTCAGTAAGTCAGTTTGAGTATCTGATTGGCTATGAAGCATTCATGAATTGGGTAACATCCAATCAAGAAGTAGAAGAGAGTTCTGAGGGGTTATACAAAGTGGAAGGTTTTTACTGGAAGGAGCATGGTGCAAAAAAAGTTATTAGCAAAAGAAAAGAAAGGATTGTTTTGGGCAAAGTCCTTTCTTTAGAGGAAAGGGCAGGGGTCTTATTAAGTGAATTACCTCATCTTCCTTTGGGAGATAGAGGGTGCTGATATGACAGGTTATCTCTTTGGTGCTGATCAGAAAATTCCTGACCTACCTGTTAAGACTACATTTTTGAGATGGGTGTGGGGGAGGGGTTTGGAACTGCAATCAGGTTAGCTATTAAGCCTTGATTTCTTTACTTGGCCTAAGTGACTTCATTTTGAGCTTGTTGTTTTGTTTTTAACAATACTCAGAATAAAAGCCAAGAGTGTCACAGTAGTCTCTAACAACACACAAGCTGAATTTCCTCCACCATTTCCTCTGGCTTCATCTTCTCTAACTTTTACCTTCTCTGTCCTTGAGCTGCCTAGGTCAAGTTTCTGCCTCAAGGACTTTGCCTTTGCTCCTCTCTGGGCTTAGAATGGTCTTCCAGAGAGCTCCGCACCTCCTTCTGTTACTTTCATGAGTTTTACACTGTAAAGTCACATTCTCAGTGAGGTCTTTCCTGAGCTCTTCATTTAAAATTGTACTCACATACTTCCTCACCACCAGCACTGTGTATCTAGCTTGGCAGCTTTACTTTTCTTGTAGCATTTTATCTGTAGCTAGTCTAACCTGGAACATCAACATCAATATTATAATATTACCAAAAATGCCAGAATTATATCACGTCACAGTACAGTAGATATAACCTGGAAAAACAAGGGTCAAAATATATTGGCATATTACTGGATTGGCTATTAACAGTCAGTTTTTGCCATCACTGTATCAGATGACCAAAATATCTCTCAAGGTGAGGCCACTAAGATTTGCAGATTTCCATTTAACCTTGTCAGGTTTCAAAAGCAGGACAGGTCTCAGCAATATATGGCTTCACCCTTTCTGGCGTCTGGCATAATTGAACTAAGAGAACATGTTGTCTCTTGCTCATGACTCTTTTGAGGAATTAAGGCTTTATTGGATTACCCTTACTGCATAATTTATTATTCCATTCCTTTACCTTCAGCTACTGTTTCTTTTTCTTTCAATTTAAAGTTAAACTTTTCCTCCTTGGAAGGAATGTTAGTTTTGACCACTGTGCTAGTTTAGATTAGAGGCAGTGATAGTAGTCTAGAAAGTACCATCCAAGTAGGGTAGGGTTTCTTGGGTATAGAACTTGTGGGCTATTTCAACCACTAGGCTATACAACTGCATTCACCTTCAAATAGAATTTGCCAGATGGTATAAAGGCACTGTCCCCCCCCCACCCCCCATCAGGAGCTTGGGAATTCTGGATACAAAAGTTTAAAGAGATAGTCATAATTTCCTGCTTCTAACAAGGGTCATCCATGCTCTGATATATGCAGTTGAAGTCCTTATCCTGAGATCCTGTATCAGGGATGTGTATTGTGGGGAAGTTGAGGTGATACAGAGAAAATTTTAAAAAGTTGAGGTTATTGGGAAGAATTTTTTAGTTATACCAACCTCCACCCTCACTCCCTTTCCCCCAGATCCACCAGAAAAATAGAGGAATCTATCTAGTGGGGACATTCTTTTGCCTCCACCCTGTTGAATGTGGGCACAGACTCATTAAGGTGTGTAAGCCAGCCCTTCATGCCTATATATTTCTACATTTTCAATAAATCATGTTTTGAATTGCCCATTCCAATTCTCTGTCAAGCCATTACTCTGAGGATGCTATATCTATGTCCGCTGGTGGACATTTTGGCCTGTAAAGGGTGTTTCTTGGTCTGAAGAAATTTGACTTGGTGGTCCAAATTGGTGCCGTATCTTCTTTTCTGGTTATTTTATAGTACTCTGAGTATTTGCACCCACCACTGAGTTCGGTCTAGGGTAAGTATCTATTCTTGTCAGGGCACCTTTGTAACCTCCTGGTGCTAGTGGCATCGGTTCAACTTGCCAGTTATTTGCAAGTTTGCTTTACCCCCAGGGAATCTTCCCCATAGCCATCTGTACTCTCTTGTCTGTCTTTTTTTGGCAGTCAGAACAATTCTCATTGGCATTTTATGCCTCAGGAGGAATAAGAGGAATATGTCTAGATTCAGTCCATCTGTTCATAGCTGAAGTAATCCATGTCTACTCATTTCATGAATGAGGTAGCCACCTCAGTTGAGTACACCAGAATAATTGCTCATCAATTCTGATCACCTTCCAATCCTGGAAGAGTGTTCTTTTGATAAACACAACATATTCTACTTTAATGTGTCTCTCAAATTCCCATAGTTATTTCCATAGAGACATGCACCAAATTGGCATCTATTAATAGGATAGTTTTTCATTGCCCTATTGCCTGACCATATGTCCAGGCCATTGGCTACCACCCATGAATTATAAAAACTCAAATGTAGGGGGAAAAGCATGCAATTGAGCATACCAAACTGATTTGATCTACATTCTTCAACATGAGTTGTGGCCTTCCAAAGAGTATGCTGTCCATTTTCCTTGGAACTGTCATTGTTAAACCAAGCAGATCTTTGTCAATCAAGAGCCATTTGGGGGCACCACCCAAGTAGCAGCAGGGTCAGACAGCAATTCAGGTAGTTCCAAAGTTGACCGTAGGGGAAAAGGGACTTTCTGTTCACTAATATCTCCTTACATTCTCCTAGTAGCATATTCTTGTGTAAAGCATTTTATGGTTCTTTTGGAACTCTTCTGAGCATTGCCTTTTCTATTCCAGCATCTCTCAGATCTCACTCAAGATATGGTAGGTGTTTCAGTCTTCAAGATTATTCATAAGTTCATTTATAAGGGCAGTCTCAATCAAAACATTATATCCAGCTACTAATTGTCTCTCAAATTGACATTTTCTGGTCCCAAATCCTAGTAATCCTAGTAGTTATTGCTAGATGATGTTCACAGAGTTTTGCAATAAACCCTCATCGATGCTCAGCACAGACAGTTGTGCAGATAATTTGTTCATACCAGCAGTCTAGCTTCTATCCCACATTCTTTGATGTAGGCGTGGGCAATCTTCTTGGTTCCTATTTAGTATATCTAATTAATATTGGCTGAAGGATAGATTTGCATGCCACTAGTTTTTTTATACTAGGTAGGAGAAATCTTTCCCAGACACAATATAATACATTCATCTCCATCTCCATAATATATTCAGGTAAAAGAGACGCTACCACTTCACATAAAATCTGCTCAAATATTGCAGTTTTCATCTGAACTTTCCCCTTAATCTCTCAATTTAATTATAGCCCCTAGTAGGGCTTCACCAATAGGTTTTGGTACCAGAACGTACATGGATCCCATGTCAAATAGTTTAGAAACATCTTTTCTCCATTCCCTAATCATTTTCCCCACTTATGGGCATAAGACCCCAGGTCTCCACTGAGGGAGGGGTGTTAGTACTTGTAATTATTTGATTGCTTGTGGGATCATCACTGAAACTAGAGTGAATAAAGATTTTTTTTAGGGCATTTCAATATTGGAGAACCAAGAGGGGTTCTCATTGGCCCACCCAAACTCTGAGAGTACTGCATTAAGATCTTCATTTTTGAGGGACGCCTGGGTGGCTCAGCAGTTGAGCATCTGCCTTCAGCTTGGGGCATGATCCCAGAGTCCTGGGATCGAGTCCCATACCAGGCTCTTTGTGTGGAGCCTGCTTCTCCCTCTGCCTGTTTCTCTGCCTCTCTCTCTCTCTGTCATGAATAAATAAATAAAATCTTTAAAAAAGAAAGATCTTCATTTTGACTCCATCAACATCTGCTTTATTCATCCCATTTTTAATAACTGCTTAAAGTTTTCTACAGTCCTGGGATGAGTCCCTTGATTCTCCCCCATTTCCTTTCCACTTTGTTTTACCCCATCCTTGTTTGATCTGTATTCATTCCATTTTTAAATAACTATTTAAATATTTCTAGTTTGCTGGGACAAATTCTTTGACTCTATCCTTTGCATTTTTCCATTGTATTGGCAATAAGTCTAGCCTTTTTTGCTGTCTGTTGTTTCAACATAACCTTCTCTTTGGAAATGATTCTGAGCCTAGGGGTTTTCTCTCATGATATCCAAAATCTAAATTTGACCTGATGTCAATTCTACTTCAACACATTCCTTTACTTGGTGCCCTAGGATTAGAGGCTGTGGTTTGGACCAGCCAACATCTAGCTTGGTCCATCTCCTCCATTTTAGTTATTAAAATAACTAAGAATAATAATAAAAAGAACCAAGGGATTGCATATTTTGCTTTTTTTCTTGTTACTTTTTGTTTCCTTATGCACCCAGTGAACCAACTCCTGGAGAGGTGGATTTATCATTTCTAAATTCCATTGGTAAATTATATCTCCAAAAACTAGTAGCATATCTTGGAATGGCAGGTCCCTGGGGGTTTTCAGAAATCAAAGATTCTTCATCCCCTAATAAGAAGAGTATAGCAAAGTGGCCCTCCTCTATCCCTGCCCTAGCTCTTGAAGTGCTATCTTCTGAAAACTTAAGAGGTCTCTACACAATCTCATTTTGCCAACATTGTGATTACTGTATTCAGTGTCAGAAACCATATTGAAAAAGACTTCCTGATGTGAAACATATATGTTAATTGTTTCTTTAAATAAAATATTTAATTTATTCTGAGACATGACTCCTAAGAATTATTGAAAATCATAAATCCAACTTTAAATATTTTACTTACCTGACTGTAAGCATTTAAATATTCCTGCAAATTTAAAGTTTCAAATAACCTCAACATGTTCTCAATCTAAAATCAAATGCCTATGATTTAAAAAAAAGGCGGGGGGGAATAGATATACTGGTTTTGTATCTTGGTACCAACATTACATAAATCATCCCTCCCTTTGGAGAGTTTTAACCTTGTTCTAGGATGATAGAATTCTCTCATATCCATCAAGTCTAAAGGAATCATATAATGTACTTATAATTTTGCCCAAGATAGAGCTAAAACAGTAAAATTAAGGTATTACTAGCATTTAAATTGTATCACACATTTTTCTAATTTTTAGATAAAAGTAATCCAGAAGTCTTAGATTAGACTATAAGAGAGCACAATCTTTGGAAAAGTTCATAAGAGCCATTTATTTTATTTTTATTTTTTTTTTTACTGATTTTACTTATTTATTAATGAGAGACACACAGAGAGGCAGAGACACAGGCAGAGGGAGAAGCAGGCTCCCTCTGGGGAGCCCAGTGTGGGACTCGATCCCAGGATCCCGGGATCACAACCTGAGGCCAAAGACATACAACACCCAGTGCTCAACCACTGAACCACCCAAACAGCTATTTATTTTATTTTATCTTTAAAGATTTTATTTATTTATTCATGAGAATACACAGAGAGGAGAGAGAGAGAGAGAGAGAGAGAGAGAGAGAGAGAGAGAGGCAGAGACACAGGCAGAAGGAGAAGCAGGCTCCATGCAGGGAGCCGGATATGGGACTCGACCCCGGGTCTCCAGGATCACACCCTGGGCTGAAGGCAGCGCTAAACCACTGAGGCACCCGAGCTGCCCCCAAAGAGCCATTTAAAGCAAACACTAAATTAATACTGTTTTGTTGAAAGAAAGATGAACTCTACTAATTTTATATCATTGTACTGAGTGTGAATTTTTTAGTTGTTTTGATACTTCTAAAAATGATTTAAAGGAAATGTTAAGTGTAAAACTACGTATAGTAGAAATGAAAATTAAAAGAAAAACTCTCCATACTTAGAAAGCAAAAGTGGCTATTTCCTTCTTTTTCTGCACAATTTCATAAGTTCTGTGGCAAGGATTCTTAAAGTGTGGTTCTTGTACAAGGATGAGCATAAATGTGAATTCTCAGTTGCACCCCAAACCCACTGATTAGAAACTTTCTGGTGGGGCTCAGCAAAGAGTGTTTTAATAACCTTTGGCTGATTCTGAGGTCCACTACAGTTGGCAAGCCATTGCCTTAAAGGGATGAACTAATCAGTATGGTCACAGAGATGTGTGCTTTCTTCCTGGAATGCTTCACCAAGAGGCCCATCCCTCCTTCTCAGTTTTTGACACTTTCTATTGGATGAGTATAGATCAAGCCCCCTTTTTTAAGAGTTAGTGGGTTAATGTGTTTTGTGAGTCACACTGACATCTAGATAGACAGTGTAGGGTACTGTGTATATACAGATTGAATCTTAAGGGGAAATATCCAAAGAGTTTGTAGGAAATATTAGAAACATAGATAATCATCATGTCAGCTTTGTGAAAGTTTTGTACCCCCAGTGCTTAGCACAATGACCAGTATGTAATAGATAGCAAGTAAATAGTTGTAAACTCCAGGAAGAAAGAACAAATGGAATAAAAAAATACGGAAGAGAAAATTAAAAGTATGTACAGTAAGGAAAAATATAACAGAGTTGTAAAGTCGGGGAAAAATCAGAACTCCTCAGGATTGGTAATATAATACCTTAATATTAAGAAATGCTATACATCTGTTCTACATAACACACATGCAAGAAATTAAATGACAACAATCAAGATTAAACACTAAGACATTGGCCCACAGGTTCCTGGCCAGACAATATTTGCCCACTCTCTGTGTAAGGAAAAACGTGGCTTCAGTGTTGACTGCAAGTTGTACAGTATATTTTTATTAAGTTGTAATGTTAGTTTATATATATATATTTTTAATTTTTTTATTATTTATTCATGATAGTCAGAGAGAGAGAGAGAGAGAGAGAGAGAGAGAGAGGCAGAGACACAGGCAGAGGGAGAAGCAGGCTCCATGCACTGGGAGCCCGACATGGGACTCGATCCCGGGTCTCCAGGATCGCGCCCTGGGCCAAAGGCAGGCGCCAAACCGCTGCGCCACCCAGGGATCCCTGTTAGTTTATATATTAAGTTTAGTGCAAGGTTGAATATAACATATGATAAGGTGAATTTTGAGCAAATCCCTTTTGTTTTATTCTGTTGCAAACCCAGATTAGGAAGATATTAATTATATAGAATATCAGGAAACTTGAATGGCTAAAATGAATTTTTCTTCATTGTCTATACTGAGTTGAACATGTGAAATTGCTGGTTTTGTCGTCGAAAATGACTAAGTCTTGGCAATTTCATATATTTCCACGTAATAAAATGAGGGTTTTTGATAACTACTAATTTTTAAAAATTATGTAAGTTTAAAAAATATAGAGAATAATGTAACACCATAATATTATTGTATAAACTACATGTATCTTTTAAAATGTCAGTATTTTCACACGTGACATAGAGAACATGGAACATACAATTCGGAGCAGGGGTGGCACTCTGTCTATACTACTCATGTGGCGGCTCCCCCTGGAGCACACACCAGGCAGACTTATATTTGCGATGTTGACAATAATTAATTTTTTTGAGAGACATGAAACATCACACAATTGAAACTTTCTTTTTACTTTCCTTAATCCTATCTTCCCCTCTCCAGGTGTGAAATAAGCCTAAAGTTGATGTACATCTTTCCTATTCATATTTTATACTGTTTTAAAAATATTTGTTTTCAAATTTTTATTTAAATTCTAGTTAGGTAACATATAATGTAATATTAGTCTCAGGAATAGAATTTAGTGATTCATCACTTACATACAACACCCAGTGTTCATCACAAGTGCCCTCCTTAATATCCATCACCCACTTAACCCATCTCTCACCCACATGCCTCCATCAACCTTCAGTTTGTTCTCTATAGTTAAGAGTCTTTCTTATGGTTTGCTTCCCTCTCTCTTTTTTCCTTACCATACGTTAATCTATTTTGTTTTTTAAATTCCACATGAGTGAAATCCTATGATATTTGTCTTTCTCTGAGTTATATGCTTAGTATAATACACTCTAGCTCCATCCACATTGTTGCAAATGGCAAGATGTCATTCTTTGTGATGGCTGAGGGATATTCCATTGTGTGTGTGTGTGTGCGCGGGTGTGTGTGTATATCATATCTTTATCCATTCATCATTCAAAGGACATTTGGGCTCTTTCTATTATTTAGCTGTTGTTAATAGTGCTGCTATAAACATCAAGGTGCATGTACCTCTTCAAATCTGTATTTTTTTTTTATCCTTTGGGTAAATACCTCGTACTGCAATTGCTGGATCATAGGGTAGTTCCATTTTTAACTTTTTGAAGAACCCCTGTACTGTTCTCCAGAATGGCTGCACCAGTTTATATTCCCACCAATAGTGTGAGAGGGCTCCCCTTTCTCCACATCCTTGCTAACACCTGTTGTTTCTTCTGTTGTTAATTTTAACCATTCTGACAGGTGTAAGGTGGCATGTCATCATGTTTTGATTTGTATTTCCCTGATGATGAGTGATGTTGAGATAAAAGTACTTCTTTTAAAAGATAATAAGTAGAAGGATCAAAGTCTATAAATAGCATTTGTAGCTCTTATCATCACACAGTAATTACGAAAACATCATATCTCACCCAGTTAAAGAGAAAATTTAAGAGAAAATGGTCTAGAACAGATTTTCCCAAGTGTGGTTCCTGGTGCACAAGCATGATTTGGGTAACTAGTTCAAAATGTGGAGTCCTAGACTCCACTTTCCATTCTCATACCTAGAGGACCTAATGCCAGAGATGCTCCCCAAATAATTCTCACACTCAATAAAGTTTAGAAACCCATGATCTAAGAAAGAATAAGTAGCCATCGGAGTGTAAGTTGTCTAATTTCATACCTGAAATTAAACCTCTATTTAACTTGATTATATGATAAATGCACCCATAATAGTGGTAGAAGCAGCTCAAGCAGGTGAATGATATCTATTTTTTCAGTTTTTCCCCAAAGAAAATCTAATATGTCCTTAAATGAAATGTCATTATTTTATGCATTACTTAAAGGAAAGAAAAACTACCAATTAAATCATAGCAATTGCTCTTATCACTTTTTAAAAAAACTTTATTTATTCATGAGAGACCCAGAGAGAGAGGCAGAGACACAGGCAGAGAGAGAAGCAGGCTCCAAGCAGGGAGCTGGTTGGGGGACTAGATCTCAGGACTCCAGGATCCCGCCCTGAGTTGAAGGCAGACGCTTAACCACTGAGCCACTCAGGCATCCCAACTCTTTCCACTTAAAATGTTTACACTTATTGGAAGAGCTCTCCCAGATGTCTTGACATGGGAAGCATGTAATCTGTTCTCATGATCTTGAACCCTTCAGTAGTTTTATCATTGATAGCACGATTTTGAGGCATGTCAAGATTCTGTCAGAAATTCCTATGGGACAAGACTTGGGCATCAGTGGAATCACTTGCCATCTGAAAATATGCAGATTATATTCAAAGTTAGAAGTTTCTCACAAACTGGTATTGATTACTTGATGGTAGTCCTGTGTAACATCTGAATCACATGACTTAGTCACTCCGAATTCTCAGGGTTTTGAGATTTCTTTCATATACTCAAAGGATTTGCCAGCTTTTTATGCATTTGGTTGTGATAGTGGTGTGTAGTTGTAGGTAGATTTCTTGTAAACTAGCCTAAATCTCCACTATTCATATATGTATGAATATATGAATATATATAATAAATGAATATATAGAATATCTATCTATCTATCTATCATCTATCTCTGTATATATATATATATCTATATATATATATAGATATATATATCTTCACCAGCTGATGTGCCCTCTTGTCCCCTGGAAGGCACCATCCCTGCATTCCACAGGGGACTTGGGCAAGGGTGCCAAAGGTAGGTGAGAGGCACACAGAAACAAACCAACTGGCAGCCAGGCAGCCCCTGAGGAGTGACATCCAGACAGAGGAAAGTCTCCCTGCTCCTCATTCCTTCCAAGATCAGAAAAACTTGTCACCCTGCCTCCACAATGATGTGGGGAGGTGGGAGGAAGGAGTGGAATTCCCCTTCCTAGTACCCCAAGAATGTCTGAGCCTTCAACGTTGAATATTTTTCTTTATTAAAATGTACTTTTATCTTAAACACACACACACACACACACACACACACCCCTTTCAGTGTGATGTTGCAACTCCTATTATCAAGGTAAACGGTCTACTTCCCTACCATTTGTGTTTGCCTTGGCCTCATCACTTGCTTGAGCTAACAGAATGTGGTGGAAGTGACACTGTGCCAATTGAGAACCTAGTCATCAAGAGGACCTGTGCATTTCTCCTTTCTCCCTTTGAACATCTGCTACTACCATGTGAACAAGCCCCAGTGGGAGATTCTGTGGACCAGAGTGCTCCATTCCTCCAGTGACAATTACTTGCTTCATATTTATGCTACTTGTTTCATTTCTAAGCATTCCTGGGTAAAACTTTACTTTCATTTTAAAGCAGAATCAGAGTGTAATTTTTTTGAAGCTATGCAAAATGGCAATTAAATGCAATATACGAACTCTCAAGATTACATATAGCTCAAAGTGGTGACAATATGAACAGCTATGACAAGTTTGTATGTGTATGGCAATGAATATGTTGTCACTGTCCCATAACTGAGTGATTTCAAGATGCTTCAGATTTCAGAGATAGAAAAATAAACCTTAAAAAGTTCACACTAGGTAAATCTGCATATAATAATAATAATATTGGAAAAAAAACAGCATCTGAATGGAAGTGACAAAGACATTGGATTTTATGGAGGTTTTTCTTTCACAAGAATTAATTAAATAGCTAAGAATTGAATAGTAAGCTTGATTTTTGATTTTTGATTAGAACATTTTAGTATAAGGAACATTTTAGTATAAAGTGTTTCAAAGAACTAAACCAAAAGATAATTAGCTAGAAATAGACTAGACTTGAAAGTTAGACAGAGCTAATCAGCCTTAAGAAATTCTGATCTTTGTTCATTTGTCCTCTCCTTAAAAGGACCTCAATGGCCATTTTACCTAAGTAGTAACCCCTACTTAGGTAGGATTTTACTTAGGTAGTAAAATCCTTTTACTCATTATCACTTGAAAATTTGTTATATATACAGGTTTATTATCTGTTTCCCATTAACTTTTTTTTATTACTGTATTCTTAGAACCTAGAAAAGTATTAATGTCTTACAGTTTTCAATTATAGGACTTTTACCTCCTTGCTTAATTTTATTCCTAGGTATTTTATTCTTTTTTTTAATGACCACTAACATTTGATAACTACTTGGAAAAAATGTTTCTGGTGACTAATAATCTGAAAAAGAGCAAAAGCCACCTACAAAATAATATATAATGATGAATGGTCAATTTATTATGTATTCATGCCTAAATGAAACACTGGTAAGATATATTTGAAAACATTAACAATATTCATCTACAGATGGTACATATATAGATCTGTTTTCTTCTTGGTGATTTTCTGTATTTTTAAAGATTTTATCATTATGTAATATTTTAATAATAAAAATATATTTTGTAAAACTCTTGCACTTGGAATTTCTGGGTGTGAGACATTTAGAGAAACATATTCCAGAAGTTCAGTGAAGAGGAAAATAGAAAAGATGGGTACATTTCTCCCATAACCAGTTCAATGAAGAATCTCATTGTCCTTAAAGTAGAACTTGACATTTTTTTGTAGTTGATTTAGTTATGAGAGTATCACACTCTGTCTTAAGTATTATATGTCAAAAGTATATAATGAACAATGAACATGGGATCTCAGACTCAACTTCTTTTGAGACAAGGATGGGCTGATTTTCTTCTTTGTTCTATGTTGTGTCCAGGAATTTTTTTTTATATATATATATACATTGGCATGTGCTTTATTGCTACGGAAGAGATCATTGAGGATTTGTCACAATCTGCAATCACTCAAAAAAAAAAAAAAAATCAAGGGGATACCTGGGTGGCTCAGCAGTTTTGCGCCTGCCTTCGGCCCAGGGCGCGATCCTGGAGTCCCGGGATCGAGTCCTGCGTTGGGCTCCCTGCATGGAGCCTGCTTCTCCCTCTGCTTCTCTCTCTCTCTCTCTCTCTCTCTCTCTCTCTCTCTGTCTATCATAAATAAATAAAAACAAATCTTAAAAAAAATTAAAAAAATCAAGAGCATGTTCTACATTCTTGGAAATTTCATGTGAAGAGATAAATAGTGAGAGTATTTTTATCACAATACTTGGATAAAAAAAGGACATTAAAAATATTGGATATATTAGGTCACATAGGCCTTCAGTTACAGGAAAATATGACATGGGGAAAAGAGCTGGCCAATTTCCTTGTAACCAGTTCTTTTTAAATTTTTGTTTATTTTTTTAAGATTTTATTTATTTATTCATGAGAGAGAGAGAGAGAGAGAGAGAAAGAGAGGCAGACATAGGCAGAGGAAGAAGCAGGCTCCGGGCAGGGAGCCCGATGCAGGACTCGATCCCGGGACCCTGAGAATCACGCCCTGAGCTGAAGGCAGATGCTCAACCACTGAGCCACCCAGGCATCCCCCTTGTAACTAGTTCTATAGTCTAAGGGTATTTTATTATTTGGTGTGCAGTTGTAAAATGGAATAATTTTCTTAATTTCTCTTTATGAT
This sequence comes from Vulpes lagopus, assembly GCF_018345385.1. Lineage (NCBI taxonomy): Eukaryota > Metazoa > Chordata > Mammalia > Carnivora > Canidae > Vulpes > Vulpes lagopus. The sequence goes on from NC_054825.1 coordinate 117,026,025, forward strand.
ATTTCATTGTTAGTTTATAGAAACACAGTTGATTTTGTATATTGATTTTTTATCCTGCAGCTTTCCTGAACTTATTGATTAGTTCCAACAGTTTTTTTAATGGAGTCTTGGGGTTTTCTATATATAATATCATGTCATCATTAAATAGAGACAGTTTTACTTCTTCATTTCTGATTTAGACGCCTCTTATTTCTTTTTCTTCCTTAATTGCTCTGGTTAGGACTTCCAGTATCAATGTTGAATTAAAGTGGTAAGAGCAAGCAACCATCTCTTGTACCTGATATTAGAGGGAAAGGTTCAGCTCTTCAACACTTAGTATAATGCTAGCTATAGGCTTGTCATATATGGTCTTTATTATGTTGAGACATATTCTATCTATACCCTTTTTTAAGATTTTTTAAATCATGAATAGATGTTGGGTTTTGTCAAATGCTTAATGCAGTAAACTGCATCAATTGAGATGATCATATGATTTTTTTTTGTCCTTCCTTCTGTTAATGTGGTGTTAATCACATTGATTGATTTACAGGTGTTGAACCATCCTTGTATCCTTGTAATGAATCCCACTTGATTATGGTATACTGTCCTTTTAAGGTATTGTTGAATTTTGTCTGAAAATATTTGGTTGCGGATTCTTGCATTTATACTTATCCAGGATATTGGCCTATAATTTTCTTTTCTTGTAGTGTTCTTGTCTGCTTTTGGTGTCAGGGTAATTATAACCTCATAAAATGAGTTTGGAAGTGTTTCCTCCTTTTTTTAAACTTTTGGAAGACTTTGAGAAGGATCGGTATTAATTCTAACTAAAATGTCTAGTAGAATTTACCAGTAATTAACCATCTGGCCCTGGACTTTTGTTTGTTGGGAGATTTTAATTACTAATTCATACTGTTTGCTGGTAGTTGGTATGTTCAGATTTTTCTCATTGCTATGGTCCAAATTTCCAAAATCATATTAAATGATATATGTAAAATCACAAAAATGATTTTATTTTTGCTAGTTGTGTATGTGTTACTTTTCTTTAATTGAGGTGGAAATTGCATAAAATCAACCATTTTAGAGTATACATTTCAGTGCTATTCGTATATCCATAATGTTGTGAACCAACACCTCTAGTTCCAAAATATTTTCATTGCCTTAAAAGAAAACCCACAATGCACTAAGCAGTTAATTTCCTTTCCCTCCTCCCTCCAATAACTGCCAACCACTAGTTTGTTTTTTTCTCTATGGATTTATCTTTTGTAGCAATTTCATATAATGTAATCATATAATAAATGGCCTTTTTCATCTGGCTTCTTTCACTTTGCATGATATTTTTGAGGTTCAAAATAATATAGCATATATCAGTACTTTGTAATTTCTTATGACTGAATAAAAATTCTATTAAAAGTATAATACCAAATTTTGTTTATCCATTCATCCACTGATGGTCATCTGAATTCTTTCCACCTTTTGGCTATTGTGAATATTGCTGCTGTGAGCATTTGTGTATAAGTATCTGTTTGCATACTTGTTTTCTACTCATTGTATCTTAATGTCTTTTCCTCTCCAGATTCATAAATATATTGTCTAATGGCCTATTCCAGTATACTTATGTTATTAGAGTTCTTGCTATATGCTTTTAATTCAGCGGAAATTCATTTTTTTCCAGGATGATGTAGTAATTTATTTTGATTTTTAAGGATATTGATATCTAATTATTCAACTTTGTCCTTTTCTACTGATATAAAATCTGTTTTTCTTTTCTTGCATTCTCACTGAGGATACTATTATGCTCTATCATTTACTTTTCTTATTCAAAACTCTTATCCTTTAATTTGGGGGAGATTATGCATTTCATTTTCTTCACTTGTTGAGATAATTTTAAATATTAAATGCACATGCCAAATTTTATATTTGTGACAATATTATGAAAGATTAGACTATATACTTCCTCAAACATGTGAAGACTATATGCTTTCTTAGTTTTTGTCATTCTCAGATTATTTATAATTTAATTACCAGATTGTGATTATAATTATTTTCTTTTTTGCTTTCAATTCTTTATTTTATATAAATTTATTTTTTTTGGTGTTCAATTTGCCAACATATATAATAACACCCAGTGCTCATCCCATCAAGTGCCCCCCTCTGTGACCATCACCCAGTCACCCCCAACCCCAGCCCACCTCCCCTTCCACCCCCCCTAGTTCATTTCCCAGAGTTAGGAGTCTCTCATGTTCTGTCTCTCTTTCTGAGATTTCGCACTCATTTTTCTCTCCTTTCAATTCTTACACATTAAATTATTGGTAAAGAATCTTTACCAAATTCTTACACCATTTTTCTATGATTCAATTCTTTGTCTTCATGGGAAACATCTGCCAACTTCGCTTTTGGAATTAATACATTTGTGGTAACATTTCTGAGTCCTGTTGTCTGAAAATAATTCTACTACGGGGTATACAATTCTATACTAAAAGCCATTTTCTCATAGAATTTAAAGCTTAGTTCCTTGTCTTCATGTTTCTAATGTTGTCAATGACTTTGTGGTCCATATAATTGTAGTTCTTGTTTGTTTCTTTTATTCTCTATTTACTATGTAAGTTTTTTAGTTTTTTGTTTTCAGACACATTCTATATTTAGATGTAGGTTTTATTTTTGCTATTATTTTTCTTTTTGCTTCTAAAATGCAGGTCCTCTTAGTTTTAAGAGTCATATATTTTTTTAAAGATTTTATTTATTTATTTATTTGTTTGTTTGTTTGTTTGTTTGTGACACACAGAGAGAGGCAGGCTCCCTGCGGGGAACTTGATGTAGGACTTGATCCTAAGACCTAGAGATCACGACCTGAGCTAAGGGCAGATGCTCAAACACTGAGCCACCCAGGTGCCCCTTTAGGAGTCATATTTGTCCTCATTGCTGGGTGATTGTCTTTTTTTTTTTTCCCCTTTCTTTCTTTCTTTTGTTTTTTCCTTCTTTCCTTTTTTCTTTCTTTCTCCCTTTCCTCCTTTCTTTTGGAACACTGCCTGTCCCCAGTTCTATTTTCTCATAAATCTTCCTATGAATCTTATCAAATGGATATTGTAACTTTTATTTTAAAGATTATTTCTTAGAGGAAATGAAAGTTTCCTACATGTTTATAGTGTTGACAAAATGTCTGTTGAATAAATACAGTAGAAAGTACCATTATGTATATTTTAATAACAGAATTATCACAGACATATGGAAAATTCATGATAAAAAAATTAATGAATGAAAATATGGACTAAAATTTCCACCAGCTTAATTTTTTAATAAAATTGCATAAAAAAGTGATTTCGCTATAATGCTATTACTATGAATTAGGTTAAAAATTTGCCCAGATGCCTTTTTACTACAGCTTGTAATTTTATAAGAGTATCTATTGGAGGCAATAGAAATTATATGTCCTGAAGGAAATAAGCATTAAAAATATAAGTGAAATTGGAGATGCTGCTAAGAATTTACAGTCTACATTGGAAGAAAAAAGTTAAGTCAATCTATGGTATTGTTTCTTGTAGCTGATGGTAGCACAAATGTAAATAATGCCAACTATTTAGATATATGTTTTCATTATCAGTAAAAAAAAAATTGTATCACTGACTAACATTTGGAAATGGTGCCTTGACAGTCACAGAATTACTTAATTTTTAGGGTTGAGATAAGTTTAGTGTAAACTGGTCAAAATTAGTAAGAGTATTTATAAAATGAAGCTTAAGTGATGATGCATGTTAGATTTTTAAATAGACTTAAACATAAAGCAGTAACATTTTGCAGACATGTAGAACTTATGCCTTTGGATTCCATTATCAGAAATAGTTTTGTCCCCAAAATTAAGATCATAACATATAATACGCTTAAACTCATTTTCTTAAAAATTTAAAAGCCTTGTCATTTCAGAGTAAAAGCAAGACCTCACCATGGCCTACCTGCTTCACAATTGGTGCTGTTGCCCCACACACCAACGTCTTGGACCTCATCTCCTAATGCTTTCTCCCTTGTTTAATCCACTTCAGGCATTTTAGCCGCCAGGTGTACCTCTGCTCTAAAGCCTTTGCTCCTGCTTTTCCCTCTGCCTGTAGAATTCTCCCATGAATTCTCCCAACAGGCTGGTTTCTTTGCCTCATTTGGCTATTTCCCAAAGTACCACCTTCTCTGTGATGTCTTCCCCAGCCAGTGATTTGGCATAGTATTTCCCACCCTCTGCCACCTGCCAACACACACCTCATACTGCTTTTCTGCTTTTTCTCCATAGCCATAGATACTTATCACCCTTCCCAACAGAGTTACACCCACATACACACTTAGAAAGTAAACTCCGAAAATAAATAAATGTATAGAAAGTAAACTTCACAAGGACGGTGTATATTGTTTTTAAATTTTGTTTTTACTTTTGTTTTGTTTTGCTTTTTATTCTCAGAGGTTAGAGACGTGTCTAGAATGCAAAAGGTGCTCAATAACTGTTTGTTGGATGATTAAAGGAACCAAGTAAACTGAATATATTTTTAGACCTTAAACTTTAGCAACTCAAGATTTTACTTAACTGGATGCATAATATAGTCTGGAAGTTATTTGGCAAGGATATGGAGGCATAGGGGTATTTTTACTATCGAATCAACATACTTCTGTCACTCAGAGCAAAATCCTCACCTGAAATATCTGGTGAATGTTAAATTACATAACGAATCTTTTTGATTGACAGTAACAGTCATGATTAAATATTATTCCAAAAGTGATTTTTCTACAACTGTATGGACATGTATTTATTTATATGTATAAATTGATTTGTTCATCCCCAGCAAACATATATTTTATTTTAGCTAATTACCTTCATCTAAGCTACTTCTCTTTATGATATTTTAATATTGCTTCATATAGGCCTTTATATTCAATTTTTTGAAGACATGAAGCAGATACTTTTAAAATCCTCATATATTTCTTGTGTTAAATTATTTTCAATAGACTGATTCTCTTTTGAAATAATAATGCTATTCTTTCTTTTGCACTGGATTTTTAATAGTTTCCACCCTTTAATCATTCATTTATAAAAGAGGATACATTTTTTTTATGTCAAGCACTTGCTAAAAATAGGATGCTTTGATTGTTTTTAGAGTCCTCTTCATGTACTTGGGTGCTAATGGACCCTCAGATCTAAAACTGTTGATGTGAATACTGTATAGCCCAATTTCTGGTAACTATAGGCTTTGATCTTACATTGTTTCATGCTGAAGTTGAAATTTTTTTCTGCCTAGCTTCTCATTCCTTTTTTTAAAAAAATGCTTCAGATAATTGATTCTAAGAAAGATGAGCAGAACGTTTTTAGAGTCTCTCTTGAGTTTGGGACTAAGACCAAGTGAGTTACTTTGTTAAGGTGCAAAATTCAAAGGGGTGCCCCAAAAATCTCAGTATTCAAGACAAATAATATTTGTATATAAATATAAATAGATTGCATTTTATTTAAATACTGCAATATTTAAAACTTTTTTTTTCAAATCAGGAATCAATGGTCCACAGATGGCCTTTGTTTTTGTTTTTGTTTTTTTTAAGATTTTCTTTATTTATTTGATTGAGAGAGAGAGAGAGAGAGAGCACAAGCAGGGGGAACAGGCAGAGGGAGTGGGAGAAACAGGCTCCCTCCTGAGCAAGGAGCACAACATGGGGCTTTATCCCAGGATGCTGGGATCATGACCTGGACTGAAGGCCACTGCCTTTAATGGACTGAGTCTCCTAGGTGCCCCACCTCTGTTTTTGTAAATTAAGTTTTATTGAAACAAAGGTTGGTATTAGGCTGAGGTGAATGAGAAGGATCATGCAAATGAAGCATCACATCCTGACTTTATTTAAAATTTTGATATTTTTTCAAGACTCCTGGGTGGTTCAGTTGGTTAAGCATCTGCCTTCTGTTCAGGTCATGATCCCAGGGACCTAGGGTCCTGCAGTCAAGCCCTGCTTTGGGCTTCCTGCTCAGCAGGAATCTTGCTTCTCCACCTTTTGCTCCCCCTGCTTGTGCTTGCTCTGCCTGTGTGTGTGTGTGTGTGTGTGTGTGTGTGTGTGAAATAAAAATACAATCTTTTAAAACTCTAAAAAAATAAAACTTTGATATTTTTCAACTTTTTTTGCATTTAAAGAGATTGCAATAAAATATTACGTATCTTTGAAAACTGAACTTTTTGGTGCCCTCTTAAATTTTGTACTTGAGGAAAGTGCATTGCATACCTTTCTCTAATTCTAGCCCTGAATTGGAGAATTCTATTCATAATACATATGTCTGGAACCCACTCATTTCACATAATAATCTAGAACCTACTCATTTTAGATAATAGTCTCCAATAGATCCTGTCACTTCCTTCCATTCCTCTCTCTCTAACCCTGTCCCTACTACCATTCCCTCCACCTTTAAGAACTGCTGAATAAGATAATTTTTATCTTTAAAAAAAAAGTATGTAGTTCTTCCCCAGAAACTCCATCTAGGATTTTATCAACTTCTCACAAGCTACAGATCCATTCTGTGAACATTTCCATACACTATCTTACTTTCTCTCGATTACTGCTGGATTTACCAGGAAATATCTAAAGGGATGTAAAAGAGAAACTGATAGATTGAGTATGTGTTGGATGACAGTGTCTGCTCTGACTGTTGTATCAAAATGACATAGACTGAGTAGTTAAAATAACAGACATTTATTTAAGGTTGGGAAGTCCAAGATGGATATGCCACCTGATTTGGTTCAGTGAGACACTTCCTGGATTGCAGATGTCTACCTTCTTGCTGTATACTTACATGGTAGAGAGTAAGAGCATTTTCTTTTCTTGTTAAGAGCACTAATATCATCATGAAGGTTCTACCTGTATGACCTCAACTTAAACTTAATTATCTCTCAAAGCCCCATCTCCAAAAACCATCACATTGGGGATTAGACCTTCAACATATAAATTTTTGAATGATATGATTCAGTCTATAGCAGTATGTGACTCTGATAACTTCAGAATGTGATTCTCCTGCATTGTGTAGTATGATGATAATTATGGAAGAAATTGTTTTCTTTTTGATTTAGATCTTAAACCTTTAAGGTACACATAGATGGTCCTAGTTTTTCATTATTTCCCTGCTTTGTATTAGTGGAATCTATTCCTTAATCTACCTTTGTCAATGCTACTTTAGTTGAGTTGACTTCTTTGGCAAAAGGTTGGCTAGTTCTTACTCAAAGATGCTATTATAAAGCATTTGAGGGGCACCTGGGTGGCTCAGTCCATTCAGTGTCTGTCTTTGGCTCAGGTCATGATCCCAGGGTACTGAGATCTTGCCCCATACTGGGCTTCATGCTCAGTGGAGAGTCTGCTTCTCTCTCTCCCTCTGCACCTCCCCCTGCTTGTTCTCTCTCTCTCTGTCAAATATTTTTCTGTCAGAGAAAATATATTAGAGATGGTAAATGTGACCTGGAAAGATAATTTTTATTTAATTGCATTATTTCCTAGAACTACTTGTTTATATACTCCCTTTCCCTTTTAATGGCACATGCAGAATTATTTGCTTCTTATATTTTGACTGTATATCCCAAGTTTCAGTCTTAATTACATATGGATTTTGTCAATTTCTTGACAGTGAAAGATCCGAGAATCTTAGGAGTATGGCCCAATTCTAGCAGTCCCTTATCATTGTCCTCTTTCTATATATTGTTGCTGTTACTACTAACAATCTGCATCATAATCATGTTTTTTTTAGCACTTGTAAAATTGAGAAGCAGTTATAATGAAAACTAAATATTTGATCTCCAATCTCAACTTCACCTATTTTCCAGATGTGTGATTGAGCACAACCACTGAACAATTTTGGCCCTAAGCTTCACACCTATATAGTGAGGGTGTATTACTGCTATGTATACCAAATAAATTCTGATAACCCCATGGTGAAATGGCAGGACTTCAGATTCAAAATAGTTTTTAAAATATAAATATATAGTTCAGATTACATTGTATAATATGAAAACTTTCTCTATAAAAGATTCCCAAAGATGCATTAAAAGGCAACATTTCTTAAAAAAAAAAAAGGCAACATTTCAAAATAGCATAATCAAACTTAAGGTAAATTAATTATTAAAGAAAAAAGGAACAATAATTTTGGAATAGATTTTTGAACTGAGAAAATTATTACCAGGCTTTATTTTAATTCTTTTTCCTACTACTGAAAAATTGGAATCAAGCTTTATACCTCCTATAAAATCAGTCCCCTGGATTAAAAATACAAGAGCTCTACCAAAGTGTAAAAAATGCATCATCAGGGATGCCTGGGTGGCTCAGTGGTTCAGTGTCTGCTTTTAGGTCAGAGCATGATCCTGGGGTCCTGGGATCGAGTCCCACAATGGGCTCCCCACAGGGAGCCTGCTTCTCCCTCTACCTCTGTCTCTGCCTCTCCCTCTGTGTCTCTCATGAATAAATAAAATCTTTTTAAAAAAGCATCATCATTATCTACTCTTTGGGTATTGGTCTGTGTGATATATTATTTTTCTTGCATATTCTGCAAACTTTTGCCTTAGTCATTTCTTTGAATACTCAAAAATTTTTTCAATTAGTTACATCAGGGCTTATAAACATGCCCTTTCTGATCCTCAAAATTGCTTCAGGGCACCATTGCCTAGACCGTTTAAAGCCTTTTCAGTTAAAATGTTCTTAAAGTCTTTCTATCCATAATACATTTTTAGAAGAAACTTTGGCGAAATCAGAATTAACTCATGTTTATTTTTATGACCATTAGTATGCTGGTAAAGAATAATTTATATTTTATAACATTTTAGAATTTTTTGAATAGTTAAGAATAAAAAGCAACAATTTGTGATTTCGAGATGTATTGTCTTAGCCAGCTAGTGTGGTTCTTTCACTAATTTTTTTTTCCTATCTTATTATTTTTGCTCGATTTTGTGTTCCAATTTAGTAGGTAAATTCATATAATTTAGAGCTATTTCATCTATGTTGTAGAATTACTCTACAATCAAATTTCTTTCTCAATAAAGTACCTTAATCATATCATAAATTTTAAGCAAGAGGTTGACCAGTGGATAATAAAGTTCCCAATATTATGCTTAATACCTAAATATGATTTGGGTTTTTCCTTTTAAAAGTCAAGCCATCTGTTATTTGCTATAAAGCTTCCTGTGTTTCAACTGTTTTCATGGAAGGAAGAGGTCTTTTTTTACTTACTTGGATCCACAAACTAAAGTGTCTTTATTTTTTTCTATTTAAAAAAAAATCACACTACAGCAATCTGCATCATTTCCAATTCTATTCTTTTTCTAGGGGTGTGATTGCTTAGACTGAATTCAGAGTTCCTAGATTGTAGAATTTCTTTTCTGTGATTTCACCATTAAGCATCCAAATCTACTTTATTGGTATTAGAAGTAGTCTTAATAACTATTACTCCAGAAGAAACTGAAAGAATACCTGGAAAAACAATCACATAACTGTCAAAATGGGCTTTTTGCTCATTGTTAAATTATTTAGCTTCATTAAAGGCATATAGGAAAATATATCTTCTAAATATTAGAGCATAAATCCTAAGGAGAAAAATAGCTTGGGAAAAAGGTGAAGTAATGATAGAAAAGTAATCTCAATAAAATGATAAAAGAATTAGAAGCAAACAAACAAATTTAAAAAAAGCAGAGAAGTAGAGACAGGCAATATACAACCTAAGGCTGTCAAAGAATAAAAACATGAATATAAAAGATACATGTGTGAAATGATGCTGAAACATAATATGGAAATAAGATTAGATATCTGAGGATAGAGAAGAGAGATACTCTATTGATAGTAACTTTTCTTTTTTTCTAAAATAGAGACCAACACAAATGAAACAGATGAGATAATCCAACATGAAATGAGTGAAAATGTTCTGGATAAAGAATGAAGTACTATATATGCAAATCGAAAAGTTTAAAGCTATACATTATAAAAATTAATATCATATTGTATATATACATATATATGGACAAAAATTTGTATTACAAGGGATTAAGCAAACATTAAATGATATCAATGATGGGGGAATCTGTCTTTAGACTTCTCTATTACTAGCAGATATTTGGAAAAATGAGATTAATGAGAGAAAGTGGCCAACTAAAAAAAATTCTTATGTCTATAGTAATTAAAATATTATGGTAGAAAATCAACTCCTAAGTCTATGAATTCATTCAAGTAAATATAGGCACTTAGTATATAATAAAAATGACATCTTAAGTCACTAAGGAAAGGTGTTAGAATAACTAAAATGAATTCTAGAAGAAAACATAATTTACCACTTAATCAATTTGGCTTGGGGAAAGGTTTGAAGATACAAATAAATCCACAAGAAGCCAAAAAACAAAAGTTATATAATCTATATAGAAAATACATTATAACACAATAAGAGAACTGAAAATATAAAAAAACTAAATGAAAAAATGTACTACATATGACAAGCAAGGAGGTCATAATAAAAAATACAAATAAATCAGTGTAAAAGACAAATACTCTCTAATAGAGAAAGACAAAGTGCTATGGTCAGTATATACATATATTTAAGTCAAAATATGTGAAAATACTTAATCACATTACTAAATAGAATTTTAAAAACCAGGGATGCCTGGGTGGCTCAGTGGTTGAGTGTCTGCCTTTGGCTCAGGGTGTGATCCTGGAGTCCTGGGATCAGGTCCCGCATTGGGCTTCCTGGATGGATCCTGCTTCTCTCTCTGCCTGTGTCTCTGCCTCTCTCTTTCTCTCTCATTCTCTCCCTCTGTGTCTCTCATGAATAAATAAATAAAATCTTAAAAAAAAAGAATTTAAAAAAACCAGTTACAACTTTCTGCCTGTTAAAAACAAAATTCAACTGAATAAATTTTAAAGAGCTTGTTGACTTTATTGAAAGATTCATGAATCGGACAGCATCCAATCTAGCAGATAGAATGGAACTCTGAGGAGCTGTATAAAATGAAAGACTTTTATAGGCAGAAGAGAGCAGGAACGAGAAAGTTACACTAGTCAAAAAAGAGTATTGGTTACTGCAAAATTACTTTCGTTGAGGGTCTGGCAACAGTCGGTCTGTCAGACAGCTTACCTAACTAATGCTTATCATGTGATTCCCAGTTTAAAATTCCATTTCTGGGAGAACCAAAACTCTAAATTAAGTCTTGATTTGGTGATGTGAGGCTTGACATAAGCAACTCCATTTTGGGGCTCCTTGTCTTATTTTTAGCGAGCCTGTATGACAGTCCCTAGTGCCTCTGACGGTTTGTGGCAGTAAAAACTCTTATAATCTCTTTGGATCTTTGGATGAATGCAAAATTTCTTAATAATTGGTAATATGTGTTATTAGACATACAAATACACTTGGGCCCAGTAGAATTTTTCTAGGAATGTACTCTAAGTAAACATTTTAGCAAGAGTACAGTTATGTGTAGAAGAATATTACTGCAGCGTTGTTAGAAATAGAAAAACAAAACAGGCCACAATTTATCCTGGTGATTCCATCATGTGATAATCTTAAAGTGTAATAGTATCCAACACTTTTAAATGTTAATTTGAATATATGTATTTTTTGACATGGGAAAATGGTCACAATGAAACTTTCCTAAACAAGAAAATGTATAAATCTCTATATAGCTTACCTTTATTTTTGCAAACTTTCTAACATACTTGCCTGAATGCATAGAAAAAAACTAATAAAGCAAAATGTAAACAGTAGCAACATCAGTAAGATTTTACTTTTAATTTTTACTTTTACCATTTTTCATGTTGCTTCCTATTATTCTATGATGAACATATATTGTCTGAACAAAATTGTACAAAAAATTGTTTCAAAAATTTGAAAGCATTTTCCAAATGGTAAATTACAAGACAAATGTGAAGGGGATCATAATATTCACATGAGACGGGTTTCTCCCAAATTTCAGATGTAAATCTAGAATTGAGCAGCAATAAGCTGTGACATTTTCAAAAGCTCAGAAATATGAGCTGGCCCCCAATAAAGGACACCATCTGGCTATGGCTTTGTTAGAGGTTTTCTTTTCGATTACATTTTCTGTCATTTTTGCATAAAAATGCTTCTCTCAGTGTATTTCAAGCACATGTTTGGAAGGTTCTATGCTGGGCTGCATTCAGCGCATTTAGCTGTATTGTGCCGGCATTTAGCACTAAGCTTTAGGCGGTTAGGCAGGTGTTTTCTACTTAAATACTAACAGGGAAGAGGTAATATGGAATAGAAGGTCAGGGACAGGGCAGGAAACATGATTATCATGGCCTAAGGCCTGGAACACATCCCTGGAAACAGACAAAATGCTGTGGACGTTAGGAAATGTCTTTTTTACTCTTTTTTTTCCATAGCTGATTGCTTGTGTGAATGTGCAATCAGGTATTTCAGTCCTTTTCTGAAAATCTAGTTTGGCTTTTGTAAGATGGCCTTAAGTTATAGTATTTTTGCCATGTGGGTCTGAATCCATTGCTAAGCTAACAATACATAAATGTGTTTCTGTTCCTTTCAGCATTTGACATTTTGCACTACTCATTAAGAGAACTGATATAATGTAGAAGTCGTTCATAAAAGATAGAAGAAAATAATTTCTATCAAAATTCTATCAAGACAGTCACCCATTTTGAATCAGGAAAGCACTTATTTTACAGCATATGAGTACATGATGAATATATGCAGGACTTTCCACACCAAAATTCCGTATATGGAAGCTGTTATTTTGAAATTCAGCTGCTATAAAACTTTCCTCCACGTTTGGATTGAACAAATATGACATGCTTTCATGGAATTAACTCTACAAATGTTAATGGTCTTTCGATATGACCATTATGTGGTTTCTAAGGCTTTTCTATATTAATGTAACAAGGGATTGTCTCTCCACCTCCCTATCTCACATAGTCTAGAATAAACGCACACTCCTTTGATCAAAAGTTGCAGAAACAATTTCCTATATTAGGATCCCCTTTAAGTTTACATAGGTTTTCATGATTGCACAGGCACTATGGTAATTAATTAGAAGCAACTGGATCAGAGGGTACTTAACAATGTCGGTCATCTGTCAGCATCATCCTTTCTGAGGGCATGAGAAAATAATTGATTTATAAGAGAAGAGTAAGGGATAGGTTAAGAGTAAGGGGAATCTGCCTGAAATGTAAAGAATTACACTTTGAAAAGGAATTTTAAGGCAACATATTTTGCTTAGATTCCTCGTTGTCAAAGAGTTTCTATTGACTACCTTCAGATGGAGCCAGGTATTTGCATAGTATGGTGTTACATCTTATATTTGAAGTTGTGGTCTTTGTCAATCCATTACTGGCATCAAATGGCAGGAAAATCTCTGTCTCACATTGTCTAAGGGGAATTTTATTAGAGATAGCATTTTCAGGGTGTATTTGAAGGAAAAAAGCAGATAATTTTACCTTTAGCTATGTTTTATTGAGCAGAGAAAGGGTGAAATTGGCATTACAGTTTGCTGGTCTTACAAGAAGAGAGAAAAAAAAAATTGCAGAAGTAGCAAAGGCAGTATATTTTACCATCAATTTTTTCTTTCCGCTTACTGCCAACAACTATTTAGTAACAAAGATGATGAAAATAGAATTCGAATTTTGAAGGATGCCTAACTGTAGAAGTCACATTTTACATCCAGTAGGGAGTCATAGAACTTTACAGAACTGCTAAGTATGAGAAGGCTGCACCTAAGTATGGTGGAATGAAAGAGGCAGGAAGGTTGACACTGGCTACGGTTTAGGTTTTTCTCTTTCCATGCCTCCAGAGATGGCATGATTGATTCCAGGGCAGATTTCCAGGGACTGCCATAGTAAGACTTTTAAGAAAAGTATTTTTTTAATATCTTTTTATTCTTTATCTTAAACAGCTCTTTTGTATTTAGTTGCCTGAACTTTTTATCAGTGAGAGATAACTGACAAAAGATATTGAGAGTTAACATTTTAGAGTAGAGAACTGTAATTTCAGTTGGGACTCCTTTTTTGATTAGTTTGTTTTTTGGAAGGGGGTTATGTAAGGTTGCCGAATGATTCAAACTAAGAATGTGAAGTATCAAAATACTATTCAACTTCTGGATTTCCTCTTGGCATGTATATTGTTGCATAACAAATTTCTACTGAGTATAAAAATTTTGGCTTAAAACAAGACAAATTTATCGTCTCACAGATCTGTAGGTCAGAGGTCTATGGTTGGATCTTCTGCTCAGGATTTAACAAGGCTGGCATTGAAGTGTTGGCCAAACTATGTTTTTTGAACTCAGGATCCTCTTTCAAGATGACACAGCTTTTGGCAGAAATTACTTCCTTGCGATTATAGGACTAAGGTTCTCATTCGTTTTGCTGGCTAGTTAGTAGCCAGGAGCTGCTCTCAGCTTCTGGAGGCTACTCAGTCCCCCAGTGTGGGGTCTTCTCTACAAAATGGCATTTTGCGTCTCCAAGACTAGCAGGAGAAACCCACTCATGTTTTGAATCTCTTCTTTTTGAGAGATACCACCTGTTGAAGTCCGGTCCATTCAGATATTGGCCTTCTGATTAAATCAAAATCAAATTATTTGCTGCCTTATGTCTACAAAATCCCTTTGGTCGTAATATGACACAGTCATGCCTACACTCAACAGGAAGGGCTTCTATGCGGTGTATATACTGGGGGATGTGAATCTTGGGAGTCAAATTAGAATGCTGCCTATCGTAGCATGATTTTGAAGACTGATATATGGAAATAAAACAGTATTTCAAGTTCTAAAATCTGGTATGGGAAGACTGGAGATTGAACCAGGAGTTTGTATATCCAGATATTAAGGGAAATAAACACAGAAAAGAAAGACTTGGGACTGCAAGTGATTTTTTTTTTTTTGACAGATTGAGAATGAGAAATGTATGACTTGTAGAAACACACAGAAGTTTCAGGATGGCATGCAGTAAGCAAAAACAAACAGACAAACAGAACAATATTCTAAAGAAGTCTCTATTCATTTGTAAATAGGAAGTATCTACCTCAACAACTTTCTCTCTCATCTTTTCTCTATTTAAAGTAATTTATTCATTCTACACCCCCCCAAATGTTGTATTTAAATATTTTGTTTTCTTGTATTTTTGATTTCAAAATATAAGAATGTTTTGAAGAATAATTACAAGGGTCAGCTTTTTCTTTTTAAGCATATCATGAAAAATTTACTAAATGCCATGTTGTATTCACACGGAAGATAAGCATTTTCACTACTGTGTTGAGAAGATTAGATATGCAAACGCTTACATGGTATTGTTGTATTTACAATTTAAATTCATACAGAGAGGATGGGAATGGAAGCAGGGGCAGGGGCTAGGATGGAAGAAGGAATTGCCAAATTTAATACATTTCTAATTTTTTCTTGGTGTATGCTGAACAAGTTGGCATTCTCCTCATAATTATACTTTCTATATTCAACTGTAAATCACCTTGCAGTCCATTATTCTCTAGTTTAAATAATTCCAATCCAATTAAGTTTCCCTTGTAAAACCTATTGTCTAACTGTTTAATAGCTTTCCTTTTTTCTCTTTAAATTTATGTTTTTCTATATGACTTTAAAACTTTAGAGTGCAGGCATTATGATATACACTATTAGGCATATGGAGGTTTTGTAATTCATTGAAACTATGGATTGTGGGTTATATTTATATACTTTTATTGTTAATCTAAAAATGACAAGGTAGGCCTTGATAAGAACATGACTACTTAATCTCACTTTTTCATTTTTGAATTTCCACCGAGAATACCTAGAGGCCCATGATTGAATGCAAGCCTACTAGAAAGCTCATTTTACATCCAGTGGAAAAAGTATCTGAGCAATTGCCTTGGGATTTTTCACTGCCTTGCTCAGATGCCCTCGATGTTTAAGTAGTCTTTTGAGATGTCTTTAAGATATTGTATTATTTTTTATTTCACTAGACTACTGCTGGATTCCTTAATAAACATGATTACGTCGACGTATGAAATGATTCAGAGAATATGTTAGTACAAATTTCACAACTGGGAATTGTATTTCAAGAGGGTAGTTTGTATACTGAGTCAAGTATCACTGAATCAAACCATTCATAAATTCGTTTCATTTTTTTTTTTAAACCTAAACTGCATGGCTTTGACATCGCAAAAACTTGTTTGGTTTTGACATGGTAAGTTCTAAGTATGTTTGCATGATGAATATCAGGCTCAATTAAGATATAATATTCTAGAACAAGAAGAGAATAAAAAACCACTTAAAAAAAGATTCAACATCTACATTCAGATAAAAAGTGGCAGGGGCCAAAATTTGTGTTTGAGACCAAGAACAAGACACTCCAAAATATAATTATGTATAAATCATGCCACAAACAAGAGAATAAACACAGGCTGAATGCTCATCATGGTCTGAGGAATGCGGACCTGAAAATAGCCCTGTTTTTTGGCAAGGTATACAATATTCCAATCTAAGTAAGAAAGGAAAGCCAAAAAATAGGTCTAATTACACTTTGTATAAGCAGAGATTGACAGACTAGCTTCACCTGGATTCTGAAACATGATGAATAAAAATACCTTTATGAAAGGCTTAGTCAGGGACTAGTGGAGAAGTCCTGCTGCAGAGTTTGAGTTTTAAAGGACAAATACATAATAGAGAGTTGAATGAAAGGATTTTAATCTGGCCAGATCTGAATTTAAGAGGCTTTTTCATGAAGAGCCAAATTACATCGAAAATGCCTCAGTAAACTATCTTTGTTGGCAAGGTAGAAACCTTTATATTATCTCCTTTTAAAATGGTTTTGAGGTGATGGTCAGGTTTAAGGATAAAAAGTATTTGAGTCCAAAGTAAAGTGTAATAGTAAGGGGAAAGGCTTCCAGGGGTAGACACCAAGAGTTTTACTTCTCCCAAATAGAAGAAAAATATCTGATTGTTCTGCAAATAGGCACAGGAGTTGTCTCTTCCTGTGTCATAGGGTAAACATAAGAAATATAAAGTATCTCCTTCAGTTCCTGCCCTATATATTTTATAACTTTTATACCTATAAACATTAAACTCTTTCCTGCAGTCATGGACATATTTAGTCTCAATATTTCTTGATTACTAACAAATAGTGGAAACTCAGCAACAGGTCATTTATTAATGATAAATTTCAAGTACTTGGCTTTAATTTGACATATTTACTTAGTCTCTGAATCTAACTTTTACTGATTGTTGACAAAAGAGATCACAGCACAATATGACTTACTCAGTAATGACCAAGATACTGAAGAGACTACAAAATAAAATATGAAAGTGAATTATATTTGGAGATTCTAGTGACAGCTCGAGGTGCTGAACTTATGGAATGTAACATGAGCAACATTTCTCTAGAAATGCTAATTTTGAAATGTGTTTTGTTTTCATGTTTAATCTTTCAATTTGTACATTGCGATTTTTCTGTTGGTATAAGGAGAAGATAGTATGAAATTTTAAATTTCTGGGGATCCCTGGATGGCTCAGTGGTTTAGCACCTGCCTTTGGCCCAGGCTGCAATCCTGGAGTCTGGGGATCAAGTCCCGCGTCGGGCTCCTGGCATGGAGCCTGCTTCTCCCTCCTCCTGTGTCTCTGCCTCTCTCTCTCTCTATGTCTATCATAAATAAATAAATAAATAAATAAATAAATAAATCTTAAAAAAAGAAACTTTAAATTTCTAAATATGATGAATAGTACAATTATGTTTTACTATATTACATAAATGATTCTGTAAACTTATAAATGAATTAAAATATATTTCATATATGTACAGATATGTATGAAGTATACATATGTCTGTAAGAGTATGAAAACTCTTTAGAGTATGAAAACTCTAAAAAATAGTATGCATAAAGGAATTGTATACTTGCTAATTTAATTAAAATGAGATAGGGAGAGCCATAAACTTGTAATAAGTAAGGGGATGGAAAATATCAGATAACAATTTAGAGGATGCAGGGAAGAGTTAGGTATGAAGGTGTTTGGCATCCAGAATTACATGAATCTCCCTGAATTATCTGAATTTTCTTTTTCTAGTGGTATTTTAAAATTTTTGAATATAAATTCAATTATTTGACATATTACTTATTATTAGTTTCAGAGATAGAGGTCAGTGATCACCAGTCTTATTTAATACCCAGTGCTCATTACATCACATGCCCTATTTAATGTCCATCACCCAGTTACCCCATTCTCCATCTCTTCAAACCCTTCCCTTCCAGCAACCCTTAGTCTATTTCCTATGATTAAGAGTTTCTTATGGTTTGTCTCCCTCTATAATTTCATCTTGTTTTATTCTTCCTCCCTTCTCCTTGGATCCTCTGTTTTGTTTCTTAAATTCCACTTTGAGTGAGATCATATAATAGTTGTCTTTCTCTGATTGACTTATTTTGCTTAGCATAATACCCTCTAGTTCCATCCACATCATTGCAAATAGCAAGATTTCATTTTTGATTGCTGAGTAGTATTCCAGTGTGTGCGTGTGTGTGTGTGTGTGTGTGTGTGTGTGTGTGTACCACATTTTCTTTATCCATTCATCTGTGGTGGATATCTGGGCTCTTTGCATAGTTTTTACCTGAATTTTTATAAGTGAGCTTCATTTTATAAATATCTGAACTGTCTTTAGTCCATCACGGTAATAGTGCCTAAATATGAACTTTGAAAGAAGAGTTTTGGAAAGCTATGTTATAAATGTTTTTTAATTTATTATGCTTGAAGTTATATTATAAAAAGTGATACTTTATGATTTATATACATTATTTTTGTGGATTATTATTGAAAGGATTAGGTTAGCAAATCTGTAAGTAAATGAATACTACATTAAAAACAAGTACAAAGGTCTTTGGAGGAATGGCTGATTCTAGGACTGCAACAGGAAATATACAATGAGCCTTAAGCCTGGAGGATTTTATAGTGTCAGAAGGTAAGAAAGTGGTAAAAATGAAAACTTGACAGTTATGTGTTTCTGTTAAAGGGATACTCGAACCAAATGAAATCACTACCAATGGCCAAAGCTGGAACAACTTGTACAAGAAATAAAGTAGTATAGGATCATTATCCAAAACATAAATAACCATAATAACTCATAATAATGAGTCTATACAGATACAAATAAATGATTGAGCAAACAAGTGAATAAATGAGGGATGAGTTACAACTCCCTTATAAAAGATCTCAAAATAACATACAGATACTTCTTTCTGAAGGAGATGTACCATAACTCCTTATTCTTTAAGTGTGGGCTATACTAACTTCCTTCCAAAGAGTACAGTTATGGAAAGAGAGGGAACAAAAAAGAGTAACTTTACAGTGGAGACATCTGATAAACCATGCTTCAACCAACTGATTAAGGTCAATACTAACAATTATAAATCATGTTGATACTACGTACTCTTGATGTTATAGTAGAAAAATAGTACTTTACTACCATGGCTTTTTTTTTTAAGATTGATTTATTTTTTTTAAGAGAGAGAGTGGAGGGAGGGCAGAGGGAGGGAGAGAGAGAGAGAATCTCAAGCGGATTCCAGACTGAACTCAGACTGAGCTCAATCCTAGAACCCAAAGATTGTGACCTGAGCCAAAACTAAGAGTCAAGTGCTTAACTGACTCAGCCACTTATCCACCCCACTACCATGATCTTTCTTACAAAATCTTTAATCTCAATCTAATCATGATTAAAATATCAAATAACTATTAAGGGGTATTTTATAAAATGCTTGACAAATAATCCTCAAAACTATCATGGCCATCAAAATTAAAGTCTGAGAAACTGTCACAGCCAAGAGGACTCTAAAGAGACATGATGACTAAATGCAATGTGGTTTCCTGGATGGGATTCTGAGAGAGAAAACAACATGACATTTATCTACCTGGTGCATTTGAGCATGATTGTATGATAAATGTTAGGCTCAATTAGTAATTAAAAATATGGTACTCTTTCCTTTGGATAGTAAAGTAGGAAGGAACAAATTAACCAACAGCAGAAAAATAATACTACAAGAGATTTCCACTATAAACACAGATGCAATACTACTTATTAAAATACTAGCATATCAAATCCAAAAATATACAGAAAAGACAATGCATTCTGATCAATAAGGTTTATCCCAGTAATATAAGGTTAATTTAACATTCACAATATTAATTAATGTAATTAACCTCATCAACAGACTTAAGAAGAAAATGGCATGATAGTTTAATGGAGGTAGAAAAGGCACTAGACAAATTTAACAATTCATTCATAAAATTTCTTGGTAAAATATGATTAACAGTGTATTTTTTCAAATTGATAAAATTTATCTAGAAGAAACCTGCAGCCAGTATCATACTAAATGCTGAAAGATGGATGCTTTTTCCCTAAGATTAGAAATCTCTGGGCGATCATGTTAATCCTACCAGTTGTAGTCAATATTTTACTATAAGTTTCAGCCAGTGCAAAGAGGTAAAGCAAGAAAACTTGATAGTAAGGAGACATATAGATTAGAGAAGCATGATAGTCTATGTAAAATACACGAAAGGATGTATTAAACTACTAGAACTAATGAATTTTCTTAACATCACACAAAATATGGTCAATATACAAAACCCATTTGTATCACTCACTATAATACTACTATATAAGTAGTTGGAAATTGAATTGTTACTTGTAATAGAACCAATAAGTGAGAACTATTAATGCATAAAGGTAAAAAAAATGTGCAATACCAGTGTAGTGAAAACTACAAAATATTGCTGACAGAAATTAAAGAAAACAAATGAAGTGGAGAAATATTCCATGATTATGGGTTGGAACACTCAATAGTGATCCAAACTGATCTATAGATTTAATGTATTCCTAATTACAATGCCAGCAGACTATTTTATAGAAACTGACAAACTGTATCAAAAATTTATGTGAAAATGTAAAAGCACATAAAATAGAACAAATTTGGAAGACTTGTATTATTTGATCTCAGTACTATAAAAGGTGTGAGTTTTGTGTAAGGATAAACATATGCACCAATGAAACAGAATAAAGTTCAGGGGAAAAAAGCCAACATACAAGTATGACTGTAATTGATTTTGAATAAAATGCAACGGGGATATAACAGGGGGGAAACTAGCCTTTTCAATGAATGATGCTGTAATACTTGGAAATCTGTTTTGGGATAAAAAACAAATTTCAACTTTACATCACACCATACACAAGTCACTTTGAAATGAATCAGAAATATAAATGTAAAAGCTAAAACTATAAAATTTTGGGAAGCAAAAAAACAGGAGACAATATTTGTGATTTTGGGGACGCTTGGGTGGCTCAGCAGTTGGGTGGCTGCCTTCGGCTCAGGTTGTGATCCCGGGATCCAGGATTGAGTCCCGCATCAGGCTCCTGTGAAGAGCCTGCTTCTCCCTCTGCCTGTGTCTCTGCCTCTCTCTCTCTCTCTCTCTCTCTCTCTCTCTCTCTCTGTGTGTCTCTCATGAATAAATAAATAGAATCTTTTAAAAAAATATTTGTGATTTTGTTTTAGGAAAATATCTTTTAAAGGGCATAAATCATAAAAGAAATATAGATACATTTTAATTAATAAAATTTTAAAAACTGCTTTCTAAGTCATGGTTAGAAAAATGAAAACATAATAGACAGTCTGGAAAATATATTCACATCACATTGGCAAATAAGTGGATTAAAATATTCCTGGCATCATTATTCACTAGGGATGCAAATTAAACCACATGGAGATACCATACATACCCACTAGACTGGTAGTTTAAAAGGCTGACAAGAACAAGTGTTAGTAAGGTGGTAGAGCAAATGGAAATCTCATATATATTGCTGGTGGAAATATGAAATGGTGTAGCCACTTTGGAAAATAGGTTGGCAGCTTCCTATGCAATTAACCATGTATTTTTCAGGTGATCTACTTATTCCATTCTTGTTTATTTAGTCAAGAGAATAGAAAATGTATTCACACAGAGACTACATGAATTTTTTTGACAGTTTAATCTATAATATCAAAAATCTGGAAACAACCCATATGTCTGTCAATTGATAAATTGAAAAATATTCACCACATAATAGATTATTATTCAGTAATCAGAAAGAACAAATTATTGATACACATGGCAACGTGAATGAATCTCAAAAACTTCAAAACCTGGGGAATCTAGTTAGCATAGACTCTATGTTATATCGTTTCATTTATGGAAAAGTCTAGAAATGACAAAACTATATTACAAAAAACAGATTCGTTATTGCCAGTGTCTATGGTTAAGGGGAATGAATTCATGCAAACAGGCACAAGGAAAACTTGGGGAGTGAGAGCATTTAAATATCTGCTTATATTTACCAAAAATCATACAAATACTTCAAATTTTATCGTACAAATTGCACTTCCATAAAACTGACTAAAAATATAATTGAGATCTCTACATGCAAAAAAAAAAAAAAAAAGGAACCTACACACAGACCTAAGACCCTTCATAAAAATTGACTCAAAATAAATCACAGTCCTAAATCTAAAATGTAGAACTATAGAACTCCTAGAAAATTAACATAGGAGAGAATCTAGACAAACTTAAATTTGGTGATGACTTTTTAGATACAACATCAAAGGCATGATCCATGAAAAAATAATTGATTATCTGGAATTCATTAAAATTAAGAAAACTTCTGCTCTGCTAAAGATACTGTCAGAGGAATGAGAAGACAAGCCATAGACTGGGAGAAAATTTGAAAAACCCATATCTGCTAAAGGATTGTTATTCAAAATATACAAACAAATCTTAAAACTGAGCAATAAGGAAATGAGTAACTTGATTAAAAAATGGGCCAAAGGCCTTAAGACACCTTCCAAAGAAGATATACAGATGATAAATAAACACGTGACAATATGTTCAACTCACATGTTAAAACAGCAATGTGATGTCACTACCCATCTTTTGCAATGGCAAAAATCCCAAACACTGACAATACCAAATGTTGGAGAATGTGGAACAACAGGCACATTCATTTGTTGCTGGCAGTAATGCAGAATGATACATTCTGGAAGATCTTTCAACCATTTCTTCTAAAACTAAACTATACTCTTACCATATAATACAGCAGTCACATTCCTTGATATTTGCCCAAACTAGTTGAAATCTTATGTCGAAACAAATACTTGCACATGGATGTTTATACCAGCTTTATTCATAATTGCTTAAACTCTTAAGCCACCAAGATTTGTAATTACCACAACTTGGAAGCAACTTCGGAAGATGAATGGATAAATAAATTGTGGTAAATCTAGATGATAGAATGTTATTCAATGCTAAAAAGAAAAGAGCTATCAAGCTATGCAAAGACATGGGTACATACATATCTGTATACATACATACATACATACATACATACAAGAAGTCAGAGAGCAGGGAGGGACGTCCCTCTTATGAAACGTTGGGTCTTTTTATTCTATTCAGGTCTTCAAATGTTTGGATGGAGTCCACCTACATACATCAGGGAGGTCAACCTACCTGACTCAGTCTACTGATTCAAATGTCAATCTTATCTGCAAACACCCTCACAGACACGCCCAGAATAATGTTTGACCAAATGTCTGGGCACTCTATGACCCAGTCATGTTGATACATGAAATTAACCATCATATAGAGCAATAGGAACTCTGCTGCTATGGACATTTCATTTTATTCTAGGATCTAGAATGAAGGAGTAACATCTTCCTGAGACTCAAAAGTATTGAGGCAGAGGGGAAAGGCAAGAGAACTGGCAAAGCCATGCAGTCTCTGATAAAGCTTTTGTTCTGAATTTGAATACTGGCCACTCTTCTTACATTTTATTGGCTAAAACAAGTTACATGGTTAAGCTGATATAAATTCTTTTTAAAAAATATTTTGAGAGGGAGAGAGAGAGAGAGCACGAGTAGGGGGGAGGGGCAGGAGAAGAGGGAGAAGCAGACTCCCCAATGAGCCAGGATCCCAACTCTGGGCCTCGATCTCAAGACTATGAGATCATGACCAGATGCTTAACCAACTGAGCCACCCAGGCCTCCCAAGCTTCTGTATATTTGTGGGCAAATATACATATACCACTGGAATATACCATAAGTCACATGAAAATGAATGCTGATAAATAACCTCTTATAGGGGACAGAGAAATGGAGGATTGTAATTCACTCTATCCTATTATCTTTAAGGACTCAAGAAGTTCAAAATGTTCTATGATTTTCAAATCCAAAATAGAAAAATACTTCAACATTTTTAGATTTTTTTTTCATTTTTAGATATCTTAAGCGATCTTTATCCACTTTGTTAACTTTGTGAGTTTGACATAGAGCTAAAATAATAAGTGACATAATAAATTGATCAAAAATAATTTATTGACAAAAAATTATGGCATCATTTAGAATATAGAGTGGAATCATAAGAGGTGCAAAATTATGGTTCTTGATTTATTCATTGTCATTTTTATATGATTCACTATCATGTTAAATACTGTACTACCTGCTTTTCTTATCACAATTGGCACAGGGGAATTTTGCTGTGAAATTAAGTGTATTGCTCTAATTCTGATGAAAAGATAGAGACTCCATTAATTGCAGTACCATAGGTACTTACTAACAAAGGCAGAGTATCACCACATCCAGTTTATCCAGGTTAAGTCTATCTCAAGACCATTATCCTTGGAATACATATAAGACTGGAATTTGTTGGAAAATATTATATGAAGTCCATTTTTAAAACATGTTGACTGTATTGCTTCAAATTTTAACATTCCACTTCTGTAATCAGAAAATAGTATGTGATGGAAACAGTCTGTTATTTTTCTTCAATATTTTTCTGTTTTGTTTTGTGTTTTCATCTGGAACAATAGAAGCCTTCAGGCACTCAGACACATACACAGATACAAACACACACACACACACACACACACACACACACACGCACACACACAGCTCTAGGGTCGCATAACTTGACATTTACTTTGCCAGCATCTTTTGTAGCTAGATTTGACCCTGTGACTATGGAATGGAAATAGTGGTAACATGAACTATTGTCAGACCAATGAATGCTGGTTTCCCTTCACTTCCCACTTTCTGCAATCTCATTGTATAGAAGATGATGACAATTGGACCAGCCATCAACATTAGCTCTAGAGAGAAAAAGCAGAAATTCATCTTTCCAGTAAGAATGAAAGGATCTTTATACTAACCTGAGTCCCTGGGTGTTTTTGTGGAGCAGATTTGCCTACCTGTCCTGGACTGTTCATTTTCTCTGAATATTTTTTTGAGAGATATTGGGGAAAAAAATCTTGTTTAAATTGTTATGTTTTGGCATCATAGCTTAGCCTATGTATAACCAATTGATAGACATGTGGAATCTGGTAGTATATGTGAAACTTTAAACTGGTTAATTGGACAGACTCTAACAAATGATCAAGAGCTAGAAGCAGTGGATCTTGACACTGACTGCTGTCTGACCTCTCCTACCAGTCGTTTCGGTCTCTATGCCTCTTGAATGCGTCTTGACAGTCTAACCAAGGTCAAAAGTAAGTATCACACAGATTTAATCAAATACTCCCAAAATGAAATAATCTCTAAAGTCAAAGGTTATATCTTTTTAATTACAAAAGGGAAACTTGCATTAGTTTCTTTACCTTTTAGCCAAGACCTTAGTGGTTCAGATGAATCACTTTTGACTCTTAAAAAGGCTTTTGGCTCCAAATCTAATTGTCCTAGATTTACTCATTACTGTGAATGTGCTGTTGCTCATACTATAG
This sequence comes from Vulpes lagopus, assembly GCF_018345385.1. NCBI lineage: Eukaryota > Metazoa > Chordata > Mammalia > Carnivora > Canidae > Vulpes > Vulpes lagopus. The sequence continues at coordinate 117,051,759 of NC_054825.1, forward strand.
GATGCTGGTAAAAGTTGCTAAAAAATAGAGATTACTTAAAAATAAGAAGCACCACTAGTTTGACAAGGCCAGGGACATCGAATTTGATCATTAGCTGGGGAAGATCTTCCATGATTCCTAAACAAAGTTGGTGTACCACTATTTTCTACTTTCCATAGAGTCTAACAATGGGAACTCTGCCTTTGAATTACTACTGAATTTATTTCTCGTGATGATTCCTCAATGACTTTCTATGAACCAGTTTATGACCCAATTTATCTGCATATTGATGCTTTTATTTCCCTTTTCTAATAACAACAGAATTATTTTTAAGAATAGTGGGTCATATCATCAGTTTTAGGAGAAAATATGTTTGCTTTCCTCTCCCAACCAGAGGCTGCTACTGCACCTCTTTAGTTGGATCTCAGATGAGACTTTTACAGAAAGAATTAAAAATGGAAGAAGAAAAAGGAAATGAAACATCATTCCCAAAGTTTCTTTGACCTTTAAGGGAAATGAATGGCACTGAGAGAAGTTGTAATGAACACTGGCTCCAGTGTTGTGACATTTCTATTACCTCATTGTTTGATAATTTCTCTCTACCCTGCTCAAATGATGTCTGCAGTTTGCTTTTTCCATTTTTCACCTTGTGATTTATCCGGTGTTATTGAGGACTCAGTCTGTTTACTGTAACTGTGTTTTTATTATCCTTGTCTAAGGATGACTTTATGATTATGAGTTCCCTCTGAGTCTGCTCTAAATTCTTTGTTGCTAGCATTCTACGGCATTACTTTAACTCATAATGTCTTACAGTACACTGCTGAATATATTGCCGTACAAACAGTGTACAAATTTATTTCTTTCCCTCCTCAGATTTTAATTCAGCAATCAACGGTCTTGGGGAGTGGTTACTCAGTACAGAAAATGAAGGAGATAGAGATCCAATAACCAAATACGGCTGGTAAGAAAATTCCACAGAAACAGAAATATTACACATTTATAGCTTTCTTGCACCAGTAGTCTCTGGGAATTTTCATTTATTTTGTAAATGTAATGATAAACCTGAAGGCTATCTTAAAATGTATTGCGCCACAGACATCTTAATGGGATGTGAATGTGGAGCTGTCAAGTTATGCTTACAAATAATGTTATTTCCTAAACAATTTTATTTTAGGGATTTGTACACTATTTTTCCTGAATATGTGGATTAAGCCAAGATATGTCAATAAGTTCTGGGGAAATGTCTTATGGATATGAACACATTATCTGATAAAAATTCATATGTGGCTGTTTGCTCATGGCTGAAGATACAGATAGGCCAAAGATCAGTGAAGAGGAAACAAATCCAATCCTATGCATTAGGATTCCTCACCATAGTGAGCACATACCTAATACAACAAAACAGCACAGTATTTTTTTTTAAATCTGAAATTGTGTTTATGATCAGTGAGAGCTCTGGTCTCATAGAAATAATTTTGACCTTAAAGAAACTGCGTAGACCTGCTTGTCATTTGGCTGCTGCCTGGAAAAATATCCATTCATCTTCTCTTGTCTTAAGTGTATTTGTTAATCAGGATGATCAGAAAAGTATTCCAAATCAAAGTATCCTGGCTTAGAATATTTCTGACCGCTTCCCTCAACTCTAGGAGGCTGACTAGCACTTTGTTTAAGAGCATAGCCTCTAATATTAGACAGCCGATCAGGGTTTAAATACTGGCTCTGCTAACCTCTCTGTCTAGCTATGACCTTGCGAGAATCTTCAGAATGGGATGAGGATGACGGTACCTGCCTCACAGATGTTGGGTGAAGCATTTAGCACATATTAGAGGAGGAATGGTGGTACCTAGAAGATGGTTGCTCTCACCAGTGATGTTGCTTGTCTAGTAAAGCAACACATTCTTGTCTCCCTTACACCTTGATACACATCCAGACCTACTGAAATACCAAGGGCCGAATAATATGGCATTAATTTTTTACATTTGGGAGTCTCTCTCTCTCTCTCATCTATAGGGTTCACTCTATTGGTTGGCCAAGAGAGTGGAGGCCCAATATTTATAAACCTCAAGACCTATGTACCTTTCAGAATTATTAAGATTGACTGTTAATTATATATTGACACAAAAAGAATCTTTATTTTCTGAACTTTAGAAAAGGAAAAATGAACTTATTATACATCTAGGGATAGAGGAAGTGTGATTAAAAATAATGAATAATATGATTTCCTATGACTAATTTGAAAAATGAGTTTTTCAAACTACAACATTGGATCAAAGCAGTGTGCAGATTATTGAAATAAATTATTGGGAAATCCTGTAAAGAGAAAAGAACAAGTAATATGAAACATGAAAAGAATTGCTTACTTCATTTATATTTTTGAAAGGTGCAGGGCTTCCAAAACAAGCACAAAATCACTCTCGGCAAAGATGATATTAACCTAATAACAAATAAGGTTTCATTTTTCAAATCAGGCACAAGGTTTCCAAATTCATCTAAGAAGATTTAAACTGTGGTTTTATAATGATAAGAAAAAATGGATAAAGTTACTTGAGAGAGTATCTAAGGGAATTAGTAGTTGGGTGTTGGAGAAGAGCAGATTAATAATGTATACCAAGTGCTCTGTACTTAATTAGTGAACAAACTGATATTTCAAGTTATTCTTACTTCATGAGAAAATTGCTTTATCTTAATATAAGGTGGTAGCGATTGCTTTTTATTGTTAGAGACATGGAAACTATTATCCACTTTTAGAAAAAAAACTTTCTGGATGATACATCCATAGTGTGCAAAATCTTAAAATGTGCCCCAAAGTGTACAGTGCAATATATATCTCTTCATAACCTCATGTGCCTTTTTCCTCCCAAAGGAAACCTAGTTTTGCTTCATCTACTTAGATATATTTTAGATGTCCCCTAACATTAATGCTAGGCGTGGGGTTCAAGACTAATAGTTTCACCTGTGTGCCATTAGAAACCGGAATTAGGATTTTTTTCATATCAAGATGCAGTGTCAGGGAAGTAGAGAGACCCACTCTTGGCAATTCAGGTGTAGTGTAAGACTTGTAGTTGACCAGAACAGACGGCCTTAGTTACTGGGCTAGAGCCAATTGCTGGGAAAACTTGTGTGTGACAATTTCTTAGGAAGAGGAGAGCCTGCAAGGTATTAATCTTGCATTAGTTAACTCTTAATCTCTCAGAGTCTTTGCTTTGATGTTATTTTTTATTATAATGCCTCTCCTTCAATTTTCCACCTAGCAAATTGTCACTGACCACTCCTGGGCTTGAAACTGACTTGATTCCTGATGAACTCAGGAATAAGAAATACCCCCTCAAATATATCCTTTTACTACATCATATTACTTGCCATTTATACTACCTACATCTATTTACTCTATATCCACTATACTGATATATTTATATACACTTCTTTGGTAATCTCATTCATGTCCCACTGACACTTTGTTGCCTGTGAGATGTATACTTTCAGCCTAGAACTGTTCTTTAACCCCAGACCTGTATCTCTAATGGCCTATTTGATTTATCCACTTGAAAATCAGAATTGCCTTCCTGAATCTGAAAGTTGGCTTATCCAACTGGCTTTTGTCAACAGGGAAGAGCTTGTTGCCACCCTGAAATAAACTCTAGAGATCACTCACTGAGTTCTCACAAGTTGGCTGAGGGCTTACAGTTCTTAATTTGCTCTTAACTCTTTTTGAATGAGATTATTTTTCTACCGCTATCATATTTTGGGTGGGTAACATTAAAAGTAAATCAGCAAGTTATTTTGCCAGAAAAATAGATTTATTCAGGAGTAGCAGAGAACCAGATTTGGGACACACAAGCTATGGCAAAACCATAGGCAAGTCCAACAAGGGAGAGGAATATTATTTTATGAAGAAGGAGGAATTTGGGAGACATTGTTTTGAATGAAACTCCATTGGAGAAGAAGCAACAATTTGAGGTGATGACAGCTGCTCATTGGCTGATTTGCTGGGGTAGTTGATTTCTTATAGGAGATACAATCTGTATCTTTTTCTGTTGGGATCTGTAAATAGATGATTCTTCCCTGCTAAGGATTCTTCTGCTAGGGTCTGTAATTGCCAACTCTTTCTGTGATCAATGTGGAGTGGTACAGAGTGAGAGCTCCCCCTTCTGGCCTCCCAGCTCCTCTTAAAATGATCTTTTCCTTTATTAATTTTCAGAGGGTTAATGAATATTGTCCATTTCTAATTTCAGGATATGTCATCATATTTAGATTACTAGATTTATTTACAAGTTAGTCCCTTTGTATTAACATGAGACATACATAGGTGTATGTTCGTTCACTCTAGTTGTGCCATTCAAGAATTCATGGAATTCAGTGATACCTACCCCAGTTTTTGTTATCCAAGGGAAGAGGTTAGATCTTAACTCTTCTTGAAAGATGAACGTAGTCCTTTTCATTCTCGCTCATAATTCTGGGGGTCTATTGATATTTTTTTGTGATTTCATTATTTCTAACTTGGAACATGATGCAAATTATTTGCCAGATACAGACTTTTTGTTTAATAAAATAATAAAGATAAATTACATGCTTTCCTTTGGTTTGCCTTATTGTTGTAATGATATGTAACAGTTGGTATTTTTACTGGACTTAACTCGTTCCAGGAGAAGTATAACATGGAAAAATCTATAGCCAAGCTTCCTCAATAGTGTCTCCTAACTCACTCTTTTAAAAAGTCTATATGTAAAAGCTTTAATTGAGATATAATTTACATACCATACAATACACCTACTTAAAGTATGCAATTTAATGGTCTAACTATATTCACAGAACTTTGCAACTACCAGTATTAGTGAAATTTAGAACATTTTCACTCCCACCACCACAAAAATAAATCCTGCACCTTTCAGAAGTCATTTCCCATTTTCCTCCAAAGCACCTCCTCTCTAAGTTCTAGACAATCAGAACCTCTAGTTATTTCCCTATTCTTGAAATTTCACCTATATGGAATCACACTTTATATGATCTTCTGTGACTGGCTTCTTTCATTAGCATAACATTTTCAAGATTCATTCATGTTTTAGCATGATTTTTTAGATACCAAGTCATGTCATCTGGAAATGAAAATAACTTTATTTTCCCTCTCCAGTCTGGATGATTTTTATTTCATTTTCTTTAACTAATTGCCCTGGCTAGAACCTTTAGTATAATGTTGAGTAGAAGCAGTGAGAGCAGATATCCTTGCCTTGTCTCTGATCTTAGAGGGAACGCATTCAGTCTTTTGCCATAAAGTGTTATCTTAGTTGTGGATTTTGTAGATGTCCTTCATCATACTGAAGAAGTCCCCATCTGTTACCAGTTTGTCAAATATTTTTATCACAAAGTGAGATTGCATCTGTCAAATATTTTCTCTGTATCTATTGAAAAGATCATGTGGGTTTTGTCCTTTATTGATATAGAACATATCAAGATATATATGATTTTTACTGGGTGCATATGTAATATAATTTTTATATATTTCTCATGGATAAAAGATTTTTTCATTATAATATGCCCTGTTTTTTATTTCGAGTAACTTTTTGTTGTAAGTCTATTTTGTTCCATTCTGGTCTACACGTTCCAGCTCTTTTCCAATTTTTGTTTAAATGATGTACTATTTTCTAACCTCTATATTCAGTCTATTTGTATCTTCAATCTAAACTATGTCTCCTGTGATCAAGACAGTGATATAGGAGTTTTCTACCATAATCTCTCCCTGAAGTATCAATTTCAACAAGCAGACACAGATAAGAATACCTATGCAGGAATCCACGAGTCTACTGGAGAAGTTCCAGCACACAGTTTTCTTTAATATTTAAATTTAATTGTTTTGTCATTAATCCTACATATTACAAGAGAACTAGCCTTTTCTTTCCTTCATCTCAGTGCTTTTACATGTCCAGAAGTTTATTCAAGCTTTCTGAAGGGATTAATTTCGTTTCTCATGGTCATAACTACTTCTCCTTCTTCCCCTTCATTTCAACTGAGTTCTCTTATTTTCTTCTTATTTCTACTTTTTGTTTTCTGTAGGTAATATGTACTGCATTTCCTATGAAAATTATGGTTTAGTTACTCAATTAAGAATTATTTATTGATTATTTTAGTGATTATTATAATTTATCAATTATTGAGCTCTTACTATGTGAACACCTTTGTACAAATGGCTTATCCATATGATATCATTAAATGGCCACAAAAAACACTATTAGGCAGATGCTGTTTTTCCCTTTATTGCTGAGTAAAATATCAGTTTTTGTAAAATAGCATTATATTCCTCCCTAATGCTTCCAGTATACATTCTATAGACCATAAATAATCCATTGACTATCTTTTGTTTCTAAACAAGATGAGAAAAACAAATTCACTTTAGACATATATTTCTTATAAGTTCTATTACCTTTATTTTCTCTCATCATCTATCTCAAGACTTTTATTCTTCATTTGTCATTTATGATTGTCTTAGGCAGTGATGTAAAGTAAACCACGTGAGCTTATAAACTGTTGTAAGTTTACTTCAATTTTCTGGGTGGAGTTAATCTTTCTCTCAAGGAAGATGTCTCTTCTGACTGTGAATTTATTACATGGAGTACTTTGATAGTGATTAGGGAAGCCTCTGGGGCTTTTCTCTGAATAAATAACAAATATCATCACTGAAAGTGCTGCAAGGCAAGTAATAGGTATAAATTTATGGCATTAATTTGAAGTAATAGAAAACACAAATATACATGAATTCCCCAAGCCTAGTTATAAGTATTAGTTAATGTTTTTGGAAAATAATGATGTAGAAACAAATTATTATTTATTCTGAAGGCTAATAGTTACAATTAGATTTTGCAAAAATGAGTGAAAGAAAGAGATGCTATAATTTTATGTGTGTTAGTACTAAGATTTTTAAGCAGGCAGATAAATATCCATTATTCTCTTAAGAGAACAAAGTGCTTCCCCACAGAGTAGATGTATGGATATGTCATCCAAATTCATTATACCCAGGTCAACTAATATCTAGAAAATAACATTTAGAAAAATCAAAACTTTCTTGAAAGATTTCAGACACAATAGTGATCAAATTTAGGAAAAAAATTAATGGTAATACATAATTTCTTGAAAAAACATATAGTTTATACATCCAAAATATTGTATTTTTATTTCAAATAGTAAGTATTAAGATTAGAATCAAATAATTAAGCATTTATGATAATACTGATTTGTTTTATGAATTTAAAATTTATCCATAAGAAATTGCTCTTTGTGATAGATTTTATCAAAATATATAACTTCTTTAGAGGTCAGCAGTCTTAATTGTGGTAGCAGTCTATGTATCCTTGAAGCTTCCACTCAATCAATTGATGAATTTGAATTTGGTGAGAGTAAAAACTGTAAAAACCCCAGAGATGGTGTTCAGATTTTATCACCCTGTATGCTTGGGTGAAACTGTGATGCTATGGCTGCCATCAATTAGAGTTTCAGGGCACAGGACAGGAGCTGCAATAAAACGTTCTGCATTGTGGTAGCCAATGAGAGAGAGAATGTCAATATTCTTGGGCAACAAAGACATCATAATCACAGCGAGAACTGCAGTTGTACTTCCATTTTTACCTGTTCTGTAAGATTTAGCTCAAGTTCCCCCTCCTTTTGGAAAACTTTCATGAGTCCTATCTGGGTTGTTTTCCTCTTCTTTTATAACACCTTGAGTTTATTATGATCTTAGCACTAATGTACCATATCATGACTGCATATTTCATGTTGTATATTTGATTAGACTGTAAGCTTTGTAAAGGGTAGGACAATCATTTTAATCTTCAATATTTAGGATGGTTCCCATCCTCCATATGACACTTTCAAACACTTGAGTGAATAAATAAATGAATAAAATGAAACCTTGAAACCCTCTGTTATTTAGGCCTGTAAGTACAAGTGAACTTATAATTAAGAAAAATAAAAACGGCTCAATTAGAGGTTATGTTCAAAACTGATCATGACTGTGGGGCATCTGGGTGGCTCAGTCCAAAAAGCATTTAACTCTTGATTTCAGCTCAGGTTATAATCTCAGAGTTGTGGAATTGAGCCTCAAGTTGGGCTCCCTGCTCAGTGGGCAGTCTTCTTGGGATTCCGTCTTGGTCCACCCCTCGCCAAGTAAATAAATAACTCTTAAAAAAAAAAAAAAAAACTCAACCATGATTGTTTTCTATGAAGAGTCAGTAAGTCAACTTGGGAGCCAGAATGTTTCTAGATAATAGAAATAATATTTGAGGGGAAGAGAAACATAAGGAAGAACTTACCCTCGGTAGATTGACAGGTATTTGGGGTCCATGATGTGACTTAATGTATGTTTAAGATATTCACTTCATTAATGGCAGAGGAACTTCTCCAAGTATCTGAATGGTATTGACTTTCTTTCTTTTTTTTTTCTTAAAAACTCAGGACTCGCGTCCTGGTTTTTTGTTTTGTTTTTAAAGATCCCAGATGTTCTGCTTTCTGGGTCATTTTCCTCTATAAACTATCTCCATAACCAGCATTTATTTTTTTTAAAAAAATTTTTTTAATGATAGTCACAGAGAGAGAGAGAGGCAGAGACACAGGCAGAGGGAGAAGCAGGCTCCATGCACCGGGAGCCTCACGTGGGACTCGATCCCCGGTCTCCAGGATCGCGCCCCGGGCCAAAGGCAGGCGCCAAACCGCTGCGCCACCCAGGGATCCCCTGGTATTGACTTTCTAGGGTTATATGGAAGTAGACTTCAGCAGAGTTTTTTTTTTTTTTTTCTGATGTTCTGCTCTGACTGTGAAGTGAGACTTGCCATAGGGAAACTAAATTTCAATGAAAAGAAAAGACCACTTGCTAATTTATGCCACATTAGTTGTCACTCAGCTGTTGTTACCATTCATATATGACTTAAATTTCTTTAATTATATCTTCATTTCACATGGGCATAAAGGGTAAAACCTTTTATAGGGCACACAATTTCCTGATTAGCCTCCAAAGAATTAGTTGAGTGCTTTCTCAATATGTGAGGCACATCTAGCTTTCCTAATTATGTGTTTCTGAGACATTTTGCCTACATCTTCTGAATTGAAGTAAAAGATCATGGAAAATAAAATAGCAAGAGCTTTTTTCCTATTTTGTCCCCCGCCCCCTTTTTTTTTCTTTTGCTCCTGGAATGAAAGAATGCAAAGAATAGAATAGGTAGTTAGAAAAATTATAGCACAGAAAATAAATTTAAAGTATTTATTTTCTATTTCATGAGGCTTAAGAATACAAATGTTGAATAGACATTTCTTCAAAGATATACAAATGGCCAAAAACCACATGAAAATATGGTCAACATCATTAGTAGAGAATTGCAAAGCAAAATTAGAATGAGGTACCATTTCATGTCTATTAAGATTTAGGTTACTTAAAAAAAAAAAAAAAACACCAGAAATGCAACAGCAGCAGCAAAATAAAATGGAAAATAACAGGTTGATGAGGATGTGGAAGAATTGGAACCCTCGTGTGCCAGTGGGAATGGTTTAGCTCTGTGTAAAACAGTTTTGTGGTTTCTTAAAAAATTAACATAGGATTACCATATAACTTTGCATTCCATTCCTACATATATTCCAAAACCCCCTGAAAACAGGCACTAAACTAGTACCTGTACATACAGGTTCATATCAGAACTATTCACAAGAGCTAAAAGTTAGAAACAATTCTAATGTCCATCAACAGAAGAGTGGATAAACAAAATGTGTTCCATACAAACAATGGAGTATTATTCCAACACAAGAGTGAATGAAGCACTAATATATGCCACAATGTAGATGAACCTCCAAAATAAAAGGAACAAAAGATCCCATATTATATGATTCTATTTATATGAAATATCCAGAATAGATGAATCCATAGAGACAGAATACAGATTGGTGGTTGCCACAGACTAGGGGAAAGTGGAAATGAGGTGAAACTACTTTGCAGATGAGAGGTTGTATTTTGCAATGATGGAAATGCTTTGGAACTAGACAGAGGTAGTAATTGTATAACATTGTGAATGAACTAAATGCTACTGAATTGTTCACTCTACAATGATAGATTGATTTTGCATTATGTGAATTTTGCCTCAATAAACTATTTTAAAAATACAGATGTTGATATTTATATATGCAAATGGGTTTAAAGAATGGGATGCTGACAATTTAAATGATATCTTAAACTTATTTTTAAGACAAGTTGGTTTCTCTTTCAACTAGTTACTGAGTCTTAGAAACGGTGATTGCAGGATTTGAGAATGAGATTAAGTCACTCTAAGTATAAAGAATGATGCCAAAGGCATTTCATTTTAGTAATTATAACAATAATAATAGTAAATATCTGGATAATACATCTACAAGGGTCCAATTCCATTAACAATAACGAAGGCAATAATATGTTCACTCCTATACATTTCTTGAGTGTTTTTTTTTGCCATTTTAATTTCCTTCATTCATTTAGAAAAATAAATTTCTGAATTTTACATTTTCTTTGAATATGTATGCAAGTTCACTACAATAAAATCTTTGTACAACAAAGAAATATTTCTGACAAAAGCTTATCCCTTTCGATACTCAATAAAGCGACATTCCATCTGATCAAAAGTGAAAGGAGCTTCTAGTTCTCACTTTTCTCTTAATAATCAACAGTTGAATTGCTAGACTAAAATCAAAATGATGTTTCTCTGCGAAAGAACTCACTTTCTTGCTACTTCTTTCTAAATTTACTTTTTATATGAGCTCTGAAACAACATATCTCATCCCAATCTGCCAACCCCCTCTGTATTATACGGCTATCACCATAATAACCCTCAAGGAATGATTTAACTTCATAATTATAAGGACCCAAAGAATGATTAGAACAATGTTTTTCTTCTCTCTCATTTCCTCTTGTTAATTCTCTAGCTTGCAATTCGCCTTTCCTTTAATGTTCACTGTTGGGGCCCAGTAATGCCCCCTGGTAGAAGCAGGATGAGGAGTTTATTCACTGCAGAATGATGAATGTCTCCGCACAGCGGTAGGATGTACAAGCATATTGAATTGATTGCTGGCTTGCTTTCCCCATTTCCTTTTAAAATTTGTTGTTTAAAGATCTGTAGTTACAAATATTAACTTTGACTTTTGGGAAAATATCAATAGCTATTTTCAGAGTTGGTCTGTAGAGCAATAGTGACTGAGCATATTTTATATTATTTCATATATCTAGCATTTATGTAATTGGGTGTAAACAGACATCTGGTTTTATGGCCATGTAAACTCCCTGACATTTTATCCCAGGGATTGAATTGAAAACAGTGGATTATATATCTGTGTCTGCCTGTCTTTTCTTCACACAAATATTACTTAATTGCAGAGAAACTCTTGATTTTGTAGATTGGGAAATAAATTAGGGCACAAGTAAGTGTGAGTGCAATTAAGGAGGAAATGTAAGCACATTATTAAGATTGGCTCAGAGCAGACTAAAGAAAATTGAAATATTTAAAAGGGCCAAGAAGAGAAACCTTAAACTATTAAATTAATGCTTTTTGGAAAAGTTAGTTATCTATTTGGGTCAAAATAATATTAAGCCCTGGGTAATACCATACCAAAAATTGAAGATGTTCTAACTTAAATGTGAAAAATTATAAAAGTCTAGATTGGAATACATAATAGGCTTTCTGCTTCAGTTTTGGCTCTGTACAGAAAAGGTTTGGTGGATTTGGCAACAGAGATTTTCACATCAGCACAGTGAAATATAAAAGGTGCAATATTAGATACAGGTTGACAATAAATACCTGTGAAATAGTTACCAAATAAAATATTACCTATAATGCACATATATGTGAAATATATACATAGCTTTTGGAAACTGATATAAATTTCCCAGACAGCTTAAGAGAGAAGTGGGGAGAATGTAGATAATTGGTGGAATCTAATTATGTCAGAGGTTACACAAATGATCAATAAATACCTGAAAAAAGTTCAGATTCACTGAACATTAGTGAAGGGCAAATTGTTTCACATTAATGAATACCATTTCTTACATATATAGAAAAGAAAGGATTGGTGCTATCTAGTATTAGACATGAGTGGAAATATATATCTCTATACACTTCTGATAGGAATATAAACTGATGAATCCTTTTTTAAGATCTATTCATGAAGAACTATCAAAATTTTAAATGCACATAACCTGCCTTAGAAGTTCTTTTCAAAGTGTTCTAATTATAGAAATTCTTGTACCTGTGCCCAGCTAGTTCTGTATAAAAATATTCAGGGTAACATTTTAAGAGGAATATTCAAAAGCAACACAGACACCCATTTCCAGAAAATGTTTGGTTAAACAATAGTACATCTGTACAATAGAATTAGGTAGATTAAAAAGAATAAGGTAGATTCATTATAGTGTGGAAATACAGTCATGATTTTTTGTTCCACGAGGGAATTTCTTAAAATTTTGCAAAAATTATCTACAGTATGATTTCATCTTTATTTTTAAAAAATCCAGATGACTGTATGTATAAAACTGTGCAGCTGCATAGAAAAAAGACCTGGATGATTGTTCAAACATTACCTCTGATAAACGAAAGAGAATATATTGGAGGATAGTGAAACAAGAATTTTAAGTTTTACTTAACATACCTATATTGTTTGACATTTTTATAAATTAATGCTATTTTTAAATAAGTTTAACTATAATAAGTATAACAAAAAAGAGCAGAGAAAAACAATAGAGATGTTTGAGTTTTGGCCTTTGAGGATTTTTAAATTGAGATTTTTCATAAATTAGAACAAATAAATAGTGTTCTAAGAAAACCTCTCCAAAATATTTAGTTGGCCTAGTATCGGAAGCAATTAAAATGAAGTCACTTTTCGAATTAACCTTTTGGTGATATTACAGATTGAAATAAAATGAATATATTCAAACAGGGCTTTAGGCATTTCCTCTGCATGTGTGTTCCTATGAAAGGACTCAAAATTGTAACTTGTCTAAATCAGAATGTCGGTGAGGGAATATGGACCCACACATCCTCTGAAGTGTTAGAGAAATTATAAAAACCAAACAAAAATTATTCACCTTGTGAAAAAGTAATCTTCATGTGTTATAGATTTCCTTGGATCTTGAAAATAACTTTATTGCCTTTCACCTTGCCTGAACTTGTAACTCACAATGCACTTAGTTTTTTCTGACTTCACAAAACCACTCAATCCAATGTTAAAACAAATCTTTGCTATTTTCCTGTGGTTTTCACGTACGTGTTTATGCTAATAAATGCACTGTTGGAAGGAATGTGTCCGTTTAGCTGCCCTTTGTACGTTCTCTACTATGCCATAGCATATATGCAAAATATATTTTATGAAAATAATTGAATTATACATTTAGTTATAGAATATACTTTCCAAACATTATGGGAAGAGGGACTTTAAATCTATTTTACACTTTACAATTACTGTTTTTAAATGAGTTTTTTAAAAATTATGTTTGTTTTAATGCATGTCTTCCATTTTCTTTATAATTGGTTGGTTGATTAGTATTTTTAAAAAATCTCAGTTACTGAGAGTTTCATGGTAAAAATATAACAATCATGGAAACTCTGACTCAACTGCATGTGGCTCATCAGGATAAAAGTGTACTTGGAAGTTCTCTATTGAAGGGGCCACTTGGACAAGGCATTTTTGTTTGCTGTTTTCCCCATAGGTTTATGTCCATGAATTATGAAGGAAGAAAGATTAATTGATTGGAAAAAAAACATTCCAAGAAGATTCTGTGCAAAAGAGAGGTAGGCCTGTTATTATTCCCTTATTTTTTATTTGAGCCTGTTGTCATGGTGCTGCTTTATAGATGGAATATTTCATTAAAACATGGAAATTATAGTCAGAGACATCCTCCTTATTCTTGTAACTTTTCATCCTTTGTTTTCCTAATCTTTAGAACTCCTTTCTCTTTCATTCAAGAAATGTAGGAGGCATATATTCTAAATTAGTTGCTGTTACTGAGAAATTTCCCTGGATCTGAAGAAGATGTTTATTTCTGCACCTAGGAGTACTAATCTCGTTTTGGCAGAATTATAGGTATCCAACATCCCATCAATCTCTGTGAAACCTCCTGGAACAATATGAATACAGCAACATTGCTGATAATGTTCTGTATCAATCAAGAATAGAAGTTGTTCTTTAGCAGGTTGCATTTAGTTTATCTGCAATAATAGTAGTCTGTCTTTGATAGCTTGCTCTCTAGGTTGCACTCTGCTATTGTGAGTCTGTCCCTGTGCTATACCAGCTGTCTTCTTGAATTTCTGAAATATTAATGACTGACTTTTGGCATAAGGTGCTTTACATGGGAACACATGTTGCCATAATAATCTGGGATTGGGTGATTTCCACTGTTATCGATTTATGCAACACTTAAATTATACAGTTTGTTCCACTTTTCTGAATTAAAGAGTAAATGAAAGTGGTTATAGAGTCATTTTGTAAATAAGACACAGGAGATTGATAATGTGCATATTCTGACTTAAATTCAATGTCTCAACAGTAAACTTATAAACAGGGTGCAGGCCTATTAATATGAAACTTGTAAATTTGGTTTTCTTACCAAATAGCTCCTTCTATGCTCAGCTTGAGGTATACTTGTGTTTACTAATATATTAGAAAAATCTGTTTAAGACCAAAAACCCTATGCTATGTCTTGTTTTTAGGTAAAATTTAATAGAGATTCAAATTAAGAAAAGGCAAATATGTGGCATTTTATGTAATTAGAGGCAGTCTCACTAGGACTTCCAAAACCATGAAGAAAAAAGTCATAACTTTTCAAAATCTGTTTTTATATCACTTTACAGTCTGTTGAAACATTTTTACATTTTATGTATTATGGTCTTTAAGGGATTCATCAAAATAGATGCTTCTTTAGAAAAATAGGTTCACATAAAAATTATTTCAGGTAGTATAGATTCCTTGCTGGAGATTGTTTTAGAAGAATGTATGAAATATTGGGGACAAATTTCAAGATGTTAGGAGTTTGTATAAGTCAGGCTGTTGCCTAATATATTTATATTCTAAACTTCAAGGGGAATTACCTTTTACAATTAGATAAATTTAGCTTTGGAAATATAGAAAATTTCAGATTTCTAGTCCAAGCTCATTAAATGATTCCCATATTTTTCCCACTACACTTTTGCTAATGATTACAAAGAGGACAGTTATTTATTTTTGTCAATGACTGAGGCCTTGAAACAACTAAGTCCATGCTAATAAGCTAAATGTCTTATTAAAATAACAAGGAAGAAGGAAACATGTTTAGATGGTGAGTGTACACCTATTATTGTGACTTCTCAATTAAATCCTAATTCCCATATATGCATGGTTAATATCATTCACTGCCCTTTTTAATTACTGAGCCACAAATGTGGCCCTTATTTTCTAATCTCAGACAAAATTTCCCACCTCACCTTGATATGTAAATGTTAATCCATATATAGCAATATATTATATATAAAATACGTTAATGTGTAGGAGCCTTCCTTTGGTATTTTTAACAAGTAAACTTAGAGATGGTTATCTGGTGGGTGGTATGTTTGTGAGTGAGTATAAAGCATAAATACCTTCAATACTTGTATTTCCTTTCTCCTAATCTGTTCAAGGTATATAATATCATTCCAAAGATAATTTTTATTACGGCAAAATTAATCATAATTTTCATATTTTTCCCTATGACTTCAACCACTATAGCACAATCGATTTTGCTAGTACCTCCAAGATAAACTCAAATGTATTGGCATGGTGTAAAAACTCCTCCATGGTGGTGACTCTGTCAAATCCCTTACTATTCCTCACCCTTCATGCCTTGAATATTATGCTTTCTCTCCCTAATTTACCCTTTTCATATGGATAACACTTACTTATCTCTTAATATTCTGCTGTAATACTTCACTGACACTTCAACTAGGTTAGATGAATCTTCTCTGGAAGGTTAGAGCATGCTTCCTCCTTTTTTATTACTCAAAGATTTATTTTTTATTTTTTATTTATTTTTTATTTTTTTTAAGATTTTTTTTTAATTTCTTGTGTTTTCATCACAGCTTCATGCTTCATGTCTTTTCATCCTGAGAATGATATTTACTGTACAACCTATGTCAATTTCATGTGCGCTCTCATTCGAGTGAATCACTATTAAGTTGGACCTTAAAGCATTCAGGACATTTAGTTTGTAGTGTTAAACATACCTATGTTTTGTGCAATACTTTATTCAACTTAAATGGATGACCATAACATTCAGTACAGAATTAAAATGTCATTGCATTCAAGTCTCTTCTTCATATAGCCCAGATGAAAGCACAAGGCTTCACCCATGCCTTTCTCTTCCTTCTCCTCATCTTCTCCTTCTTTCTCTTCTTTCACTTATTCTCCTCCCGTTCTCTCCCTTCTCCTTTCCCTCCTCCTCCTCCTCCCCCTTCCCTCCTTCCTTCTCCTTTTCTCTCTTCCACCTTTTTCTCCTTCCCCTCCTCCTCCTTCTCCTCCTTCTTCTTCTTCTCGCCCAAAACCATAGTTTACATCAGGATTCACTCCTGGTATTGTAAATTTTATGAGTTTGGACAAATGTATAATGACATGTACCCACCTTTATATATCATACAAAATAGTGTCACTATCTTGTGAAACTAAAATCATCTGCTCCACCTACCTAATCATCCCTTCATTCTTTTTAGCCACTGGAAACCTCTGATCTTTTTTAGTGTCTCCATAGTTTTGCCTTTTCCCAAATGTCATATAGTTGGAATCACTTAGTATGTAATCTTTTCAGATTATCTTTTTTTCCACTTGGTAATATGCATCTAAGTTTCTTTGATGCCTTTTCATGGCTTGGTAACTCCTTTCTTTTTAGTGCTGAATAATATTCCATTGTCTGAATGTTTATCCATTCATCTACTGAGGGACTTGGTTGATTCTAAGTTTTTGCAATTATGAATGAAGCTTCTTTAAACATCTGTGTGCAACTTTTTGTAAGCATAAGTTTTCAATTCCTCCAGGTAAATACAAAGGAACATCACTACTGGGTTGTATGATAAGAAAATATTGAATTTTGTTGAAATAACCAAACTATCTTCTGAAATGGCTGTACCATTATGCATTCCCAACAGCAATGAGTAAGAATTTCTGTTACTCCAAATCCTAGCCAGCATTTAGTAGCATCAGTGTTCTGTTCTGGATTTTCACCGTTCTTACAGGTATGTAGTCATATCTTGTTTTTTAGTTTGCATTTCCCTAATGACTATGACAAGGAACATCTTTTCATACGCTTAATTGCCATCTATATATCTTCTTTGTGAGCTATCTGTTGAAGTCTCTGGCCCATTTTTTATTTGGATTGTTTGTTTTCTTATTATTCAGGTTTAAGAGTCTTTGGTGTATTTTGGATAGCAGATCTTCCCCAGTATGTGACCTGTCTTTTCAATCTCCTGACAGTGTCTTTCACAGAACAGAAGTTTTTAATTTTAATGAAGTCCAGCTTATTAATTCTTTCTCTCATAGATCATGTTTTTGGTGTCATATTAAAAAGCAGTCACCAATCCCAAGGTTATCTAGAGTTTCTTCTAAGTTATCTTCTAGGAGTCTTATGGTTTTGCATTTTACATTTTGGTCTGGGTTCCATTTTGAGTTAATTTTTGTGAAGGGTTTAAGGTCTGTGTCTAAAGTTTTTGGTTTTTTTGCAAGAGGATACCCAGTTGTTTCACTACAATTTGTTGTAAAGGATCTTTGCTGTATTCTGTGGCATTTGTTTCTTTGTTAAACATTACTTGACTATTTTTTTTAAGTAAACTCTAAGCCCAACCTAGGGTTCGAACTCATGACTCTGAGATCAAGAGCTGCATGCTATACCAACTGAGCCAGCCAGACACCCCTATTTTTATGCCTTTCCATTTTTGGTGCAAGACACATAGTTAGGGATCCCTGGGTGGCGCAGCGGTTTAGCGCCTGCCTTTGGCCCAGGGCGCGATCCTGGAGACCTGGGATCGAATCCTACGTCGGGCTCCCAGTGCATGGAGCCTGCTTCTCCCTCTGCCTATGTCTCTGCCTCTCTCTCTCTCTCTCTGTGACTATCATAAATAAATAAAAGTTAACAAAAAATTTTTAAAAAAAGACACATAGTTAAAGTTCAGGTAATAATTCTTTAATTAGCTATTTAATCAATCAATTGACAGGACAAATTTCCATCTAAATTTAGATCAATTACTTAAATATTCCTACTAAAGTATTGCCACTTAAAATATTGCTTTGGATATAAGTGGCTGTTTTTACTTCTCTATCATGTAAATCAGAATGTATGGAATTTTTCCCGTGTTTGAAATTCATCATTTTGTTTTAATTGAGAGAATTTAAAATATAAGCCATTTTGTTATTATAACCTTCCATTGCTCTGAGTTCTAAATGAATGTTTTTTGTAACTGCAGAATGATGAGCTGCTACCTAATGATTCATATTACTGCCATCCATTTTTATAAGATATAAGAGAATATCTCTAATACTGCATGTATGTTAATTCATTGACATTGCAGAATGAATGCTAACTTGGCTTGTCCTTATATTGTTTCTTCCCACTTCAAAGTCAGCTCAGTCAGATACCCGGTACATTAACTTATCCATAAAACTAGCTTCCATTTAAGCTTCACTGAAGCTTGACCTTACATATAATTCTTTATTTTGACATTTTCATTTAAAATAATTTTGTTTATTGTGTTTTCTTGCATTTGTTACTAAGCATTATTTTGAGAATCTAGCATATGTGACATACTATTCCAGACACATGGAATATGACAGAAAACAAACATGCTTTTCTTGCCTCGAGGACCTTACATTTTAGGAATGGGGTGGCAGGGGAGAAAAAATAGATACATAATATGATAGGTGATGAAAAGTGTTAGAGCATATTACAGGATAAATAGGCAAAAAAATGAATGTGGAATGCTGTTCTAAGGCAGTGTGCAGAAGTCTCTATGATATGGTGATATTTAAGGAATGATCTAAAGACAGTGAAGAGAGAACCTCTGTGGATATCTGAGATTAAATCATTCCCTGCAGAGGGAACTACAGTAACTGCTGAATGGGTTCAAAGAACAGCAAGGAATTTAATGTAGTTGGAGTAAAATGAGCAAAAGGGAGAGAAGTGGGAAATGATCAGAGAACTAGCAGGGTCCTGGGTTACACACAGTCTGCTAGACTGCTGAAAAGACTGTAGTTTTTCACATGTTATCAGAACTTCAAGTAGAAGAGTTCTACTTCATGCCTCTGGCTCTATTTTGAGAATGAAGATCAGGGAAAAGAGAAGCAGAACTATCCATGGTCATGATCCAGTTGAAACATAATGGTGGCTTGGACCTGGGTGGAAGTGGTTAAAACACATGAAGTTGTTACATTTTGAATATATTTAAAAAGTGGAGTTATTAGGACTTTATGAATTGTATGTGGAGTATGGAGGAAAGATATAAGTCAGAGTGATGCTTAGGTTTTTGTCCTGAGCCAAGAAAATTTTGGTGCTTCCACTGAGAGAAGAAGCTGTTTCAAGAGAAAAAAATAATTTGCTTTTGGACATGTTATATATGAAGTTTAATGTGTTAAACATGTTAAATATGAACTATAGTGAAAAAATGTGAGCTGAAAATGTAAATTTGGAATTCATCAGCACATATGTAGTATTTAAAGCCTTTTAAGAATGGAAAATAGAATGTAGGGAATGTCACGAGTTGAAAAGATGTCTACAGATTCAACTCTTGAACACTACAACCAAGAAAACTAAGGGCAACCAGTGATAAAGGAAGTCACTAGAAGATATTATCCGATAAGTCAAGTGAAGATATTGTTTCAAGGAGGAAGTTCCCTTCTGGATCAATGGGTAGAGATGTATCAAATACTGCTTGTAGCTTGGGTAGGATCTTATTTTTGATTTTTTTTTTTTTTGGTAAATTCTTTAATTTGGTGAGCTCATTGTGAGAGAGAAGCCAGGGCTCTGGACTAGCAGGATGTTAGGCCATTCCTAATGCAAAGTTTATCTCTCCTGTCCCCTTCCCAACTGCCTTGGGACAGACTGTGTCCTATCATTGTAGATTTTCTGTGTGATATCATGTTTAATTCTGATTTTTCTACCTCTCGCAGAACCAAATGGGTTCTGTGGGGGGTTTTTTTTTGCACACTGGTTATCTTATTATCTTTTAATTATCTTTTTAATACTGTCTGTGAGAAGTTTCTGAGTTGTGCCCCCAAATCAAGTTCTTGGCAGCTCCATTAGATGGGATTGCAGGATGCCTCTGTGATTAGGGTCCGTATGGTGTGGATTCAGTTAGGAACCCTGGAGGATCACCAAGGGGGTCTATCTGGTGTCTTATAGCAGCATTGCAGGGGTTCTCCCAGCTAGTCCTGACAGCTTCATTATCACCAACCAAATCCTGTGCCGGGCATACCCCCAAAATATGTAGCAATGCAATGCCTATGAAAATACCAGCTATAGTGGTTAAATCGTCCTGTAACCACTTTTCAAACTGGGGTACACAGCCTTTTGTGCAGAGGACCATCTGCTGATCAACTTCTAGTTTTTGCCTGGTATCCTAGCTGCACTGAGTATTGATGACATTTTCTTCAGGATCTTTAGTACAGCAGGAGAATGGCACCCCGCATCACTCTGGATTTGTGTTGGAATCTGAGTAATTAAAGTAAATATTTAGGTTCCAGTCATCAGTTCCAGAAGCCCCACAGCACTGCGCATATTTCTGGATGAAGTCTATGAGGTTCTGCAAATCAATGTCGTCTCTGTACGGTCTGATGTTATTTATAAAGAAATACAGCTGGTCTTTGATCCAGGGAAGTCTTTGCCACTAGTTTGAGTACCCTTTTCTAGTTGTATGAAAATTATAATTTTTGCCTTTGCATGTGGGGAAATGAACTTTTTCTGGCTGATTCTTGAATCTGCAGCCACAGGGGTCTTCTCTGTTTCATCCAGAGCACCTGGATCCAGACCAATCTCTATTATATCTGGCATGCCTCCTACTTATTTGGGATTCAGCTTGCTTTCTTTGAAGAATGACATTGGAATGTACATTGCATTTCTTTCTGAGATGGGAAACTCGTATTGTTGGTGATAAAAGAAATCAGCATTAACCAACTTATACCATGTTTTTATATTTTATTTTGATAGAAGAGAAAAAATAGCCCTAAACTAATGAAAGTCAAAATTGTTACATGATAAATGAATTGACGAGAATAGACTCTACTTGAGATAAGATTATTGAATCTTAGGGATGCCTGGGTGGCTCAGTGGTTGAGCAGCTGCCCCCGGCTCAGGGCATGATCCCAGAGTCCCGGGATTGAGTCCTACATCAGGCTTCCCACATGGAGCCTGCTTCTCCCTCTGCCTATGTCTCTGCCTCTCTCTCTTCTCTCTCTCTCTCTCTCTCATGAATAAATAAATAAAATCTTTTGAAGAAAAAGATTATTGAATTTTAAGTTAGTGCCAATTTCATAGATAATAAGTTATTTCATATGGTTACTAACCTCTGGTTCCCTCATAACCAGAGGTTATTTATTATATAAGTATTTTAGTTATTTATTTATATAAGTTATTTATTATATAAGTAGCTTCTTTTGTTTGTGAAAAACTTCTGTCTTTAAAAGCCTTCTATGCCTCAGGGAACATTTGAGATCCCCTCTGGTAGTTCAAATTCTGTTGCAGTGGCAACACATCAAAATGATCGTGAAACATCTTGTCTTTGTAAGTCATTGCAAAATGTGTGGCTAATGGTCACAGAAGGGGAAAGATATACTTGAAATATTGCAAATCAGATTCTTTGAGTGTTCAGACTGCATCTTAAGATTAGGAAACCATAGCACTATATCAAACTTAAATAACAGAATAAAATATTTATTAAAGAATAAGGAAAACCCACTTACTTTAACAGAACAGAGACCTTTGTGTCATTTTTTCCCCTTCATCTTTCCTACTTCTTTTCTCCATGATTCTTCTGGCTTATTTTGGCTTGGTTTCAGAACGAATAGAGGAAAACATTGAAGAAAGTGTGATTTACTTCATCTTTTCCACTGTTGCCTTGCCAAGCCACAGCCAGAAAAAGCACTCCTTGCTTCATTTTCAAAAGCAAATTATAACCTCATTGGTTTTAATAATAATACGTAAACAGTTATTATGTTATACAATTTTACAAGGAATTCATTCAATCCTCTGAGAATCCCATGGATTATCACATTTTAGATGAGAAATTGAGGATTGGAAAAGATGTATGATTTTTCCATGATTAAAATCTATCATTATAACTACGAATTTATTAGTTACAGGCTTTTATATTTCTAGTTTCACAGAAGTTATTATACCAAATAAATACAATTACCTCATCCCCTACTACATAAACACAGAAGTTTGAGGGAATTTTTTGTAATGCATATATTTTTGAGATATAAGTGGTACATAACAAATTAGCTTCAGATGTACAACATGATGATTCAATATCTGTATACATTGCAGAATGATCACCATAATAAGTCTAGTTAAGATCCATCATTATAATGTTTATGTTCCTAAAAGTGTGAGATGCTATGTGCTGTGACATTCTCAAGCAGAGCAATATTCTAATCAGCTCCCAAGTTCAGGCCAGAGAGGCACACATTGATGATTTCAGAGCAAGGGGGAATAAACTGTGCTCAAATATGGGAGTCATAGTCACATTTGGGAAAGGCATTTAGGCAGGCTCATGGGCTCGGGCAAGGCTTCATGGGGACAGTGACACTTGAGCTGATGTTGGAGGATATGAAGGCAGTGATAAGAAGGGTGTAGGTTAGTGCAGGGAGGTAGAAGATGAATCCAGCAGTGCTATAATGTTGCTGTCACTCCTGATCTCATGATGAGTGCAAGGCCAAGACAACTAAATGAGAACAGATAGATCCTGCTGAGTTTGGTTTTTGCTTTGAACTGGCCAGAAGGGAAGGACAATCAACCATGGTACACAGTTATGTGTTTTGTTTTGTTTTGTTTTTTTGTCTGATCCAGCCTTTTGACTCTGTTTCATTCAAAATTCAGTCTAAGATTTCTAATTATTGTTGGGGAAGTGAGTGCTCTTCACTTAGGAAAACAGCTTCACTGGTGATAACTTTTGTCAAAATTGCAGTTTCGACTCTGTGGAGTATATTGTAGAATTTACAAGCTTATGAGACTTTGAACTCTTAACTCCTGGGTTGAAATCCTGGTTTTACCTGTTCTCTTTTGGCAAGAAAATCAAGCCTCTTTTTGCCTTTGTTCCCTCATCTATACAATGGAGATAATACTAATGCCTGTGTAATAGGATTCTGCTCTTAAGGAATGAGAAAAACACATGAAGAAAATATAATGCCTGGTACATTGTCAGCATTCAAAAAATATTAAATTCTTTATTATTCAACTGCAAAACTAGTGGAATTGTAGCAACAAGCAAACAGAACCTTTGTATAAACTGGGGAATGGCAAGTCTGGGACAAATGCTGGTGCCTGGTTTTAGGTGTGGATCTTTTGATGATGACCATAAAACGAAAATGTCTAAGAGAGCATATGGGCAACTCACACTTTATCTGTGTTGTCAGTAGTTAAGTGTACTAACCATGAATGGGAGGAGATAGGACAGTAGTCCAGGGTAATGGTAGAACCCTTAGCCAGAACAGTGTATAGAGGCTAGAGGCAGTAGAGGTGCTAAAAATAGGGTTGGGAGTGAATCCAATGGGATCCTAATAGCTGGGAGTAATGAAAATATAAAGAAGCCTCTCCTAGGATAGCAGAGAGCTAAAATCTTAGTAGAGAGCCTGAGTCAAATTGGTACAAGAACATAGTGCTCTACATGGACTGTGACGTCACTACAAGAGATAGAAGGGAAGCATCCTTGCATAATAAGCAGTAAAATCCTCATTGTACCATGAGGCTTATGAGAACCCAGGACCTAATGGGAGTAAATGAGAAATAAGTACTTGGGATTGGCTCATTCCCTCCAGGCGCATCCGTTGCCTCAGGCAAGATACCTACCAAGTGTCTCAGTGATCTAGACTGTAGCACAAGCTTCCTAATATGCACTTCACAAGGTTGCTGTAAGAACAGGCAAAAATTATGTCTTGAGAATTATGTAAACTGCAAAGTGTGGTACAGAGGTTGTTGTTGTTTTTGTATGATTTTTATTCTCTCTCTTGAGAGTTTGTTCTTATTCTGTCCTTTTAGAGAACCTTGTTAATACTTTCTAAAGTTTTTAACTCTCATTCCACATACATCTCAGTGACTGCAGATTTCTTCCGCTTCCGAGACCTGAGTATATCTGGGGACGGACATCTCTAATCTGGATCATTCAGCCATTTGAGAAATCTGATTTTTATGAAATTGAAGGTGAATTAGAAGCAATATTAGGGCAGTGCTCTAATATGTGTTGGGAAAAAAGTTAAAAACTAGCAGCTGGCTAGTTATTTTCAGTTCAAATTGCAAAGTCAGAATCACTATGGTAAGAGTTTGGGCTCAACTGATTTCACCTACTTATATTTACTAAACTAGTCGAATTTCGTATAGATTGAATCACAATACCTCCACCTCTTTGAAGCTTGGTGAAAAATATAAATCTACTTTGGATCTTGCTCCCATCAAAGAAAAAAGACCTGAGAATTTATCTTTGAATCGTAAGAAATAGGAAATCATGGGGGACTATTCTTCTGGATGATTGTTTCATGACCTCCAAATTGCAAGTGCTCATTTAAGCTAGAAGCAGTGATGGCACATTTTCATTTAGCTGTTTTCTTCTGCTAAAAATCTTACAACGAATATCCTCTGGTGGCTGCCTTTAGTAATGTGCAAAAATGGTTCATACTCCATTAAATCCCACCGGTCTATGAATAAAAAGAGGCTATGGCCTTTCCTTGAACCATGTTTGCCTATTTATTCAGCTCTACTCACACTTTTATCAGCAACTCATAGAGTATTGTTGGTAAATTAAATATCATGTTCATAAGATGCAGCCTTTATTTTCTAAGTTTTTATCTGAATAATTGAATATTATCATCTGAGCCATGCATTTAGTCATGGCAATTAATATGAAAGGGGAAATATGCATGGCTGACATATTAGCACCCTCAAAATACAAATAATCCTACTGAGATAGAAGGCTTTGACTTTTTCCAAATGATATACACATTTTATTTTTGGATACATATCCTTCAGTAATCTTCCAGAAAGGCGACTTTAGTTTCACTCTCACCAGCAGTGTGTTACTATGTGGCTTCAGCAAGGGGTGTTCTCAGTCTTATAAATCTTTTTACATGGGAGTCATGAACAATTAAACCTTATTGTTGCTTTTATTTATTTTTAAAACAACTATTATGAATGAGACTTTTTCATTATGTTTATTGGATAATCGTATCTCTTTTTTATTGAGGTATAATTGACATATAAAATTATATTAGTTTCAGGTGTACAACATAATGATTCAATATTTGTATATATTGTGAAATGATCACCATAACAAGTCTAGGTAACATCCATCACCATACATAGTTACATTTTTTTCTTGTGTAATAATCACATTTGTTATACTATGATGTGCTTATTTTTCTTTCAAGATATTGGTCTTTCACCTCTCTTTTAAACAGATGGTTCCTCTGTATTAATAGGTAATTATGCTTGAGGTCTTATTATATGTTGGGCAGGCTTTGACTTATTTTTTTAAAAGACTTTATTTATTTATTTGAGAATGAGAGAGCATGAGTGGGGGGAGTGGCATGATGTCCTCTAGCAGGACTCACCAGCCTCTATGTTCTATATAATGATTGCTGCAGCAGTCACTGAAGATTTTGGCAATTTGTGAATGAAGGACATTTTAGCAGTCAACCAGATCATTTTATAAGTCAGTCTTTAGTTAGTGTCTCTAATACCTGCAGTTTGTTTGAAAAATCAGAGATTCCATTTTGCTGTGATGAAGATCATGGATGGTTGACCAGGACTGACACTCCTGGCCATTAGAGAGTTGAAGCCAGAATCTTTTGGTGGCTAACTAAGTAATGTGTTTTTCTTTCTTTCTTTCTTTCTTTCTTTCTTTCTTTCTTTCTTTCTTTCTTTTTTTAAAAATTTAATATATTTATTCATGAGAGACAGAGAGAGAGAGAGAGAGAGAGAGAGAGAGAGACAGGTAGAGACATAGGCAGAGGGAAAAACAGGCTCCATGCAGGGAACCCGATGTGGGACTCGATCTCGGGTCTCCAGGCTCAGGCCCTGGGCTGAAAGCAGTGCTAAACAGCCGAGCCACCTGGGCTGCCCAGTTTTCTTCTTTGAAGAATATCTTGCACCTGTTCTCTTCTCTACTCCCAAACTCAAAAACCAGTTACTCCCAGAATTCAGATCATGCTTGTTGTCAGTACTGTTATCACCACATTCATTGATTTAATGATACAAAACTGTAATGTTGCCCTGTACTCCCAATCAAGGGTGAAAATAGAACAACAAAAAACCAAAATACTATAAATACTCAGCTTTTCATATATATATGTATATATGTATATGAAAAAATATATTTACATATATATCATATATAAAATATATCTTCATATATAGACAATATGTATTATCTATATGCATTTCTTAAAGTATATTCTTTGGTCTCAGTTGTTTGTAATTTTATAAAAAGATTACCACACTATACATAATCTTTGGGGGAATGTGTTTTTCACTTACTACTATATTTCTAAGATTCACTCAGATTCTTTTGTGTCTCTCTAGGTCTTTTTTTAAAAAAATAAATCTTTTATACTGACAAATTTATTTTGTGCTTCCAAGTGTTACTCATTTTACTGCTATGATTAAAAAAGGCAGTCATTAAAATTTCAGAGATTCATTAGCAGAATATCTCACATAAGAACTGCTTTTTAATTTGGTTATGGTGCTTTTACCTAACTAGTATTTTCAAACTCATGATACTGGGCTTTGTTTTGCTTATTACTTCTATTTAAGTCATAGAACTGGTTAAAATTGAGAGACTAAAATAAAGATTTTCTTTTTATTAACATTTATTAACATTTTCCAATTATATTATCCAGAATATCTCAATGTTTTGTGTAGACTGCATTCCTAGAACTATTTCATAAAACAAGTTTATGATCATTTGAGACACATTCACAGTGTTAAGCTCATGTGGTTTGTCTTTCAAGGCATAATTTTTTCACATTTACTTTAAGCAACTATGTTTTAAGAATCTATTAAAATCTGACATGCATGGGCCTTTGAGCTTGTTTATTTGGTTAATTTAATCAGTTCTAATTAGACAGTATGCACCAATTAGATAGATATTAATTGATTGTGAGACATCTGTGTCACAGAAGTAGGGCTGAAACTGTAGTACCGATTATTTTCCTTGAATCATTCCCTAGATAGCCATAATACCAAATTTTCTAATGGAAGAGAGTTTTATTTTTTTTATTTTTTTATTTTTTTATTTTTTTTTTGGAAGAGAGTTTTAATAACCACATTGTCCAGTGGTTCTCAATTCTGTCTGCATATTAGAACTCCAGAGAGTCATTATCCTTATAGAATTATTTCATAACAATCAGAAACTATAATAATGCAAATGACCAGCAACAAGGTAATGGATAATCCTACTGTGATATGTTTATAAAGTGGAATATTACCTACCTATGAAAATCAACATATTGAGTAATGAAAGCCAGACGTGATAGAATGCATACTATATGATTCCATTTATACAAAGATTTAGGATATGCCAAACTAAGTTGTTGTGAAAAAAATCAGATCATTAGTTTCTTAGGGAAAGGGAAGGGTGAGCTGACTATAAATGGCAAAAGAGAATCTACAGAGAAATGGCAATATTCCATGTATTTTCCAATTTTTTTTATGAAAACTTTCAAATATATAACAAAGCTAAGAGGATTTTTATGGTGAACATCCATAGGTCTGTCCATAAACAAGATTCCACCACTGTTGACATTCTATTGTTCTACAATTGTTACAAATCTATCCATTTATTCATTCCTCTGTTCACTTATGAATCAGAGTATTATTTGGGTGCCTTTCAAAGCAAATTGAAAACAGCAAGATACTTGCTACTAAATAGTTTGGCATGCACATCATTAAGTAAAATTCAATATTTGTTTATAATATTTTTCCTTTTGAGTAATATTTATATACAACAAAATGCATAAATATTAAGTTTACATTCATTGAATTTTGGCAAATGCGTACACCAGTGTAACACAAATCCCCATTAGAACATGCTACTACAACAGAGAGTATCCTGATGTTCTCTCCTGGTTTATTTCCACTCCAAATATTCCCAGAGGCAACTGTTGTTCTGTTTTGTTTATAAAGTTGACTCCTTTTTCAAGAAATCAAGTGACTTTGTAAATATGGATTTATTTCTGGGGTTTTTATTTCTGGGATATTTTTGAGACAGATTAATATTTATTCTGTGATATTGTTCTTTTTTATGATTGCATCTGATTGCTTTTTATGATTGTATAACCATTATACATCATTTATATTTTATTAAAAAAGTGGAAATAAGTTTATCAATTTCTTCGAAATATTTTCTGGGATTGCACTTAATTGACAGATAATGTTTTTCAGAATTGACACCTTAGCAACATTGAATCTTCAAATCCATTCTGCAGAGCAACCCATTTATTTCTGTTTTCAACTTCTTTTAGCAAAATTTGTAGTGTTTGAAATAGAAGCATTGTACCTCCTTTGTCAAATTTATTGTTAAGCATGTTTTTGACACTATCACAAATCCAATTGTTTTATAATTTTACTCTGAAAATTTTGTTGCCTGTATTTATAAATAGAATTAAGTTTATGTATTATTCTTGTATTCTGTGACCTTGCTTTATTCTCATGATAGGCTTAGTAGTTTTCTATATTCCATAGATTTTAATGTAAAAAATTATGTCATGTTAATACTTCTTTCTTTCAAATCTTAATAACTTTTATTTCTTTTCTTTTTTTCATTTTAATGGCTAGTATCTCCAGTATATTATGGGTATAAGTGGCAAGAAAGGGCATCTTTGTCTTTTTCCCAATCTTTGTGGGATAGTATTCAATATTTTATTCTAAAATATTTAGTGTGGGTCCACACTTTGAATTTGCAGGTTATCTTTATTGCAAAAGTCACATAATCACACATCACCTTCAATTTTTATGTTCTCTTCCTTTAAAGAAAAATAGCAAAGTAAATGAGAGTTCCTTGTACTGTTTTGGAACTTCTTTGTAAGTATGTAATTATCTCAAAGTAGGAGTTTAAGTAAAAATATATTACTCGTTATGATGAAGGCTAATGTGCTATAAAAATATCCAAAAATGTAATGATTCAATAAAAGGAGTAGTTTCTTTTTCTCTCATTGTAATAGTCTAGGGCAGGTATGTGTGTGTGTGCTCTAAGAAGTCACCTGGGGGGCTAGTGGTTGAGTGTCTGCCTTTGGTGCAGGTCATGATCCCTAGGTCCTGGGATTGAGTCCTGCATTAGCTCCCTGCATTGTGAATAAATAAATAAAACCTGTATCTTTGGGGTAAATCCCCAACAGTGCAATTGCTGGGTCGTAGGGCAGGTCTATTTTTAACTCTTTGAGGAACCTCCACACAGTTTTCCAGAGTGGCTGCACCAGTTCACATTCCCACCAACAGTGCAAGAGGGTTCCCTTTTCTCCGCATCCTCTCCAACATTTGTGGTTTCCTGCCTTGTTAATTTTCCCCATTCTCACTGGTGTGAGGTGGTATCTCATTGTGGTTTTGATTTGTATTTCCCTGATGGCCAGTGATGCAGAGCGTTTTCTCATGTGAGTGTTGGCCATGTCTATGTCTTCCTCTGTGAGATTTCTCTTCATGTCTTTTGCCTATTTCATGATAATGAAACGCTGGGACACCTGCACCCTGATGTTTCTAGGAGCAATGTCCACAATAGCCAAACTGTGGAAGGAGCCTCGGTGTCCATCGAAAGATGAATGGATAAAGAAGATGTGGTTTATGTATACAATGGAATATTCCTCAGCCATTAGAAATGACAAATACCCACCATTTGCTTCAACGTGGATGGAACTGGAGGGTATTATGCTGAGTGAAATAAGTCAATCGGAGAAGGACAAACATTATATGTTCTCATTCATTTGGGGAATATAAATAATAGTGAAAGGGAATATAAGGGAACAGAGAAGAAATGTGTGGGAACTATCAGAAAGGGAGACAGAACATAAAGAGTCCTAACTCTGGGAAATGAACTAGGGGTGGTGGAAGGGGAGGAGGACGGGGGGTGGGGGTGAATGGGTGACGGGCACTGAGGGGGGCACTTGATGGGATGAGCACTGGGTGTTATTCTGTATGTTGGCAAATTGAACACCAATAAAAAATAAATTTATTATTAAAAAAATAAAATAAAAACAAAAGATACTGAAAAAAATAAATATGGTAGAAAAAATAAAAATAAAAATAAAAATAAAAATAAATAAAACCTTAAAAAAAGAAAAAGTCACCCAGGGACCAGGCTGGCAGAGTGGCTCTGTAGTTCTTAATATTTTACTTTCAAGATTGCTTCAGTTAAAACCATTTCTATCCAACAGGGTATAAAGGAGAAAAGCATGTCCTAAATGATCATCTTCAAGTGTATGGTAAGTGGCATATTATACTTTGCTCACATCTCAGTGATGAGAACCTGTCATGTGGCCATAATCACTCTGAGGGAGGCCGAAGCCTGTTGTATCCAATACCATTTTCCATGTACCCTGCTAGGGTGAGTAGATCTGGGTGACAGGCAGTGGTGTTCCACAGAATATTTTATTATACAACGGTAAACATGAGAAGCTACCATTACTATCTAAAATTTGGAAATATAGGAAAGAGAGTTGAAGTTTTGAGATCCAGTACCTCTTTTGCTACGTCAAAATTTTAATGTGTTGCTGTTCAATGTGATTATATTTCAGTATTTGCAATCTGGAAGAGTAAAAATGGGTAAAAATTATTATTTTAAATTGCCTACAGATATTTTCTGATTTATCTTTGGAGAAGGCTAATGTTTATTTTGGAAAAGAAATATTGTAATGGCCTTTTGATTATGTAGAAGTAGAGCCAAAAATTTTATGAAATGGCAGTATTTAAATCAGTGAGAAGGTTAATTATTTTACATAACAATGTAAAGTGTTGTTAGAGTCTTATTTTATTTTATTTTTAAATTAATTTTTATTGGTGTTCAATTTACCAACATACAGAAAAACACCCAGTGCTCATCCCGTCGAGTGTCCGACTCAGTGCCCGTCACCCATTCCCCTCCAACACCCGCCCTCCTCCCCTTCCACCACCCCTAGTTCATTTCCCAGAGTTAGGAGTCTTTATGTTCTGTCTCCCTTACTGATATTTCCCAACATTTCTTTTCCCTTCCTTTATATTCCCTTTCACTATTATTTATATTCCCCAAATGAAAGAGAACATGCACTGTTTGTCCTTCTCCGATTGACTTTTTCACTCAGCTTAATACCCTCCAGATCCATCCACGTTGAAGAAAATGGTGGGTATTTGTCGTTTCTAATGGCTGAGTAATATTCCATTGTATACATAAACCACAGCTTCTTTATCCATTCATCTTTCGATGGACACCGAGGCTCCTTCCACAGTTTGGCTATTGTGGCCATTGCTGCTAGAAACATCAGGGTGCAGGTGTCCCGACGTTTCATTGCATCTGAATCTTTGGGGTAAATCCCCAAGAGTGCAATTGCTGGATCGTAGGGCAGGTCTATTTTTAACTCTTTGAGGAACCTCCACACAGTTTTCCAGAGTGGCTGCACCAGTTCACATTCCCACCAACAGTGTAAGAGGGTTCCCTTTTCTCCGCATCCTCTCCAACATTTGTGGTTTCCTGCCTTGTTAATTTTCCCCATTCTCACTGGTGTGAGGTGGTATCTCATTGTGGTTTTGATTTGTATTTCCCTGATGGCCAGTGATGCAGAGCGTTTTCTCATGTGAGTGTTGGCCATGTCCATGTCTTCCTCTGTGAGATTTCTCTTCATGTCTTTTGCCCATTTCATGATTGGATTGTTTGTTTCTTTGGTGTTGAGTTTAATAAGTTCTTTATAGATTTTGGAAACTAGCCCTTTATCTGATATGTCATTTGCAAATCTCTTCTCCCATTCTGTAGGTTGTCTTTTAGTTTTGTTGACTGTATCCTTTGCTGTGCAAAAGCTTCTTATCTTGATGAAGTCCCAATAGTTCATTTTTGCTTTTGTTTCTTTTGCCTTTGTGGATACATCTTGCAAGAAGTTACTGTGACCGAGTTCAAAAAGGGTGTTGCCTGTGTTCTCTTCTATGATTTTGATGGACTCTTGTCTCACATTTTGATCTCTCATCCATTTTGAGTTTATCTTTGTGTATGGTGAAAGAGAGTGGTCCAGTTTCATTCTTCTGCATGTGGATGTCCAATTTTCCCAACACCATTTATTGAAGAGACTGTCTTTCCTCCAATGGATAGTCTTTCCTCCTTTATCGAATATTAGATGACCATACATTTCAGGGTCCACTTCTGGGTTCTCTATTCTGTTCCATTGATCTATGCATCTGTTTTTGTGCCAGTACCACACTGTCTTGATGACCACAGCTTTGTAGTCCAACCTGAAATCTGGCATTGTGATGCCCCCAGCTATGGTTTTCTTTTTTAAAATTCCCCTGGCTATTCGGGGTCTTTTCTGATTCCACACAAATCTTAAAATAATTTGTTCTAACTCTCTGAAGAAAGTCCATGGTATTTTGATAGGGATTGCATTAAACGTGTAAATTGCCCTGGGTAACATTGACATTTTCACAATATTAATTCTGCCAATCCATGAGCATGGAATATTTTTCCATCTCTTTGTGTCTTCCTCAATTTCTTTCAGAAGTGTTCTATAGTTTTTAGGGTATAGATCCTTTACCTCTTTGGTTAGGTTGACTCCTAGGTATCTTATGCTTTTGGGTGCAATTGTAAATGGGATTGACTCCTTAATTTCTCTTTCTTCAGTCTCATTGTTAGTGTATAGAAATGCCATTGATTTCTGGGCATTGATTTTGTATCCTGCCATGCTACCAAATTGCTGTATGAGTTCTAGAAATCTTGGGGTGGAGGCTTTTGGGTTTTCTATGTAGAGTATCATGTCATCGGCGAAGAGGGAGAGTTTGACTTCTTCTTTGCCAATTTGAATGCCTTTAATGTCTTTTTGTTGTCTGATTGCTGAGGCGAGGACTTCCAGAACTATGTTGAACAGCAGTGGTGAGAGTGGACATCCCTGTCTTGTTCCTGATCTTAGGGGAAAGGCTCCCAGTGCTTCCCCATTGAGAATAATATTTGCTGTGGGCTTTTCGTAAATGGCTTTTAAGATGTCGAGGAAAGTTCCCTCTATCCCAGCACTCTGAAGGATTTTGATCAGGAATGGATGCTGTATTTTGTCAAATGCTTTCTCTGCATCTAATGAGAGGATCATATGGTTCTTGGTTTTTCTCTTGCTGATATGATGAGTCACATTGATGGTTTTATGAGTGTTGAACCAGCCTTGTGTCCCGGGGATAAATCCTACTTGGTCATGGTGAATAATTTTCTTAATGTGTTGTTGGATCCTATTGGCTAGTATCTTGTTGAGAATTTTTGCATCCATGTTCATCAGGGATATTGGTCTGTTAATCTCCTTTTTGGTGGGATCTTTGTCTGGTTTCAGAATTAAGGTGATGCTGGCCTCATAGAACGAATTTGGAAGTACTCCATCTCTTTCTATCTTTCCAAACAGCTTTAGTAGAATAGGTATGATTTCTTCTTTAAACGTTTGATAGAATTCCCCTGGGAAGCCATCTGGCCCTGGACTCTTGTGTCTTGGGAGGTTTTTGATGACTGCTTCAATTTCCTCCCTGGTTATTGGCCTGTTCAGGTTTTCTATTTCTTCCTGTTCCAGTTTTGGTAGTTTGTGGCTTTCCAGGAATGCGTCCATTTCTTCTAGATTTCCTAATTTATTGGCATACAGCTGTTCATAATATGTTTTTAAAATCGTTTGTATTTCCTTGGTGTTGGTAGTGATCTCTCCTTTCTCATTCATGATTTTATTAATTTGAGTCTTCTCTCTCTCCTTTTTAATAAGGCTGGCTAATGGTTTATCTATCTTACTAATTCTTTCAAAGAACCAACTCCTGGTTCTGTTGATCTGTTCCACAGTTCTTTTGGTCTCGATTTCATTTAGTTCTGCTTGAATTTTAATTAACTGTCTTCTTCTGCTGGGGGTGGGGTCCATTTGTTGTTTTTTCTCTGGTTCCTTTATGTGTAAGGTGAGCTTTTGAATTTGAGATCTTTCCAGTTTTTGAATGTATGCTTGTATTGCGATGTATTTCCCCCTCAGGACTGCTTTTGCTGCATCCCAAAGATTTTGAATGGTTGTATCTTCATTCTCATCAGTTTCCATGAATCTTTTTAATTCTTCCTTAATTTCCTGGTTGACCTTTTCATCTTTTAGCAGGATGGTCCTTAACCTCCAAGTGTTTGTGGTCCTTCCAAACTTCTTGTTGTGATTAAGTTCTAATTTCAAGGCATTATGGTCTGAGAATATACAGGGGACTATCCCGGTCTTTTGGTATCAGTTCAGACCCGATTTGTGACCCAGTATGTGGTCTATTCTGGGGAAAGTTCCATGTGCACTTGAGAAGAATGCGTATTCAGTTGAGTTTGGATGTAAAGTTCTGTAGATATCTGTGAAATCCATCTGGTCCAGTGTATCATTTAAAGCTCTCGTTTCTTTGGAGATGTTGTGCTTAGAAGACCTATCTAGTATAGAAAGAGCTAGATTGAAGTCACCAAGTATAAGTGTATTATTATCAAAGTATTTCTTCAGTTTGGTTATTAATTGGTTTAAATATTTGGCAGCTCCCACATTCGGGGCATATATATTGAGGATTGTTAAGTCCTCTTGTTGGATAGATCCTTTGAGTATGAGATAGTGTCCCTCTTCATCTCTCACTATAGTCTTCGGGGTAAATTTTAACTTATCTGATATAAAGATGGCTACCCCTGCTTTCTTTTGAGGACCATTTGAATGGTAAATGGTTCTCCAACCTTTTATTTTCAGGTTGTAGGTGTCTTTCTGTCTAAAATGAGTCTCTTGTAGACAGCAAATAGATGGGTCCTGCTTTTTTATCCAGTCTGAAACCCTGCGCCTTTTGATGGGGTCATTAAGCCCGTTCACGTTCAGAGTTACTATTGACAGATATGAGTTTAGTGTCATCATATCTATTCAGTTCTTGTTTTTGTGGATTGTTCCACTGAAATTTTTAAAGGGGAATTTTAAGAGTCCCCCTTAAAATTTCTTGGAGAGCTGATTTGGAGGTTACATATTCTTTCAGTTCCTGCCTGTCTTGGAAGCTCTTTATCTCTCCTTCCATTTTGAATGAGAGCCTTGCTGGATAAAGTATTCTTGGTTGCATGTTCTTCTCATTTAGGACCCTGAATATATCCTGCCAGCCCTTTCTGGCCTGCCAGGTCTCTGTGGAGAGGTCTGCTGTTAGCCTAATATTCCTCCCCATAAAAGTCAGGGACTTTTTTTCTCTTGCTGCTTTAAGGATCTTCTCCTTATCTTTGGAATTTGCAAGCTTCACTATTAAATGTCCAGGTGTTGAACGGTTTTTATTGATTTTAGGGGGGGGATCTCTCTATTTCCTGGATCTGAATGCCTGTTTCCCTTCCCAGATTAGGAAAGTTTTCAGCTAGGATTTGTTCAAATACATATTCTGGCCCTCTGGCCCTTTCGGCGCCCTCAGGAACCCCAATTAAACGTAGGTTTTTCTTCCTCAGGCTGTCATTAATTTCCCTTAATCTATCCTCATGGTCTTTTAATTGCCTGTCTCTTTTTTCCTCAGTTTCTCTCTTTGCCATCAACTTGTCTTCTATGTCACTCACTCGTTCTTCCATCTCGTTAAGCCTCGTCGTTAGGACTTCTAGCTTGGATTGCATCTCATTTAATTGATTTTTAATATTTGCCTGATTGGATCTAAATTCTGCAGTCATGAAGTCTCTTGAGTCCTTTATGGTTTTTTTTCTAGAGCCACCAGTAGCTGTATAATAGTGCTTCTGAATTGGCTTTCTGACATTGAATTGTAATCCAGATTTTGTAACTCTGTGGGAGAGAGGACTGTTTCTGATTCTTTTTTTTTTGAGGTGAGGTTTTCCTTCTAGTCATTTTGCTCAGTGTAGAGTGGCCAAAAACAAGTTGTATTGGGAAAAGGAGAAAAAGAGAGAGAAGGAAAGAAAAGAGAAAAAGAAAAAAGAGAAAGAAAAAAAAGGGGGGGGGAGAAGAAAAAGAGAAAGAAAAAGAAAGAAAGGAGAAAAAAAAAGGGGGTGGGGGAAGCAATCAGAATCAAGAAGAAAGAAAGAAAAAAAAGCACAAAACAAAACAAAAACAAAAAAAAACAAAAACAAAAACAAAAAAACACGGGGGAGTATCTTCCGATTCTGTACACTTTAAGTCCCTTGATTTCCCTTGGAACTGGTCCGTGTCGCTGGTCTTCTGGGGGAGGGGCCTGCTCTGCTGATTCTCAGGTGTTAGCACTTGGGGGAGCTGCTCTGCCCCTGCCTGGTGCAGGGCTCGGTGGGGGTTGTTGACCCCCTGAGGCCCCGGGAGGAAGCCACAGTGGCGGGGGCAGCTCTGGAGCCCTGGAGTCAGCCCCCGCAGTAACTCCGGGGTCTCCGTCTGCAGGGCCTGGGGGCTCCGGGGCGGGGCCGCTGATCTGCTCAGTTCCAGGCAGGAGCGTCCTTGCTGTCCTGGGCCCTCCCGGCCTCTGCCTGTCCCGGGGGAGGCCGGATCCTGGGCTGTGTCCCGGCGCCCTGTGCTCCGGGGCCTGCGCTGTTGGATTCGCGCTCCCGGCGGTGCAGCCCCCTCCGCGCGGAGCTTCTTCCTCTGCCCGAGCCCCTCCGAGCTGTTCCCGGAGCCCCGCAGCCCCCTCCGCGGAGCCGCCGCCCGAGCCCCTCCGAGCTGCTCCGGGTCCCGCCGAGCGCTGCAGCCCTTAGGGAGCTCCGCGCACTCTCCCGGGCGCAGCTCCTCTGTTAGTGTCCCCGGGAGCCCGGGGGCATCCCCGCCTCTCTGGGGATCCTGCTCCAATTCCCCGGGAGCCCCTTTCCCCCAGGAAGGTTGGTGCAGCTCCTGCTCCTCCGGGCCGGGGCTCTCCTGCCCTGGGGACACTCGCCCCGGCCTCAGCCCGGCTCCTCGCGGGGCCCCTCCCCCTTGGAGGCCTTTTGTGTCTTTATTTCTTTTTCCCCGTCTTCCTACCTGATAGAAGCGCGAACTCTTCTCACTGTAGCATTCCAGCTGGTCTCTCTTTAAATCTCAGGCCGAATTCGTAGATTTTCAGGATGATTTGAAGGTTTTCTAGGTAATTTGTTGGGGACAGGTGATTTGGGGACCCTGCTCTTCCGCCGTCTTGCCCCTCCCCTCAGAGTCTCATTTTAAAGGATTATGTCTACTCTGAGTAAATTCTAGGCCTGAGCCTGGAGGTCCATGAGGATGAGAAGAGAGGTCTATTCTATACATATGAAGGCATGAAGGCATGACTAGTGAGGCCTGCCCTACTGGGGAAAGGAAACTAACAAGAATCCTAGATATGACACCTTCTGAAAGGCCATGGACCATGGATATGCAGCGTCTGATTTTTTCTTGCCTCTTTTTGTCAGTGTGAGTCATTGCTATGTGTCCAAGCCTTCAGCCAGGAGATATAGAAATAGATAGGAACAGGTATAGATATATAAGTATAGGTATAGTTATAGATATAGTATGTGTATAATAGATTTAAGATGTATATATTTATGTATATGTATATGCATATTCATATATAGTGTACATATATGTGTATATAATGCACACATAGGTATGTACATACATACAAAGTATGTTGGTATGTATAATATTAAATTATTATTCATATGTTCAACACGCATAAGCATATATGTACATTAATTTTATTTTTATTCAAAGTAATTCAGGGAGAGACATACACATTCTTGGTGAAAGCCATATAAGTATGCTCTAGAAATGTCAGACCAGTTCATTTACAGCAATTTGTAGAACAAACTTTTGTTCTAAGAGTAAAACATGATTTTACCCATTTCTTGCAAAGTGCTGCAATGTGGTGAGACTACAGGGTGGAAATGTTCACCTGGAAAGAGGGGCCTCTGTAGGTTTTGGGTGTTTGGAAGGTCACAGGCTACATGCAGTTTCATATAGTTTAATGGGGAAAACATAAGAGGAAAGCTTCTGAGTTTGGATTCTCACAGGATGTGGTCACTGCAGCTAAAGGTTAGTCAGACATGAGTTTTAGGGGATAATAGAAGTCCAGTCCACTGTGCCTAGGGAAACTTTCTAGGACCATCAGTTTTGCAGGAAAACATCTCTTGTTTTGAATTT
Source organism: Vulpes lagopus (assembly GCF_018345385.1). Classification (NCBI taxonomy): domain Eukaryota; kingdom Metazoa; phylum Chordata; class Mammalia; order Carnivora; family Canidae; genus Vulpes; species Vulpes lagopus. Next base: position 117,090,174 of record NC_054825.1, read on the forward strand.
CACTTTTCAGGAAGGGCCCAGCCACTTTTAATGATTTACTGTATTAGATCATGGCCATCCAGGATAATCTCTCTTCTGATTAACTCAATCATTGAATTTGAGGCCTTATGGTTTTCCAACCATTTAAGCTTGACCTAGTAAATTAAAAGAATAAAAAAAAAAAGAAAGGCTGACAAAGCACTTCAAACAGAATATAAATTGGCAGGGGTGAGGTGAGTGGGATTGACTCTTTAAAAGTATAGTCATAATACAGTATTTACTCAAGTTTTACAATAGGATATGATTATCCAGTTACTTGATTTACTTCTTAAAAAGAGAACATTCCACTTGAAACTTGAATTAAATGGCAACATACTTGTACATTGTACTTGTGCAATATAAAAGCCAAAATCATCAATTAAGTTAATGGTTACTGTTTAATGGTGATTAGAGCATAGTGTTCAGGGCAAGAAACTACACTTGCAGGCATAAATGTATGACCATTAGTGATTTAAGAAAGTCTTCACTGGGATGACTGGGTGGTACAGTTCATTAAGCTTCCGACTCTTGGTTTTGGCTCAGGTCATGATCTTGGAATGGAGACCCACATTGGGCTCCATGCTCAGCAGGGAGTCTACTCGAGACTCTCTCTCTTTTCCTCTTCCTCTGCCTCTCCCCCTTGGTCATGCACATGCATGTGCATCCTCTCTCTCTCTCAAATAAATAAATAAAATCTAAAAAAAAAGTCTTCACTGTACATTAATTGTTTATTATGAGCTGGATCTTAAATTCAGGTAATGATAACACCTGGGTACTTATTTTGTAACTGGTATAGTTCTAAGTATTTAAATGTATTACTCCATTTAATCCTTATACTATTCCTTTGAGGTAGATATTGTTATTATTTCCTGTTTGCATATGAGAATTCATGTAACTTGCCTAAAGTGTCATACTAACTAGTGGTGGTACCCGTTTAATGCTTAGTAGGCTGACTCCTGAGTCTACTCTATATGTCTCCCAGAATAAAAAAAGAATAGACATTCCTTTTCTTAAAAAAAGATTTTATTTATTTATTCATGAGATACACACAGAGAGAGAGAGAGAATGGCAGAGACACAGTCAGAGGGAGAAGCTGGCTCCATGCAGGGAGCCCAATGGGAGACTCAATCCAGGACTCCAGGATCACACCCTGAGCCGATGGCAGACACTCAACTGCTGAGCCACCCACGCACCCTACAATAGACATTCCTAAAGATCCATTTATAGTTATTATATTTATTTTAATAATAAGTATCTAGTGATCCTCATATTACTTAGTGTAGTTTAGACTCTGAGTTTTGTTTTTTCATTTGTTTATTTTTTTTTTCCTACTAAGGACTGAGTTCTAGCAAACATTTAGAAGAACAAAGTGATTAATTCCTGTTTTATGCGCAGTTATATTCTCAAATATGAAAAAGATAAAGATGGTTTCTTGACATAATACATTATTATTTTTATTTTTAAAAGATTTTATTTATTTGAGAGAGGGAGAGAATGTGAGCAGGGAGGGGCAGAGGAAGAGGGAAACAGCATCTAAAGTAGACTCTGCACTGAGCACTGAGCCCAACATAAGGCTCAGTCCTAGTACTGAGAGATCATGACCTAAGCTGAAGCCAAGAGTCGTATGCTTAAGTGACTAAGCAACTCAGGTGTCCCCTTGACCTGATACGTTTAATAAAGATATAAGCAAATATATATTTTCTCTTCAACTTTACTTATTTGTAATTTATTTTTATGTCCTTTACAGAAAAAAAAAAAGGCCAGAACACTGGAGTATCATCCTTTATCTTCTCCCCAATTCTTCACTTTCTTCTTGTTCAGTCGAACACCTTGACATATTGCATACTCATCTCTGTTGGCAAGCTAATAATATTTTGGTTTATGTTTTTCTCTTTAGAAAAAAATAAAATTCAGGGTTGGGTTGGGTTGTGATCTGAGCATTATGCTGCTTGCGGCAGCTGTACCTAATAAGAAGTAACATTCTACATGACTACATTGATACTATATGACTTTTTTAGACAAAACACTGAGAAAGTGACAATGACATTAGCATGAAATAATGGATTTTGTAAATCATCAAGGCAATATGAACTGGAACTCAGAAGCTATGGAAAACCTACATATTACAAGCTTACATATACATCATTAGACTGATCCAAAGTCTTAGCACAAATGGAGCTGAAGACACCACATAAAGCAGGAAAAGTAATCATCAAAGATGATATTTATCAGGTACCCAGCATAAACTTTAAGCAAATAACACTATCCTTGCAGAGCTTTCCAGACTTTAATCCCTAGTCTCTGAGTATTAGACAGCAGAATCATTTAATATCTTTGCAGCTGATTTTCTCTTTAATCTTTTCCCATATCATGTTGTTTTACTTAGATATTTAGAATTTATTCTAAGTATCATCAAGATTTATGGTTTTAACTATCTCCATTTTTAAGTTAGCTACACTTATGATAGCATTAATGTGTAGACTTACATAGATTTGTGGGATCACTATATTGTACACCCAAAACTAATGTAACATTGTATATCAAGTATACTTTGATTTAAAAAAAGAGTAAAAGGAAATCTAAATTCACATTCATTCAGATTTTTACCTCTTCTTTCCCAAAATACTTATTGCTTTTAATATGTTTCATAGCATTTCTCTTGGTTTTTGATATGGTTTTTTAAGGTGAAGCTGAGCTTTGAGCTGGTAACTAATAAATTATCTAACAAGGAAAATGAAGGGATGGGTTAAGGAGAGGAAGAATGAGAAAAAGACATATTTTAACCATTTACTTCTTAGATATTTAATGAATGCAGGTGAGAATGTTAAGGTGAAGAGGATATAAAACTTTGTCTTGCCTGGCCCAGATGTTGACACATTTTTGCTGTAGGCTTTTCTGTACTTCTGTACTTGAGAATTTTTCGAAAAGGTATTTCTTTTCTACATTTTCATCTTTCATTTTATTTTCTTTCATACACTTCATTCTTCAAACCCTGTCACAATTGGCATTTTCTATTATTTTAGTTTTTACTTTCCCCTTTCGGCCTTTCAGTATGTTATTGAAACTTTGCCTGTCCCCATTTGCTCCTCAACTCAGCTGAAGTCACCAACCTACCTCTCTACCAGCTCAGCCTGTATTGCGAGGTGGGGTCTGCAGGACCTCAGCACTACACTCCTGGAGACTCTCAAGCAGATATGGCAACATTTCCTCCAAGCTAAAATCATGAGACAAATAAAATATGAATGTGCATCTCAATCTTCAGGGCCATGGGTGAGTTCTAACTTCCTACTATTCCTTGAAAATACCTCTCTGTGGTAGGAAGAATAATACCCCTCCACAAAGATGTCTGTGTCCTAGTCCCCACAACTATGACTAGGTTAGGTTGCATGACAACGGAGAACTAAGTTTGCATGTGTAATTAAGACACTAATCAGATGACCCAAAATAGGTGGCTTATTTTGAATTACGTGGCTGGGCCCAATGTAATCACAAGGGTCCTACATTTAGAGTAAAAAGGAGACAGTGGAAAAGAAAAAAACGGATGTGAAGAAAAGCACAGAACACTCGATGTTGTGGCTTTGAAGGAGGATGAGTCCATGAGCCAAGAGATGTAGGCAGCCTCTGGGAGCTAGAAAAAAACCCACAGAAACATATTCTCCCTTGAGCCTCCAGAACACAATTTGGCTTGCTGACCTTGACATCTGCCCAGTGACACCTGTCAGATTTCTGAGCCACAGAACTGTAAGGTAATAAATGTGTTTTTGCATCAAGCCACTAAGTTAGTGGTGTTTCATTGTGGCAGTTAGAAGTGACTAGTAAGCTCCCCTGGTAGTTCTGCCCTTTTGGCTCCTGTTGACCTTTCCTGGCTCCTGCTGATGCTGATCTCTCTTCCATGTCTTTCCCCATGTATCTTCTGTTATTCTCTGCCTATAGCCAGCAAACTTACGTGTTCTGATTATTCCTTTCATTTCACCCCCTTATTTTAAATTGTTCTCAAATATTGATTCCTGAGTCCAACCAAAGACTAACTAAATCAAGTCTAAGCAAAATCAAGCAACTAAGCAAAATCCTCCACAGATGATTAAATGTACATACAGGTTTCTATTGCTCTGACTGAAAACTGAGTCTTTCCTCAAACATGCTTTTAAAATATTTCTCCTTCTAAAAGAAATCTTTCACCTTTAGAAGTTCTTTCTGAAACACCAGAAGCTGTTAAAATTTTTGTAATTAGGTATTGTTGCTTCCAAAGCGTTTATCGTTCATCGATTTGTAAATACCTCTTTCAGAAATTGAGGCTTGTGCCCACTGGCTTTATTGCCTTTTTCCCCCTCTCCTTTTTTGCTATCTTCTGTTAATTTCCAGGTCAATTCCTTCAATTCATTTCAATCTGTAAATGGTTCACAGTATACTCCTCACACTAACTCCTGCCATAATTCTAGGATACTTCAGTAGCCTCACCAGAGAATGTGTCATCCTTCCCTCATTAAGTGGACTGGTAGCCAGTGACTCTCAACCAGGGAATGGAGGGCATTTTGGTATTAATCATTATGTATACTGCTTCACAGTCCTCTGGTAGCCAAAGTGCTGAGGAAGAATGACTGTTTGATCCGTATGTTTGATTACCATTTTCTTTCTGTCTGTTACATGCCCTCTGTCCTTTCCTGTGAGTTTGTCCTTTTGCCATTCATCCTGAAAACAGTATGTCTTTTACATCATTGACATCTCCTATTTCTTTTTTTTTTAAAGATTTTATTTATTTATTCATGAGAGACAGAGAGAGAGGCAGAGACACAGGCAGAGGGAGAAGCAGGCTCCATGCAGGGAGACCGATGCGGGACTTGATCCTGGGACTTCAGGATCACGCCCTGGGCTGAAGGCAAATGCTAAACTGCTGAGCCACCCAGGGATCCCCAACATCTCCTATTTCATAGACTAGATTTGTGTTTCGAGATTGTCAATTCTGTATTCAACTCATAGAGATGAGCTAATTATCTTATCTCACCTCTGGTTCTTTTATGGTGTGGTTTCTACACCTCAATGGGGGTTGTCCTCTATATTCAGAAAAGTGCTTATCTAAGTCAAGGTAAGATTCAGCAAAGCCAGGGGGAAGTAGTGTCAGGAAACAAATATACAGTCTATAGGTTCTTGGAGTCCTGTTGCTTCACCTGTTGGCCCAAAACTATATAACCCCCAAAGGCTCATTCTTGGTCTGCTGAGGCAATAGTTCCTGCAAATGTAAATCTCTCCTCAGTGCAGGAGAGTGGTCAATTTTGCCTCACATGACTTTGCCACATTTTGAAAATCTGAATAAAAGAAAATGATCATGGCCTATGAGCTTTCTATAGATATAGCTCCATGTTTACTACCTCTTTTTGGCCAGGCTTCTCATCCATCCTCTATGTCCATTCATTTTTTTTTCAAGATTTCTTAATAATTTGTCACAATACAGAATGGTTCTCTTATTACGGGCCATGTATTTTTGCTGACATCTTTCAACTTGATCACTGAAAGAAAATGTATTTTGTGGTATATAGATAATACTTTTCTTTATCCATATTCATACTAGAGTTTCCTTGTTTTGAAAGTATTCTTTTATTTTTGTTTTGTTTTGTTTTATTATGACAGGGCCTTGGGCATCTATTACCCAATATTATCTATTGGGCTATCACTTTCTTAGAACTGCAAGGTAGATTCATTGAGAACAGAATTTAACATAACAGAAATGATGTTTTAAAATATATTAGAGACTGCAAAACTAGTCACAGCCTATTCAAGTTTCTAGGCCTATATCGATAAGTGACTATTGTGAAAATGCAAGACACAGTTACGAATTAGAGAAACATTACTCTGACCTTGGGGATTATCTGAAGGGGATATAAATAAGATGGATAAAGCTCAGTGACATAAAGATTTTTGAGCTCAGTCATACCAGTTAAAATATCTTTTACTATAGAAAGTATGAAACCATGGATGAGACATGTGGAGTGAAAAGTTTATCAGTGAGACTCACTGAAAACTCTTCAGCATGAGGAAAAGCTGATTCTAGATATGTAAAGCCGTTTTGCAGATGTTATATTAAAATTCTACCATCTTCATTTGAACAGCTGGTAATTTGCCTTTGATATAATAAATGTAGTCCTTCAAAACTTACATTCAAGTTATAGGTGCTGCTGACAAGTATAATTACACACAAGTTGTTAGGATTCTTCTTTCCCACAATTGGGCATTTCCAGCATTGCAAGTAAGTTTTGTGGTAGTCCAGATCCGGAGATATTCTCTCTGGATGCAAAATTTATATTGAATGCTTTGCAAATGGATTTGCTAAGCATTAGTTCCACTCCATGGAATTAACTGGGTTTCCTTGCAACAAAGAAGTATAAAGAAAGTATTAATGACTGCATTGGTTAATAATAAGAAACACTGACAAAAAAAGCCAATGGGCAGCCCCAGTGGTTCAGCGGTTTAGCGCCACCTTCAGCCCAGGGCCTGATCCTGGAGACCCAGAATCGAGTCCCATGTCAGGCTCCCTGCTTGGAGCCTGCTTCTCCCTCTGCCTGTGTCTCTGCTTCTCTCCCTCTCTCTGTCTCTCATGAATAAATAAATAAAATCTTAAAAAAAAGCCAATGAATTTGCTAAGAAAATCTGGTCATAAGAAACTTTAACCCAATCACAGTTTATAGATCTTTTAAAGGAAAAAAAAAAAACTCATGCTCTTTCCTCATAGTCAGATTTTTCTAACTATGGTCTTGAGATATGTGACATAGTTGATGACAAATGTCTTCACACCCAGGTTTGGGCTTATGTTGTCAGTCCTCCTCCTGTCCACTTTTACTCTTCCAGCCTTTCTAAGCATGTTTGTCTTCTCCAACAACTTCTCATGTAAATGAAATGAGAAATAGAAACTTCTGTCTGTAGCAACTGTCAAGTTTCTTTTTTTTTTTAATTTTTAAAACATTTTATTTATTTGAGAGAGAACATGGGCATGAGTGAGGGGAGAGGCAGGGGGAGAGGGAGCCTGACTTGGAGCTTGATCCCAGGACCCCAAAATCACAACCTGAGCTGAAGACAGACAAAGGGAATGAGAGAAAGAGAGAAGAGGAGAGAATGGGACAATAAAGTAACTATCCTGTGGATACCTTATTTTTATAAAGCCTACTTCAGCCAAAGGGGCTAATGGTGGATTTTCATGATCGTAAAATATTCAGTGACAATTGAAGAAGAACCTGGTCAACTCCAGGTTTTCTTATATACCAAATATAGTTCTTTTTTTCTTATACGCTCAGTATTAAAAAACTTACAGACATTTCCAGGGGCATATAACTGGTGTCCAAATGATACAGAGTTCAACATCTGGCCTACAAAATAGGCCAAGTGAACTGCCCACGTCATTGCTGCTGGTTGAGTGAAAGATTGCTTTGCTGCTTGCTGTATGCAATTCTCAACATGGTGCCTTTGACTATATAGCACAGCTGAGGATAATTTAATTATCTCACTATCCATCCTTTGGGAAAAAGTGCCTCTAATGTGGGAGAAAAAATTGAAAAAATATGAGCTAGAAATGTGAGTGTATATTTTATTTTGCAATTGCTTATGGAAGCATTTTTTTAAAGCAAAATTAGAACTCACCAGGAGCTCGTGAGTTTTAACTTTTAATACCTAATGTTGAGGGCTTTTTAATTCTGTTGGTGTTTACCTGGTATCTATGTGCACTGGCTTATCTCAACTAATTAAGCATTTGTAAGGTGCAGTTTTGAAAAAAAAAAAAGGAGTTTAGGATGTAGGTATCACCAAGGTATCTATTATTATTTATTCCTTTTGAAATGCTCTCATAAGGAATTATTACAGGTAATAAACACATCTCATTTTGTGTTCTTTAAGCATGAACAATTTTAGATACATGTATGACTTACATTAAACTTCATGAGTATAGGTGCTTCATTGCCCTTTGTATTCACCACTGGAACCAATGTGTAGAACTCAATGGAATCTGCTAAATTCTGGCATTGTGATATAGTTATTTTTTTATTAAACACTTAAGAAATGTAGTCATATCTCAAACTCCTTTCTCATGTCTTTCGAAGGCTCTGTTCAGCATCGTTATGAATTAACTTTCCACTAAAGTAATCGTCCATCTTCTTGTCTTAACTGGACTGTGTCATAAGGAAAGCTTTCCTTTGATGATGTCCCCTTAAGTGAATCGTGTTCTTTTTCCCAACTCATGTATGACTATCATTGTGATCATGCATATTCCCAGATCCTATTGTTACTATAGCCTAGTAAATACTCCCTGCCATGTGAAACTTCTTTCTTTGCAGCCATGTCATCTGATCATAATTGTACCTTCTTACATTATTATCTCCTAATTGTCTATTATTCATCATCGGCTCATTCCAACAACTGTTATAGTTTATGAGGCTTCAACATCTATGGAGATGATTCTTCTGACAAGCATGCTACATATGTCTATTTCTTTTTTCACTTTAATAAACTTCAATTCCACAGAATTCTTTCTCCTATGCCATGCTTACACCTTGATCATTGACATCATACAGGATTTCATCAGCTTTGAAATTATAAAATATAGTACGCTCAAGACATCTTAAATGGTATATAAGTTGCAACTTTTCAATTATTAAATAATTATAAAAACTCAAGTAAAACTTTAGTAAATAATACTAAAACCTAAGACTGGAGGATATAGTCAATGCCATAGCTGAGAAGGTCAGAATTTATTTTATTATGAGACCTGGATTGAGAATATACCATTCACATTTTCTTCTTGACAAACCTGGTGTTTTACTTACAACAAAAATACCAACTGAAAAAAGGCAGAAAGGCTCACACCTCTTCAAATGCAAATAGATATAAATGGCAGAAATGGGCAGGCATATTACTTCCAGCAGGATCTTTTTGATTATGTGAATTTCATTAATAGTACAAACCAAATATTTTATACCAATTTTTTCCTGTTTACTGCAATATATTATTTCAAATGTTTGTCTTTCTACAGGTTCTTAAATCTTATGTTCCTTGTCTTTTATGGGTGTCTTTTTTGGTCCCACTTATTCTGTTCTTAATCTTGGAGCATACGGAAATCTAACTAAGCCTAAATTTCTGTCCACATAGAGAAGATACATTTTATCATTCCACAAGGGTGTAGAATTTCCTTCCTACTCTTAACCTATGCAGAGTACTAATTGATATGTAGTATCTCTAGCCCCATTTCTGGAATATAAATTTTTTTATATATTGGGTAAACCTCTTTATTTGGTGAGGTATCTCATTGATTGCTCCCTTGAATAAATTGATAGTATTTTCTGTAACAGTCTGAAACAGTCTGAATTTGCTATTTATTTTAATTTTTTTTTAATAATGCACTTACTGGAAGAAACAGCAGAAACTACCAGCTTAAACTACTCTATGCAACTCCTGTGACACTTACTGGTGGAACATGTGTCTTCATCCATGAGATGGCTGACAATTGCGTCAAATAAAGGAAGGAAGAAAAGAGAAAGGAAGGAAGGAAGGAGGAAGAGAAAGAAAGAAAAAATATTAATGAAAAGAGTAAGAATGTGAACTTGTTCTGGTTGTGCTAGAAATCAGTTTCCTTACAGTCTTTGCTCTCTCTCCAGGTAGGCAATGGGCCAAGTGTGTGAAGTAGTAATAGAACAACATGATGATTAAAGATAGTCTCCCAAGTCTGATTATCAGACTATGTTGAAATCCTAATAGCACCAATGACCCAATTATTTGATTTGTGGACTTGTAGAAGTTCCTGAACCTCATTAAAGATCTCAGTTGCTTACTTTTTAACACATATATAATAATGAGCTTCATCTTGAGGATGAAGTAAGACAGTGTACTACACTTTGCCCATTAAAGCAGTGGTGGACACTTGATTCATGATGGGAGAGTTGTTGGAATCTTCTAGAACATTGGATGTGGGTATCAGTGACATGCTGGCTTTTTTTTTTTTTTCTGCTTGTAACTAGAAACTTGGGAACTATGATATGATCCATAAGCCTGGGGAAGAAGAGAGAAAATAAATAATTAGGTATATAAAAAGAAGAAAAAGTAAAAGGTCTAAAAAGCATATTAATGATTTTCCATGTCCTGGTTACAACATCTTTGTTCCCTGGAAAATTACCATCATTGGGTTCTGTGAGATAGCTCTGTTAGGACAAATTTACTTTATTAACTAGCCACAATTTTTTCTATCACTTGAAAACAATCAGTGCTAATTAATACATCCATCTTTTTTGTGCATCTGGGTTCTAGCCACAATAGCCTTCTCAAACTCCCTTATGTTCTTGCGTGGCTCTGAATATGTGGTTACAGTACAGAACAAACACATAAACAAAACACTATCTCATGTCCTTCCTTCCCTTATATACTCATTAAAATTTTATTTCCTTTATTTAGATTAAATGGTTCACCCATGAAGTCTTCCCTATTTCCTCAGTTGTATTATCCATGATATATCCATAGACATATGCACCTGCTTTGTGGAAGTTATTTCATTTTGTCTCACATTATAGTTAATTAAAAACCTCCACCAAGGGTTTCTAACTCCTTTACAGATGATGCCATTTCTTCCCATTCATTTTTAAATTCTCCTAACATATGTCTTTACATGTACTGTATATTTAATAGAAGGTCATATATATGAATGACAATATTAGGAAATTTCACACAACATTTTAATCATCCCTTTTATTACATAGGGTCAACATTTGTTGAAGGTTTATTGTACCCTATGTGTGTGTGAGAGACAGTGATTGAGGAAAATGTATGCATAACAGTGTGTCACAGAGGGGGGAGTAAATGTTTGACTAAATATCTGTTGGGGTGATAGGAAAGAGCAAGGAAAGAGTAAAGCAGAAAGTTTCATTCAAGCAACTGTAAGCAGTATTCCAGGAACATAAAGCATAAAGTTTGATGAGAGCAATCATGATAGATAAAGAGGGCAAGACAGCTAAGAGTCAGGTAAAAAGGGACCTTTTATAATGTGAAAAAGAGATAACAAATTGCCAGATTTGTGGAATGTAAATTAAGTCATTTGGAAGTATATTTACTTTTCAGGTCACTGGAAGAACATTGAACGAATGTGACTGTAATTTTAAAGATAATGCCTTAATGGCCAGAAAGACTAATTCGGTCTTCTGTGGCATCTAGATAAGGCAATCTGCTTTTAGTAGCACAGATGGATTCAAAATTAAAGAGACTGTTAAACACTCTGAATTAATTGCTTTTAACTTTTGTGTTTGAATGTAGATTTGAATTTCACTACTGAAATTCAGCCCTTGCTCATTATCCCCTGGGCAAGAAACCTAAGTTCAAAGGTGCTACATTGGGCAGAGATAGCCATTGGCCCTGAGATGAATAATTAATGATAAATTATGCAAATGTGTATGTTCCTAAGAGTTTAGGAGACTCCAAAATAAGACAGGATTGTGCATTAGCAAAGTTTGTTTACTTATCTTATTACTTCATTAGGTTTTTTTTTCATCTAGAGGAAAAAAACTACAGAACAAATTTCTGCTGCTTCTTTCTCTTTGAGGTTATTTCGAAAGTATACTTTCAAACATCAGAAATGCTGATGTGATATGCTTTCTCCTTTGGCTAATGAATAGAAAGCTTGAAAGGTTACTGCATAATGTAAAATAAGAATCACTTGGCATAGCAGAAAGTTTTATCATTTTTATGACTTCTAAGCCCAGATTTGATAACAAGGAGGTATAGCCGAAACAATGACTCTATATTAGAGCTACAGTATTTGGACTCCTGGCTGAAGAGATCAGAAGTCTATTATACAAATTTTTTTCCTGTTCAGCTGCAAGAAAATTCAACTTTAAATGGCATGTCAAATATGTGTATTTTATGATTAGCACATTTAGAGTACTTATGGTAATATATCAATTGAATTCTATAATTGATCTCTGAAGTACATCTCAAGGATTAAATAATAACATAATTTTAGTGGAATTTGTAAATATGTGCATATATGTATGGTATGATTTATTTTTATTTTTTTACTTTTTGTTTTTTATGATATGATTTATAAACAATACACGCATGTATATATTATATTTGCAATATTTTTATATATACACATTCTTGGCAGAAACCCATAAAAATTCTGATATATCTCTATTACAGAATCATCAACATCATCACATTTGAGGCTTTTTCTACGTTTTATGTAATATTATTTTACATAGTGGTGTTTCTTATTTTTGATAGTCTATAGAGCAAAGGGTAGGAATCAGCTGTTTTATAAAACTCAAAACAAATATATCCAGTCTGACTTTTGAAATAGCATGTCTATATGTCAGAAGTCTTGCTCATATGTGTGCATGTTTGCATTTATTGGGGCTTCTATTTGCACTTGATAGCAACCTGACTCAAAATAACTTAGAAAAAAATGGGTATGCATAGGTTCATATAACCAAACTGTTGTAAGGGCAGGGTGCAGTCGTGATGCACGGATGTCTGAAACCAGAGATTTTAGTGCCTTCGGGAAGCTCTGTGGTTCGCATATTGAAATCATTTTCCACACTACCAAGAGTTTATTTTGCTTAGGAAGGAAGCATGGTTGCTAGAAGACCAGGTTCTTAAGCATCAGCATGTTCACCATGATAGGAACACGGTGTGTCGGGGCCAACGTGAAAATGATCTTAGAAGGGAAATCATCAAATTTGGGTAAGGAAAGCAGAAGCTATCCTAGACAATCAATATGGGAAAGGCTTATGTTAGGAAAGTGTAGGTCAATAAAACCTTTGCAAGCCAGAACAAAGATTAGAAAGGTGAACTGCAGAAATTTCACAAAGGCCAGAATCCCATAAAATTAATATCCATGTGTTCTGTTTTCTGCTATACCTAAGTGGAGTGAATTCTTCTTGGGAAGATGTCCAGAAATTGCTGACAAAAACCTATTTCTTTCCCCTCGATACCAGTGCATGTCTGATCCATTAGAAGTCTTTTCTTTTCCATCATACTGCCGAAGTTCTGGCAGCTTAGCCTACTTTCATGTGTTGCTGGCATTTTACTAAGCAACCAAAGTGTAAGTGCTATTCCCAGCTGCTCAAGCTTATATTTTAAATTCAAAATCTCTAGAAAGTGTACTCATAACTAATAAATCTGGACAAATCCAAAATTATATTTTTCCTCCTTGATCTAATACCCTCGGAACCCATCCCTTCATATGCTCCAACGATTTCTGCCAATGTATACTGGGAAAGTCTTGCAAATTATTTGGTATACATGTATCTCCTGGGACAGACTTTAATTTGTCTTCCTGAGTTGCTAGGGTATGACACTAAATATAGATCTGTAAGTATTGAGAGTGGATGGCATGGGTCCTGAGAGGAATCAACTTTCCTTACAAGGCAATTCACTCAAATGAGATCATTATAGGGTCTTCAGAAAGTGGAAACAGTCACAGAAAGTATATCTATATGGCAAGAGAGGCTTGGTTGGATCTTGGATTCCAAGATATTCATATTATTAAAAACCCAAACAAATGTCTTTATTTCAATTCTCAGGAAACTATTATTTCCTAATCAATGTCTTAACATTAAGGATAAGCATTTGATAAGGCTATAAATTCAACCTATATTATAATTCAGTGACCCACAGGATCAAAATTTGTTTCTGATTTTCAGTAATACTCATCTGCAACTACATGAGGAAAGAGATTACTTCAGGGCAATATTAGAAGCTCTCTGGTTGCTGGCTGTACCTTCACCTGAAAATTTATTTATTTGTTTATTTTTTCACCTGAAAATTTAGACCCTGTACTTACAGCTTTCTATAAATTCTTCTTTACCGTATGACTCAGACATTCTAAATTCATAATCCCTATATTCATTATTTTCATCATAATTTTTTATTGCAGTAGTAACGTGGTCATTCAAATCTTGTTTTAATCATCACATCATTTCAAAGAATAGCAAATGTAAATTTGTAAGTTTGAGCTTATTTTCTTTCCCCACTACCTACCAGTATCCTACATATTGATAACGAGATCATCACTGCTTTCAAATCTAATTAGATCAGAAAACCAATCTCAGATTCTCAACTTTGGGATTGTTTCTTTTAGAGCCACTGCTGGTAACAAATGTTGATTTGGTTATGTTCAGTTTGGAAACTGAAGTCACTCCCAGATTGAAAATGAAATGACATTTACTACAAGGTATTAGAAACTTGCATAACACTTTGAAGCCTGAAGGAGCAAACATTGGGAAAGGCATTTAATTTACCAAAAACTCTGGGTGTGTTAAGATGAGAGAAAAGTTGTCACCATAGTCCTAGTTTTCATCAAAGATGAAGTTCTCAGGGGAATACCCCAAACCTTTATTAAAAACATAAAATCCACTCCTGCCCATAGCTGCCAACTTTCTTTTTTTTTTTTCCATCCTCCACAAATCATCACAGTGCCTCTCATGATGAAATTTATCTGGGAATCTAGTCTAAGGAGAGACTGTTAAAGGTAGATGAGATGAGAATCAAGGATGACCTAGGAGGTTCTGAGTATTAAAAAACAATATCTGGATTATCAGTTATGGCCATTAAAATAACAGCAAAATTATTATTGATGGTAAACATTGAACATTGTTGATTTAAGTTCAACAACAACACAAGGATACAAGCTATTCTTACTCTTACACAACAATTTACAAAAGTTTTAGTTAGAAAACAAAGCTAGATAAAATGCATCCAAATGAAGGAAGGAACAAAAGCATGCTATTAATAAACTAAAAATTATCTACGTAAGGAACTCCAAAGAACCTTTAGTTAAATTCTTAGAATTATTCTGAGTCCTTAGGAAACTAGAAGATAAAATATAATTGATTGCATTTCTTTATACTCACGGAAAAGTAGTTTATAAATGTAATTTAATTAAAGATACTTTATAAGACCCATAAAATATATATTAAAAAATCTAGCAAAATTATTTAAGATATTTATAAAAACTTTAGAAATTTATTGAAAGATGTTAGAGGGCATTTAAATAAATTAAAATGACTTAAATGCAATATTCATGGCTTATTAAAGGTGTCAATGTTTTCTAAATCCTGATGGAATTATTTTTGAAACTTTGTCAGTTAACTCTAAGATTTAAGTGGGAAAGAAAGTGCCAAGAATAAACTAAGACCCTTCAGAAGAGGTAGAAGGTTAGATGGCTTGCTGACCTGGTATTAAGAATTATCCAAAGTTGTAGTAATTCAGATAATATAGTAAATAGTAATTGCACCTTGAAATTCAATAGAGGATCCAGGAAAATACCCAAACAGTATGAAAACTTAAATTATCAAAACTCTGGCAGTGCAGAGTAGTGAGAAATAAAATAAGCAAATGAGGCCAGGCCAATTGACTCTCCAAAAAGATAGAAATCAAATTAGACCCTGTGGTAGGCAGAATTTTACCTACAATGGATGCCTTTAAGAGTCTCACTCTTTGGTTTACTCCTTCCTGTATAATCTCTTGTTAAGTGTAGGCTGAACTTGTGAATATGGTGGGGTATCACTCCCAGATTATATTACATTACCTGGCAAATTGTGCATATATAACAAATGTCCCTAATCAGCTGAATTTTAGCTCATAAGAGGACAAGTTATCTTGGGTGGGCAGAGTCTAATCAGGTGATCCATTAGAGAGACAAGAAGCAATAGCAGATGCTCTCCTGCAGCCCTGAAGAGGTCAGGTACTATGCCAAGAGGAGTCCCTAGCCAACAGCTAGCAAGAAAGCTGGAACCTCAGTTGTACAGCTGCAAGGAAATGAGTTTTACTACCAGTAAGATTGGAAAAAGATACTGAGCTCCAAATGAGAATGTAGCCTAGCAAACACCTTGAAAGCACGTGAGGTACTGAACAGGAAACCCAGCTATGCTATGCCTAGACTTGTGGCCCGTGGAAACCATGCAATAATTAATGAGTGTTGTTTAAAGTCACTAAATTATAGAAATTTGTTAAACAGTAATAGAAAATTAATACTGATCCTTACTTCCATCACATACAAAATCAATTCCAGTTGGATTAAAAACCTATATGTGATAGGAAAAGGCATAAACGTTTATAATAGTATATGGTAGAAAATCTTTATCACACCAAAGAGGAATATTTCTTTATGTTTTTAAAATTTATTTATTTATTTATTTATTTATTTATTTATTTATTTATTCATTTATTTAGTATAGTTGACACACAATGTTACATTAGTTTCCAGCGTAGAATGTAGTGATTAGACAAGTCTGAACCTTGTGCTATGCTCATCAGTATAGCTGCCATCTGTCACCATATGATGCTATTACAATATAATTGTCTACATTCTCTATGATATGCTTTTTAATTTGGTGATTTAACTACTCTGTAACTGGAAGCCTGAATCCCCCCACTCCCCTTAACCCATTTTGTCCTTCCCCCCACCTCTTTTCCCCTCTAGCAACGATCAGTTTCTTCTCCGTATTTATGGGTCTGATTCTAGGTTTTGTTTATTTTTTTTTATTCTACATATAACTGAAATCATATGGTATTTGTCTTTTTTGTCTGATTTATTTCACTTAGTGTAATGCCCTCTACGTTCATCCATGTTGTCACAAATACCAAGGTCTCATTCTTTTTAATAGCTGAGTAATATCCCCTATATGTATGTATGTGCATATACACACACACACACAGATATGTGTATATAATTATATCTTCTTTATCTATTCATCTTTGGATGGATGTGTGTGTTGCTCCCATATCTTGGCTATTGTAAATAATGCTGCAACACACATAAGGGTGCATATATATATTCAAATCAGTGTTTTCATTTTCTTTGGGCAATTGCCCCCCTACTGGAATTACCAGATCATATGGTATTTCTATTTTTAGTTATAAGAAATTTCTGTTTTCCATAGTGACTGTATCAGTTTACATTCCTACCAACAGTGCATGAGGGTTTGTTTTCTACACATCCTTACCACATTCCCTGGTGATTAGAGAATTATTAGGGATGATTAGATGTTGAGCACCTTTCATGTGCCTGTTGGCAATCTTATGTCATTTTGGGGAGTCTATTCAGGTCCTCTGCCCACCTTTAATTGGATTATTTGGTTTTGGGGTTTAAGTTGAGTAACTTCTTTATATATTTTGGATGTTAATCCTTATCAGATATGTAATTTGCAAATATCTTGTCCCATGGGGAATGTTTCCTTAACTTACACAAAAATGAAATAATTTATATTGAGTACATTAAAAGCAAAAACATTTTTTATCTAAAGCAAAATAAAGGGAATAAAGAACAATCCAAAAACTGGAAAAAGTTTTATAAATAATGCCTAAGGTTGACAAAGTATTAATTTCCAGAAGTTATTTAGAAACTATTATAATCAATAAGAAAAATATAAATAGTGTAATAGGAAAACCGGCACAAGAAATGGATATGATTATTCAAAAGAAGATGGCTAATAAACATAAGCAAATATGTTCAAATTTATTGACAGCTAAGGATTAGTTAATAAGGGATATACAAACGAGACCAAAATGATCTACCATTACTCGAACTCCAGATTTTGAGTGCAGAAACAAAAGCCCTTTTAGTGGCAAAGATACAAAGAAAATTGAATACAAATATTCTTCTTGGCACAGTATAAATTGGTATGGACAGTTTTGAGGGAAAATAATGTGGTTTTACTTGCTAAAGTTGAAAAAGCACATGTCTTATGATTCAATGATCCTATTTCAATTTAAATGCCAAAGAGAACCTCTCATATCTGTGAATGACAAGGCACAGTAAGATTTTATGAGCTATGTTGCAATGATTTATTCCTTGCATGTATTTTACAAATATTATCTTGTATCTACTCAATATTTCATAAAATTATTCCTCAAAAATTCTTAGAGATTTTCTTTTATTGTGTTTTCTTCAGACCAGTCACAATTATGGGAAAGAAAGATGAGTTTCATTTAAAATAAGAGTAAAAGGCCTATGTTCAAAACTAGCAGGTGTTGTTTGTTCTTAAGGTCCAGAATCAAGGCAGAAGAAGAAATGGAAACCACCCTTGCTTAACAATGAAATGCTAAAGGATACAAAAATACTGAATCAAAAGGTTATATGCTTATATCAGCTTTATCAACAATAGCCAGACTATGGAGAGACCCCAAATGTGCACTGATTGCTGAATGGATAAAGAAGATATGGTATTTATTTATACTAAATTATATGGATATAATGTAATATTACTCAGCCATCAAAAAGAATGAAATCTTGCCATTTGCAACGATGTGGATGAAACTAGAGTGTATTATGCTAAGTGGAATAAGTCAGAGAAAGACAAATACCATATGATTTCACTCATATGTGGAATTTAAGAAACAAAACAAATGAATATATGGGGGGAATATAGAGAGACAAACCAGAAAACAGACTATTAACTACAGAGAACAGAGTTGTTGGAGGAAGGGACAGCCAGGAGGGACAGGTGGTAGGCATTAAGGAGGGCACTGGTGATAAACACTGGCTGTTGTATTAAGTGATGAATCACTAAATTCTACACCTGAAACTAATAGTATATGTTAACTAACTAGAATTTAAATAAAAGCTTGAAGAAAGAAAAGTGAATGCAAAAGAAGAAAGAAACTGATTCTAGGAATGTAAAATACTCCAGAAATTAGGAAAATCAATGTGCATATGATCTACACTATGTATGTCAACTTGGTCTGTGTAATCAATATGCCTGACTGAAACTCTTGGTAGTGGTGAGGCCATATGGTTTCTCAGCAGGAAAGATGCTGGGACTAGCTCTCAGGGTAAGGTGTGAATATAGTAGGATAGAATAATGGCAAAAAAAAAGTGCTTCATGTATTTGTCAGTATCTTATTTATGTGCTTGCTTAAAATAATCCAAAACTTTAACTGAAAGCATTCTATCAGCTAATGTTAAAGTGAAAACCTACATAATTGCACAATTCACAGTATTCGTGAGAATAATACAATTACTTCAAAGAAATATAATGCTTCTTGACAATTCTCTTAAAATCTTCATAGCTGTGTACAGTTTGATATATTGTACTATTGTTTTTTAAATAATAGAAGCAACAAGGAGTTGCACAGGTATCTGCCTTATATTGATACTCAATATAGGCTGAAGGCATCAGGCTAAAAGCAAATCAATGAAAGTGATTTTTGCCTGCAAACAATACCGGAGGTTTAGGTATCATCTCTCTGCTGATTTATAGTGTGAATCAGGAATAAAATTAGATTATATGAAAGAGAAACAGGTATGCTTCAAATGGTTTTCTCTAAATATGGCTTCTCTCATTGTATAATTTTATCAATTTGAGATGTATTTCATGAGTATTGACAATTTATCTCAGACATTTGAAAGGAAGTGGGAACCAAGTTAATAATTCCTCCTGAGGTTTGAGGAGACCCTGGGCTTTACCACACTAAGGAAATAAAGTGATGGTCTAGATGCAAGTTGGGACAAAATCATTCTTAAATGTCAATTTGATTGTGCTTCAGCACACTAACATATGAGTTCTGGAGCCTGCAGAGTTCAAATTCATTTAGGATTAGACATTATGATATTTTTCCCTTAACAAAGGCACATAAACACCATCAATTTAACATACAAGTATAACTACTGTTCAGAGAAGTAGCTGGGAACTAAGAGTCCTTCTTGGGTCCCCCTCTGTTCTCTCTGTCACTGTCCCAAGAAGATTGCTTCACTTTAAGAAGTATCTCTGTCTTGAAGGACGTAAGAAGAAAAGGGATTCAAGGCAAAAGATCGGTGGTTCCTGCAAGGCCTTTCCCTATTTATCAAAAAACTCATATAGCTTTTGTGGAAGCCACATTTAGCAGACTTCTAACTTTTTTAATTATCATGAATAGACTTTATTTTTCAGAACAGTTTTAGATATGCAAAAAAAAAAAGCAAATAGTACAGAGTTCACTTGTCCTTTCTTACACAGTTTCCCCCATTATTAACCTCTTACATTGCTATAGTATATTTGTTACAGTTAATGAGTTAATATTGACTTTTTTTTATTAACTAAAGTCCCTAGTTTATCCACATTTCCAAGTTTTGATGTAAAGTCCTTTTTCTGTTCCAGAATTCCATCTATGATACCAAGGTGCATTTAGCAGTCATGTCTTCTTAGGTTCCTCTTCTTTATGATAGTTTCTTTGTTTTTGGTGACTTTGACAGTTTTAAAGATTATTGCTCAAGTATATTGCAGGATTGGAGTCTGTCTGATGTTTTTTTTCTCACCATTATTCTGTGCTTATGGGCTTTGGGGATCACAGTGTTAAGGTGCCATTTATATCACATGTTTTATGACTGTTGATGTTGACCTTGATCACCTGGCTGAAAACTCTTTACCAGATTTTCCTAACACTGAGTTGCTTTCCTTCCTTCTTTCTCCTACTATACTCTGGAAGGAAGACACTGCACATAGCCCATACTTAAGGAGAGGTGAGTTATGATCCTTCTCGTTTTTGGGTGGAGTATTTAAATAATTTATTTTGAATTATTTTACATGAGAGATAAGTCTCTTCTCCCCCCAGGTATTAATTTGTTCAATTATTTATTGATGTTAGCATGGCCTTAAAAACATTTATTTTATACTACAATCCAAGTTATTTTTTAAGATTTTATTTGTTTATTCATGAGAGACACACACAGAAAGAGAGAGAGAGAGTCAGAGACATAGGCAGAGGGAGAAGCAGGCTCCATGCAGGTAGCCCAACATGGGACTTGATCCCGGGTCTCCAGGATCACCCCCTGGGCTGAAGGCAGCGCTAAACCACTGAGCCACCTGGGCTGCCCTACAATCCAAGTTTTATGATCCAATGCCACTTTATTTTTTGTTGCTCCAATTTTTCTATCTTTGGCCATTGGGAGCTCCTTCAGTTTGCTTCTGTATCCTTCGACAAATCCCCATCACCTTTCAAACACTTTCTATTTTCTGGCATTACACAAAACTCCACGCTTATATTGTATATTTCTTAGTCTTGTCTTGGAATCAGCCATTTTTCTAAGAAGGCTCCCTTTTATTGGAGAATGGTACTAGAAACCAAGATCTGGGTGCAAGTGTCCTTGCTGCCACTGAGGTCATTACTTTTAGGCCAACTTACTTGACAGAACAACAACAACAACAAAATGTGTGTATTTTAACACTTGCATGTACAGACATCTATGTATATATTTAATATGCAGCCATCTATATCTATACTAAAACCTGAGCTCTTAGTGATGTCTGCAACTTTAATCCATCACCACATAAATGATTCTTACCTCCTACTGCAATGCTTACTGCATTCCTCTATTCCAATAGTGAGAATTCTCATTCCCATCATCTGCCCCTATTAACTCAATCATTCACTTATACATGTATAGCAGTCCCAGAATTGTTAAACCATACCCTGATGGTAAACACTTTATCAACTATAATACAATGTTCATGTGCAATTCCTTTTACCTTTAGTCTTGCAGATTCCATTAATTCCGAAAGTTACTTAGATCATCGTCTTATTCCTTTTTCCCTTCGGTGAGTTTTTTCCATACTTTTATAATATAGGTAGATTCTCTTGTTATAATATGCATTCTTTCCTTGGAGTCCCCAACCTCCTAAATGATTTTTTAAAATTTGCATTATTAAAAATTTACTTTTCATGTTGTAAACATCTACAGTTTTTGAGAAATGTGTGTATCTACCATTTCTGTATCATGCAGAATAGTTTCACTACCTTAAAAAAAAAATCCTGTGTATATTCACTCCTCCTGTCATTCTGGAGCTTTGGAACATAAGGATTATTTATTTATTTATTTAGGTTTCCAGAGATTTGCCTTTCTTAAAATGTCATATAATTGCAATCATACAGTATGTAGCCTTTTCAGAGTGGCTTCTTTCATTTAGCAATATGCATTTAAGATTCTTTCATGTCTATTTGTGGCTTGATAGCTCATTTTTTGTCACTGGAAAATATTCCATTGTATGAATTACCACAGTTTGATTATCTAATTACCTATTGTAGAACATCATGGTTGCTTTCAGTTTTTGATGAATATGAATAAAGCTTCTCTAAGTTATTTTGTGGAGGTATTTGAATCAACATAATTTTTCAACCCCATTGGGTAAATACCTACTAGTAGGATTACTGAATCAGATACTGACACTATTTAGTTTATGCGAAACTGTCTTCCAAAGTGCACCATTTTGTATTCCTACCAGCAAAGAATGAAAGCCCCTACTGTTCTACATCCTCATTATGTATGAATGTAGTTCTGGTGCTCTCTTTGCTTCTTTGAATCATGTTTTGTTTTCCTTTTTAGCTGCTTTACAATTTTTTATTGAAAGATGAGCGTGATGTGTCATGAAATGGGAAGTGAGGTGAATAGGCAATCTGTGGTTCATGTTAATCTGGATAGGTGCTGGGCTGTGTTTAGTGTTTTCTATAGCTGTAGATGCCAGAGGCTTCAGTTTCCTCAAATGTCTTTTTGTTTTGTTTTGTTTGAGCCTTATTGTATTTAGTTTTCCCTAAGTATTCCTTGTTAAATACTATGTGTGCCTTGCATCTCTTTTAGTTGTAATGCACTATTAAACTGGAGCTCTGTTGATGTGGTGGCAAGATGTGGAGAAAGGAAGCCTTCTGTAATATTATGATTAAATCACAGTCTTCAAGTGGGCCTAAGTCCCTGGACTCTGACCTTAGACATTTTCTAAGTTTCTCAGTGTCCCTCAACTCCCCTTAAAATAAATAGGGAAATAGATTTGGCTATTTCCCTTTCCCCAAGATGAAAAAAACTCTAGTAGAATTGTTTCTTTCAGAGAAAGAACAGGTTTTGCTATGGGAAATATACAATAATGGATAGTTGACAAAACATCAATGAATTTCATATCCAATTTTATTAGTTCATTTTCAAATCCATACTGTCAGTGAATCATCAACATCTGGTTAGCATCACATCCATCACCTTTTAATCTGGTGAGATTTCAACTTCTGTTTTATCCAACTACTTTCTTTCTTTTTAATTTAATTTCAATTTGCCAAAATATAGTATAACACCCAGTGCTCATCATATCACGTGCATCCCCTAATGCCCATCACCTAGTTACCCCATCCCCCCTCCTGCCACCCCTTCAACAACTCTCAGTTTGTTTCCCAGAAATGACATATCAGATCAAGGGCTAGTATCTAAGATCTGTAAAGAATTTATCAAACTCAACACCCCAAAAACAATCCAGCCAAGAAATGGGCAGAAGACAGGAACAGATATTTCTCCAAAGGAGACCTACAAATGGCCAACAGGCACATGAAAAAAATGCTCCACATCACTTGCCGTCAGGGAAATACAAATGAAAACCACAATGTGATACCACTTTACACCAGCGAGAATGGCTAAAATTAACAAGACAGGAAAGAAAAATGTTGGCGAGAATGTGGACAAAGGGGAACCCTCTTGCACTGTTGGTGGGAATGCAAACTGGTGTAACCACTCTGGAAAACAGTATGGAGATTCTTCAAGAGGTTAAAAATAGAGCTATCCAACTACTTTCTTGACCCTGTTAAGGGTAAATGAAGGTCATGGAGGCTGCCTTAAGGAACTAACATTCAGACTAAAACCTTACATTGTCATAGGACTTCATGAGATGAATAATGGGATGGAAGACAATTCTATCCAGAAGGAAGGATATCTGTGAAAACATTGTCCAGGAATCAATATAACTGAGCAGCACACAGCAGGCCAGAGATGCTAGAGTATAGTAAGGAAGAATATGGATGCTTGTGATGCCTTTCAGTAAACACACATGTGAGATCTTTCCAAGTACTCAACATTGTTAGCTATTGTAATTAGGCAAAAGGAATAAATTAGAGGCATATGAATTAGAAAGGAAGAAGTAAGACACTATTTGCAGACAATGTGCTAGTATACCTAAAATGCTTAGGGCATCAGTGACCAAATTAACTCATGCAATAAAAGAATTCAGCGAAAAGTGAACAGTTAATATTGAAGAACCAATAGCCTTTATATACATGAAGGATAACCAGTGGGTACGGAATATAATGTTTGAGAAACTATTTACAATAGTGAAAAAAAAAAAGGAAACTACTTAGGAAGAAAGTTAAAGAACTGTTGAAAATCCATATGGGACAAATTTTGAAGAACTATTGAAGGACACGGATAAAGATTTGAACACTTGAAAAGACATCCTTGTTCTTAGATAACATAAATCAACGTCATATAGAATTTGGTTTTACCTAAATATTAAGTATTCAATGCTGTCCCACAAAAATTATCCACAAACCCTTCTTTGAAACTAGTTGGTATTTCATTTCACATGGTAAAATAAATATTCAAGAGTAGTCAGGAAAAGATTGGAAAAGAAAATCTATAAGGAGGGAATTAACACAAATTCAAAGGTAAAGGTAAAACTGCTTGATACAGGTGCTCGAATAGATATGCATGTGGTAGAAATGTGCTCTGCCGCATATTTAGTGTATAGGGTTTTGTTTTGTTTTTAAAGATTTTTTTATTTATTCATGAGAGACAGAGAAAGAGAGAGGCAGAGACAAAGGCAGAGGGAGAAGTAGGCTCCATACAGGGAGCCCGGCGTGGGACTCGATCCCAGGACCCAGGGATCACACCCTGGGCTGAAGGCGACGCTAAATTGCTGAGCCACCTGGGCTGCCCATATATAGGGTTTCTAATACAGATCGTTGAATAAACCACCTTTGGAAAAAGGTAAAATTTGATCCATATCTCCTAAGAATTAATTCCAGATAAATCAGAGATATGAATGCAATGAATGAACTATATAAATATTTTAAAAGTATGAGTAAATTATTATGTAACATAGGATTAGACTTTTAAACTATGGCTCAAAATCTATTTGTAATCAGAAAAAGATTGACAAATTGAGCTATACACACACACACACACACACACACACCTGTATAGCAACAACAAACACATAAAACACTATAAGCAAAATCAAAGTCAAATGATAAACTTACAGAAGATATATGCAACATGTTATAGAAAAATAACTAACATCCCCTACTTAAAAATTAAGGAAAGATGGAATAATGGCTCGCAACCCACTCAAAAATGAACAAAAGATAAAAACTGGCAATTCATTTAATAAAATATAGTAGTTGCATTTAAAAGCATAAAAGTGTCTGCCACTCATAAGACAGAGATGCAATTGTCAGATTAGCTACTATTAAACCCCTTGACAATGTCTGTTGACTGAACTAAGCAGACATTCTACACCATTGCACTTGGGAGTACAAACTGATAATAAACTGATACAATCCTTTTGTAGGAGTATTTGGCAACTTCAAAAACAAACATATTCTTATGTGTTTATCTTCAGAACCAGCATCCCACGCCCTGTAATTTATCCTAAAGATAATACTTCCAACAATTCAATATATACATATTACACACACACACACACACACACACACACACACACACATGGTTATTCGTTGCCACATTATTTTTATCTGCAAAAGAAAAGTAACAAAAAGAACAATAGAAGGAAAAATATACAAGAAAAATGACAAGAATATACAAAGGATATCAACAAAATTATGTTATTTAAATAGTGTTAAGGAGCAAAAATTCAACTGAGGAAATCTGAAGATTTAATTGACTGAAGACTTAATTGATTCATGCATTGGGCAACATCCCAACTAGCAAGTAGACAGGAGTTCCAAGGACCTGTACAAAATGGAAGAATTTTATAGGTAGAAACAGGAGTGGGACAATTAGCAAAAGAAAGGATATTTTTTTCAGGCAAAGGTCACTTTCCCTTAGGGGGAAGAGCTGGGGTGTCTTATTAGGTATATTATCTCATTGTTCCTTGGGAGATGGAGAGAGCCTATGTGACCGATTTTTTTATTAATGCTGACCAAAAAATTCCTGACTGTCCAGTTAAGGCTACATTTATGATTTGGTGATTTGGCTTAGCATAAGTGACTCCTTTGGGGCCTGTGGGTTTCTTTTTAACGATCATGATGGAGTAGTGTCAACTGTCAGGGAATGCTGAGAGGCTAAATATATAAACAGACAAAGGGCAGACCATACAGAACTTTGAATCACAACCTGCAAACAACTGCCCAGGTAACCAATCTCTATTGACCACAAACAACCCAGAAAGCCAGCCTGCTGTAAGTCAGTCTTCTAGCAAGCCAGAGTGCCATCTCCAGCAACAATTGCTCAAAATGGCCAGGACTTGATTAATAACTGACAGTTTCCATAATTTTTGTCCCTGCTTTCAACTTAGCACCAATCAGAGAAAGCCACAGGTAGGAAGGTACACTACTAGTTACCCTCCCTATGGCTTCCCCAGACAAACAACCTCCAATCAGGGCACATGTGAAGTCTTTGCTTTTTTCAACCCTCTAAAGTTCTCCACTCTTCTGTGTGACTTGGAGCCTCCACCAAAACACAGACAACAGTGGCTGACTCCCTTGCTATAGCAAGCAGAATAAATAGCTTTTTCTTTTGTCTTGTAGTTAGCCTTCATTCGTTTCCACAATACTAAACTGAAAGTGTGGTTGAGAGACATTATGACAAGCATTTCAATCCTCACATTCCTTCCTTGAACCTACCCATATAGAAAATGGGGGTACATACTGTTCTCTAGCTCTGCTTCTAGAATGCCAAAGACAAGGCCCTATTCCTTAGCCAGAGGATCATACTACACTGAACTGGGAAACCAACTGTCTCAAAGGAAAAAAAAGAAAGTTACTAATGTAGATAATTGAAATCCCCAATTGCTAAGTCCTATATGACTTGCCTATGGTAAGCATAGCACTGGACAAGCACTGTTTCTATGAACAATGTCTACGCAAATTTTTAGTGCCTCCATCTGATGGATGAATGGACAAGTACGTTTGAGGAAGATTTTTAATATAAAAGATACAAAAATCATACAGAGAACTAGAAGGCACTCAGAGGCAACAGAATAGTCAATAGAAAAATAAAACAACTAACAACAACCTACTTAGTATCTTCAGAGAAATAAGAAATGGTATTACACATGTGAAATAAGATATTTTAAAACAATACATATTCTTAGAAATAAAAATATGTGAGTAGAAATAGTTATTACAACAATCTATTGAAGGTCTAGGTTGAAGAAACTTTTTCAGATACAACAGCAACAATAGCAACAACTACAAAACTCAAAATAAAGAAAAAAAATTAGAAATAAAATTTAACTGATGCAGCCTTCTGAATGAATCTGTGTGTCCAGATTCAAAGTGAACATGAAGAACCTTACACAATGATTCCATATAAATACACCAATATTGTAATTTTTTAGTTTTTGAGGAAAAATGATAAGAAGCATAATATTCCCAAAGAGTGAAGAAAAGCAGTAGGGAAACCAGTTGCGTACAGACTTGGAGACAAAAATGATGGCAATCACATTGGATTCTACAAGGTAGAGGAGAACACCTGCCATGTCCTGAGGGTGAAGCATTGTCCATGAGAATACCATACAAAGCAAATTATTAATCAAGTGTTGGGATAAAATAAAATACTTTTTCAGATTTGCAAAGGTCTCAAAATTTTTAACTCCCATTCACTTTTTCTCAGGAAATTACTGGAGTATGGGCCCTATTCATACACAGGAAGACTGAGTATTGTTTAAAATATCGCTATGCCCTACTAAAATAAAATATTTACTCTCAGATCCCTGTCAAGTTTCATGGAACTTTGCACACTGATCTTTAAATAAATATGAAGATGTCAATAAATAAAAGTAGGTAAGAAAGTAGTAAGGTAAAACTGTTGAGAGGATATACTATAACAAATAAAAAGATTTGTCCTAATGGCATAAAATTTAACATTGTGACATTGATATAGACACAAACAAAGGTTTCCAATGGAACAATTTAGAGATACCAGGAATTGAACCCTGTACACATGGGAACATAGAATATGGTAAATATTTCAATAGATTTTAGTAGGAAAAAGAAAGGTTTATGTAACACAGAGGACATCAAAATTGTTTGCCTATTGGGGTGTCTGGGTGTCTCAGTCGGTTAAGCATCTGCCTTTGGCTCAGGTCGTGATCCCAGGGTCCTGGGATGGAGCCCTGAAGGGAAGTCCCTGCTCAGCAGGGAGTCTGCTTCTCCCTCTCTGCCCCTCACTCTCTCATGCTCAATCACACTCTTTCTCATAAATAAATAAATAAATAATCTTTAAAAAATTGTTTGCATATTCCTCAAATGTATTTTTAAAACTAGTCTCCCTAACACATTTATTTTTTCATTATAATTTGTACAATGTGTAACTTCTGTATATTTAAATGTTGAGATTTTAATTAAAACTATTATAATATTACTGCATATTACAACAGTTTCTAAAGTATATCCAATGGAATATAAATACCATAGCAAATTATATCCACCAGCATCCACTTAAAAAATTCATGTATATGCTCTTTTTAACATTCTGAGACATTATATAATAAATTCTCCCTCTTTGAACTCATATTTCCATTCCACTTGCCTTGCAGAATTTTCCCCCCGTTTACTATATTTTATGCTTGAAAGTTATATATTGATTGTCCTATTTTTCTTCAATGAAATATCTATAAAATTGACATTTTAATATGGTTTCTTCCTAGGACATTAAAGATCTAAGTATTCTTTTTTTCTTTTTTTTTTAAATTTTTATTTATTTATGATAGTCACACAGAGAGAGAGAGAGAGAGAGAGAGGCAGAGACACAGGGAGAGGGAGAAGCAGGCTCCATGCACTGGGAGCCCGACGTGGGATTCGATCCCAGGTCTCCAGGATCGCACCCTGGGCCAAAGGCAGGCACCAAACTGCTGCGCTACCCAGGGTTCCCAAGATCTAAGTATTCAAATACCCACTGGATTTTTCACTTCCTTTTATTCAATTACTTTTCACTGAAATATTAATTACATGGGTAAATACTCACAAGTAATAGCACATATTGGGATCGTTTTCACATGTAAAATTACACTCACAGATCAAGAAGTGGAACAAGGCCAGCAATCAAAAAATCTCCCTCTCCCTCTTACTGCTTCCCCTTGAAGTGACCACTATTCTGATTTCTAATATTAGAGATGGGTTTTGCCTATTTCTGAGCTACATATGAATGGAATCCTATGTTAAGTCCTTATTTCTCTGGCTCCCTTCGTTCAATATGTACTTGTGAGAAACAACCACATTATTGCCATGTTGATGGTCATTCATTCTTATTGCTATTTAGGATTCAAGTATGTGGCTATATAACATGGTTTATTTTTTTTTTCTTTGCTTCTGCTTTACCCTCTCTAGTGTGGTGTAGTCCTCTAGGGTTTCCAGCTGAGAGGAGGTGTGTATCAGGGTGCCTCTCTTAGGTGGGTATTGAATTCCAATTTTTGTCTTCTCTACTGACAGCATAAAATTCCTATTTGAGCATGAGGAGCTTCCTAGCTTCTCATCTCCTGCCCTGTGCAGTTCAATAATTTGGCAATTGCCTTGGGGTAAAAACCACTTTGATGGTAGACTTCCTTTCCTGTGCTACATTCTGACAGTGATAGCTGCTAGACCAAATACCTCTCTCCCAAGTGCTGATGTTTTTGTACCTATTATCTTCGCTTTTTCCCCCCCTCCAGCCCCAAGAAAATGGCAGAATATCTTCTGGTTTCTCTGCCTTTTCATAGTGGTAGGCCCTACCTGGACTCACTTTCAAGACATATGCCGAGAATCATCAGATGTCCCCAGGGTTGCAGAGCCTGCAGAATTGGCTCACTTATGTGTAGTTCCCTTTCTCTTCAGGATACTGGTTTCTTAGTACTGTTTCCTTTGGGAATTCTCCATTGCCTTCTAACAATTTTGTTGTAGTAGTTGCCATTCGTTTGTTTCCCATGTTTTATCTGGCTCTTTCTGGGTTTCTCAGTGGTATATTCGACTGCTATAATTTTTTTTATCTTAGGTCAGTTGGAAAGTCTGCCATCATTTTAAGTAAACTTTTTGTAAAAACATAACATACACACAGAAAAGTGCACAAGTAGAAGTGGACAGATGCGAGAATTTTCTAAAGTGAACATACTCTTGTTATAAGAACCCAGATACAAAATAGAAAATAGTAAACAGTAAATTAATACCCTTGTGCCTGCGCACAGCCAGTTACTATAACCACCCAAGAATTCCTACTACTCTAATTTTTAATATCATATATTAGTTTTCCTTGCTGTTGACCTTTATACATAGGAAGTCATTGTGGACATTTTTTGTGAAAGCCTTACTTTGTGTGACTTTTTGTTTTTCAGACAATCATTGTTTTGTGTTGAGATCTCCTTATTTTTGTTAATTGATGAATTGATTGATTTCCAACTCAAACCACCTCTGAATTCCTAGAACATCATTTGGTTATGACACTTGACCACAGTATATTATCTGGATTTGATAGTATAATAAGTTTTAGGAATTTTTTCTGTTTATGTTCATGAGGGTTATTTATTGCATTTATGCTTAATGTAATTTTTCATACTTGTTGGTTTATGACTATATTTAACTATATGTTTCCTATTTGAACTACCTGTGTTTATTCTTTTTATAAATCCTTTATTGACTTTTTAATTAATTTAGGGTATTTATCATTGCATTTTCCTAATTATTAACATTTAGCTATACATCATTTGTTACCATAGGCTTTATACTGTTTAATAAAGTGAACACTTTTATCTCTCCCCGAGTAATATTAAGACTTTAAAACAAATTACTCCTATCCATGTACCTTACACTTGCCCTTTGTTTTTATTATTTTTATGCATTTTAATTTATGTTTGAAATCCTACAAACAGTGTCATTGAGATCCCCCCTCACTTTTACACACACACAAACAAACATACACAGATATACATGCTCTCCTTCATGGTTACCTGTTGCCCTGTTCTTTATAACTTCTTTCTTTTCTTTATTTCTATCTGAAATTATAATTCTGCATAAACAATGCTCTTTTTAAATTTTTTTTTTTTGCTCTTTAATTTTAGAACATATCTAGGTTGGCAATACTTTTTCAGCACAGTAAAGATGTCTTTATAGTGAGAAGTCATCTATTTTATTCTATAGTTGCTCTATGGCAGGTTTCTTATTCTTTAGGTGGTTTTAAGATTTTCTCTGTCATTGGGGTTCAGACATTTTACTAAGTAAAATAGCTTTGGCTTTCTTTGTATTCTTTTCTTTCCTTAGATATTTCAAAGCGTCTTGAATATGTATGTTGATATCTTTTATCAACTCTCTGTTGAATTTTCTTCTTTCTTTTTTTGAAATTCCATCTGAATATGAAATCTTTTCACTGTGTCCCATATACTCTTGCTCTTTTTTCCATAATTTTCATTTTTTCCTCTATGCTTTAGTTTTCTCTATGCCCTCTATATTTTCTCTTGGCTTGTCTTAACATGTCACCACTCCTTTCTTTTTCTCTTGTCTACTATCTTATTATGCTGATTGATTTTTTCTGTTATTGAATTTTTCAGTTTTAGGTTTCCTATTTGATTCTTTTTAATCAATATTTTTATTAAATTCTCCATTAAAAATATTTTCTCTAATTGCTACTGTTTCTTTAAAAATTTTAATCATAATTACTTAAAGTCTTTATGAGCATATTCCAATATTTGAATCACATGTAAATCTTTTTCTTGATTTTCAGTCATATTTTTCCATATTTTGGCAAGTCTAACTTTGCTGATAGAATTGTGGATGCTGTGGGTAGAGTTTTAGGTGTTCCAGAGGATATATCCCTCTTTCAAATAAAATCCACCTTCTTTCTTATTAGGGAAATAGAAGGGGGGAATCTTTACCATAATTCAATTGAAACAGAGTCATCTATTTGGTAGATTTGGTAATGCTCTATCTACTTCTGCTTCCCCTGATTCTTAGAACAAAATATCCAAGTATGTAATTTTAGAGGTCAGTCCTCAGGGGTATATATCCCATTGTTATGTCCTCAATTGAAATTCTTTTTTGTTCAAAACATCAGGACATTAAAAACTCTACTCTTCTCACAGAGGTTTTCTTATAACTTTTTAAAAAAAATCTTTAATCTTGTGTATTGAGTAGAAAACTGGTTTCATTTAAACTCCGTTCTCTGGTCAATTTTTTCTCATCAGGATCTTGATCTCTCAAGTCTCTAATTTTGTTCCTGAACTCCTGAAAAACTGTAAAAGCTCTTCTGATTTCTCCATTCCCCCAGAAGCATTCCTCTAAGAAATGTCAAGGTTTTTAACCTCTTGTATATACAAGATGCAATATATCTATAGCATATGATAGAATCTATCTACCTACTTACCTCTATCTATAATCTATGTATCTATCTGTCTATCATCACTCATAGATATTTATAAGAAAAAATGGAAAAGAGAAGATGGAAAAACACAGAGAAGATCTATAATAATCTCAGTTTTTCTATACATATGTTGATATTGTGGTGGTAGAGATAAAATATAGTAGGTATAACTAAGATATATTGGCAGGTATTACCTATAGCAGTGTTTCAAAGTATTTGTGAGAGGGGACTGTTTTTCAAGCTCCCCAATCAGTTACAGACCAACACTTTATAAAGTGAAATAAATGTGAATTACTACAAAATGAAGTGACAGAGAAAGACACAAAAATGTGATCCCATTTTTATTACTGGGTTTAACTGATACAAATCATCTTATTAAACTATAAGATTTTTAAAATATTGACTCTATTTCTATACTTATCTCATTCCAAGTTGGCAGCACATAGTTTGTTGACCACATTTAAGTAACACTGATCTAGATTATGTGATGAAATAGAAATAGAAAGGGATGCATTACTTTGGTCTATTACTTTTGTACTAATATAAATATGATTTCATATTGAGTATTTGTGTGCTATTGGTATTGGCTTTATAGGTTGAACAACTGAATGGATGTGTTTAAATCATTTATTGCTATTAAGATTTAAAAAATATTTTGACAGGGAACAGTCTAAGTTTTGTATGTAGCATGTTAAGTTTGAAATGCCTTTGACCATTCAAGATTGATATTTCATGTAGACACCTCTGCAATCTCCCCAGTGTATTTAAAGCTAATATTATATGGGATTTTATTTATTCTATTAATAGTCTACTAGTAGTATACCTTCTAAGTCATCTATGGCTGAAAAAATAGTTATATATTCTTGCTGCTTCAATGCTATTGAAAGCTGGGTTAGATATAATTGTTTATTGAAGCTTTGCATCATTTTCTTCTAAAATCTAAAAAGGTAATTCTGTACCAAACTTACATTTGTTCTGTAACTATACTTTTTATTTGTCTATTTGTATCTGAATGATTCTGTAATTCCTATTTTATTTTTCTTTTTAAAAATTATATGAGGATGTCTGTCGATATCCCTGTTTATAAATATGCATGCTATGCAGCAGTTGAAGAGCACTTATAATTTTAAATTCCTATCTGTCTATAGTTCTGGAAAGTGTTATTTTATTTATTTGATTAATCTCCCCACCAAGTTCTCTATGGAACTTCTTATAATATTGGAAATGCTAACTATATTCCATATATTTTCATTTTTGCTCTTCCTTTTTCATTTGTGATAGAGTCAAATTTCCTTTTTGGTTTTCTGGTTCCTTAATTGCCTCTTCAGCAATGTCACCTAGCCATTCAACCTATTTAGCTTTTATTTATATATCATTGTTCAAAATTTTTTTAAAAAAACAAAACCTCTATTTGGGTACTTTTTGTATGTAATTCTTCCAAATTTTAAGTCATGATAATAACTACATTATTCTGCTGGTAGAATGTTAATTCTCTTCCTTGTTGAATTTGTTACTTCACTATTTTGATTTTTTTTTTTTTTTTTTTTTTTTTTTTTTTTTTTAGTTTTCTGGTCACATTTTAATTGAGGAACCCATTTGCCTAGCAATATCTTTTAAAAATCATAAGCTGCCTCAATTAATGACAACCAGCCATCTTATTTCTACTCCATAATCAACACTTGTCATTTGGGGTGCCTGAATTTTGTATACTAGTAGATCTTCAAAAAAAGATTCATGGGAACAATATTTCCTGAGATCTTTCATATTGATTACACTTTTCTGTAGCTTTTCCTTTTTTTTTCATTTCTTTTTAAATTTTTATTTAAATACAGCAATTAGTTTTAGGTGTACAATTTGGTGGTTCAACACCTCCATATATCACTGGGTGCTCATCATATCATATGCACTCCTTAATCCCCATCACCTATTTCAACCATCCCCCCACCACACTCCCCTTTGGTAATCATCAGTTTGTTCTTTATAGTCAAGAGTCTGTTTCTTGATTTGCCTCTCTTTTTTTTTCCTTATTCCATAGATTTTACTTTTGAAAATTTATTGGCAGATATAATATCCTTTTTTTTGGCAGATATAATATCCTTATAAGTTCACATTATCTTTCTTTTGGTAACTTAGATATTTTAGTTTATATTCTTCTGGAGTAAAGAATTGAGTTTGAAAAGGAGAAGGATTTGCTGGGCTTTTTTTTTCCTCCCTATTTGTCCTTTGGTTTGGTATTTTTACTCATCTGCCTCAAGGATTTTTTTTTTTAACTTCTATTGATTTGTTTTAAGAATATAGTTCAGTGTTGGTAATTATGGATTGATTTTCTCAAGAGCATATGTCCTTCCAATGTGTCATCTTAATTGTTTCTGCTACTCAAGAACAGTTCTTTGACTTACAATTTTTAGTACTTTACTCTTTATTCTTCTTTTAAGTTTTTATTTAAATTCCAATCAACATGCAGTGTGATATTAGCTTCAGGTATACAATTTAGTGATTCAGCATTTATATACAACGCTTAGTGCTCATCACAACATCCCTTTATTCTTGCTTTGAGTTTCTTCCTTAATGACTCCCATTATGCATATGATGGATCTTCTTTGCTTATCATCTAAATTTTTCACTTTCCCTTGAACTAAAAAAAATTCTTTTATTTTTTAAAGTTGTTAGAAGATCAAACATAAATATAAAGCTAGGTAAATTGTCAGAGGCTGAATATATCCATGTAACAACACAGAGATTAAAAAACAGAACATAAACAACACAACAAAAAAATTTTCTTATCACTTTCCAATGTCTAGTGTCCACATGGCTAACCACTGTCATGACTTGCCACAGCTTATTTTAGGTGTGTTTCTTTTTATATGTTATATAAACAAAATATTTATGTGAATAATGTGGCAATTTCTCTTTTTCAATGTTTTAAATGTAAAATTTCAAATTATTGTATCTTGTATCCACACATTTATTTTATCTTTACTATTTATATTTTCCTTTTGATACCTTTTATTACTTGAAATTTTACTTTTATTTATAAAAATGACTATACTTTTTAAGAGAATGCAAAATAAAAAAAGAGAATGCAAAATAAATGATGAAATGTGTATCACTTGAATTAATCTAGTCATTTCAACTTGTACTGACTACAAAGATATATTTTCCAATGTGGACTGAAGTTAATGATTATTCCTCCTAATAGAGTTTATACCATGTAGATCTTTTTATATGTGTGAATTTGAAATGCATACAGAAAAATGTCACTCTGAATTTGAATTAATTTTTTTTCTTGTTGCTGACTATGAAACTTGTTATTGAAAGATTTAATTAACAAAAGTCTATTATCATATTAATCTATTAGATAAAATATGAACTTACAATACCAACTAGGAAACTTGTATATTCTTAGCACCAAACAGCCAATTACTAAAAAAACTGTGGCAAAAAAATAATATTAGTTTTTTCTTCTTTTCTATAATGTTTGATATATAACACTTTTATCTGACCTTATGAGTTACTATATGTGCAACATTTTATAAACTGTAAATATTTACCAAAATATTAAATGTTATTATAGCCACCTTTTAAGCATTGTGGATTGTAAGTTGATTTAATGCATATAAGCTAAATCAATGTAGCTGATGTGCATCTCTATGTAACAATTTTCCTTAATTGGAAAAATTAAGATTCCCAAGTATAATTTCCCTTGCATGTAAAACATTCAATACCAAATTAACATCTGTTTAAACAGTTGTCTAATCAAAATTCTACTGCTTCTCTGTGACAGCTAGTGAGAACTAAGAGCCTAGATAGTAAGTTGACACTGTATATTCATTCAGCAAATATTTTTTGACAATTGTCCTATGCCAGGGATTATATTAGGAATTAAAAAATAAGACATGATAAATTGCATTTTAGTTAGGTAGTAACAGTAACTACCATACTATTAAAAACTTTGCCAAATCCTAAGATTCTTACACATAGTATATTATTTAGATTTGGCAATCAGCTATGGTGAAAAGTTTACTTTATGTATTTTACACAAGGAAACTGATGTTTGGATAGTTTTGGTGGTCAACCAAAAGTTAAATATACAGGAAAGCCAGAGGCTGAAATTGGAATCTTATTTAACACCAAAGATCTTTCTGTTATAAACCATATGGCTAGTCAGATAAATTTTAACGTTCTTAAGTGATAGTGCTATGTAAGTATATATTAATATTTAATTTGGAATTATTTTTTTAAGTTAAAAGTTAACATCTAAATGCCCATGCATTAGGTCTCAGAGAAAATGTTATTCTGTCTTTGCAAAAATTAATATGGCTATTAAATCCTATTTCCTAATTAAATGGTTATGCTACAACTTATTATTCATAGCCTTATGATTTTGTTTTCTTGGATAACTATTTCCATTCTATATTTTAATGTGTTAGTAAGTTTTTCAAAGAATAATTATACTTTTTCTTATTTCTATTTATACACGAGCAATTTAGTGCCAAATCAAATAACATCCAACTATTTCTAATGGCAATGTTAGTACTTGAATAATGAGAATCATTTGTTGGACTAAAGTGAATTTACTTCAGATTCCATTTATTTCTAGTGGTCAGTAAATCTTTCAATTTACCTTAAGGACTCAAGAAACTCATTCAAAGTTTGTCTAAGAGAAAATTATACCCCTAGTGGGAAACATTATTCTAGATGGGATTCTGCAGCAACCATAGTGTGCTATAGTTACAGAGACTGATCCTTCTAGAGACACATGATACCTATAGTATCTTTGGTATATGTTTATATTTCATATTGTACCAGATATTCACTCATTTATTCATTTGTAAGTCTTTGTAAGTTATGACAAATATATAATCATCCAAAATGTAAGATTTAATCTCAAGAAATTAAAAATAGAAAATAACTGGCATATTAAAATTTATTCTTAGCTTAAAATGGTGACAGATTAGAATGTCTGAACATCTAGAGCTTTTTGAACCATTATCAGAATAAAAATTAGGAAGTAAGACGAGATCTAGAGATATTATTTTATTAATTTTGCATCTCTAGGAGAAGCATTCTGTTTCTTAGGTATCTAAATTTCTTTTCTTTTCTTTTCTTTTTTTTTTGGTATCTAAATTTCTTAAAGGAAATGGAGACATGAAAGGAAAAGTGTGAAACTGTATTTTTCAAGAGTAATGTAAGGATACCATTTTTTTTAGAAACCCGTTCCATATCCTGGGGCTATTTAGATCATTTTTATTGTAGTGTTTCTTAAATATGTACAAATATAAACTCTAAATTCTTACAACCATGAACTACAAAAACAAAAGCAAATTTATGAGTTGAATACAAGCAAAATTAGAAAATCAGTAACATTCTATTCAAAAGGAATAATTTGATTTATAAGTTAACATTTAGTTGAAACTGAGATGTTCATTGTACTGAAGTTTTCACGCAAATCTTTGTGAGTTTGACATATCTGTGTTGCCATGTAAAATCTGATAAGTGAATTATTCCACTGTTTTCCTCTAGTTCAACTACTGGAAAACATTTATTCATACATAATGTCCTTATATCGTTTGATCCTCACATAGCCGTGATGAATACTATATATATATGACAATATATATTATTCTCTTTTTGTTCTTATTAGTTTACTGCCCTTAAAATTATAAAGGTACCAAAACAAATATAAATGAGAACATAATCATAAGCATTGAAGTTTAATAGCAAGTAATGGTTATCATCCAAACCATTTTATAATAAATTTAGATATTATATTTATTAGTGTTATTATGAATATCAATACACACTGACCTATATTAATGGGCATGGAGGGATACTGGTCAATTAATCAGCCCAAGGGGACTAGTATATTCTGAATGAAGTTTGGAGATTTCTTCCTCTGTAATCATCTTTACAATGTATCTTTAGTCCTCATTGATGATTCTGTGGGTCTTTCAGGATTCACTGATATGCTAATTGTAGAATGTTTCTATAATCTTAAAGCTGCAAATTATTTAGGCATATTGACTATACACACACACACACACACACACACATATATATATTACTTTTGAAATTTCTATCTTTTTTCTAAAAGAAAGTCCAGATATCAGTGCAATGGGGAAATTTTATCATAATTCCTTAGGTAGTTATTTAACTTCCACAAATATATTTTTTAGCTCAGCCTTTTAGAGGTTATAAGTATTGAAAATATCTTCTCCTGTGTTTTGGTTTAGTTTTGCAATTTAAAGTATCCTTTGAAAAAGAACATTTAAAAAGTTTTATATAGTCAATTTGTTCAATCTGTGTGTGTGTGTGTGTGTGTGTGTCTTATTTAATATACCTTTCCCTACTCCATGGTGAAAATACTTTTTTACATTTGTAACAGAATAAAATTTTGTTTCTATACTTAAGTTCCTAATTCATTTGTTATTTTTTATGTAAGGTATGGGTTATGGGCTGAATTATGTCCCCTAGAATTCATGTGTTGAAGTCATAACCCCTAGAATCTCAGAAAGTCAGTATCTTTAAAGAGATAATGAAGTTACAATGACTTCCTTAGAGTGGGCCTTATAAGTGTCCTTGTAAGAAGAGAGAATTTTGACAAAGACATACCAGGGATGCTCACACAACACAGGAAAGACCATATGAGGACACAATAAGAAGGTGGCCATTTGCAAGTCAAGGAGAGAAGCTTCAGAAGAAACCAAATTTGCTGACGTTTTGATTTTGGATTATAGCCTCCAAAACTGTGGAAACATAAATTTCTATTTTTTGAGCCACCCTGCTTCTGGTATTTTGTTATGGTAGCCCTAGCAAACTAATGCACTATCACATTTTTGTTTTCCATAAATATAACCAACCATTCCAGGGTTACTTTTTAAAAACCTATTTTACTTAAATTCATTTAACTAACAAATAGTGTATCGTTGGTTTCAGATGTAGAGTACAGTTACTCATCCGTTGCATATAACACGCAGGGCTCATTATAGTCTGTCCTTTTCCCACTGCTCTGCAGCACCACCTTTGTCTATGTATCAAGTTTCCATTTATGTGGGGGTCATTTTCTAGGACCTCTATTCTCTTCAGTCTATTTGTTTAGTTCTGCCCAATTCTACAATGTTAAAATTACTACAGCTTGAACGTATAACTTGATAGAACAAATATTCCTACTTTATCATCACCTCAATCAGTGTCACCACCAGTCTTTCTGATACAATATTTTTTTTGGATTCATAACCAAAGTTCTTAGAGTAAAAGGCAAGGCAAGAAACAGATAAATCCTCTAAGAACTAAAGATGAAAGAATTGCTAAGAATGAACAAATAAATTTGTGAAAGAAAAGAGAAAGGTAATTGAAGTTCTAGAAACTAACAATATAATTGATGAAATTTTTTAAAAAACCAACAAACTCTGGATGGCTTAAACAATGAAAACCCAGCTGAAAGTAGATGTGGTAAACTGATAGATATATCTAAATAAATCACTTAATGTGCTGCACAGAAAGACCGAAAAATATATATGAAAAAGAAGGTAAGAGCTAATGAGAGAATGTACTGGTTTAATGTGTATCAACGTAGAATCAGGGGTGCCTGGGTGGCTCAGCTGGTTGAGCATCTACCTTCAGCTCAGGTCATGATCTCCAGGTCCTGGGATTGAAACCCATATGGAGTGCCCCCCGCCCCAGCTCAGCAGGGAGTCTGCTTTTCCCTCTGCCTCTCCTCCTCTTTGTGCTCTCTTTGTGTCTCCCTCTCAAATGAGTAAGAAATCTTAAAAACAAACAACAGAAAAACATAGAATACAGAGGGAGAGAGAAAATGAAGAATATTTGAAAGAAAATAGCTACAATTTTTCAGGATTTTTAAAAAAGATTTTATTTATTTATTCATGAGAGACACAGAGAGAGGGAGACGCAGAGACACAGGCTGAGGATAAAGCAGGCTCCCTGCAGGGAGCCCTGTATGGGACTCAATCCCAAGACTCCAGGATCATGCCCTGCCCCGAAGGCAGGCACTCAACCGCTGAGCCACCCAGGCGTCGCCAATTTTTCAGGATTAAAGAAATTTTTAAAGATCCAGGATTTGTGACATATCACAAACAGAATACACAAAAATCAGTCTGAACCAAAACACATAGTAAAACACATCATAGTAAAATTGGAACACAAAGCTAGAAGAAAAAAATGACAATTAGACAATAACAAAATTCTCAGTTGTGTTTCTGTAGGGACAGAGATAGTAGAATAATATCTTCAAATTGTTGAGGAAAAATTATTGTCAACCTACCTTTAATTTCCAAAACAGAAAATTTCAAGAAAAATTGTGAATTAAAATACCACCAAGAAACGCCTGCACTCATAATTCTCTAGGATATATTTCAAAAAGAAGAAGAGTAATCTCAGAATAAAGATCTATGTTGCCGGAAAGAATAACGTAATCAAATGGTAAACATATATATGAATAGCCCAATACTTGACCTGTAAGAATCCTACAGGTCAAAATTTAGTAAGCTTTTTACCCTACAGGATTGCTTTAGCTTTTGGCATGTCACCAAGGCAAGTGACTGACAAGAAACAACCTCAGTCATTTTAGGGTTTCTGCCTCAAGGCAGACATCAGGGTTCCCAATGGGCCAAGGCTCAGTTTTCAGATGCAAGCCTTCCTATTGGTACCCACCCTAAAGTACTGTATTCCTCCCATTTGCCTGTGGGTCCTGACTTCTAGCTCTGATTTCAAATCGTATGTGTGTGTGTGTGTGTGTGTGTGTGTGTGTGTGTGTGTGTATGTTTTGTTTCATTTTCCTTTTGAGTGTGTGTGTTTGCATGTAGGGGTTGGATTTGTGTCTGGGAAGAGATGTGATGGTAACATCACTTGTGTCTTCCTCTACCTCCCATGAGGACATACCAAAATATGTTCTGTCCATTTCTATATTGGAAGAGCACAGCAAGTATCCAGTTGCAAAGACTGCTGGTCACAGATATTTAACAATTTCTTGTCACCTGTGGATAGCAAATGTATCTTTTGTGGTTATGAAGAAAAACAATCAATATCTCTAAAGCAAAGCAGAGTTGAATGGTTTTGTTTCATAGAAGCAGGCCCATTTCATTCTCCTTATCTTTTTTTTTTTAAAAAAGATTTTCTTTATTTATTTGAGAGAGAGACTGAGAGAAAGAACACAAGCAGAGGGGAGAGGCAGAAGCAGAGAGAGAGACGCAGGCTTCGCACTGAGCAGGGAGCCTGATAGGTGGCTCCATCCCAAGATCCCAGAATCCTGACCTGCGCTGAAGACAGATGCTTAACTGACTGAGCCACCCAGAAGCCCCCTCCTTATCTTTAAATGTCAAAAACGACTTTGCAAACATAAAGAACCTTGGAAATTACAACATATAATGGAAAAGAAAAATGACTATAACACAGTTATAACATAGAAAGCTATAAAGACATAGATTTTCCTGTCGGAATAATTCTCAGGGATTGTTAATTACTCCTTTGGTTGTTTTCCTAATTTTTTTAAAAAGTATAAATGACATATAACATTAGTTTCAGGTATGCAATGTAATGATTCGATATTTGTATACATGGTGAAATGATCACCACAGTAAGTGAGTTACCATCTATTACCATAAAGAGTTACAATTTTTTTTTATGATGAAAACTTTCAGGATCTATTCTCTTGATTTCTTTTACTTGAATTCCCTTTAAAGTGTTTATTATGAGGGTAAACCAATACTTTGTGTGTGTGAGGGGGTAAGGGCTAGCTCTTTTTTTTCTCATTTATTCCATGTGCTTTAATTATTCCTTCCTGTTGCTAGTTATCAAATAAAAAGCTCTGTTGAGTATCAGATGTGTCTGTATCATTACAGATTTGTCCATCTTGCAGTTGTAACTTAAAGCTTTACAAATTTTGTAGGCTTTATATGAAGAGTTATACTGCTTCTTAAAAAACTTTAATGAGGGATCCCTGGGTGGCGCAGCGGTTTGGCGCCTGCCTTTGGCCCGGGGCGCGATCCTGGAGACCCGGGATCGAATCCCACATCAGGCTCCCGGTGCATGGAGCCTGCTTCTCCCTCTGCCTATGTCTCTGCTTCTCTCTCTCTCACTGTGTGCCTATCGTAAAATAAATAAAATTTAAAAAAAAAAAAAAAAAAAAAAAACTTTAATGAAAGTTTGATTCATTAAAATACATGTGGTTAATAGGTAATACTAACATTCTTTTCCTCTATTTTTAGAATATAATAATTAACCAAACTGCTTTTTGCTTTCCCATTTAAAATGACTACTTCCACATAGAGTTACATTCAGCTTTACTGGACTGTTTCCCTATGGTGTGTTAATTATCATGTATTTTTTTCTCCCCAAAATGATAGACTGGAACCATAAATGAATGAACTAAGATCTATGATATTCCAGGAAATTATTACCTATCCTGTTATTTTTTGTTTGTTTAGAAGGCCCTTTTTATGTATTATTGGCTACTATTAATAGAATGCTTTTCAGTATCTACTTCACAAGATGCAATGATTTGAGACATATTTACTTGAAGTGGTAGTCTAAAGAGTGGAGATATTTTCCTAATATAGTATGTATTTATTTTTGAGTGAAAACTGGTGAAATATAATGAGTTATAGATCATTACTTTTTATGAGACAATCTTATTTGACTCCAAAATGACTACTATGTTGTAATTTTTTCATCTGCAGCAAGTTAAAATTTTGTTTGTAGGAAATTCTTGGCTAAAGACCCTGTCTAGTGGCATGAAAGTTTCTGCTATTACACTTAAAAAGGATAGCATGAGCCTCCTTGCCAAAGCTCTTTTTTTAAAGGAGCATTGGCTAAGAAGCTTTGGTTAGGACTTGGCTTTACTTTTTTGTAAGTGTTGTGAGTCATAAAAACCACCCTTCCGTTTATAAATTATGACATGTATGTAGTACAAAATCTGCCTTAATGTAAATTTTTCTTTTGTTTTAGTTTGCTTCATTTTGCCGTTGATAATTATTTTGTATCATATTTTCTTTTAACAAACTTTAGTTTTAAAGCAGTTTTTTTTAAGATTTTATTTATTTATTCATGAGAGACAGAGAGAGAGAGAGAGGCAGAGACATAGGTAGAG
This sequence comes from Vulpes lagopus, assembly GCF_018345385.1. NCBI lineage: Eukaryota > Metazoa > Chordata > Mammalia > Carnivora > Canidae > Vulpes > Vulpes lagopus. The sequence continues at coordinate 117,133,607 of NC_054825.1, forward strand.
GAAGAAGCAGGATCCCTGCAGGGAGCCTGATGTGGGACTCCATCCCGGGATTGCAGGATCACGCCCTGGGCCAAAGGCAGGAGCTCAACCGCGGAGCCACCCAGGCGTCCCTTTAAAGCAGTTTTAATGTTCGAAGTAAAACTAAGCAGGAAGTATAGAGAGTTTCCATATATTTCTTGTTCTTATACATACACACTCTCCCCCATTATCAAATCCCATGGTACGGTAGTACATTTGTTACAAGTGATGAATCCTTGACATCATTTTCACTCAAAGTTCATAATTTACATTAGGGTTTACTTGTGGTGTACATTCTCTGGGTATTGACTCATTTAATGACATATGTCCACCATTGTAGTATCATACAGATAGTTTCAGCTATCCTAAAAACCCTCTGTGCTTTATCTATTCATCCTTTCCTCTTTCCTGGCAGCTACTAATCTTTTTGCTGTCTCCATAGTTTGGCATTTTCTAGAAAGTATGTAAAGTTGGATTCATAAAGTGTGTAGTTATTTTAAATTGGTTTCTTTTACTCAGTAATGTGTATTTAAAGATTCCTCTGTGTCTTTTCATTGCTTGGAAGCTCACTTATTTTTAGCACTGAATAATATTCCGTAGCCTGGATGTACTCAGTTCATGTATCAAACCACCTGCTTGAGGACATCTTAGTTGTTTACAGGTTTTGAAAATTATGAATAAAGCTGCTATAGACATTTCTGTGATGGTTTCTGAATCCTTGAGTAAATAGCAAGGGCATGATTGCTGGGTCATATGGTAAGAGTGTGTTTAGTAGTGTGAGAAGCTACCAAACTATCTTCCAAAGTGGCTGTATTCATTTGCATTTGCATCAGCAATGAATAAACATTTCTGATGTTCCACATCATTCGAGGTTGTCAGTTTTCCAAATTTTGCCCAGTCTAATAGTTGTATAGTGATATCTACTGATGTTTTAAATTACAATTCTCTAATGACATATGATGAGTATTTTTCATATAACCGCTCTCCACCTGTATATCATCTTTGTGAGATATGTGTCCAGATCTTTTTTTTCAAGTTTTTATTTAATTTCTAGTTTGCTAACATACAATGTAATATTAGTTTCAAGAGTACAATTTAGTGAATCATCACTTACATACAGTACCCAGTGATTATCACAAGTGCCCTCCTAATACCCATCACTTATTTAGCCCATCCCCTGCCCACCTCCCTTCCAACAACCCTCAGTTTATTCTCTATAGTTAAGAGTCTTTCTTATGGCTTGCCTCCCTTTTTTCCCCTATGTTCATCTGTTTTTGTTTCTTAAATTCCACATGAGTGCAATCATGTGGTATTTATCTCTGACTTTTTTCAATTAGCATAATACCCTCTAGTTCCATCCACATCATGGCAAGTGGCAAGATTTCATTCTTTTTGATGGCTAAGTAATATTCCATTGTATGAATCTATCTATCTATCTATCTATCTATCTATCTATCTATCTATCTATCTATCTATCATCTCCCCCACATCTTCTTTATCCATTTATCACTTGATGGACATTTGGGATCTTTTCATATTTTGGCAATTGTTGATAATGCTATTATAAACATTGGGGTACATATGACATGTCAAATCCGTATTTTTGTAACCTTTGGGTAAATATCTAGTAGTGCAATTGCTAGGTGGCAGGGTTGTTCTATTTTTACGTTTTTGAGGAACTATCATGCTGTTTTTCAGAGTGACTATACCAGTTTGCATCCCACCAACAGTGTAAGAGGCCTCCCCTTTTTCCCCATCCTCACTGACATTTGTTTTTTCCTGTGGATATCTATTTGGTTCTATGGCCTACTTATTGGGAATGTTTGTTTTCTTATTGTTGTTTTTGAAACATTGTTTGTATATTTTGTATAACTGCCTTTTATCAGATGTGTCTTTTTTAAGTATATTCTCCCAATGTGTGCTTATCTTCTCATTATCTTGAAATTGTATTTCATAGAACAGAAGTTTTAAATTTTACTGAAGTCCAGTTAATTATCCTTTATTTTCTTTTTGATGGCCATGGGATCTATAGTGATGTCTTCTCTTTCATTTCTAATATTAGTCATTTATATCTTATCTTTTTTTTTCCCTTCTTAGTTATATGGGCCATATGGTCTGATCGATTAATTTTTCAAGGGATCAGCTTTTTGTTTTGTTGATTTTCAATTTTATAAGCTTCTGCTTTAACTTTTATTATTATTTTTCCTCTGATTATATGGATTTAATTTACTCTTTCTAGTTTCCTAAAGTGGAAACTCAGATTATTCATTTTAGAGTTTTCTTCTTTTCCAAAATGTGCATTTAATGCTATAAATCTCCCTTAAACATTGCTTTCACTAATCCTATGACTTTACTTTTGGAAGACTATTTGGGGGATATATCGCTTTGATTCTGGAAAATTCATTTGTGAACTAACGTGAAATGTTTTCAGTAATTGCAAACTTGCATGTATATATTTACATGATAACTACTGCTGGAAGCAGTGGTACCCAATCATTTTGAATTATGTACATCAAAAATGTTTTAAGACCTGCCTAACTATGACGATACAGGTTTATACTAAAACTTACAAATTAAAGTCACATTCTGGCTTTACACTAGCACTTGCTCTTTACTAATATTTTTACAGGAGTCAGTCTTTTGTTGGAGATAATGGAACCAAATCAGGGAGGGCTTATGCCACTCTTAAAATCATGCAGCCAAATATACAAGGATGTTCATGTGTCGATGGATTTCTTTATGAAGTTTCAAAAGAATCTTCCCCAGAACATTCTGGAATCAACTGCCTAAGTGAATATTATCCTTTTGTAGACTGGTGTGTTAATACCAAATTACAGAAAGCATATTTTTACCCTTCTTAAAAACATGGGGAAGAGGAGAACAGAAGCAGTTGCTACTTTTATTTTTGGGCACCATACTCTAGATGTACTATCAGGCCAACATTTTTTAAAGGCAAATTGTTGGCACACTGGTTTTGTTGTTGTTGTTGTTGTTTTTGTTTTTAATTACTTGAACTTGGTAGAAACACTTTTTCTTGGGTCTAACTTCAGGTCAATTAAATAAAAGTCTCTGTGGGTGAGGACTTAGGAGCGAGTGTCACATACAAACTGCCTATAATCTCAAAATGTAGCCAGTTGAAGAGCATTGTGTTATAGGATACAGTGTAAAAGCATCAGTCTGTTTAAAACTCAGTTGAATTCCCTGGTCAGTTACTGAGATACTTTTAAAGATTGTCAAAGGTTTGTTTGCCTTTTTGCCCTACAACGAATGATGTAAGTCTTCTCCCTTGGCCTCTATCCTGCTCTCAAACTTATTCCACCTCGTTTGAGAAATTGACACTACTTTGAAGAAATAGTATATGATCCAAAGCATACTCCGGTTCACAGAGCGTTATGGATCGTAGAGTTCCTGTGGTGATTTAATGTGGAATTAATTCAGTAGTTTGTCCAGACTTAAAGAAGCAAGATGGATGTTCTAGTTCTGCTCATTTGTTGTATTATTGCTAATTAATTCTGGCAGAGTTGGACAAATGTATATTTATTTTCTAAATTACTGAATTATCCTAAGTGACCTTGGAATCTTTTTTAATAGTAGAATACCCTTTCCTTTGCACCATATATGCTGTGCATGCCTTATGTTATTTCCTATTATAGCAAGGGATGTGCAATGTCTATTTAAGACAACAATACAAAAATAAAAGTAAAATGTCTCACAAGCATAACAGGCATTTCTTGGTGCACAAGTCATAGCTTATCTTCATGGATAAGATATGTGACTAAACAACCAAAGCATATGGTACCAATTTCAATATGAAATTTCTTTTTTTTTAAAGATTATTTATTTATTCATGAGAGACACAAAAAGAGAGAGGCAGAGACTTGGGCAGAGGGAGAAGCAGGCTCCATACAGGGAGCCCAATGGGAGACTCCACCTGAGGCTAAGGCAGATGCACTTAACTGCTGAGCCACCCAGGTGTCCCCAGTATGAAAGTTTCAAAACCAAAGTCAGAAAAAAGTTAAAAAACAAAAAAACAAAAACACCACGATACAAAGTGGATGTTTTATCTCATTAAGAAATGTCTATTTTCTTCTTAGAGAAAGAAATGATTCTCCTAAGGACCTATTTTAAATCATTAATTTTCTTCATTACTACTTTTGCTTGTCTTTTGTCCTCAAATAAGATTTAAAGCTTCTGATAACACTTCAGGACTTGTTTCTGTTGTCTGAGAATATTTTTTTCAGCAGGTATATTTTCTTCACGTTGAGACATTCCGCTCTTCTATCACCTCTGCTCTAAAGCGAGAGTAAGTGGGCACACAAGAGAAAATATGAATACTGTGCTAATTATGGATCTGTGTATTCTGTGAAGCTGACATTATTCAATAACCTAAAACCTAATGAACTTTTCTCCTGACTGAAACTTTCAATTACTCACTCACTGTTACATTAGTCCTTAAATATTTCAGTTATTGCCACAGCTCATTAGAATGTAAATGAAGATCAAGGGTTGAATTAACACATTCAGGGCCTGATTAAGCCAGGATTAGTTTAGATAGATTTCCTTGCAAATGTCAGTTTCTCCCCTCGCACATTAATAATAGACACCAAATCAAAGCATTCTGTTCTTCACAAAATCTTTGTGTTGAGTTTTTAGCAGGACTAGATGTACACCTACATGGATTCATAACAAGGACAGTTCTGCCCACTTCTACTAACAAGAGATCCAAAATGAACATGAATACTGTTCTTGGAATAAAGGCTTTTTAACCTTTGTTTCTAACACTTATTAGTGCTGTCACATGTGCTTCCCAGAATAAGCCAGCCACACTACAATTCACCAGAGAGGGCTTATATGGCAGCACTAGCATTAAGTTCCAGTTGAACTTAATGGACTGGTCAAATCCTTTCACAAAACGAGCCTAGGGATAATTAACTTTTCCAAATAAACATTTAACACTAAAAATAGTATTGTTAATGATTTTTTTTTTAACCAAGCGGCCCAAAGCTTTAACATATTTTATAGTTATTAAATATACTACTGATTCTCATGTGACTTTATAGCTTATGTTTTTATGTATAAATATGTAAAAAGCATAAAAATCATTAGCTTTCCTTCAGATCTTTGAAGTTGTGTAAAAACAACATGGCTCTCAATCCTGGTTCTTTCACATCCCCCTTAGTACTTCCTTTAACTGAGGCTATGAGACCATCTGTGTCTGTCCATTTATTTTCTACATAAAATGCAAACAGAAGACATCCTCCTACTCTTAAAAAGACAACTCATGGGGGCAAAATATGGTCATGGCAGGAGGGGGCAGCAGAGATAAATATTTCAATTATCTATACTACTGGAAAAAAAGGAATGATCTAGATAAAGAAAATCCACAGAGCATCAAACTGTGTTATTTTCATAATTTGTGTCAACTTATAGTATCAATATTTTCAAATAGATGCAAAACAAACAGTCACAGGTTTTTATCTATTTTGTATTCTCTCTTCTCCAGCTTTTCCTTAAGTAGAAATCAAACATCCGAAAATTAGGTAAAAGTTAAAATGTTCAAAAACAAGCAGGGAAAGCAGAAAAGTGAAAAGAAAGAGGACACCTCCATAGTCCCCTTACTTGTATAGTCCCCCCCCCCCTTCGATAAACAGTTGACACTTCACTAAGTTGCCCATCAGGCTCACTGCCACCCATGGTTTTTCAGGCAGGGTAGGGAAGCTACTTCTTTTTTAGAACTATCTGAAGGACGCAATCTCACTAAGGGTGTAGTAGTCAGCCACAACTCAGGAACAAGTGATGATACTCTCCAAGCAGAATTTATATACCTGGCAAATCACACATGCTGTGTGCGACAAAAGAGGTAAAGGTAGATGCCCTTTATATTGGACCTAGCTTGATTTCACTAAGAATTCATGTGGTTTTAAGGTTTTCAGAGGATTGCATGGGAGGAGTCAGACGAAGAGGTTCCTGGTTTGATTTCTGGTCCCATTCTTTATTACCCTGATAGGTTTCTCCTTATCTATCTTCCTCATAGGATTACATGACAATTTTTATGGCACGAAGTTAGCCCTGCTTCAGTCTCTCAGTATGAATATTCCCTTTAGATTACTTTAATTAGTTGTATTGATAATTAATTTGCAATTGCCCTTTTCAGAGACTGTCTGACACAGAGAAGGGCTCAATTAAATATTGGTTTTTAATGATTTCATGAGTCATGAGGGACAAGAACATGCAGCTTTATTTCCACTTTGGTTTAACCGAATCAGCTAGGCCTTTGTCAATGGCCGTCATGGTACTGATTGAGAATTTGGGCCTACTTAGACTGCTTGGGCCTCTAGAGACTTTTCCACTAGGTTGAAGGGAAGGGAAGTATCATGGCCTGGGCTATTTCCAGGCTCCTTTGAGCAGAAAAGAATGAATCTCTAGGAAAACTAGAACTTTCGATTGGGGACCTATACTTTAGAAATTAGGGTAAGTATGAAAAAAATAATTTAGCATATAGACTATACCACTGAAAATATTTTTCTTCTACTTATCCTCATTGGAGAGCTCATTTGTTTTAATGGGTTGAAGATTATTAGTTTACAGTAAGTTCCCTTACGTTCAAAATTTTGGGCCTTACCCTTAGAAAGACATGAAAAGATAAGAATCAAGCATCTAAAAAATGGTAGAGATAATATTTGAGCCCATATGATGAATTGTGAGAGCTGACCTCATACTATACTGTCATAAAAATATACTGGTCATCATATGCCTCAATACTGACATTTTCCCAAAAAGGACATGTCTTAATTATCCATGTTTTTGATAATCAAGTTCTTAATGGGGCATTTCTTGGCAAAATATAGAAAAAAGAGGGAGAAAAAAGTAAACAGTCTATAATTTAATAAAACCCAGATGAATATTAATATTCTTTTTTAAGTCTCTGCTTCTACATTTTATATGCAATTAAATCATATAATGAATGATTTTCTAACATATAGTTTCACTAGACAACATATCAAAAACACTTCCAAGGCCATGAGATCTGCATGAGATAATTTTTATTATAATGAGGTATTTTGTTTTCCTAAAATAGTATCAGTACATGTTTATAAAAGATATAAAGCACATATAATAGGAATGCCAATACATATCTTGCACTTACTTTATGTCAGATATAATAATAAATGCTTAATTTATATTATCTAATTCAAAAAAAACCTCTTAAGCTTTCATTTACTGTGCTGCAATGCTTCTAGATAATGTAAATGCATGAATATATAAAAAGTTAAAAGCATTCACTTCCCCAAAATAAATTCTTACATAATTGACTGGAGTACATTTATTTTAGGGGGTGAATTTAATTAACCCTCATTTGTTGATGTATAGGTAGTTTTTACCATATAGTGAATTGGTATGTTGAACAAACTTATGTCTAAAGCTTTGAACATTCCTAATTATGTCTTTATGACTGGGCCTCTCAATTTAGGATATACATTATGGGGAATACAGCTATGTGCCAAGACTCTCTCAAAGATATAGGATATATAGATTATGTTTTTGTAAGGTTTAATTTTACTCAAAGATTTAGGACAAGAAATTTGCAACTTAAAAAAATCTCTTCATTTCATTCAAAACATCTTTACTGAATGCCTACTACATCCCAGGAATTATTCTAGAAGCCAGATGTATCAGACACACTATATGTACCTCTCCTACTCTCTTGGCTTCATAATAACTCCTGGGTTTCCTTCTTCCTTCTTTCTGTTAGATGCCATCTCTTCTGTGTAATTATAGTCTTTGAAATATTTTTTTTCTTTTGAAATATGGACAAAGCAAATAAATAAATCTAATATCTCCATATCGTCATTTGCAATCTTGTATTGTGTGTGAAAGTCTAATGGCACAATGTGCCATTAAGAAATGGGAAATTTGTCTGGACAGAAATATAGTTGTGTCAAATCTAGAGTACAATCAGAGAGAAAAGGGCAGATTACTCTTTGTGTAATGTCACATGCTTAGTGAGAGGTGCTGGTCAGCTGGATTAAACAAGCTATGCCATTTAGACTCATCAGTAAATTCTAAAAAAGGGCCAAGTAGCTAGCTTTGTAAGTCATTGAACTTGTCACTGTGCAAACAGTATTTTTAAAAATTTTGATTACAGGAAATTAAACAGTGACACTCATGAATGCATTCAAATCATGTCACAATTATACTCAATCAAATGTTATTTACAAACACCACTAAATTATGCCTCGTTCCATTTCTCAACTCAGTGAGTTCCCAGATATCATAAAATTACAAAATTTCTAGTTTGTGTATTTTGATGCTATTCTTCATTTACTTTTAAAATTATTTAATTGAAGTATAAAATGCATACAAAAAATGCAAACACATTAGTGTAGGGCTCAATGAATCTTCAAAAACGGAAAGCAAGCATGTAATAGGTACCTAGATCAAGAAACAGAGTATTTGGCAAACTAAACTCAAGCAAAAGTACTTCATTGCTTGCAAAATCCCCTTCTGTCATGAACTCACCAGAACAAACCATTCCCTGGTCCCAGTTGGAGAAATGGCTGCCCATGCTCCAAGTTTGTCTGCATTCTGGTATTTCAGACTGTCTAGATGGAGTTATTTTCTAGTTCTCTGATACTCATAAAAAATATATTTACCTCAGTTTTCCAGTTGTTGGCATTGGGATTGTTGGCCTGCCATAGACTACTATACTCTACCTGGTATAATAAACCCTCGCTCATCATTTTCCAAAAAATTACACTCCAGTTGTAACCTACCATATTTTATACATAGTAAGTAAAATCAATTTAAAAGTTGTCAGAGAGTCAAAAATGCACTTTATTACTGAAGCGAGAGTAAATATTGTGTATCTTTGGAAAGAAAAATCATACTAATTATGTGAGGCTGTAAACACAATATATATCTTTAATCAAATTATGAACATTTTGAAGAAAAATAAATTTTTAAGTGACAAATGGTTTGATTTGAGTCTAGGTATAACAATCACAATAAAATAATGAATTAAAAAATACCAAATGTCTTATTCCCTTTTCCCCTAGAATTACTGTGCTAGAAAGGCTTTCATAAGAGAAACACATATTCAGGTATATATAGTAGTTACATGTAAAACTATCTTGAATCAGAAAGTGAAAATTAACACTGAAATATACTCTTAAAGAACATTTTAATGATCTAAAAATACACACAACCATCTGATTGAAAGAACGATATTAACTTCATTCTTAATCAGCTGAATCAAGGACAAGATGTTAATGTTTTGGCAAATTAATTTGTTTTGTTTCCTAAACCTATACTCATAACATGCTTGTAAACATTTGGATATAAAGTAATTATCTAAGAATTTTAACAAAAACTTTGCCCGTCACCATTCCCTCCAATACCGCCCTCCTCCCCTTCCACCACCCTAGTTCGTTTCCCGAGTTAGGAGTCTTTATGTTCTGTCTCCCTTCCTGAATTTCCCAACATTTCTTTTCCTTCCTTTATATTCCTTTCACTATTATTCATATTCCCAAATGAATGAGAACATACACTGTTTGTCCTTCTCCGATTGACTTATTTCACTCAGCATATACCTCCAGTTCCATCCACGTTGAACTGGTGCAGCCACTCTGGAAAACTGTGTGGAGGTTCCTCAAAGAGTTAAAATAGACTGCCCTACGACCCAGCAATTGCACTGTTGGGGATTTACCCAAAGATTCAGATGCAATGAAACGTCGGGACACCTGCACCCCAATGTTTCTATCAGCAATGGCCACAATAGCCAAACAAAAACTTTTTTGTAAGCAAAGTTTTTGTTTAAGACAGAAGAAGTACAAAAGTACAGACAAATATTTTTAGAGGCACGATTTTAGCAGTCAATTTAGTAAGGAATGCTTTCTATGAAATACATAAAATATTGAATAGAACAGAGAAAGCATTGAGCAGAGTTCAATTTAGAGTCACTTTTCTTTTATAAAATACCTCCATTAGTACCCGTTTTGGCCAACTGAAAGAAATCTAAAGAAGAATTTTGCTTTTGCCAAAAAAGTAAAATAGTGTTCAGTATTTGTTTTGCAGCAAGCTGAATATCTGGTACTTACTGGGAAATGGAGAAAGTAATAATTTGGATTAAAGTATAATAAATTGAAGATGCATAAAATAATCTCTCTGATAACTCTCACAGGAATTTTAAAAATCTATAAATAGCAATATAACAGGGAGAAAAAAATACAACAAGAAAAAATGTTTTTTTAATCCAAAAGCAAACAAGGATGGGAATGCAAACTGGTGCAGACACTCTGGAGAGCAGCTTGGTGGTTTCTCAAAAAGTTAAAAATAGAACTACCCTACAATCCAGCAATTGCATTCGTAGGTATTTACCCAAAGGACACAGATTCAAAAGGGCACACACACCCCAGGGTTTATAACAGCATTATCGACAATGGCCCAACTATGGAGACAGCCCAAATCTGCATTGACTGATGAGTGAACATCTTCCCTGTTGCATATATATAATGGGATATTACTCAGCCATCATAAAGAATGAAATCCTGCCATTTGCAATGACATGGATGGAGCTAGAATGTATTATGCTAAGTGAAATAAGTCAGAGAAAGACAAATACCATATAATCTCACTCATATGTGGAATTTAAGACAGAAAACAGATGAACATATGGGAAGGGGGAAGAGACAATAAAGAGAGAGAAACAAGCCATAAGAGACTCTTAACATTAAAGAACCAATTGAGAGTTGATGGAGGAAGGTGGGTGATGGACGGTCTAGATGGGTGAGGGGTATTAAGGAGGGTACTTGATGTGATGAGCACTGGGTGTTGTATGTAAGTGATGAATCACTGAATTCTACTCCAGCAACCATATTGCACTATATACTGACTAACTAAAATTTAAATAAAAACTAAAAACCTTGAGGCGCCAGGATGGCTGTCTTATATGTCCAACTCTTGATTTTGGCTCAGGTCACGATCTCAGTGTCGTGAGATCAAGTCCTTCTTTGAATGTGAAGCCTGCTTGGATTTCTCTCTCTCTCTCTCTCTCTCTCTCTCTCTCTCAATCTCTCTCTCTCTTCTCTCCTTCTGTCCCTCCCCCACCCCTGCTCATGCTCTCGCTAAATAAATAAATAAATAAATAAATAAATAAATAAATTTTTAAAAGCAAAAAGGGTAAAGAACAAAGAAAAATTAAAAAAGAAGAAGAAAAGGAAAAGTAAAAAAAACAAGGGACATATATAAATAGAAGATAAACTTGAAACAAATATGCGTTCTTAAAGTAAATTCACAGAGACTAAACACTCCAATTCAGAAAAGAAATGATTGCTGAAATGGTAAAAATGCAACTTACGCATGGCTGTTTGTAGTAATTTGCATAGTTTAAATATAAGTATAGAGAAACGTTGAAAATAAAAGGATATAAAGAGAAACACCTTAAACTAACCAAAAAAAAGTAAAAGTAACTCTACAAATATATGGCAAAATGAATTGTTAGGCACATCTCACAGTAGAAACTTCATAGATCCTAGAGTGAATCCCAGACAGTATGACATACATTCAAAATAGATCAATAAAAAAGTGACAGTTTAAATGAGAAATAGTAATTTCATTTTCACAATAGAAAGCGTTAGACAGTCCTCTCAAAAGCTCAAAATTAAGGACAAATAGAAATCAAGCACACAGACCAAAAAGTCCAACTCCCTCAAGACAAAATAAAAATAGGTAAATGCTTTAAATACAGTGATGAACAGAATCAAATGTGTTTATATGTATATATAAATATGCTTGTATGTGTGTAGAGATACAGATATACAGACTTATATGGATTTCTATATCTAGGTAGATAGATAAATAGATGGCTATAGATGGAAGTAGATTTAGATATATCCACTGGCTGAAGAATTTAGTTCTAAACAAGTACACTTTGGATTATTTATCAAAATTAACTACATATTGGCCACATAAGCAAGCTTAAACAAAATTCAAAGAACTGAAATAATATATAGTATAATCTCTGAAAACACTGGAATATTTATAACATCATATGAGTTGAAAATTGCACCCTAGAAATGGGTGCAATTTTTATTCAGAATAAAAATGAATTGTGCTGAATAATACAAACATGACACAAAACTATGTGATAGGTGCATCCAAATCTGCTTATGATAAAATTTAGAGACTTAAATATTAGAAGAATAGTGGGAAAAAATTAGTTGTCTAGTGTTCATTTCAAGAAATTAGAAATGTTATCCATCTTCATAAATTTGACAGAACTAGAAGAGAAAGGAGCAAGTCTAATATTATAGTAAGAAATTATATGGACGTTTTACAATTCTGAAAGAAGCAGATGGCAAAAACATAAACAAAACAAAACCCAAAAGCCAAGAAATACCATAGAAGGTTTAAAATACAATTAACAAATTTGACCAAAGGAGCATATCTAGACTACTATAAGAGTTCAGATATGCATATTGATGATGCCCCGTCTCATAAAGTTTCAGAGCACTAAAATCATTAAGAGTCTGCTATCTTTCCAGAGAGGAAAGAAATTAGAAATCAACCAGAAGAAAACTAGAAAGTCCTAACTACTTGAAAATTAAGTAATTACAATTCTAAATAGTACATGATTCAAAGAAAAATAATAGTGGAAATGAGAAAATATTATTTACTCTAAGACATGGAAAACATTTCAAAACGTGTAGGATATTGCCAAAATATTAGTTAGCTTTACTTAGCCTTAAGTCCCTATATATAAGATATAAGAAAATCTGAAAATTAATGATATAAATTTTCATCTCAAGATGCTAGAAAAAAATTTCGAACCTGAAGAAAGTGGTTGGAAGTGAATAGTAAAGATAAAAGCAGAAATCAATGAAACAGCAAACAAATGGACAGTAAGGAAAACACTAAAGCCAAAACTTAATTTTTTTAATTCAATTAGAACTTTAAAGGTTTAACAAAGTCAATAAATCACTGAAAGACTAAGAAAAAGAACAAAAACACAAACTGCTAATATCAGAAATAAAAATGTGATAGCACTACAGATTTTACAGAGATTAGAAACATAATAGGATAAAAAATCTTACACGGGTACCTCCTGCTTTTTGAAAGTTCGTATTATGCCATTTTGCTTTCATGAAAGACCTACATCAGTGCTTGTTTTGGCTAATTGAAAGAAATCCAAAGATTTTTACCTTTGCAAAAAATCACAAAGCAAAAATAGCATTCAGCAGTTGTTTTGCAGTGAGCTGTTACAGAGGCAGTGCACACTGAGCAGTGACAGTGGCACTGCCAAGCTTCTCCCCCAGAAACTGCACTCAGTATCTTAGCATCAATCTGCCATAGCTTTGAATTGGGTCTGTGGGTCTCTATTCTTATCTTGATTTATTCATGCATCTATCAGCAAGATGTGTCATCAGGTATCAGAAAAGCAGAAAAGATGATGAATCTGGGAATGCTTTAAAGTTTTTTATATAAATTAGTGGAAATTGCTTTTTTAAATGCCATTTTAGCTTACAAAAGATTTCATAGCAACACTCTACCTTCAGATAGCTTAAAAATTATTAAGAGACTAGATCTTAAACATCCTCACTACAAAAGAGAAATGATAATTACGTGATGTAGTAGGGGTTTTATATTGCAATATATAAATGTATCAGATTAATCGAAATCATATTTGCAATATATATATAAATTAACACATCGAACATCTTCAGTTTACTCAATGTGGTATGTTGATTATATCTCAATATTAAAAATCCACATTGTTTGGTTGCTCTTAAATCATCTATATTGAAAAACTATTGTAGTTAAGAAAGCTCCAGGGTTAGGCAAATATAACAATGTAGCAAAATATCACAAGAACATATATTTACATCAGAATTGGGATATCTTTTTTTTTTTTTTTTTTTTAGAATTGGGATTACTGATCAATTGTGAAGGGTGGAATTATCCAACAGGCTGTACTGGAAAAATTAGTTATCATAAGAAAGAAAATATAATTTTATACTTTCTTGAAACCATACATAAAAACCTATTCTAGACAGATTAAGAAATTCAATTTGAAAGATAATACCTACAAATATTTAGGAGATAATATAACAAATACCTTTATGCCTTAGAGGTAAAAAAGGAGTTCTTCACACTCAAATAGGGCAAATCATAAAGTGACTAATTAGATTAAAATTAAAACTGTTGGGGTGCCTGGGTGACTCAATCAGTTAAGTATCTGACTCTTGGTTTCAGCTCAGGTTGTGATCTCAGGGCCACGGGACTGAGCCCTGCCTCGGGCTCCATGCTCAGTGGGAAGTCTGCCTCTCTCTCTCTCTCCCTCTCCCTCTGCCCCTTACTCTGCTCTCTCTCTCTCTCTCTCTCTCTCTTGCGCGCGCACGCAAATAAATAGACAAATCTTTTATAAGATGTCTAAAATGAAGAACCATTTATCTAATGTTGCCATAAAGAAAGCTACAAGATAAACCAAGAACAGGAAGAAAAGATTTGAAAACATAATATAAACATAATCTTTATAGAGTCTGTATAACTTTCTATAAGTCAACAATAAAGAAAATTCAGTAGAAAAATAAGAAAAATAAAATATATAAACAAGTATTACCTTAAAGAGCAAACGTGACTGACAAGTATATATAGTCTCCTTCATAATAAAAAATTCCTATTAAAACCACAATGAGATTGTTATGGTCATTAAATTGGCAAACATTTTCAAGTCTTATTGTATAGGTGTTCAGAAATGTATGCAGTATTTTGCTGTGTCTTTGCCACAGACATTTTTTTTCAGTTTTATTTAAGTTCCAGTTAGTTAACGTACAGTGTGATATTAGTTTCAGGTATACAATATAGTAATTGAACAATTTCATATATCACCTAATGCTCATCACAAGTGCATCCCTTCATCCTCATCCCCTATTTCACCCATCCCCTCATGCTCCTCTCCTCTGGTAACCATCACTTTGCTCTCTATAGTTGAGTCTATTTCTTGGTTTGCCTCTCTCTCTCTTTTCCCCCCTTTGCTCATTTGTATTGTTTCTTAAACTCCACACATGAGTGAAAATGTATGGTATTTGTCTTTCTGACTTATTTCTTCCATAGACATCTTTGCTGCGAAAATTTTCTCAGTAAATATTTTTCACTGTATAATTAATTGGCCATTAGGTAATTTTTCCATAAAAAAATAACTGATAGTTTGGTTTCATTTCCTTTTTCCATTGACAGATTCCCACTTTTATATGCTATGAATCTTAGCTGGTCCTTATAATGATCTATATAAATCTGTATAAGTTTATATAAATCTTAGTCAATGATCTAAATGGTGATGAGTAGGCATGGTAGTCTTAAAACAGTGGATGATAACAACTCTGCATATTGACTTGATAGAAAATACGGCGGTGAAACTTACTGGATGTGTGAAATGAGCAAGTATTAGGCCAGATTGCACACTGTACTGTACTAGAAAATAACAGACATAGGACAATATGGCAACAGTATGGAAGGCTTTCAAAATGCAACGCAAACCTTGGTTACAAATATACATCCTAATATGTGGAAGTTTAAAGCTTCTTTTAAGGAAGAAAGAAATTACTAATAAATTTTATTAATTTTTAGTGTTTTATTATATCCTTTTAAAGGTCCCTCTTTTATTTTTAGTGATTTTATCTTTGAAAGCAAAATTGCCTTACAGCCAATTAGTTATATGGTAGAAATGTGCACAGACAAAATGTAAGCAACAAAAATATCTACGGCAAAGATGTTGATGGTGAAACTACCTAGAACCTTTCAGAAAGATATATTTTTAGTTGTTTAGATCAGAGGCAACTATCATATGCTGCAAATGGGAGTGGAAATTGGTTCAAACTGCTTTGAAAACCCCATTTGATTTCATTTTATAAAACTGAATATGTGTCCATGCTATAGCCTTTGATTTCAAAGATGTGTACCTTAATGAATATCTTGCACAAGCACATTACATAACTTATAAAATAATAATTCTAGCACAGTTGCTTATATACATGTTAAAATAATTTCAAATATTAAAAGAAAAATGAAAATATGATGTAATCATAAAACATAACTATAAAAGAATGAAAAGGAATGAACTAATATACTGATGAGAAAATAGTAAGTTCCTAAAGGTTCCTAAAGGGTACCAATTATGTATAATCTAAAAACATGCAAAATTACAATCTATGTTTTAGAAATGCAGGAGTACAACAAATGTATGAAAGAGTTAAGGCAGTTGACACAGGTACCATCAGAGTATTCACCAATGTGAGCAATGTTGATTTCTTGAGCTCTGTGCTTGATAAATGGGTATTATATTATTCTGAAATATTTTATAGTATATTTTATGTCTAAAACATTTTATATTTTAAAGTAAGTTTAAGGGATCCCTGGGTGGCGCAGTGGTTTGGCGCCTGCCCTTGGCCCAGGGCGCGATCCTGGAGACCCGGGATCGAATCCCACGTCGGGCTCCCGGTGCACGGAGCCTGCTTCTCCCTCTGGCTGTGTCTCTGCTTCTCTCTCTCTCTCTGTGACTATCATAAATAAATAAAGAAAAAATATTTAAAATAAATAAAATAAAATAAGTTTAAGACAAAATTAGGCAAGTCTACTTCTGAAGCTAAGTTTTAAAAACTACATTATTTCTTAGACTCTTAGGTATCAACTGAACACTGGATATTCATGATCTAATCAGGACAGTGGGGAGAAAAAGGCCATCACACCACTTCTTTATGAGCAATATAAAATAATTACTTGGATAAACACCAATCAATCTGATGTCTAATACCAACTATTAAATTTTTGGAAAGAACACAACTTCCTCATGAACATCTTCAAAAAGTGAGAGAGGGAGGAAGAAGAGGGAAAGAATTAGAGTAGAAGGGAAGAGACAGATCTTTGAGACTCTGATCGAGAAAATAGACAAAAAGCATTAGGAATAGAGGTGCTTGGGTGGCTCATCAGTTAAGCATCAGACTCTCGATTTTGGCTCAGATCATGATCTCAGGATTGTGAGATCAAGCCTCATATGGGGCTCTGGGCTCTGTCCATCTCGCTCTGCTCCCCACTGCCCCCCACCCCCGTGCAACTCGAGTGTGCTCTCTCTTATTCTCAAATGAATAAATAAATAAAATCCTTTTAAAAGTACGGAATTCCTGGGTGGCTCAGAGGTTTAATGCCTGCCTTCAGCCCGGGGGCGTGATCCTAGAGTCCTGGGATTGAGTCCCACATCAGGCTACCTGCATGGAGCCTGCTTTTCCCTCTGCCTGTGTCTCTGCCTCTCTCTCTCTCTCTCTCTCTCTCTCTGTGTGTCTCTCATGAATAAATAAATAAAATCTTTAAAAAAAAAACCTTTAAAAAAGCATTAGGAATAGAATGCTGCTGCAATGATATACATAAATATATAGAAATCATTTATATGTAATCATTTATATGATTATAATCATTTATATATATTAATTTATTAGTATAAATTAATATATAAATATAAATTATTAGAAGAGAATGTTATACGATACTCTATACCAGCAACTTCAAAAATCTGATAAAGGTTAAGTTTTAATAAAAAATGCTGATTGAATTGATTCTAGAGATGGGACACATGAACAAACAAATGATAAAGTATTGAAAAAGAGAAGTGACTATTTTCCTTCTTCTTACTCTATTCTTACATAAAAAATTAATCAAACTCTGATTGTTTTAGATTAAATTCTCACAGATCTTTAAGGTAAATACACTTTCTCTGACAACTGACTTGTCTAGTGTGTGGAAAAGTACAAGACCTTCTGAGTATGTTTTATGTATCCACTTACACAAAATTAGGCTAGGACAATATATTGCTTTTTTTTTTTCATCATGATAAGTATACTCTTTAATCCCCATCCCCTATTTCCCTCATCCTCCCAACCAACTCCTCTCTGGTAACCATCTGTTTTTTCTCTATAGTTAAGAGTCTGTTTCTTGGTTTATCTCTTTTTTTTCCCTTTTGTTTCTTAAATTCTACATATGAGTGACATGGTATGGTATTTGTCTTTCTCTGACTGACTTGTTTTGCTTAGCATAATACTCTCTAGCTCTATCTGTGTTGCTGCAAATGGCAAGATTTCATTCTATGGCTGAATAATATCACATATTATATATATGTTATAATATATACATATATATATTCATTATCCATTCATCTATCAATTGACCTTTGGGCTGTTTCCATAGTTTGGCTATTATAAATAATGTTGCAACAACATAGGGATACATGTATCCTTTTGAATTAGTATTTTTATATTTTTTGGATAAATACCCGCTAGTATGATTACTGAATGATATGGTAGTTCTATCTTTAATTTTTGAAGGAACCTCTATACTGTCCTCGACAGTAGTTGCACCAGTCTGCATTCCCATCAACAGTGCAAGGGAGTTCTATTTTCTCCACGTCTAGTACCTATTATTTCTAGTATTGTTGATTTTAGCCATTCTGACAGGTGTGAGGTGATATTTCACTGTCGTTTTGATTTGTATTTCCCTGATGATCAGTAATGTTGAGCATCTTGGCCATCTATTTGTCTTCTTTGGAGAAATGTCTATTCATGTCTTCTGCCCATTTTAAATTGGATTATATGTCTTTTGAGTTTTAACTTATATTTATTTTTACATAGTTTGGATGCTAACCCTTTATCAGATATGTCATTTTCAAATATAGTCTCCCATTCAGTAGGTTGCCTTTTACTTTAGGTTTTTTTTTTTTTTTTTTTTTAGATTTTATTTATTTATTTATTTATTTATTTATTTATTTATTTATTTAAGAGAGAGAGAACACAAGCAGGGAGGAGGGGCAGAGGGAGAAGGAAAAGCAAACCCCCAGCTGAGCAGGGAGTCTGATGTGGTGCTGGATCCCAGGATTCTGAGATCATGACCTGAGCTAAAGACACACTGAACTGACTGAGCCACACAGGCGCCTCGATTGCCTTTTAGTTTTATTATTTCCTTTACTGTGCAGAAACTTTTTATTTTGACAAAGTCCCAATAGTTTATTTTTGCTTTTATTTCCCTTGCCTCAAGAGACATATCTAGAAAATTATTGCAGTGGCCAATGGCAGAGAAATTACTGCCTATGTTCTCTTCTAGGATTTTTATGACTTCAAGTCTCACATTTAGGTTTTTAATCCATTTGGGTTTTATTTTGGGGTATGGTGAAAGAACGTGGTCTAGTTTCATTCTTTTGCATGCAGCTGTCCAGTTTCCACACCATTTGTTGAAGAGACTGTCTTTTTTCCATTGTATATTCATTTCGCCTTTGTTGAAGATTAATTGAACATGCAATTTAGGGTTTATTTCTGGGTTTTCTATTCTATACCATTAATCTATGTGTCTATTTTTATGCCAGAGCCATTCTGTTTAAATTACTACCACTTTGTAATATAACTTGAAATCTGGAGTGATACCTCCAGTTTTGTTTTTCTTTAAGATTGCTTTGGCTATTCAAGGTCTTTTGTGGATCCATACAAATTTTAGGGTTGTTTGTTCTAGTTCTGTGAAAAATGCTGCTGGTATTTTGAAAGAGATTGCATTAAATCTGTAGATTGCTTTGGGTAGTACAGACATTTTAACAATATTTGTTCTTTCAACTCATGAGCACAAAATGTCTTTCCAATTCTCTGTGTTGTCTTGAATTTCTTTCATCGGCATTTTATTGTTTTCAGACCACAAGTCTCACTTTGGTTAGATTTATTCCTAGATATTTTATTGGTTTTGGTGCAATTGTAAATGGGATTATTTTCTTAATTTCACTTTCTTCTGCTTTATTATGAGTGTATAGGAATTCATCAGATTTCTATACATTGATTTTTGTATCCTTGATCTTACTGAATTCATTTATCAGTTATAGTAGTTTTTTTTTGGTGGAGTCTTTTGGTTTTTTTTTTTTTTTTTTACATATAGTGTCATGTCATCTGCAAATAGTGAGAGTTTTACTTCTTCCTTATTACTTTGGATGTCTTTTATTTCTTATGTTGTCTTATTTCTGTAGCTAAGACTTCCGTACTATGTTGAATAACAGTAGTGAGAGCAGACATCCTTGTCTTGTTCCTCACCTTAGAGGAAAAGCTGTTTTTCACCCTTAAGTATGATGTTGACTGTGGATTTTTCATTTATGGCCTTTACTGTGTTTTTTTATGTTTCCTCTAGATCTACTTTGCAGAAGGAATTTTATCATGAATGGACATTGTATTTTGTTGATTGCTCTTTCTGCATCTATTGAAACAATCATATGGTTCTTATCCTTTCTCTTATCGATGTGATGTATCATGTTCACTGACCAACCATTGCATTCCAGGAATAAATCCCACTTGATCATAGTGTATCATTTCTTTAAATGTATTTGATCACCCAAACAAAAATCAATAAGGAAACAGTGGATTTGAATTACACATTGAACCAGATGGATTTTTCAGAACATCCCAAAACAGAATACACATTCTTTTCAAATGCACATGGAACATTCTCCAGAATACATGATATATTAGGCCACAAAACAAGTCTCAACAAATTCAGGAAAATCAAACTCATGCCATATGTCTTTTCTGACCACTACACTATGAAACTAGAAATCAACCACAGGAAAATATCTGGAAAGACCACAAATACATGCAGGTTAAATAACATGCTACTAAACAATAAATGGGTCAGCCAAAATCAAAGAAGAAATTAAAAATTATATGGAAAGAAATGAAAATCAAGACACAACTGTCCAAACATTTTTAGGTGCGTCAAAAGTAGTTCTAAGAGAGTTTATAAAAATACAGACTTACCTTAAGAAGCAAGAAAAATCTTAAACAACCTAACTTGTACCTAAGGGATTTAGAAAAACAAGAATAAAACCCAAATCTAACAAAAGGAAGGAAATAATAAAGATTAGAGCAGAAATAAATGATGTACAAAACTAAAACAAAACAACAACAACAACAACAACAAAAGCAATCAATGAACAGATCAATGAAACCAGGAGCTGGTTCTTGGAAAAAATTAATAAAATTGATAGACCTCGAGCCAGTCATTAGCAGGATAAGCACATTATATTTAGGATATACACCGTGCTTATTTATATCTTTTTTTAATGCAAAATTAATTAAATCTTAAGAAGTATATTGATATTCAGGTACTCACAATCCATTCTCTCACATTCTGTTTAGTGAGAACTGGTCACATGACTTCACCCAATTTTGGTGAAGAGAGGAGCTGAGAAAGGTAGTGCATGGCTGAAAAGTCATTTCCCAGCAATCATTTCTACTCCTAGGAAGGGGCCCATAAATGTTTTGGTGGAACTGTATGTACTACACCAGACATTAGAAACGGGCAATCCATAGTCTTGACCATGGTGATTTCAGAGATGGACAAGTGACTGAAACTGATTAGCCAGGATTTGAGCTGACAGTGCTGGGATGTTAATTCTTGCTCAAGCTGCTGAGTAAAATCTTGGGGATCATACTACTGAAGGTTCATGTGACCAGAAGAGAAAATGCTGTCTGAAAATGGAGCCAACCCAACTGAAGGGAAAAAAACAGTCAGAGAGACATCCTGAGTTTAAATGTTAGTTAAACTCTGAATCAAGCCTCATCTGGAAAACATTGTATTAGGCCTGGGGTGTTTAATTATGTGAACTAATTAATTTCATATTTTGCTTAACTTGATTTGGTTGAGTGTTCACTTATTTGCAGCTAACCATGTTCTTATACAAAAATTAATAAAAGAGTTCATTAATGTGACCAGTTAACATATAGCTTTTGAGAAAACAACAGCCAATCTGTAAGAGCAGTGGGAAAAGAAACCCTATTAACACTCATAAAAAAATCTATTAATAAGGAATGAGCAAAGCATATGATATATATTAAAATGTATATTTAAAGGCTTAGATTCAGCTTTAATAAATTTATCATTTAGTGAGAGTTTGGAAGATCTGAATCATAAATTAGCATGGATGAGAGTATTTGTTTTAGAGAATAATTCTTCAACTTTTCCCCCAGGTTTTAACATTACTGGTTTTTCTCTTTTATGGGGATAATTCCATTCTCTATGTATTCCTAGCAAATGATCCACTTTATGGAGGTTTTCAAATTCATGAGTATAGTGTCTCACTTTGTCTTTTCTCATAATTACTATGCTGTGCTGTCTTCCATAACTGCAGGAATAGCTCCTGTTTGTTCCTAATGTTTGTACTTTTGTTTCTCCATCTTTCCCGTTTAGCCATATTAGATGTTTATAGAGTGGTTCTGACCCCCTATTACCCTTGTTTAACTCAGAGGAAGTAGAGACTGATTGGATTGCAGAATAAACGTTGTTTATAAATAATGTGATGCTCAATTGCTTTCAGCATGGGAGTCTGGTATTAGCTTTGGCCAAGCCTGAATCAGGAAACAAAACAAAACAAAACAAAACCTTTATGCAACCATTCTTATTAATGCAAACACCAGTCTATCACTGTATTACTTCTCAATTCTATCTTCCCTACTTACCAAAATCAGCATTCCCCGGTCTTTGCCTTTAAGTATTTTTTGTTAGCATATGTTAAACAGCATTATCCCGATACATTTATTCTTCCCATAAATTTTAGCAACCTCAATAATATTTAAAGTTCATTCACAATATCGTAATGTTCAGCATGTGTGAACCAAAAAATGTAAGGAATATCAACTTCATATTCCAAACAGGTAATATATTTTCCAAACAAGTGCCTATCATGAGATTCACAGAAAGAAAGGAAGGAAGGAAAACAAAGAGGGAGGAAATGAGGTAAGGAAGGAGAGAAACAGCAGACAGACAAGCAGGAAGTCTTTTAAAGTAATTCATTTAAATTAAAGATTAAACCCCTGCCCTTCAGCTTCCTGGATATGTGGGTTGTGGTCAGGTGAAGGAAATGAGTTTAAATATTTCTAATTCAATTGAATTTGCTTCACTTATTTTGACAATTAGTTTCCCTTAATGTGAACAATAAGTGTCTCACATTAAGCCTCATTAGTATTTGGGTATTCCCATCAGCGATACTCATAATATTCAAATAACCACCACAGCATGGACAGCAGTCAGAGCAGATGCTGGTAATGAGCAATCGGTAGTCTGTGCTGTTTCACACTGGCTGAAAAATCAGCTTGGGTGTTCATCAAAACATGAGAAGGACAACCATGAACCCACTGAACTCTTCACTGTATACATCTGGTTTTATGTTTTCTAAATCAGTATTTTTGTTTATACTTGCCTATATTTTCTGTTTTCCTTTGCTCATTATCCAGCCAGTTTGACTGGATAGACTTTTCTTTTACAGTTTGTTTTATTGTACAATCTTTGATGTATAATAATAAAGCTTTTTCTTCTGAATTCAACATTAATGCCACGTTTGAAATACGTTATTATAATTTTTTCTCTTAATTGGCCATTAAATGCAATGCTGTCATCCTCTCTGACCCAAGTTTTAAGATATTAGTGTTTTTTAAATTTATAAATATTTGTAGTTTTTTTAGTTGGGCCAATATTATTAATTTCTTCTTTTATGGCATTAGCATCAAAGAGAACATTCTGCACATTTTTATTTTGAGATATTAATTTTTATCTCATAATACAATAAATCCTTGCACTACTCCGTGGTCCATGGGACTTGAAGAGTGCAATGTGATATGAAAATATACATTGCAAGTTGCCCCAAAATATCCTTTCTCCCTTTTTTTCTTATTGACATAAAAAAAATGTTAAGTACCCAACTCAGAATATGCCACTTCATAGACTCTGCAGTTTGGAGCAAGTCTTGTGAGCCATTTCTGGAGAATAAACAGAAATTGGGTCTGAGTTTGAGTCCTAATGACAATAATATCTGCTATTTTATGAGATATGAATAGCCAACAATATGACTTCTTGAATGTGAGATGAGGAATTCTTTATTTCCTTAAGCCACTCTTTCTTTAGAAAAATAGTATGACTCTGTTTATCAGAGGTTGGAAAACCTTTTCTGTAAAGAGCTGGAGATGAAATATTTTAGGTTTTGGGGCCATATGGTCTCTACTACAACTACTCTACTCTGTAAATGAATAGCTTGAAATGTATAGGTGTGTCTTAGGTATACTTTATCTACAAAATTTATGGTGGATCATATCTAAGCATTGTGATGATTCTCTTTCTCTTATTTTCAATTTTATTTGTTAAATCTTGAGATGGATTATATAGATTTTCCCAATATTACTGTTTCTCTCAATTTTTTCTTATTTCTATTTTTTAAATTTTATTTTAAATATCTATTTTTATTTATTTTAGAGAAGGAAGAGGGGCAGGGGGAAAAGGAGAGAGTCTCAAGCAGACTCTGTCAAGCAGACTCACTGATGCAGAGCTGGATGTGGGGTAGGCCTCACAATTCTGAAATCACCACCTAAGCTGAAACCAAGAGATGGACACTCAACTGATTATGCACTCAGGCACCTAAACAAAATTGTTTTTCTAGTGATTAGAACTTTTAAGATTTATTCCCTTAGTAACTTTCAAATATGCAAGGCAGGATTATTAACTATAGTCAGAATGCCATTTCTTATGTCTCCCGGACTTATTTATTAACTGGAAGTTTGTGCAGTTTGACCTTTTTTCCCATTTCACTCAACCCCCCAATCCTTGCTTCTGGGAACTACCCATTTGTTCTCTCTCAGTATTTATGAGCTTTTAAAGGTTTCTTTTTTCAGTCTACATATAAGCAAGATCATATGATATCTTTTTCTCTCTTACCTATTTCACTTAGCATAATGTTCTGTAGGTTCATCCATGTTTTTGTAAATGGCAAGACCATTTTTTATGGCATTTGAATAATATTTGAATTGTAAATTTTATCATAAAATAATCCAACGAACAATCAGAAAAGGCAATTAAGAAAACAATTCCAGGGATCCCTGGGTGGCACAGCGGTTTGGCGCCTGCCTTTGGCCCAGGGCGCGATCCTGGAGACCCAGGATCCAACCCCACGTCAGGCTCCCGGTGCATGGAGCCTGCTTCAACCTCTGCCTGTGTCTCTGCCTCTCTCTCTCTCTCTCTCTGTGTGTGACTATCATAAATAAATAAAAATTAAAAAAAAAAGAAAACAATTCCATTCTCAATAGCATCAAAAAGAATAAAATACTTAGGAATTATATTAAGCAGGCAGGTTAAAGACTTATACACTGACAACTATTAAATATTCCCAAAAGGAATTAAAGACATAATAAATGGAAAGCCATCTTATTATTCCATTCATGGGTTGGAAGTCTTCATGGATTGGAAGACTTACATTGCTAAGATATCAATACTTTACAAACTGATCTAAAAATTAAATTCAGTCTCTTTAAAAATCCTAAAAATATTTTTTGCAGAACTTGAAAAATCCATTCTAAAATTCATATAGAACTTCAAGGGATTTCAAATAGACAAAATAATCTTTAAAAAAAAATTTTGTAGGTCTCATGTTTCCTGATTCTAAAACTTATTACAAAGTTACAGTAATCAAAACAGTGTGATATTGGCATAAAGCATGCCATCTTGACCAACAGAAGAGAATAGAGATCCAGAAATAAACCCTTGTATATATGGTCAAATAATTTTTTACAATGGTGCCAATCAATTTATAAAACATTTTCATCATATCTGATATTTTTCTCCCAGTCTTTGCAGTAAGTCAACCCTCCTTCATGCTGCAATTATTGATCTGATTTCTATTACTATATTATCTTTTCACCTGTTCTAGAACTTTACATAACAGGAATAACATAGTATAGACTCTTTTGTGTCTGGCTTCTTTTGCTCACTTACCTGGTAACTGTAATAGAAGTTTGTCATTTTTTATTGATAAGAAGTACTCCAGCATATAAACATGCCATAATATGTTTATCTTTTCATCTATTGACGATTCTGGCTCCTAAATTTTACTATTATGAATAATTTTTCTACTAATATTTGTGTATTAGTTCTTTGGGAACATATATTTCCATTTCACTATGTAAATACTTGAGTCACATTGTATGATAGGTATATGTTTATCCCTACAAGAAATTTCCAAAATGGAATAAATTTACACTGCCACCTATAATGTATGAGAATTCCAACTGTTCCACCTCCTCAGCAAATATTTAATATATTAATATTTAAGAGTAAATATTCAATATTTTTAATAATAAATACTTTTTTGTTTTGTTTGCTTTGTGCAAAAAAGGTGTTTTTACTAAAGCATGGGATAGCAGCTTTGGGCAGAAAGAGCTGCCAACAGTAAATACTTAACATTTACTACTCTAGGGGTTTATAGTAATATCTCACTGTGTTTTTTTTGTTTTGTTTTGTTTGATGACTTTATTTATTTATTTGAGAGAGAGAAAGTAAGCCAGAGAGAGACAGAACAGGAACAGGGGGAGGGGAGGGGCAGAGGGAGACAGAGAAGCACACTCCCAACTGGACACTGGGCTTGATCCCCTGACCCTGGAATCATAACCTGAGCTGAAGACAGGTCCTTAACCAACTAAATGACCCAGGCTTCCCTCTGCCTGGTTTTCATTTCCATTCTCTAGTGCCTAATGATCATTGCCCAAGTTTTCATGTGCCTACTGATCACTTGTATGCATTTATTTGTGATATGGATATAGTTTTTTTGGTCTATTATGTGTAGGACATATGTTTTATTACTACTGATCTGTAAGATTAATATAGATTATATATTCTGAGTGTATTTTCTTTGTCATCCATATGTATTACAAATATTTTTCTTGGTCTGTGGTTTGCTTCATCTTTTAAAAAGTATCTTTTGTATGATACAAGTTTTTATAATACATTTTTTAAAAAGATTTAGTTCGTTGTTTTTTAGAGAGAGAAAGTGTGACCACTCAGAAGACATGCAGGAGGGGCAAAGGCAGGGGGAGGGTATCCCAAATGGACTCTACACTGAGAGTGGAGCCAACATGGGGCTTGATCTCACGACTCTGAAATCATGACCTGAGCCGACACCAAGAGTTGAGACACTTAACCAACTGCGCCACCCTGGTGCCTCTGGAATATACAAGTTTTTAATTATGATTAACTCCAGTCATTCCAGTTTTAATAATCGTATGTTTTGTGCCCTCTCATGAAGACTTTACTTAGTGAAAGGTTCATTTTGAGTTGCTTTTATAAATGTAACTAAGTGTTCAGTTCGTCTTTCTTTCCCTTTCCTTTCTTTATTTTACAAGGTCATATAGTTTGTTCAGCACCATTTGCTGAAAAAATGATTATTTTCTCTTTGGAGTGTCTTCTGAATCTGTTTGTAGACTCTATTTGATCCAAAGATCTTTATGTTTATCATTAGGCAACAGAGTCTTGACCACTACAGCTTTATGGTGATTCTTGAAACTAGATGGCATAAGCCCTTAAAGCCATTCTTTTATTTTTATTCTAAAATAGGTTCTTCTCAATCCTTTGCATTTTATATAAATTTTAGATCATTTCATCAATTCCTGTGAAATACATTGCTGGAATGTTTATTGAGATTATCTTGAATTTATAGATAAATTTGTAAATAATTAAAATGTTAGAAATATTGAGTTTTCCAGTTCATGAACATATTGTATTTTTCATTTATTTAGGTCAGCGGTTTAGCGCCTCCTTTGGCCCAGGGCATGATCCTGGAGACCCGGGATCGAGTCTCACATTGGGCTCCCTGCATGGAGCCTGCTTCTTCCTCTGCCTGTGTCTCTGCCTCTCTCTCTGTGTCTCTCATGAATAAATAAATAAAATCTTTAAAAAAATAAAAATAAAAATAAAATGTTTCTCAGTAGTGCAGTATACTTTCCAGTAGAAAGGCAGTGTGAATCTTTTTATTAATTTCATTACTATTTCCTGAATTTGATTCAATTAAAAATAATATTCTTTTTAAATTTTTAATTTTTAACATTTTACTGCTAGAAATATAATTGATTTGTCTTATTTTTTTTTTAATTTTATTTATTTATGATAGTCATACAGAGAGAAAGAGAGAGAGAGGCAGAGACACAGGAAGAGGGAGAAGCAGGCTCCATGCGCCGGGAGCCTGATGTGGGATTCGATCCCGAGTCTCCAGGATCGCGCCCTGGGCCAAAGGCAGGCGCCAAACCGCTGCGCCACCCAGGGATCCCTGATTTGTCTTATATTGGTCTGGCATTCTGCACTTTGCTAAGTTAATTATATCTAGTAGTTGTTTGGGAGATGATCTAGTATTTTATATGAAAGGCATTAGTTCCTGTGTCAGTAGTTTTATTTCTTTCCTCCATATATTGGGCTTCTTTTTCATTATTGCATTGGCTAAGAGTTGCAGTAGAATATTTAATAGATGTGATATGATTGGTAGGTCTGTGGCCAATATATCAAAATGCTCAATATTTCATTAAAAATTTGATGTTAGCTGTGGATGTCCTTAACCAAAAAAAGTAATGTTCTGCTGCTGGGGGTTTTTAACACGCATAGTTGTTCAATTTTGTCAAACGTTTCTGTGACTCATTTTTGATAACCATAAGATATTTTTATTTGTTTTGGCATAAAATTGAGAAATAAACACCAGTAGGGTTTTTTCAAGATATAACTGATATAAAATAAAATCCTTCACGTAAAATTATAGATTTTGGGGCAGCCCGGGTGGCTCAGCGGTTTGGCGCCGCCTTTGGCCCAGGGCGTGATCCAGGAGACCTGGGATCAAGTCCTGCGTGGGGCTCCCTGTGTGGAGCCTGCTTCTCCTTCTGCCTGTGTCTCTACCTCTCTCTCCCCCTGTGTCTCTCATGAATAAATAAATAAAATCTTTTAAAAAAAGTTATAGATTTTTATTGGGTAGTTTTGCATGAT
The DNA here is from genome assembly GCF_018345385.1 of Vulpes lagopus. Taxonomy (NCBI): domain Eukaryota; kingdom Metazoa; phylum Chordata; class Mammalia; order Carnivora; family Canidae; genus Vulpes; species Vulpes lagopus. The sequence continues at coordinate 117,162,470 of NC_054825.1, forward strand.
AGTTTTATCTTTTTACTTTTAAATACATGTGTCTTTATATTTAAAGATGTGTACAATGAGGCTTTTTTTGTTCCAGTTTGACTGCTTTTAATATATTACTTTATTTAATGTAATTTTACTGTCATTTAATGTAATTATTGATTTTGTTGGATTTAAACATAATATCTTGCTAATTTTATCTATTCATCACTTTTTTTCCTTTTCTCTTTTTTTCCTTCTGCAATATATAAGATAAATAGAGCATTGAGTTTGCACATTTTTTCAGTTGTCCCCATTATTGGTATATAATTTATACTTTTTTTAAAATTGGTGTTTGCTCTGGCATTTATAACATACTTATTTAACTGGTCATACTCTACCTTTAAATGTCATTGCATTTTACTTATATTGTACAAATCTTAAAGCCTTATGCTTTTATTCCTTGCCTTCCATCTTAGTGTTAATACTGTCTTACTTTTCACTTCTATATATGTTATACACCCCACAATACATTGTTATTATTTGTGGACATGATTAATATTATCTCTCAGTTTTAAACATCTCTATTTAGTGTATAATTAGCCTATAATAAACTACACATATGTGAATTACATAATTTGATCAATTTTGACTTCTGTAAATTAAAAACATTTCTTTTACCTCTGCATTCATTTTTATAAATTCTGCTGATCTTTCTTTCTCTTAGAGATCAAGAATTCCATCTGATGCCTTAATCATTCCTCCAGAAACATTTCCTATAATGTCTTTTGTAGTGCATGTCTGTTGGCAATAAATTCTCTCACTACCTTGTAAGAAAAAGTTTTCTCATGATCATTTTTTAAAGGTAATGTCAGAAGGAATAGAATTCTGTGTCTTTTAAAAAAAATTTAGAGGTGTCATTTCACTGTCTTCTGGCTTGCACTGTTTCTAATACCTAATCTTGCATAACTATTATATTTATTCCTCTGAATACTTACATTTTTTAATCCTGCCCTCACCCCTACCCCTGCATTGCCTTTACCCTCTGCTGCCACCAAGATTGACTCCTTAGTTTTGGTTTTCAGCAGTTTGACCATGATGTGTTTATGTGTGCATATGTGTGTTTGTGGCTTTTTGTATTTTTCCTGTTTTGGATTTTCTGAACTTCTGGATCTGTACTTTGTTGTATATCATTAATTTTGGAAAAATTTAGGTCATCGTTTTTCTAACCATTTCTTCTGCTCATTCTCTTTCTTTTTTTTTTTTTTTCTTTCTGAAAACACAATGTCATGTGTGTGACGACTCATATTGTTACACAGTACTTGGGAGCTTTGCTTTGGTTCCAAAACACACACAGAATTTTCTTCCTCTTTGTATTTCAGTGAATTTTCATCCCCTTCTCTTCAATTTCACTTTCCTTGCCTACGTCCAAATCACTCATGAGTGCGTCAAAGGAATCTCTTACCTCTGATACTGTGTTTTTTATTTCTAGCATTTTCATTTGACTTTTTCTATACTTATTACCTTTCTGCTCAAATTGTCTATCTCTTTATGTATGTTGTCCGCCAATAACATACTGAACACAGTTATTTTCAAGGCCCTGTCTTACAGATCAGGCCTCTGGATCATCTCTGAGTCTGTTGATTGTTTTATTTCTTAATAATGGATTTAATTTTTTCCTTGCTTTTTTGTGTCTTGGAATTTTTTTTAATTGAGCATCATGAACTTTGTGAAGAACAGTTGAGACCAAGAAAATATTATACTCAGAATGAATATGAATCTTCTCTCAAGCCTTTATTATGTGGAATTCAGTCCAACTCAAGATTTGAGCTAGGTTTCAGTTTTGTTATAATCTTCTGTTGACTACAGGAATTTTTTTAGTGGTGGCTTGCTGTTACCTTGTACTTAGAATAGGGCATGAGGTGCTAAAGAGTTTTTTCCCAGACCCCTCTTTTGGCAGTCCTTGTACACCTGAAGCACAGAGAAGATTTCTTCTTATGCAAGGTAGAAAGAAGTCTGTTTTCTTGGCTCAGCTTCAGTATCATATAAACCCTGCATCATTGGCTTTGGGGACCAGCTTTTATCAGAATTCTTTCCCCTTCTACTGTGGGAACCAAACTCTGACTTGTATTCTTGGTGGCTCTTAGGAGGGAAAGTGTCGTTTATCCTTTCTTCCCTATCACACCTAGTGCAATATTTTTATTAATGCAATACTGTTAGTCACAGCGAGTTACCTGTCCATCCATCGGTAGAGGGCTTTTGCTTTTATCTGTCCTACAGGAGCAGTAGATCTTTGCTTATGTACTGGAGGTGGGAGGTTTTCCTATCCCTTCTTTAGAGGAAGAAGAATTTGCTTCTATTTCTTCCTACAAGCAATGGATTTTTGACTGGGTCTTTGCTGAGGTAGGATTATTTCCTGTGTCTCCATTTGTCCCATATAAGAGATCTTATTTTAGGAACTAGAATTCATATATTAACAAGAAAAAGTATTTGCCTTCCAGGATTACATTCTAGTTGGATAAATAAATGAATAATAATAATATAATATAATATTAATATAATATAATATATAACATAACATACACTAATATAATATAATATAATATAATATAATATAATATAATATAATATAAATTAATAGTGTTTTTTGTGTCATATCACTGATTAAGGAAGTGAAAATTTTAGGAAAAATTGAGCAGCACAAGGGCATAGAGAACGATGAGGTGGAGGACTTATGATCTTTTAGATGATGTGGTTTGGCAAACTTTGTCAGAAAGGTAAACTTTTGAACAAAGACTTAGATTAAAACCAGTGTAAAAGTTTGACTTAAGTCAAGATTTTTTTTTTTTTTTGAAGTCAAGATTGTTAAGGCGATTTTGTTTTTCCAGGAAAATTGGTACATTTACATATTTTTAGAATATTGATAAAAATATCGGGAAGCTCAAGAAAAAAAAAACACTTCAGCTCAATTTAAGTTATCTCGATGACCTCACCACCTGCATCTCTGAATATTATTCTCTTTTTCTGTTCTGCTTGCAAGAGAAAAATACTTCTAAACCGTCTAAAAGCAATTTCATTTCATTAAGATGCAAAGATGTCCAAAGTATCTTAGTTCAAATTTGCTGAGCTATTATACGATCTCTTAGAACATTCTAAATCAACTCTGACTCCCACTGTAAGGTTGAAATGCAAATTCTATTCTTAAATATTGACAAAAAGCCAATATCGAGTTCATGCAAAATAAGCTATAATATTGTTCTTGTTCAGAGTAGAAAGCAGAGAAAAGTCAATACAAGCTGCAGTCACGGTACATGCAAGAGCTAAACAATTATGCACACATAAGGATTAGGATATAAAATAATATTTATTGATATGATAAAAGAAACATAGAAAATTAACATTGGAAATTGAGTAATAATAGATGTCTATAACTTTAAAATATATAAACTGCTCTGCTTAGCCAAATTTGGGCAGAATAACGAGACCTCTTCCCAAAATTATATAAGTATGCTTATTTATTATAACATTTTGTTATAATTCTCAATAAATAAGCAAAAATGATAGTATAAACAAATATAAATAAAACACTGCCTTCTGATACTAAATCTGTAACTATAATTTTTATTATTTTAAATATATTATTTTTAAGCAAGCTCCTTTTCTTTGTAGAACACACTTGTTTTACCACCTAAGTAAATATATAGATAAACATTTTCTAAATATTTTATGTGTTAGTTCCTCTGCTTATATTAGTTTCTTTAAAAAATTTTACACAGATAAAACCTTACATAAACACACACATATCTATAAATATGATATAAACATATTTAGCCAGAATTTCAAAATGAACTAAAATGACATCTCTCACAGTTTATTCAACACTTATGGTATTAGCAGTTAGTTTGCAAAAAGAAATTTTCTAATCAAATTAGTATGAGAAATATTAGATTAAATAACATTGAAAATATTTTTTCTGCTTGTTGTATAACTGAAGGAAGAGAACAAGGATTTATTTAGCATTTCTCACACTCAGTTTGTAATTTTTTTTTTTTTTACAAAACATCATGAACATCCAGAAATATGTTCTATAAAGCTTAATTTGGAAAATGTTAAAAAATGAAAAGTTATTTGCTAATAAAGTTCTGTATAATAGTAAGTATTTCTAAATTATAACCTTAACACAGTAACTATTTCAATGTATTCCTGCCATTTTCTAAAACTACTCTATCTTCTTTGGGCTGACAATAAACTAGGATATTGATGCTTTTGATATTACTCTAAGTTTTTGGTCAGTGTTGCTTACTGTAAATCCTCTACCCCATAACTTTAAGGTATTTTCAGTAAAATACATGACTTGGAAAGATTTCTTGGATCTAAATCTTTGGTGGCAACCAGATGCTGAATATGGTCCAGCATGACTACAGGCCATTTACACAAGGTTGCCACGCCAGGTCTGTGAAAGCAATGTCTGGATTGAGTGGACATCATCCAAAATCTGCAACCAAGATTCTAAATCCCACAGAAGGCAGACTAAATAAGGAATACTCCTTTCAGAAAGCTAATCATTTGGTCTTATTACTCTAATTAGTTTCTCTGAGGAAATAAGTTCCAAAGTAGACAAAATTATCCCACATCACTTAACTATGAAGAAATCTATTCTGGGCCAAGAAAGAGCTCTGAAGCTTTTTATTATTATTATCATTCCACTTTAAAGCCTTGATAAAACACTGTCTCTTATCTCTTCAAGAAAAATCTAGAAAATCAAGACAACCTAGAAATTCTCAAAAGGACATGGAGGCCTGCTCCCATAGAATAGGGCTTCTCAATCCATTTTTATCTCTAGCTTTTCAATACACTGATGAGGGAAGAATTTCCTCACTAAGGTCATGAGGATGTCTGAACACCTGGGGGCCAACTGTGTAGAAAATGAGGCAGCTTTCACTGAGATTGGCAATTCCAAATGAGAAGCAGGTGTTAGGGACAAAACAAGAATTCAGTATTGGAGAATATGACAACTCAAGTGGAAATATCAAGTTAGCAATCTAAGTCTGGGTCTAAGGAGAGACAACTAGTGAGGAAACATAGATTGGATGTAATTTGTTTATAGGTATTTATTAAAGCCATGGTGGAAAATGTGGAAAGGGTCATCCAAGATGAGAGAAAAATCAAGAGATCTAAAACTGACTGAGGAATAATGTCATCTAGGACATAAGCAGATGGAAAGGGGCATACAAAGTAGTTTGTAAAAAAACCTAGTGACAATATGGGAAGGAGAAAACCTTAAAGAGTTTATCATCATAGGAGGCAATATTTAAGGACACCAGAGTGAACAGTGTTAAAAGCTGCTGAAAAAATTAAGTGCAATTAAAGATTAACATGTCTTCTTAATTTAGTATCCAAAATGAGTTAATAAATCTGTGAAAAATAGTTTCAATGATTTGTGAGGAAAATACCATCAAGTATTGTGTAAAGATTAAATAATAAGTGAGGAAAAGAAAATTTGAAGGAAATTCAAAAATTTTGGCTGAAAAGAGAGTCTGAATGGTATGACAGTAATTGAAGTGAGACAGGCATTCCAGAAAGTATATTGAAGAAATTGATGTGGATTCAATTGGATTACCATAAAATTGAGGAAAATGGAATTTAGGAAACATAGGAACTTTATGAGACAGCTTTGAAGTTGACTTTGGGGGCCTTGATTTTCTTCATTATGGTAAAATTTGGCTGTCCTATCACTTTCTACATTTGTCTGCACAAAAGGGTGGAGAAGAGTTGATTTAGTCCAGTGCTGTATTTTCAAAATGGATATAATTAAATAAAATGGTGAAATGGAGAGGAGAATATTGTTAAGATTTTGCCTGATGCGTTGGCCTGGATAGCTTAGATAATTGGAGTTAAAAATGAAGATTGGAAGAGTCTGACCTATGGAGGAGAATTAGAAATGTCCCTGTTGTTGGAGATAATAAATGGAGTGAGAATGAAAAGAAAAATATGAGTATTTCATGAAAGAGTGTGCGTTTGATGCAGCATTTAAGAAGCTGCACTGTTCAAGGAGACCATGGGATAGAGTATTTCACAACTGGAGTGAGCGGCTGAGGTAGAGCGCATTTCCAGGTCTCTGAAGTGCTGCCGAACTAAGATGGCTGATGAATGATTCTCACTCATAGTTTCCCTGACTTAATTAACACTTTTACTGACCCTACCTCCTCTGAAGAATTTCATCTAAGAACTGCCATTTATTTCACTTCAAAACTTAATGAAAAAAAATGGAGTAAACTTATCACCTGTCTTCCTTCATCACACACTTTATCTGACAGGGCATTAATGACTCCTTATCTCCAATTTCTGTCTTCTGCCCTGGTGTCTCCACAACATTTGAAGGGATTGATTTCACTCAGTTAGGTATCATCTTGTCAAATTTACTTCACATACACTCTCAGTTCTCTTCCTTTTCTGATGACTATTTTCCAGGTCTTCTCACTTTAGTTTTTCTTAAGACTGAACCGTTTAACCACATACGGATTACTGGTCTGTGGTTTTGTCTGTTTCATCAGCTCATAAAGCTACAACAAACATTATTTTCATGAAGATTACTGTCAAAGCTAGGTTTTGCTCAGAATGATTAAGCATGGTTTTGAAAAATCTAATCTTATAGAGAGACTTGTTGATGACAAAAAGGAAGCAAATAGCTGATGTTCTTTTTTCAGGTGCAAATGTAATTGCTCGTTAATTTCTGGACATTTGCAAGTATGTAATCTCGTGGATCTTCAAACGACATGTCTGAGAACAAATTTTTATTTACCCCTAAATCAAACTGCACCTTCAATACTTAGTAAATACTTTCACAGTGTTTCCAGTCATCTCAACTCTAAGACCTCCGCTCTGGTCTTAACCCTAATCTTTAGGCTGCTTTTCATGCTGTTGGAATTTAGGGCCTTTAGCCTTCAGGATCTTCTGTAATTCCCCTATTTTTATTGTTCCCAAATCTTTTCACTCTCCTTATTTTGTCAGCCTGGAATAATTTACTCATTTTCCTCTGCCTGTTGAAATTCTATCCATTTATTTTTAGGGACTTGTAGAGATATCATCTCTATGATTTTCCCACCTGGGCGGCAGCCAGCCGCTTGGCCAGGCTCTCCTCTGTCTCTGTGTTGCACTGGCGCAGCCGCTGCTCCAGGACATCCAGTGAGGGTGGCTGCACGAAGATGTAGATGGGCCGCAGGTCAGTCTTCTTAATGTTACGCACGCCTTGCAGGTCCACGTCTAGCACGCATATGCGGTTCATGGCCTGCACGGCCCGCACGGCTGCTTTGCTGGTCCCATACAGGTTCCCCGAGAACTCGGCGTGCTCGATGAAGTCGCCTGCAGCGATGTCCCGCTGCATCACCTCCCTGGTGACGAAGTAGTAATCTTTGCCATTCTCTTCTCCAGGCCGCGGGTCCCTTGTGGTGTGGGACACGCTGAAGCCAAAGATGCTGCGTGCTCCTGCAGCAGTCTCTTGAGCAGGGTGCTCTTCCCTGCCCCTGACGGTCCACTCAGAACGACAGGCCTTGGTCCCGACATCCCAGGGAATCATCACAGGGAATAATCATCACAGGGAATAACCATGAAGTACATATATCTGGTTCTCTGGATTTCTTTTTTTTTTTTTTTAATATTCAAGTTTAGACCTCCATTCTGCAGCTCCTAGACCAGTTTTGAAAGTCTCTTATTAAAAAGACTATATTTGCCAGTTAAGTACTGAATGAATACTATACAGTTATGATCATTTAATAAATCCCTTTTGCCTATTTTTTAATAATGAATCCTTGAATACATTTTGATTTTAATGTCTATTCTTTACACTTACATTTTATGCTTCATTGATGGAGTATTTATAAATTATTAAATGTACTTTTTGAAAAATGAAAGCAGCATCTTATTATTGAGAGTCCTGCTTCAGACCTAGTAAAATCAATAGCTTTTTACTTTGAGATGAGTTGCATTGTTGTTATCTGGTTAAAATTGTATTTCAGGGGTGCCTGAGTGGCTCAGTTGGTTAAGCATCTGCCTTAGGTCATGATTCCAGGGTCCTGGGATCCAGCCCCATACGTGGCTCTCTGCTTAGCAGGGAGTCTGCTTTTCCCTCTCCTCCCTGCTTGTGCTTTTTCTTGCTCTCTCTCTCAAATAATATATTTTTTTTAAATTGTGTTTAAAAATGAAGAGTTGACATCCATGTTTGCCAAATTACCCACCTGCATACATAAACACACATGGAGCATATCTACACATATATACTGAGAATCTACTCAGTACTATAACATATTTGCAAATAGTCTTCAAAAATATGTTTTGTGGGATGCCTGAGTGGCTCAGTGGTTGAGCATCTGCCTTTGGCTCAGGTGGTGATCCCAGGGTCCTGGAATTGAGTCCCACATTGGACTCCCCATGGGGAGCCTGCTTCTTCCTCTGCCTATGTCTCTGCCTTGCTCTGTGTCTCTCATGAATAAATAAATAAAATCTTAAAAAAAATATATTATTTGCATATGTGTCAATGTGTTAAATGCACTAATTCCTTACTCCTCATCACAATTAACCTTGGCTGGGTAACCAAGAATTTCAGTGTAGAAAAGAAGAATGTAGAAGTATGCATTCCCTAAAAGGGAGTATAAAAAATTCAATTCAAGAAAGCAGATGAGGTATAGCCTACTGCTCAATTTCTAGGTTTATTTTTGTTTACTTTTTTTTTTTTTTTTTTTTTTTTACGATAGTCACAGAGAGAGAGAGAGAGGCAGAGACAGAGGCAGAGGGAGAAGCAGGCTCCATGCACCGGGAGCCCGACGTGGGATTCGGTCCCGGGTATCCAGGACAGCGCCCTGGGCCAAAGGCAGGCGCCAAACCGCTGCGCCACCCAGGGATCCCTTTTGTTTACTTTTTTTAACAATTCTAGAAATAAGACATACAGTTATTTTTATTACTATTTGTACTTAAGTGACAGTTTCTTTCAAGGAAAATAAGAAATTGGAAAATAAAGAAGCAAGAGTTTAGAAATAGCTTAATTGAATACAGTAATTGAACTACTCATACTAAAGTATGACATCAGTGAAGGAATGAGATTTCTTCTGGATATTTCTTCTCTAGTCCTTGGGTCTTTGCTATCTATATAGGTTCTGGTCAACTACACAATATTTATCTATATAATATTTTATGACATTTATGTTAAAAAATATAAAAGAGTGTCATTTCTTAATTTAAAAGTTTACTTTTCCTGTTCTATTCACTGAAGTAATAATAACCTTTTTTCTTCCTAATATACAGACTGCTGAGGACTAGATTAAAAACCTATATTTAGTTAGTTTGTTTGCATTTCATTTCCTGTATGTCTAAGAAGATGAATGCTTTAAATAAATGACTTTTTAACATGGTTGTTTAAGTGTTTGTTCCTTTTTCCTGCTGTGGTGACAAGGGTCTTATTAAATTTTGTTTTAAAGTGGATTCTTTAAGTGGCTTCTCTTCCTATAAACTGTAAAACTGGCAATTTTAAGGAACATTTTAAGGTAGACACAGTTAGAGGAAAACATTTATTTGCATTGCTCTTGGAGATAAGGATGAAAGTGATTTTTAAATTGGGAAGAAACCATTTTGCAGGCTTTTAAAAAAATGTATTATGAGACAGCTGCAGGAATTTTTAACCAACTTAAATTTAACTATTTAATTACAGTAAGGTAGGATTAAATACAAAAATAAATGTGTTTAATTTCTTCATACCATATCACTTCTGATAATTTTCTATTTTGTTGGGTGGGAATAATGTATTTTTCTCTTATTTTAAGGAACAGTCTAACACTATTAATTAAAAGATAATATAATTTTTATATAGATATTATGTCTGGATTTAATGAGTAAAAGGACTTTAAGAGAACAATTTTGGGGTAAATGACAGCTTCTTAATTAGATATAATTGCTCATAGAAGTTGAATAAGGCGTAAGTAGTATAACTATGATTTCTAAAATTAAGTCATAGAATGTAAAATGGACATGCACCTCTTTAAAATAATTAATTAATTAATTAACTAATTACTTAATCTTAGAGAGAAATTGAGAGGAGAAGCAGAGGAAAAGGGAGAGAAAAACTCAACTCCCTCCTGAGCACTGAGCCTGATACGGGGTCAATCCCAGGACCCTGAGATCATGACCTGAGCTGAGATCATGACCTAAGCTAAAATCAAGAGTCAGATGCTTAATCCACTGAGCCACCCAGGTGTCCCCATGCACCTCTTTATCAATGTTGTAAGACAGTAGCAAAACTTGTCAAAGACCTAAGTATAGCTCCATGAACTTAGAGTAAAAAAAAAAATCTATGTAGACATTGTTATTGATTTCTACCTAGAGATTCAAGGCAACTATTGAAACGATCAGACATCTAGTAAAGATTCACTGAGACATCAAGATCATTGCAAGGCAGTTTGATAAAGATGGCAACTTAAAGACAAATGTACTCTACTATCCTTGAAACTTTCTGAAACATAAAGAAAATAAGACTATATTAATAAAGCAAAGAAAATCAGAATTCCAGACCATAAATCATGAAGAAATATAATCCAGTACCATGGACTTGGACATATACAAAGAGGATGTTGACAACATATATGTAACTCAATAGAATTCAGGTGGGTATACAGTGGTATGTTACATCTTGAAGTTTCCATCTACCAATTTTGATTACAAAGAACATCTCCTGGCTTAGATATGTCATGAAAAAGTGTGTGTGGTAGGGGGGATATGTTTTTGGAGATCCAGTTATACATTAGTGTGTTAGATAGGAAGAGGACCTGAAGATGGAGTTTGACTTTTCACAGCCTTGCCTTTATATGAGAGACATCGTTGTGGTGCAGTAGCACAAAAGCAGAAGCAGCAGCAATTGGAAGAGCATCACAACTAAATCTCTTCAATAACCACTGTACCTTGTTAATCTCCGGAAACTAAGAAGAGACTCCTTCAAGAACAATAATCAGCTGGGGAGAATATATTTGAGAAATTAATATAGAAAATATAAAATTAAAATAAAAGTTTTCTCTCTTTTCATCATTTTCCTTATTGAGTTGATATTTTTAAATAATATGAATTATAAGTTAACTATAATTGGAATTGAAACATATAAACTTAAGAAAAATGGGAAGAAATGTGTGCAAAACATAGATAAGTAAAATCACAGGGAGAGTTGCCAAAAGAATCTGCTGAGATTAGGCAAATCATCCTTCATAATTTCACAGAAAGGACAGAAAAAATGAAACCCATAAAATAAGTAAAGGAGAAGTCTTAAGGAGAGATATAAAGGAGACATGTGAAATTTAAAAAGGGATTGAGATGGCAAAATAATAGAGTTAAAGAAATTGAAAAAAACCACAAGAGATGAAATTCATAATGAAAACAATAAAAAGTAGACTTAAGAGAAAAGAAAATAGAGTCGGGCAAGGACACAATGAGTAAGCTTAGTGAAATCACAAAAAAAGGAAATTGAAATTTTTCAGAAAACATTAAAATGATTTGAAAGATGAAAAATCAAAGAGAAACCCAGGAGATCCAACATAAACATAACTGGGAAGATTAAGAAGTGAAAAATACCACTGCCAATACATAAAATAAAAATATATAATAGAATAAAACTTCTAGGCATAGAGATTTCAATGTAAACATTTTAAAGGCATATACTCAAGAAAAATAAATAGACAACTATTATCACTCAAAAATAAATTTTAAAATTACTGAAATTCAATGGGAAAAAATAATCTTGTGGGCCCTTAGAGAAGGAAATAAAATCATCAGTATGGGAAAAATGTCAATTTGTCTTAAGTTTTGTAATACCAGTGTTTAAACCTAGAAAGTGACAGGAAAATCTACAGCACATTTTTTGTGAATTTACATATGACCTTATAATTTCTTATATTTTATTTTTCAAATAAGACATTTTCAAGTGTACAAAAACTTATAGTACCCATTAGTTCATTCTGAAAAGAAAATTTTAATGATAAGTTACAGAAATCCAAAAAAACAATCAGAAAGAATTATAGGACTGAAAAGATGGATTTTTTGCTTAGAAATCTATAACTCAACATATCCAAGAAAAAAAATAGCTAACACAAGTGATAAAAAATGCTTTTGATAAAATTCTACACCTATTATTTTTTACCATAAACAAAGCCATAAAATAGTAATATATACTTTCATATCATTATAAATCATAAATCCAGCTCAATCACAGGATGCCATCATGCAAAAGGAATAATTCATAGGAACAGTCACGTTAAAATGTAAAAAAAAATGATAGTTATATCTGCTAATTCTATCAAATGTCGATTTGAAGTCTTAGTTGGAAAAATTAGAAAATAAATTAGAGGTATAAATATTGGAACAGAGAGTTGAAAATTATCACTTTATTCAGTTGACGTGACTATATACCTGGAATACCACATGAGATCTAGTAGAAAATAGTACAAATGGTAAAATAAACTCATAATGATAAACTTTTTAAAAATAAATTAACTTTTATCCGTGTTCAATTTACCAACATACAGAATAACACCCAGTGCTCATCCCGTCAAGTGCCCCCCTCAGTGCCCGTCACCCATTCACCCCCACAACCCGCCCTCCTCCCCTTCCACCACCCCTAGTTCGTTTCCCAGAGTTAGGAGTCTTTTTCTTCTCCCTTCCCTTATATTCCCTTTCACTGTTATTTATATTCCCCAAATGAATGAGAACATACACTGTCCTTCTCCGATTGAGTTACTTCACTCAGCATAATACCCTCCAGGTCCATCCACGTCGAAGCAAATGGTGGGTATTTGTCGTTTCTTTTAAAGGGTTTTTTTTTTTTTTAATTTTTATTTATTTATGATAGTCACAGAGAGAGAGAGAGGCAGAGACACAGGCAGAGGGAGAAGCAGGCTCCATGCACCAGGAGCCTGATGTGGGATTCGATCCCGGGTCTCCAGGATCGTGCCCTGAGCCAAAGGCAGACACTAAGCCGCTGCGCCACCCAGGGATCCCCGTATTTGTCGTTTCTAATGGCTGAGTAATATTCCATTGTATACATAAACCACATCTTCTTTATCCATTCATCTTTTGATGGACACCGAGGCTCCTTCCACAGTTTGGCTATTGTGGACATTGCTGCTAGAAACATCGGGGTGCAGGTGTCCCAGCGTTTCATTGCATCTGAATCTTTGGGGTAAATCCCCAACAGTGCAATTGCTGGGTCATAGGGCAGGTCTATTTTTAACTCTTTGAGGAACCTCCACACAGTTTTCCAGAGTGGCTGCACCAGTTCACATTCCCACCAACAGTGTAAGAGGGTTCCCTTTTCTCCACATCCTCTCCAACATTTGTTGTTTCCTGCCTTGTTAATTTTCCCTATTCTCACTGGTGTGAAGTGGTATCTCATTGTGGTTTTGATTTGTATTTCCCTGATGGCAAGTGATGCAGAGCATTTTCTCATGTGCTTGTTGGCCATGTCTATGTCTTCCTCTGTGAAATTTCTCTTCATGTCTTTTGCCCATTTCATGATTGGATTGTTTGTTTCTTTGGTGTTGAGTTTAATAAGTTCTTTATAGATCTTGGAAACTAGCCCTTTATCTGATACATCATTTGCAAATATCTTCTTCCATTCTGTAGGTTGTCTTTGAGTTTTGTTGACTGTATCCTTTGCTGTGTAAAAGCTTCTTATCTTGATGAAGTCCCAATAGTTCATTTTTGCTTTTGTTTCTTTTGCCTTTGTGGATGTATTTTGCAAGAAGTTACTGTGGCCGAGTTCAAAGAGGGTGTTGCCTGTGTTCTCCTCTAGGATTTTGATGGAATCTTGTCTCACATTTAGATCTTTCATCTATTTTGAATCTATCTTTGTGTATGGTGATGGAGAGTGGTCTAGTTTCATTCTTCTGCATGTGGATGTCCAATTTTTCTAGCACCATTTATTGAAGAGACTGTCTTTTTTCCAATGGATAGTCTTTCCTCCTTTATCGAATATTAGTTGACCATAAAGTTAGGGTCCACTTCTGGGTTCTCTATTCTGTTCCATTGATCTATGTGTCTGTTTTTGTGCCAGTACCACACTGTCTTGATGACCACAGCTTTGTAGTACAACCTGAAATCTGGCATTGTGATGCCCCCAGCTATGGTTTTCTTTTTTAAAATTCCCCTGGCTATTCGGGTTCTTTTCTGATTCCACACAAATCTTAAAATAATTTGTTCTAACTCTCTGAAGAAAGCCCATGGTATTTTCATAGGGATTGCATTAAACGTGTATATTGCCCTGGGTAACATTGACATTTTCACAATATTAATTCTGCCAATCCATGGGATTGGAATATTTTTCCATCTCTTTGTGTCTTCCTCAATTTCTTTCAGAAGTGTTCTATAGTTTTTAGGGTATTGATCCTTTACCTCTTTGGTTAGGTTTATTCCTAGGTATCTTATGCTTTTGGGTGCAATTGTAAATGGGATTGACTCCTTAATTTCTCTTTCTTCAGTCTCAGTGTATAGAAATGCCACTGATTTCTGGGCATTGATTTTGTATCCTGCCACGCTACCAAATTGCTGTATGAGTTCTAGCAATCTTGGGGTGGAGGCTTTTGGGTTTTCTATGTAGAGTATCATGTCATCAGTGAAGAGGGAGAGTTTGACTTCTTTTTTGCCAATATGAATGCCATTAATGTCTTTTTGTTGTCTGATTGCTGAGGCTAGGACTTCCAGTACTATGTTGAATAGCAGTGGTGAGAGTGGACATGCCTGTCTTGTTCCCGATCTTAGGGGAAATACTCCCAGTGCTTCCCCATTGAGAATGATATTTGCTGTGGGCTTTTCGTAGATGGCTTTTAAGATGTCGAGGAATGTTCCCTCTATCCCTACACTCTGAAGACTTTTGATCAGGAATGGATGCTGTATTTTGTCAAATGCTTTCTCTGCATCTAATGAGAGGATCATATGGTTCTTGGTTTTTGATATGATGAATCACATGGATTGTTTTACGAGTGTTGAACCAGCCTTGTGTCCCGGGGATAAATCCTACTTGGTCATGGTGAATAATTTTCTTAATGTACTCTTGGATCTGATTGGCTAGTATCTTGTTGAGAATTTTTGCATCGATGTTCATCAGGGATATTGGTCTGTAATTCTCCTTTTTGATGGGGTCTTTGGTTTTGGAATTAAGGTGATGCTGGCCTCATAGAACGAATTTGGAAGTACTCCATCTCTTTCTATCTTTCCAAACAGCTTTAGTAGAATAGATATGATTTCTTCTTTAAACGTTTGGTAGAATTCCCTTGGGAAGCCATCTGGCCCTGGGCTTTTGTGTTTTGGGAGGTTTTTGATGACTGCTTCAATTTCCTCCATGGTTATTGGCCTGTTCAGGTTTTCTATTTCTTCCTGCTCCAGTTTTGGTAGTTTGTGGCTTTCCAGGAATGCGTCCATTTCTTCTAGATTGCCTAATTTACTGGCTTATAGCTGTTCATGATATGTTTTTAAAATCGTTTGTATTTCCTTGGTGTTGGTAGTGATCTCTCCTTTCTCATTCATGATTTTATTAATTTGAGTCTTCTCTCTCTTCTTTTTAATAAGGCTGGCTAATGGTTTATCTATCTTATTAATTCTTTCAAAGAACCAACTCCTGGTTCTGTTGATCTGTTCCACAGTTCTGGTCTCGATTTCGTTGAGTTCTGCTCGAATTAACTCTTTTCTTCTGCTGGGTGTAGGATCTATTTGCTGTTTTTTCTCTAGCTCCTTTGTATGTAAGGTTAGCTTTTGTATTTGAGTACTTTCCAGTTTTTGAATGGATGCTTGTATTGCGATGTATTTTCCCCTTAGGACTGCTTTTGCTGCATCCCAAAGATTTTGAACAGTTGTATTTTCATTCTCATCAGTTTCCATGAATCTTTTTAATTCTTCCTTAATTTCCTGGTTGACCCTTTCATCTTTTAGCAGGATCTTCCTTAACATAATGATAAACTAATAAATAATCCATTATTTTTATACCTACACACAAAATCATTGTAAATATATAATGGAGGAAGAGACCCATTTATGATAGCAACAAATGAAATGCCTATCGCTAAGACTAAGGATAGTGAAATATTTAAATAACTTTATTTATAAGAGACAGGGGTGCCTGGGTGGCTCAGCAGTTGAATGTCAGTCTCTTAATTTTGACTCAAATCATGTCTTGGGGTCCTGGAGTTGAGCTCCACATAGGGCTCCACACTCAGTGAGGAGTCTGATTCTCTCCCTCTCCCTCAGCCCCGTGCCCTGCTCTTTCTCTTTCTCTATTTCAAATAAATAAATCTTTTTAAAAAGAGACATTAAAATATTTTAGCCAAGTGTAATAATGTACCTTCCTTTGGGAAGACTTATAGTATAAAGATGTCACTTTCCCCTAAAATAATCTATAAATTTCAGCCAATTTCAAGAAAAATGATGCCTGCAGGATATAGGATATTGTTTAATCAAATTGATATTATGGTAGGTAGTAAACTAACAAGTATGTTCAAATGAATTTTGAAAGAAAAGTAACAAGGAGGAACTTATTCAATTAGATATTGAATCAATCTTCAATTAATGTTCTAGTATTAGTTAATGAGTAAACTGAACAAGCAATAGAATGCAAGAGAAAATACTACTAAAGTAAAAAAAAATACTACTAAAGTTCCAAACGCAAATTGAAATGTAAAATATTATATAAGTGGCAAAATATGAATACCTGAGTAAATTGTACTGATACCTGGAAGTTATATTGTGAAAAAGTAAAGTTGGATCCATCCTTCACATTTTACAAAATAATTAATTTTAAATTGAACCAGTATTGAATTATAAATATTAAAACAAAATAATTTACAAATTCCTTTAGACATTATAACTATTTTCAACTCATCCAGTAATTATATAAAAATTGTTTACAGATACAAACTTATTAACCAATGCAAAAAATACCAAGAGAGAAATGACAAAAATTTCATAAAAAGGATATAAATAGGGCTCTTCAACATATGAAAAGATGTTTAACCTCTCTTATGAGAAAAACAAGATGAAACATTAGATATCTATACTTTTAACCTATCAAACAGATACAAAAGTCTAATAATGATTCTTATTGTTAAATTTCTGAAGAGATAAAAGATATTATAAGATACTCATGGGTGTGTAAATTGGTACATATATATAGAGAGAAACCAGGAATATCCATCAACATTTTAAATTATACCTTCTGACCAGCAAACCATTTCCAGGAATTTGACCTACAGATTTATTCACACATGTGGGTAATGATGTAGATATGCAGATATGTAAATATGCAGAAATTTGTTAAAACAAGAAATTAAGTATTGATTCAAATGTACACAGCTAGTACATTACAAAGCTGGAATTCACATCCAGTTTGTATGGTAGTAGATCTTAGATTTTTAGCCACTGCACCATTGTGTCTACCTAGAAAGATTCAGACCATTGACCAAATCCACTGCAGTACTCAGGTTAAGTAATACAGAATGGCACATGTACTATACCAAACTAATAGCAAAGGAATCATTTAGCAAAAATCAATTAGAAAACATACAGGTAAATAAGACTTCCATTCTTTCACAATAACATAAATAGGCAAATGCACACTTATGGAAATTTAAATGTGCTTTAAGTACAGAAAACAATATGAAAAAAAATTCTACAAAATATAAAGACTTGAAAAAACATACTTTTTCTTGATAGAAGTTTTTGACTATTGTAAATATGTCATTTTCTCAAAGTTAATTTACAGATTAAATGTAATACCAATAGAAATTTTAGGAAATATAAGTATAAAATTTCTGTAAAAATGATGGGGTACTTTTGGGGCACCTGGATGGCTCAGTTAACTAAGCATCTGACTCTTGGTTTTGGCCCAGGTCATGATCTCATGGTTGGGAGAATGAGCCCCATGTCCAGCTCTACACTCAGTGAGGAGCTGGCTTGAGATTCTTCTTCCCTTTCCCTCTGACCCTCCCCCTGCTCATGATCTCTCTCTCTCTCTCGCTCTCTCTCTCTCTTTCTCAAATAAATAAATAAACATTTAAAAAATTTTTTTGAAAATAATAATTTTTTGATAATTAGATAATTTTGGTGAAGGAAGATTAATTATAGCTAAATGTCTTCACAGATATAAAAGCATATTTTAAGCCAATGTGAATGATAGAAGAGCAGGCAATTTGGTCAGTAGGAAAATATATCCTAGACAGAACCAGAGCATGCTGGAGCCTCCTGGTAAAAGCCCACAAGAGCTGATTCTGAACATCTTACTAACTCTCATTTCAGAAACATCGTATTGGTAGTTTGAAATAGCTCATTGTGGCAGTAATTTGCACCGAAAAATAGACGCGTATCACCATAGAATGGAACTAAGGATGTGCAATGGTTACATTATAAAGTTGGCATTATATATCAGTTGAAGGAGAGGCTCTAAAGTGACATTTATCTTACAGAAAAAAAAAGTTTTTTTTTTTTTGTTGTTGTTGCTGTTGTTGTTTTTTAAACAGAAACAGGTTTTATTTCAATCCTGTTAGGGAGTGAGAGGGATGGAAAACAAAAAATGAAGGGAGGGGTCTCTTTATACACACATGACATCAGGATCAACTACAAGGAATAATACCCATTTTCATCCCTCCCCCAACTCCTACGTGGGGTCCAAGGCCAGCTGAGAATAGATGGAACAGGAATTAAGACAATATTGGCACAGCAACATGGCCAATGCACCAGAAGATGGAGAGAGAAGAGAATTCCTCAGGGAGCAAGGCCCTGTGCCTCAGCTGCTTCCCCAGTGGAGGGGGATTGGGAAAACTTTGGCTCAGCAGGAAGGCAGTTGGCAAAAATCAGAGATCCCTTAGCTGGACGCTCCAGATCACAAAACTATGGGCTGAGGGAAATCCAGACCTCTATCCAGTCCATGCTGTTCTCTGCTTTCTCCAAGACCTCTTCTCTTCAGGCTTGAGACTGAGAGCTTACCTGGTTCTCCTCTTCATTTTGGAAGACAGGGGAGTAAGTGCTTATTCTACCCTTCTTACCTCTAGGCTACTCGAGTACTAGTTTCTTGGCTCTAGAGACAGAAGCCAACTAACAAGTCCGGCTCCCTTTGTGAAAGTCGGCTTGGAAGAGCCCTTGAGCTGGCAAAACTGCCTCTGCAAAGGTTTCTCTCAGTTTGCTCCTTATAGACAGAGCCTCCCTAAACTGACACCATCGAGAACGTCAAGGCGAAGATCCAGGACAAGGAGGGCATCCCCCCTGACCAGCAGAGGTTGATCTTTGCCGGCAAACAGCTGGAAGATGGGCGTACCCTGTCCGACTACAACATCCAGAAGGAGTCCACTCTGCACTTGGTCCTGCGCTTGAGGGGAGGTGTCTAATTTCCCCCTTTAAGCTGTTGACAAAATTCATTGCACTTTTCTTTCAATAAAGTTGTTGCATTCCAAAAAAAAAAAAAATTTTTTTTTTGAGGTTTGGGAGGAGGACTTTATTGCCCCGCACAAACAGAGAGCGAGCAGAGTACAGGGGACAGTGACACCTACGCCACCTGCCCCCGTGGACACGGATCGGAGCCCGCATGGCGTGGAGTGCAGCATGGGCTTCAGAAGCAGTAGGACGTGTCGGTGACCCAGTGGGCCGACTCCTCCTTGGAGCTCTTGGCGGAGCTGTGAATCGTGAAAAGGGACTTGTAAGCTTCAGATTCTTCGCTATCGCTATGGGCAATGGATCTCTTTGCAGCTCCACTCAGAGGCTTCCCAATTTTTCCAGAAGAGCTCCCATTTGCTGCTGCACTTTTGGGAGCCGAGTTGGCTTTCTTCTCCCTAGAATCCAGATTGTTTTCTTCAGGCTTCACTGTCTTAATTTTTGATGGTCCTGGGGATTCTTCACTGACTCCTGGCTTTGAGACAGACTCTGCCGCCTTGGGTTTCTTTCCTTTCTTCCCGACAGTGGAAGTATTACAGTGGTAATACCTTAGTTTTGAACTATATTTAAAGTGCATCAAATTGTTAAAGAAAAAAGTGAACTAAATTCCTAAATCTTTGAAATAATATATATGCCCATTTAATTTTTCAAGAAAAGGGGAAAGCAAACTTTTATAGATTAAATTGTATGAAAAGTTTAAATGTCTACTTGACAAAAATAAGGACAGGCAGGATCAATATGAATATGGGACAATATTTTATAAAAGGTTAGCAAATATTTCTTGTTTATAAATAGTTAATGCTATTTCAAAAGAAAATGTCTAGGGTCTAATAAATAATTAGATAAACATCACTTCATAAATGTATGAAAAGTGATTCTCATGAATTATCAAAAATTGGAGTGAAATACAAAAGGCATCATATTTCCCTATCATTAACAAAGTTTAAAATTTAATATAAATATTAATTGTAGGGGATTTATAGTAAGATAATAAACCTCTTACAGAATAAAAATACATGATATACATAAAAGGCAATTTAATTCTAGGCATTAAGAGTCCTTAAATAGTTCACATGCTTTAATATACCAAGTAAAGACACAGGAGGGGGGGTGCCAGCCTGGCTCAGTCAGAGGAGCATGGGACCCTTGATCTCAGGGTGGTGAGTTCAAGCCCATTGTTGGGGGTTGAGTTACTTAAAAATGAAATGAAAATTTAAAAAAAGAAACAATTGGAAATATATATAAATTTGAATATATTATTATTTATATTATAGTTATCATATTTTATATTATACATGTATTACTTTATACATGTAACACTAAAGAAATAGAAAATATGAAAATACCCACCAGTATGTTCAATCAAATCATGATATATTGTGGCTGAAACTACAGTTGCCAAAATGATATTTGACGTCTTTAAAAAATGGCAATATATATATATATATATATATGATATGTCAATAAAATACAGAATAATAATCTTTTTGTAAAACATGTAACAAATATATTAATATTTGTATATCAAAATAGGAAAAATATTCCAGTAAAGAGTTATGAATAGTTGTTAATCTTGTTTTTGTAATTGCCTACATTAAAACAATGTTTTCAGGGCACTTGTGTGGCTCTGTCAGTAGAGCATGCGACTCTTGATCTCTGGGTTGTGAGTTCGAGCTCCACATTGGGTATAGCGATTACTTAGAACTAAAATCTTTTAAAAAATATATCCTCTTATGGGCATGCCCTTCTTCACTTTATTTTTACCACAGTCCTGTCATTTTCTTCCTTCCTGTTTTGCTGATTCTTACTTTAAAACCCCGTTTTCTTGCCAACACCTACAATATCTCAGCTTTTGAGAAAGTCTCATCCTAGATCCATAGAGTTGAACCTCACATCATTTCTTTCTCTCCCTATTTCTTGGACCTACACCTATACTGATGCTTATTTACCATTTAACTGACTAATCTCTAGGCATCTGTTTTTGGTACTCATTATTTAGAGAGATACACTTGACATCACAATTGTTTAATTCCTTTCTGTAGTATGCTTGCCACATGCTTATCTAAATTAAGCCTGAAGACTGAAATTCAAGGGAACTCACTAGTTCTTGACAGAAATCAGCCTCCCTATAAACCCACTGATCTGGGGATCCCTGGGTGGTGCAGCGGTTTGGCGCCTGCCTTTGGCCCAGGGCGCGATCCTGGAGACCCGGGATCGAATCCCACGTTGGGCTCCCGGTGCATGGAGCCTGCTTCTCCCTCTGCCTGTGTCTCTGCCTCTCTCTCTCTCTCTCTCTCTCTCTCTCTCTCTCACTGTCATAAATAAATTAAAAAAAATAAAATAAACCCACTGATCTAATGCCAGTAAATAAAGTTACAAAGAATAATTAATTAACCATTTTTTAATAATCTGTGGTATACCCCTCAACCTTTGCAACATGACTTTGCAGTTTCTCCTATTAAGACATTGTATTTAATCAGAGAAGTGGAAACAGTAAGATTTGTAAGGAATAAGAGCTTTTAGAAGATCAAGTCCAGACAACTATGGGAGCTGATTAAACAATGTAGAAGCAAGAGATTGCTTCTACACCTGGTGCCCAGCAGTTAGAAAGATGGCCTTGCATTGAGGGAGAGCCAAAGCTTGAAACTATGAGAATTAACTGGAACCCACAAGTGCAAACTGGAAGCGGTTGTCCCTCTGCTTCCAATGCTCAATGTCAGTGAGAGGAGAAGTTGGCTCCTGTAATTAGGGATCTAAGCATCAAAGATGTTGGGATAACAAACAGCTTTGAAGATAGAGGATCTCTCCTACCAGGGGAAAGAGTATATTTGTTTGCTGACCAATATAATAAAGACACTGTCTTTCTCCGGGGCAGAGGTTGGTCATACCACCTCACACCCCCTCCAAAAGATTAGGCTGTCTTCAGTGCAGTATTCCTCAGTTCTGATATAAGGTATACCCTATGCAATTCTGTGTTGCCTCTGTGGGTTTCAGGGGACAGAAGGACTGACACAAATAGGAAGTTCGTGCTGCCCGTTGTGCTGTGAATAATAAAGTTCTTTTGACTCTGCCCCAGGAGTTTTGTGTTTTTCTGCCAACGTCCATGAAACTATGGTACACTAATTTGTTAGATCTCAAGTTGGGTAAAATCTCATACCCTTCACAGTTTTGACAGAAATTCATGGAAAATGGAGGGACCACAGGACTGACTGTGCCTTACAAGGCCGCTCAATAAGGGAAACCAGCAGGTCTGTGGCCACAGGCATAAATCTCAATACCGTCTCCTTTACTCTCCTATTCCAGGCATTAGCATGGCTGCTTCACTTTCACTTCCCAATCTCATGCAGATTTCACTTCCATTTCTAATGGCCAATATTTGCCAGAACAATGCAGAGAGGGGATTCTAGAATACATAGGTTCCAGTTAGTTCAGCAGCAGAGTAAATAGCCACTATAGAACTGGAAGTGATTCCTCTCCCCTTTCAATCTGGACTGTGTGATTTTTTTAAAGATTTTATTTATTTACTAATGAGAGACAGAGAGAGAGAGGCACAGACACAGGCAGAGGGAGAAGCAGGCTCCATGCAGGGAGCCCGGCGTGGGACTCGATCCCAGGACCCAGGGATCATGCCCTGGGCTGAAGGCGGTGCTAAACCGCTGACCACCCAGGCTGCCCTGGGCTGTGTGACGTTAAGCCTGAAATTAATATGCAATATTAAGTTCTACTGTGACATCCTTGCATCTCAGGGACACACAGGCCTAGCCATGAGTTTCTGTGCTCTCACCGGGTATGCGTCTCTCCCAACGAGAAAGGCTATCCAGCCAGTTCATTCTCCCATCAGCCAGACCAACTGCATTCCACTCAGTATTCAACCTAAGGGGTTTCATCTCCCTGCCAGCCTGCAGAATAAAGCTTGCCTCCCACAACCCCTGCTTGTTTCCGCTGCCCTCAAGTACAACTATTGTGTGGTCTCATCTTCCCCTGGGATGTGAGTGTATATGATTAATAAACTGCTGTCAATCTCATTTGTCCATTCTCAGGTGTCATGTGTCTGGCAATAACCTAGGTCAGAAATCCCTCTGTCACCCACCAGAGAAGAGGAGGTGATCAAAACAAGCTGGCCTTGAGACTTGTTTTACCCAAGAGAGTTCAGAGGAAGTGGCATTGTGCAGTTTGGAGCTTAACCTAAGAGGTCATTGATAGTTCCTCTTCTCTCTTGACACCCTCCCAAGCAGAGATGTGGACAAGCCCTCTCTAGCCAGCTCTGTGACAAGGAACACATGACCCAGTTGCCCAGTACACCACTTTTTTTCCCAGATATAAACCAGTGAATACCAGGAAACAGAGCTCCTTCTTGGCTTTGTTGCAAAGTACAAATTTAAGAGGAAGCCCCAGTTGAGATCAAAGCAATTGAAAAGCTGAGCCAAATGTAAATTGCAGGTTCAAAGTATCACTAAATATATAAATGTTCATTGTTTTAAAGTATTACTTTTGGTGCCGGTTTCTTACACAGCAATATGGCCACCAGATTCACAATCTACATGTATTTTTTAGAAATAAAATATTGTAAGTTCCTTGCATCTCCTATGTTATAGATTTAATATTCCAAGGTTGGATGGTATCTCATGGAAAGAACGTGGGATTTGGAGACAGGAGAACTAGATTCTAGATCAGGAATTGCCACTTACAGACTGTGTGCTATTTGTTAAATGTCTAACCTTTTAGAACTTCAATTTTATAAACACTGAAATATATGGGATAATAAAAAGTAATGCCAATGTGCTTTATATCATTGATATTAGGGAGGCCATGCAACATCTATTACCCACTTCTTCCTACTAGACACTCACAACAGAAGTTTTTGGTTTTGTTTTTAATATTAATTTACTGTCATGATCACTGGCCGCTGGAATGTAGAATGTATCTTCGCTGTTTCAAAAGGAGGGAGGTCATTTTTTCCATATCCAGTCTTCGTACTGCCTTCATGATTTCTCAGAAAGTAGTAACATCTCATAGTTATTGAATTTGTAGGTTTTCTTAGACCTTGGGCAAATTATTTTTCTTGACTAAGATTTATAGATTCTTTTATTACATTTTTCTCTCTAATATTAGTCTTCAGTTTTCTAAAACCCAATTGTGTTCTAATATTTTCAGTCTTATGATTACTTCTGACAAAGAATACAGGAGCAGATTACCAAAGAGTCTAACAACTATTATACCTCAGAGCTACTAGCGTCTTGCCTTAAACACATAAAGCCAGATCTTCCATTTCCTACTTTCTACAAACTCTTAAATCTCTTGTCTGTTACTAGAGGTGTTTGGAATTTCCGTTTTCTCTGCTTGATACATTTCTCTGGCTTTACCTCTTCATCCAAGTGCTACTTTTTCTTTCTTTTTGAAGAATATTCCTCTATTGCTTTTTTTCACCACTTATTTTCTATAGATGGCTTCTCTGTGGGCCAAACCATTCTCTATTTTGTATGTCCATGATCCAGATCATTTTTTCCTTCTTTTATATATGAAGTCTTACTGATTCAAATTCTCTTCCACCTACTAGGACATCTTACCTATTTACTCACTTACTTTTTCTTTTTCAATATTTAGGCTCTCTTCATCTTCTCTGATAATAGAAAAAATATTGTAAGGTGAGCATTTTGGAAATTTTTAAAAGTTTATTAAGGACATCTTGAAATGGATAAGGCAATAGAGACTCAGAAAGTTAAACTATTTTATTAAAATTTATGTAGCAGATAGATCCAGAATAGCAACCCAGTTGCCTTTTATAACAGTGCTCGGTTATCTTGGAAGAAGTATTGTTACCACTAATTTCTAACTGTCATCCTCATAGCTATGCAGATAGACTGAGTGTAAATAAGTGTATTTGAAGACTTTAAGATAGCTTTTTGACTATTTAGACTAATCTGCCTTCATTGTATTTACATTTGAAAATTACCTCTCATAAGCATAGAAAATTAATATAAAACTTGTATATCCTTTTTAAATGATTGCTTTGACAAACTTCTTATTTCTTAGGCTTTTTTTAAACACACACAAATTTGAAAATTATAATTAGTACTACTCATTTCTCATGTGATCTCATTCAGTTTCACAATAATTAAGCTATTACCAGGTAAATATAACAAATTCCTATCAATTAATGACAGCTTGCAATAAACTTTAGCATGCAAAAAATGCAATGAATACAAAGACAATTGTTAGGATAATTTATAAAATAACATTTCCCTCTTTTGTCACACATTTGTTCCTAATTATGAAAACATTATTAGCTTTATTGGTTAAAGCCATCGATGTTTAAATAAAAATAGTTTTGATTAAAACAGAAGTGAAAAAAATCAAAGTAAAAATAGTAGGCTAAATAAGTGAAATGGAAATTTATACAAGCAATGTACATGGCACTCTCTGGATAAAGATTCCCAAGTTTAAATGTCACTAGGAAGCAAAGTATGTAGATTGGAAGGTCTTCTCTTCTGATGGCCTTCTCTCTACCCCCACTCTTCCCCAAAAAAGTAAATTAGACACTTGAGGTCCTCAAATGTAAAATTAAATCTGTAAATTTTTAGGTCAGATAACGCTGTTTGATAATATATATATTCAAAACCAAACCTGAGCTAATCCTTTTGCCCCTTTAATACTTAGAGTATTATATAACGTTTGATTCACATTTTTGCTGAATTTTTATAAAGTCATAAGATTTTAAATCTGGAAAGTGTCCTTTTATATTATGAATAAAGAAAATGTTTCCAAAATTTATTAAATAATTTCCTGAAGGTCACCCTGGAAGAAATCAAATTCCTTAAACTTAAGTCTCTGTTGTGTTATACTTAATTAAAATTAAATCCACAAGATATTGAACGTCTTTTTTCTTTAATAGCCAAGCTACTATTTTTCAATATGATTCAATATTGTTTCTAAGAAAACAAGAATACATTTTACATGTTATTGTACTGAAGTCCTTATTGGAAAAAAAAAAAAAAAGCTCTGGAAAGTGAATTTGAGATCTTTTACAGGTAAAAATTATGTAGGTCATTGGTTTCATTAAAAATCTGAAACACTTATGTTTGAAAAATGGTGAAGTGCACTTATAATACAAAGAATATCAGCCTGTTCAAATGATTTGTTCAGATGATCACAGGACTATATTTAGTTTGTTCTTTTATGTATGGCAATTCCTGGGAAGGAGAAAAGAAAGTTATAAGTATGCAGACCTCAGTTCTCTTTTCTAAAGGAGGTTGAATATAAAAATAATGATATATATGGTCATCTATGTGAACTGAACTGATACTTTTGCATATTTTATGTGAGATGATATCCATAAGTATCTATCTAGAATATTCATCCATAAACAACTCCATAAATCTATATGATTATACTGACTATGTGTTAAATAAGATTAGCATAAGAAATATTTCCTTGGACTTTGTTTATAGGATCTGATGTCTTTAGGAGGCAGTGGAAAGTAGCTTTGAAGAATACAGTTTTTTTTTTTTTTTAAATCATGTGATGGGTTAAGCAAGAATAAGCTATAAAATAAGTATCAAAAAAATAAAATAAAATAAAATAAAATAAAATAAAATAAGTATCAAGTGTATATTGTAGGTGGGTTAATGGCTTGTATTTAGAAGAATTGAGAAGTGTATGCTTGGAAAATTGGGAAAGCTTGACTGAATTTTTTATATCAAATGCAGCTTCAGTAATTAGCATAGAAAATTAGAGGAAATTGCTTTCTGCTGAATTGTTCATTTTGCCCCCTTAAGTTCGTACCAGTGCAAAATTGTCTTGTTACAATTGAAATTACTTTAATATGATATATTGAATTATAATTAGTATAATTGAAATATAGAATATCTCCAATCTGTTTATTTGATACAGTTGTTGCCATAGGAACAAGGAGAAATGTTAATTAATGCATACTTTGCCTATGAATGAATAATATGTACGGCATTTATTTTAATATTTTTATATGTATTTCATTACTATATGAGAAAAAAATTAATAGAAAACTATGAATAGCTCTTTCCTGGGGATTTGACATTGTACTTTTAAACAACAAAAAAATTCTTCCATGCCAGCAAGAACCACACATGTTTTCAAGTATTGATCTTTAACAATTATAATTTCTAAACAGTGAGTAGATACATATCAAATATTTGTATAGGAGCCAGAAGGAGAAAAAGACAGGAGAATGTTTTGTTTTGTTGTGTTTTTTTTTTTTTTTCACATAGACTACTAAAACAGCAGTTTTAACCTTAGAGCATTAAAGTCTGTGTTTTCTACATCTTAAGATTTATTTGGAACTTTGAATAAGTATACATACCACCATTATACCCCATTCCTAGTCAGAGTTGATCATATGCCTAAGGGATTTCTGTAATTTCATTTATTTAACATTGTTAGAAGCCAATAATGTGAAGCAAAACATACCAGTGAGGGAAGAAGATAAATTGACTGCAGCCATTACTCATACAAAGAGAAGGTAAAGTGGAAGGGAACAAAGTATTAACATATGCATATCCATGTTTGGACTTAGATTTGGTGTTAAGATTCAAACATAAGGTCACTGCTAACAAGTCTATAGCAATTTTCATTCTTCTGAAAATTCTTTGATATTTTCATCCTTCTGTCCCTGTGTTAATATTTTATATGTTAAAACACGTGAAATAAGTCTATTTACCTATTTATTTTACCTATCTTAAATCAATTTAGTATGATGCTACTCTCTGTGTACATATTATATACGCAAATATTTCCAAGAAAGACCTTGAGCCAGCATAAAGCCCCAGGCACTAGTGGAATGCTGCTTGCACAGTTCTTAACCAGAAAAAGAAAAAAATATTGTCATTTTTTTCCTTTCCTTTTTACTTTCCTTGCCTCTAACCTTCCTTCCTATGAATAAATACATTAGGATCTTGGCAGATATGTTAAAACCATATTAAGCCCTTTTAATATTAATTAATGCTACTAATATGACAAGTAAAAATGATCTGTTAAAACTTCACACTATATTGAATTCTTCATTTCTTGGGAATTTCTTCCAGGAAAATGCACTGCTCGTCTGATCTTTCTGGGCTTTAGGTAATCTTGGTCTCAAATGGGTTTTGGAAATAACCTTTGAACCTGCTTTGATGAGCCCTCTAGAAGCAGTTTTCATGTTTTAGTTATTAGTAATTAGCAGTAATTAGCACCAGTTTAGTGAGGAGTTTACCCTCAGCATGCAACTACATATAAAAGACCTTTTGATAACAGTACTTCAAAATATTCTATTTTCATCTTCCTATTTCTTTTATTCTTTGTCCTGTTTCCTTTAATTTCTTGGTTATATTGGGGAGTTTTACCTAGAAACCAAGTTATTAATCCTAATAAATATAGATTATTAAAAACCTTTTATAGGTTTTTTTGTGAAGGAATTGAGAGGGTTTTTAGGCAAATTCATTCATATATATATATATATATATATATATATATATATAGAGAGAGAGAGAGAGAGAGAGAGAGAGCTTAGTAATGCATTTAATGAGTCCAAATACTTACAGAAATGAAAGGCAGAATGACCCATAATGTTATCTTTCCTGCCTCTTGAGAGTTCAATGCAAATACGCTCCCTCTGACTATTCTTACAATAGTACCAGAGTGCTTGCTTTGATATTTTTATGTTTCCTACCAAATTATAACAATTTTTATTTGCATAATATATATTTCATTTAAAAAATCTTCTACATAGTACTTCAGTGAAGTATTTTACATGAATGGAGAGCCAGTACTAGGTTTACAGGCAAGAAGCTTCTGAATATATCTCAACTTTTCCAATGGGGAAATATCCAGGGGAAAATAGGTAAGAACATAGGTAAATGAAAAGATGCTCAAGGCAATGAAGAGAGTCTCAGAAATAGCACTGTGGACAAGAAATATGGAAAGAGAAAGTGCTTGGCTTGATGATTAGTCTCCTGTTTTTCTTTCTTCTCTACCTCTATAGGGTCACAATGAAAGCCACTGTGAGCATAACTATGTCTTGAAATTACAGGAGAGGACTAATATTATACCCCTTCGAAAAATAATAATTAATCAAGAAGTTGATATATAATTCAATCATACCTTTATTATTAAAGAATTGATTACAAAGTATGATATCTGACCTGTGACCAAAATAGCTCAAGGTAATTTATCCTAGAAGAAAACTGACTTACCTATCCAATTACATACTACTGTAGACAATTCTAGTCCTCCTGCATCTTTCCTTGGAGAGCAGACCCATTACTTTGAATTTGCCACATACATGAAATCTGAGCAGAACATACCCCCTCTGAAGGCAAACAGGTTAAGATAGTAATGAGGATGGTAATAATGATGATGATGATGATGATGAGAGAGAGAGAGATTTAAAAAAGGAAGAGACCAATTTCCTTTTCCTCATACCCTCCATGCACATATCCATTCAGACATCATTCTCCCTCCCTTAGGGAAGATTAGAAATGGGGATGAAAGAGGCCAGGAAGATTATCCTAGTCTTTCATCTGTAAATGTAAGATCCAGAAAAAAAAATCTCCACCCCATTTTCTGGATCCATCTATTTATAATCATATCATATGACATAAAATATGTCATAGAATATTGAACTGTATTAAATAGCTGATGAAAATGCATAGATCTGTCTTCTAAATATTAAGATTGGACAAATTACAAGATCTAAATTAAGATTTAATAATCACTCCATGACAAAGGTAGACAAAAAATTGTCCTCCAATTTATAAAGTGGTAAAATGGAACTATCATCTGAAGCCAAACAAAATCTCTTAAGACAGTACCTTGTAAAGTCATGCATCGCTTTTGAAAGCTTAATCTTTAGCTTTGCAGGTACGAGAAGTTATTTAACATTCAATGTCCTAAAATGTGTTTCTTTCTTAGAGATTGAATCATTGTAATCAAAATCTTGGAATCCTGGTATGTTAAGAATTACAGATATAAGTGAGAAATTTTATATCTAGAAAACATTTTGAAATATTAGTAATCACTGATAATCAGTGGGATCCTCTTTATGTGCATTTTCCTCATCTAAAGAAATTATCTTATAAATGACATTTATAATCATTTATAAGTTCTGCTTTATTCTCTTCTAAATGAACTGTAAGGTTAAGAGGTTAGGAAGGCCATGCATAAAATGTCTACTTTATTACCTGGTCCAGTGAAAACTTAATGCATATTAATTACTATTTAGTGTTGTCTAGCACTTTTTAATCACTTTTTTTCATGCCAAACCGTATTCTCAGGATTTCTCATGTATGAACTCATTTAGTGATCCTGGGACATTAATGATACCACTACTTTCATTTACATATGAAGGAATTAAATTACTAAGAGTTGAATATTCCCCAAAGTCACACATTTGGTACATGGT
Organism: Vulpes lagopus; assembly: GCF_018345385.1. NCBI lineage: Eukaryota > Metazoa > Chordata > Mammalia > Carnivora > Canidae > Vulpes > Vulpes lagopus. Next base: position 117,193,275 of record NC_054825.1, read on the forward strand.
GGATCTAGATTCAATCAAACTCAGGCATCTAATTTCCACCACTCCATATAGATAGAAAAATTAGAATTATATAGTGAAAATATGATTAGAAAAGGGAGAAGTAGGTGATCTTAAAGAGTCTGGATTCTCAAATTCTACCAATTTCTTGAATCTAAATCACTATAAATCCACCAAGAGTGAATACTTGTATTCATTGATATGCCTTGCATTCCATAGGCTACAGTCAAGATTCAGTAACTTTTAACTAATCTCTTAGCCTCTTTGAAAGCTATCCTTTTTTAATTAATTTAATATTTTTTCAGGTAATATATAACACAGCACATTAGATTTTGACTTTCTTATTTGAAATAACATATAATTTTTCAGGGGGATCCCTGGGTGGCGCAGCGGTTTGGAGCCTGCCTTTGGCCCGGGGCGCGATCCTGGAGACTCGGGATCGAATCCCACGTCAGGCTCCCGGTGCATGGAGCCTGCTTCTCCCTCTGCCTGTGTCTCTGCCTCTCTCTCTCACTGTGTGCCTATCATAAATAAATAAAATTAAATTAAAAAAATAAAAAAATAATAATTTTTCAGGAAATGTGATTTAGTCAATGTAATGGGAGTTTGGGAAGAAAGAACAACCTCTTAGTAATATATATATTTTTTTCAGTTCAGTTTTATTCCTCTAAAAATGAATTTTATCCAGTGAGAATTTTAACTTAAGTCTGGGCTGAGATAGTAAGGTATTTTCAATTTCTTGCTAATGTTGTACTTATTTTCATCTTTGTTTATAATTTTCTCAGCCAGTTCAAATTTAATAAACACCAGATGCTGAATACACAGAAATAATAATAGTGCAATAGCAGCACTATATGACTCACAGCTCAGATCATCTGGCCTGAAATCATAACTCTTCCTCTTGACTAACTAGTTGATCAAAGCATTTAAGGTCACCAAGTGTCCTTTCCTTCCTCTGCAAAATAGCAAAGATTTAAATATAATTAAGAGAGTTATATAAGCCAGTGTATGTAAATATCACTTATAAGTATATGTATATATGATGAAAGTATTAAATGCTGCAGAATTTTATTTCTTTATAATTTGAAAGTCATACCTTAAATATTTTTTATCAAGTTAATCAGATAATGCTCTTTACTTAAATATTTTTCTAAGTATTGATTATATCTCCAACTATGCATAATGAGGAAAACATGCAAGGTAACTTAAAACCTTATGCTTATTGTAAACTAGTATTTTATTAATGTAACCGTAATCTTATTCAATTCCAGTGTAGTGGAGAAAAGCCATTTTAATAAATTACATGAAATACTTCCTTTAAAAAGCCAATTTTAATACTTATTATGTAAATTTTAGTTTATTCAAAGGGTAAATGGATTTACTGGTGATGAAGATGTAGAGATAAGAAACAAGAGTTCTGCTTTCTTCTTTTCTAAATGAAAAAAAAGTATGATTGTCAAAATAAACATATACAAAAATGAACGAACTTTTGGGAAAATAAAATTTCACCCTTAACTTTTTCCCAACTTTTACAGAAAATAAATGAACATGTAATTCCATATGCATTGAAAAGAAAACTTGTTTCTAATGCTGTAATAATTTTCAGTTATGATTTTATTTATTCACATTTTTAATGTGAAAACATTTAAGGCCTTTTCTATAAAATTTTGTTTGTATGTCATCCCTACTATGTCAGCCCTGACTGAGTGCAAGAAGCAGAAACCACTTTCGATATTTTAAGTTGGAATAGAGAGAATGTGATACTCAGAATGTGCCACTCACATTTGGCAAGTTGGAGTCAAGGGACCACAGGGACCACAGGACTTGCTGGGATTTGAACATACTTCTTTAAGTCTCAACTCTATTGCTTCCTCCAAAGATGCCTGCAATCTGGTGATAGCTTTGGAAAGTTGCAGTATCCTCTTGACATTTGGGTCTCCGTGACTTCACTTGCCTATAGAAAAACAGGAGGAGGCAGGGTGAGAGCATTTTTTGATTTTCACTCAAAGGCTTACACAGAATTCTGTATTCAATTGTAGAATGAAACTCACTTCTAGAACCCTAGTGGGAAGAGGCCTGAGAAATAGAACTTTTAGCTTCCTGACTATAGGACAGAAAGGCCTAAGGAGGGAGGTGACAATAGAGCAAGCAATCCATAGAATGCTTTCAATATTGTCCATGTCACAGAACTACAAAGGAAATCGAGAGATTTTCAGTGGAGTAATGCACATAATTATACCTGTTAAAGATGTCTTAAAATAAATTACTAGGTCCTGGATTTAAGTTATTTCCTCCAACAACTCACATGATGGATATGTTTTACCTGTACTACAAAGTCTATTAATAGAACTCAAACTTATATTTGAGTTGAGACATAGCAACTTTACTTTCATTTGTTTTCTTCCACTGAAGACAAGATATCAAAATGCTAAGAGGGATATCATTATATAATTCATCTTTGACCTCTTTTGTGAAAGAAATCACTCATAAGCAATGGCACTTTACTATTAATAAAATATTTACACCTTTTTGTTAATAATAAAAGAATTCTTACATAATGCAACTAGTTAATTACTAAGAACCTTAGGCCCAGATGAATTCTTTGCTATTTCTAAACAATAAATTACCATGATTCTCTGATCTTGCCTAATGTTTTAAAGTTGATCTCTGGAAGCTATTCTCAAAATATGAACCAAAGACAACAGATATGCTTCAAATGTATTAAAATCTACAAATTCTTTCTTTGATTCTTATGGCCAAATTGCAAGCAGTTTATTTGGCTTTCATTTTACATAGGTGCAGAAACCATTTGTTAGTAATTTACCAAATTTTTGAGTTATTATAACTTCTCAATGTGTGCAGAATCTGCTCCTTTTTAGCCCCTCTGGAACTCACCTTGAAGAGCACAAATGCCAGGCATCTAAAAATACTACAGGAAAATTAATATCAATAAGTACATAATGCACCTTTTCAGCTCTATTAACTTAAAATATTTTTTCCTCACTTGCACACTACAAGACTTCACCTCTTCTGAATTACATCCATTCTTTCTAATGAAAAAGCAACTTGAGTCATATGCCAGAAGTGAAATAGTTTAGCATGAGAGAGGGACACCTGGGTGACTCAGTGGTTGAACATCTGCCTTTGGTTCAGGTCGTGATCCCGGGATCCTGGGATTGAGTCCCACATCGGGCTCCCTGCAGGGAGCCTGCTTCTCCCTCTGCCTGTGTCTCTGCCTCTGTGTGTGTGTGTGTGTGTCTCTCACAGATAAATAAATAAAATCTTTTTTAAAAAAAAATTAGCGTCAAAGATGAGCCTAGGGCTGAATTTCCAAAAGTGTGTTTATGCCAAGGGATGCCTTTAAAATACTTCCAAAAGTTAAATGACTGTGGTATATTCTGATTTGGATAATTTAAGCAAGTTTCTACTATGGACTTAATGCCAAGGGATGCCAAGGATGGCAAGGGATGACTTTAAAATACTTCCAAAAGTTAAATGACTGTGGTATATTCTGATTTGGATAATTTAAGCAAGTTTCTACTATGGACTACACAGTCTTTAAAATGTAATAGGAATTATGAACATCTGAGAGACCTTTATTGTACCTAGTACATAGGTCATGTTTGCCAAATTTACATCCTCTTCTAATCTTTTTAAAAACATTTCTATGAATACATTTGAGACTAGTACCCCATGAGAAACAATTCTTGGAAATATTGACCAAGAATGTCAATCCCTGTGCAATCCCCTCATTTTCCACCTTCACTTTTCTTGTACCCATGAATTTCCATTATCAGGATGCAGAGTAAGAATTATGGAGTAAGTAGTTTGATTAGTTTTTGCTTGTTTGCTTGTTTTGTTTGGTTTTGGTTTTAGTCCTATTGCCTTTTGGAGACATTTGAAATAATCTTATAGTGTCACACATGCACACACAAAAATGCATTGTTAATCATCAAAAGTAAATATTATTTTCACCTTCCAAACCTAATATATCCTAAGTTACTTCCCAGAAATTATTAGGAAGTATTGGGTAATGCAGTGTTATAGCTAAAACTAATTTAAATAGTGTTGAAATTCCGGTATTGAACACAGAGTGAAGGAAAAAGCCAAAATAGAAGCACACTCTCACATGTATGCATACATATAGGGAATTTGTAGGTGCAGATTAAATTAAAGATGTATTTCTCTGTTGTTTTTAGAAAACCTTTCTCTCTGCAGTCACCACTATCACTTGTATCGCCTGCAATCTTGCTAGGAGACTGTTTTGTAAGTAGTTAGAAATATGAAAACAGATCTTTCTATTTGTCTTTCTACAATACATTGATACACATCTAGAGAGTCCACTTTTTTTTATTTTAGCTTTAAAAACTACACAACATTGATATAGTGACGATTCCTGGATTACATAATTTTTATTTCTTGTAGTGGTTATATTAGGTATGCCAGTCACATTTCCAGATTCTGTATTTTTCTGCCTTGATAGAGTGACAGTTTCAATATAAATAAATCAATAGAGCTCTGTGCAAGTTACAAGAAATGATATACTTATATTCTATCTACCCTCTTCTATAGTGATCTGAGAAGCCTCATACTTAAATCCATTACTAAGAAGTGTGCTTGGTGGTGGTGGTAAGCTGTTTTTGGTTTTTCGTTGTTATTTTGTTGTTGTTGTTTTAGGTGTTTTTGTTTTGTTTTTGTTTTTGTTTTTGTTTGGCTTGGATCATGTAATTTAATTCTGGATGTATTGATTGCTAAGTTAGTTATAAATCTGACATAACCTTTATACTTTGTGAATTTGGATTCTTTCTATTCCTACTTGTGGGCTATCCCAACTGAGTCTAGAATATTCCACCAGTTATTAAAATCATTTAAAACGGTCTCAGGAAAGAATAGTATAATAGAATGTGTAAATATAAATTACTGATATGCGTTAAAAGAGCTCTGTACTCCTTGATCTTGCCTAGAAGCCTCATACATGACTGTCCATAACATTTTCCTCAGAATTTTTATTTATTTATTTTTAAGAATTAAAATATTTCACTTTTTAAAGATTTTATTTATTTGTTTGAGAGAGAAATTGCACAAGCTGGGGAGAGAGACAGAGGGAGAAGGAGAGACAAGCTTCTTGATGAGCAGAGAGCTCTTCCCAGGACCCTGGGATCAGACCTGAGTCAAAGGCAGACACTTAACCGACTAAGCCACCCCAGTGCCCTTCCTCAGAATTGTTTAAACAAAAAAAAGGTCTCAAATCCCAAGAAAAATACTCTAATTTGAAAATTCCAATAAACGTCACCATGCATATTACAGGTGTTTGCAAATAGAGTTTTCCTTTCTCTGAAGTGAAAACACATTTAAGAGAAATGAAACTTACAAAAGATTTTAAATAGATGTTTCTGAGAATGATTCATAATTAGCCAGATCTTTTATTAATGTACTAGATTATTAAAGGCCTTAATAGACGGCTGATCTTCTCAACATAACTTTGTTTAAGAAAAAGCCATGACAACAGGTGCACACACACACACCACAAGCAACATAGCAATAGCGAGTGCACCATTATTCTTTCCAGCAAACAAGCACTGTGAAGTGATAACCTTTTCTTTTTTCCTTTTAACTATTTTTTTCTTTTCTCAGCAAAAACTATTTGCCTTTACCTAGCCCTCCTTGGAATTCATGTGCACAATGGAGAGTGGAAGAAAGGACAGAGATAAGAAGAAAAGTACATAGAATGTTACTTTAAAACAATGACTTTATTGATGCATAAATGACAATTATCTTACATAAATATGATGTTTTGACTTATGTATACAACCTTATGCCATCACTGCAATCAAATAGTGAATATATCCAGCACCCTACACGGTCCTCAGTCCCGTTTCAATCCATCCCTCTCCCCCTCTTCTCTGTCTTTACCCTGCTTTCTAAGAAACCATTGCCAAGTGTCACGATAGTTTACTTTGCATTTCATAGAGCTTTACATAGACAGAGTATACAGTATGCACTTATCTTCCTTTTTTTGGCAAAATTATTTTGATATTCTTCCTTTGTATGGCTGAGTAGTATTCCACTCAATGGATATACCAAAATGTGCTTATTCATTCATTTGTTGATGGATATTTGAATGCTTTCCATATTTTTGGCTATTCAAAATAAGCCTTCTGTGAACATGCATGAACAAGTATAATTTGTATTTTTGCTTTATGATATGGGTTTTTTCCTCATGATACAAAATGCACAATATCTTTTCCAAGACCTTTCTCCAACTCAGACACTAAGTATCTGATAATTCAATTCAATTCAATTCTGACACCATCTACCTGGTGCTAGTATCAGATCCCAGAAGTTAAAGTTCTCAATCCTTCAAGATTGTGCCCACTTCAAAAGCCAATCATAAATTTTGGGCCACTTGATTTTCTGACTGACCATCTGTATATTGGAGGTTCCTCCTCCTTAGGTTCAGTAATTTTCTAGATGGCTCACAGAATTCAGGAAGGCACCTTACTTATGTTTATTGTTTTATTGCAAAGAATACAAATGAATAGCTAGGTGAAGAGGTACAAAGAGCAGGGTCTGAACAAATTCTAAATGCAGAGGTTTCTGTCTTTTTGGTGTTTCTGTCTATTTAGTATTAATTTAAATTTGCATTCTCTTACACTTTATTGATGTTGAATATCCTTTTGTGTGCTGGTTTGCCATCCGTATATCTTCTTTTTTAAAGATTTATTAATTCATTTTAGAGAGAGAAAGTACTACATCATCAAGTGGGGGGAGGGGCAAAGCAGAGAATCTTCAAGCAGACTCCCTGCTGAGTGCGGAGCCCCATACAAGGTTCAATCTCACAACCATGAGATCATGGGTTGACAGAAACCAGGAGTCAGAGACTCAACTGACTGAGCCACCCAAGTCCCCTGTCCCCCCAGTCTGTATATCTTCTTTAGTGAAGTGTCTATTCAAATATTTTGCCCATTTTTAATCTTGCTATTGAACTGTAGCTACCATTTCAGGGTTCTTCATTCTTTTAAGAAGATACGTATTTTCCAAGACAGCTCTTGGAAGACCCCTCTTATCTCTTTCTTTCCACCTGAAGGGCTTCCTTTAGTTTTGTAGTGAAGATACGATGGCAATGAATTATTTCCATTTGAGATGTCTGATAAAAGTTTTATTCCATTTGTATTTGGGGAGATATTTTTACTGAGTATAGAATTCTATTTGGACAATTAATCTTTCACAATCTAAAGATATTGTTTTATTCTCTCTTTACTTGCATGGTTTTTGACATGAAATTTGCTGTTACCTGCTTTTTTGTTTCTCTGTATGTGACATTTCTTTGTCCTCTGTGTACTTACAAATTTATCTTTTTATCAATGGTTTTGAGCAATGTTACTCTGATATGCCTTAGTTCTGTTTCTGTTTCCTGTACATTTCTTATACTTGAATTTCTTGAATTTGTGGGTTCATTGAGCCTCTTGGTTCCATAGTTTTATGATTTTAAACATACTTAGGATTTTTCTGGACATTATTTCAATTTTTTAAAAGAAATCTATTCTTGCTTTTACTATTGGGACTCTAAATACACTAAAAGGAGGCTTCAAATTGTCCTATAGTTCACTGATTATTTTTGCACTTTTTTTTTTTTTACTATTTCTCTTTGTAATTAATTTTAAATATTTACTATTGCTATAGCTTGAAGGTTACTTTTTCTAACTTGCTGTTAGCACCATACAGTGCATTTTTCTCCTTACAAATTTCTAGAAGTTTGTTTTAGGTTTTAATCATATATTCCATGTCTCTACTTAACTTTTTGAACATACAGAATACAGTTTATAAAAATTTTTATATACTTGTCTGTAAATGCTAACATCTGTGCAAGTTTTGGGTTGGTTTTTATTGGTTGATTATTTTTCTCATTATGTGTTGTATTTTTCTGCTCATTTGCATCCTTGGCAATCTTTGGCTGGATAGCAGACATTATTAATTTTGACTTCTTGTTTGTTGAATCTTTTGTATATTCTTGTAGATATTGTTAAGTTCTGTTCTGGGATAAGGTTAACTCAGTTAAACAGTTTGCTTTTTTTAAGTCATGTCTTTAGGAATTGGTAGAGGTGTTCAGAGCAGTTTGAGTCTAGAAATAATTATTCTCCACTACTGAGGCAAGAATGTCCTGAATGTTCTACTTACACAATTCTCATTTTTTCCAATCTATCACATTATTTCTGGCCCTGTGTACACTGGTTGTTGTTTGCTCTAATCCTTTCAGATCGATCTTCCTCTAGCCTCAGGTAATTTCCTCACACTCATGCACTGAACAGAGCTCTGCTGAATGTTCAAGGGGTGCCCTCACACACTTCCCCCAGCTTTCTTTCAGGATTATTCTTTTCTCCGGTGCTCTGTGCTGCAAATTGTAGTGCCTTGTTCTTCCCGGTTACTCAGCACAGTCTCCTCAGGAAGTCTGTCTTAGTTCTCTTGGGTGTGCTGTCCTTGTACTATGGCCTGGAAACTTCTTGAAAGATAAAAGCTGAGATAATCATAGAGATCATCTTGTTTGTTTTCCACCTCACAGTGTTCACTCTCTTCATTGCCAGATGTGTAGTGTCTTGAAAACAATTGTTATGTATATTGTCTCTGGTTTTTGGTTGCTTCAGGCAAGCAGATAAATTCAGTTCAAGTTATTTCATGCTGACCAAGACCAAAAATATGAATAGACTCTTAAAAATTCATTGATAATATTTATGTCAACTTAAAAGAAAAGTACATTTATTTATGCAATATAATAATCCAGCAAGTCTTTTTTTTTCTATTTTCAACCTTTCCCTTATCAGTTTTTAACTTTCCAGATGTCAACCTTATTTTAATTTAAAATATGTAGTACAAAGCAGTCGTGGGTTTACTAAGATAATAGACAGGAAGATGCATTTTACTATAATTCAAGTAGTTAATATTTTTAAGCATGTAATAAGGATTCCCTATTATTATGTTAAATAAATTTTTCTCATTGCAAACTGAAACTTATTACAACAAAGCCATCAGACTTCAAAAAAGTTAGCATGTGTTTATATAGGTTTTACATTCCTGTGACCACTGAGTTACATATTTCCAGTGATTTGAACAAAAGTTTTAGTGTTCAGCTTCAGTGGAATTAAAAAAGAGTCTTTGTGGTATTTGAGCTCATTTCTTTCCCCTTCTTTCTAAGATATTTCTTTGGTATTTTGTATAAAAGGCAGAATCAGGGATCCCTGGGTGGCGCAGCGGATTGGCGCCTGCCTTTGGCCCAGGGCGTGATCCTGGAGACCCGGGATCGAATCCCACGTCGGGCTCCCGGTGCATGGAGCCTGCTTCTGTCTCTGCCTGTGTCTCTGCCTCTCTCTCTCTCTCTCTCTCTCTCTCTCTCTCTGTGACTATAGTAAATAAATTAAAAAAAAAAAAGGCAGAATCACTTTGCAAAAATAAAAGAGAACATTTGGTTTTCTGTACCATAGATTATATGTACATAAAGCAAATACAAAATTATATAGTAAAATTAATTACAATAAATATTTTCTGTAAATAATACATCATCTTGTTTCTGTGATAGATATAAATATTGTGTCTTTGTGTAAAATATTTGATCTTTTTGAGTTTTTTTTAAGATTTTATTTATTTGAGGAAGAGAAAGTGCATGCTCAAGAGTGGGGGAGGGGCAGAGGGTGAAGGAGAAGCAGACTCCCTACTAAGCAGGGAGCCCAACTCAGGGCTTGATCCCAGAACCTGGTATCATGATCTGAGCCGAAGGCAGACACTTAACTGAGCTGCCCAGGTGCTCCTCTTCTTGAGATTTTATATATTTGTTTCCTTTTGTGGATAGTATAGATGCTCCCATACATTTCTGTTAAGCTTAAGTATTTTATTCACAAAGCATTTTTAGATCAGTTAGTAAAAATGGTTTATGTCATAAGTATAATTGTGTTCTGCTAATTTCGTGAACATTAAAAGCATCCTAGTAAAGTAAGTTAAGCTTAAAAGATAAGTTACACTTTGAATATTATAATTGCAATTCAAAACTGAACTATTCAGTGCCTATACTTCTTTACACATGGTGAGTATATTTTTGTTATATGACATGGATTTTGCAGAATAATGTTACAGATGTGTTTTGAAATCATCAGAAGCTCTTAGTCACAGTTACAGAGTTAGTTGACAACAGGACAAACTCCATCATGGATCATTCTGGAAAAATAAATTGAGGCTCAGATAAATGACTTTACTCTCTTTAGCAGCTTGTGCTTAAATACATATCTAGAAGAAAAATTAGTTCTACTAGGATAAACTATTTAATTAAATATAACTCAGCTCTGTTTTCTTTATAATATATATTGTACTTTATAAAAGATACCAGGTAACTTTATTATTTACCATTTAGTGTATCAGTATAGGTTAAATACTTAACAAATGTAAAATTACATATGATTTTTGTGTTTTGATGAGATTACCTATAAAGAGTTACTAAACTCTTTGGAGAATAAACAAAAATGTTTAGACCAGAAAGTGAAGTATTAATGTTTTTCTGTCCTCATAAGCTGGGCTATGGATTTTGAGATTTCTGTGCTCTCTGACATATGTCAAGGAATCAGATAAATGCTCAAATGGATATCTTTTATGTCCCATTCTCACCTATAGGTCTGGGTCATTTTGCCAACCAGCAGTAGTATACTTGACCTTTTCAGTTTGTAACTTTACAGCCTATCATTATTTTGATTACTACAGTGTGAGAGAATGTACAGTCTATGAAATTTCTCGTCTGATAAGAAGATCCGTAGCTTTTGATTTGATAGTTATTACAGGAAATAATAGTAGACACAATAAAATACCTCAGTATTCTTCACCATAATGAGGAGATGTTCTGTGTTATTTGTCAATACTGTGGATACAATTCCTCTACTTAAATCACTGAGTTAACACTTAGGAGAAAAGATTATCTTCGTTGTTCTTTGTGGAAACTTAACTGATGCTATATGGTACTTGAAATAGACTTATATCACTGATGGATATGGCATGGTTCATATTTAATCCCATTAGCATTGATTTCGACTTATTTGTTGCAAGTGCATCATATAATAGAGACAATAAAACATAGAAAGGCCTTAGCTGGATCATATATGAAAAAAAAAAAAACCTTTCACTTAAGGTCCAACTTCATTAATTACACTTTTAGAAAACTTTCCCAGTTGTATCTTTCAATGACTATATCCTGCTGTTTTTAAATACTGGCAAACACAAATGAAGTACAAGAATCCAATAGTGAAGCATCAAGATCCACCTATAAGTTATAATCAATCATGGTGGGGAAATAAAAGTAAGACAACAAATATTGTGTGATATTTAACATATATTGTCAATCGATATCATGCAGTAGGATCAACAAATTGTTGCAGAAATGAATTTAATTTAAAGGTATCATAGTCTACTACGTGTTATATTATTCCATATTAATTCTTTTCAACCTCATATTGTTTTCCAAAGCTATATAAATTGCCAAATTTGTATTAAAGGGAACATGATGTTTGGGTCTTTCCTAATCAAATCAGTTTTCCTCATAGAAATCATAAACTGGTAGATCATACACTTGTTTAATGCGGAACAGTTTTAGAAAGTTTTTTCAATAAGTAAATGTTTCTTTATCCTTAATTCATAAGTGTATCAGTCAGAGATGAATCAAGAAAACAGAAATCATCCTAGCTATTTCAATAGAGGAAATTTAATATAAAAGGTATTGGGGCATTTAATGAGCATGAAGGGAAAACTGAGGTCGCCTCAAGACAGCTACATAGGTAACCTTCATTAAGGTTGGGGTAGAGGAAGGAGCCCAAGCTATCCAAATCTAGAGCCTCTAAGAGGGGCTGTGTGAAAAGCTGGAGCACAGGTGTCAGAAGGTAAAATGCTACCAGGCTGCTGCTGTCACCTGTGAAGGAAACTCATGACGTTGATTCTGAGTATAACAAGATAATCTGGAGTCTGGAAGCAACTGCTACATCTAGGGTAGAGTGCCATTGCTGAAGAGGGGCTAAAAAGCAGTACTGTTCTCAGACTTTGGCAAGGAGGCTCCTCTAAGTCCCACTCCCAGTTCTTGGGATGTAGAGCTGGCAGTGACATCCGGTAATAGTACCCTGAGCCTGGTCCAGGACCTTTTAAGCCTTGTTTTCTGTTTCATGGTTTGTTCTCTCTGACCCATATACCCATGCATCAGTTCAATTAGTTGTCCCACTGTACTTAGCAAATTGAGCTTAAGAGTTGTCCAAGCCTACGAGTGAGCCCAGTTCCAGAAAAGTATTCTGATGAGCACATTCCTTTCACTGGTTGCTGTGGTGTTTGTTTTGAATGATCACACAAGATTGTGTTATCAGATGATGTGAATTTTGGATTTTTCTGCCACATGTTGGACACAGGATGAATGAGGGCTCCAGGCTATGGTAGGTTTATTACCACCCTTTGAGCTTAAGATGCATGTGTGTCTCCATGTGTGAGATCTTGCTTGCTTGTCTGTGTTCTGACTACACTGTCTCCTTCAATCTACACCATTTAAAGATAGTGCAGATGGTAGCAGGCACTCTTCACCCTGTGCGCTCTTTGCTACTAGCACTCAGAGAGGCCATTCTAACCCTTTTACAGCCTTTATGCTATATATCAAGCATCCTTGTGAGGATGGCCTTGACTTTCTCATCTAAGAGCTTTCAAGACTTGCTTGGCACTGACAAAAGGCCCTTCAGATTATTATCTTCTTTTGCCTCTGATGTGATGAGGCTCTGCTCTCTTGAGCCAGTTTAAAGCTTGCTGGCCAGGAACATATACTCCGTGAGCAAATCAGACTGCTTTTTTTCTTCACTCGTATCTTCTTTCCTTGTTTTTTGCACTGATAGCAATGTGTGTAAGACAGGGGTTTAGTCAACTTTGAAGAGAACTACATTAATAGGTATGCATTGGTTCTGATCTTGAGAGTTCAAGAGAAAACACAATTGGACAATGTGTCATTCTACCTAGATGCTAAAAAATTCTGAACAGGAAATTTAACATGTCTAGAAAATGAATTATCATTTATGTGTTTCTGAATGATCTGAGTAACACTTTTTTTCATGCTCATTGTCAATGAAGCACATTGATAACTTTTGAGAGAATCATTGGAAGCCAAAATTCTCAAGTGGCCCAATGTAGTGGTGAAACTAGCACTAAATAAATGGTATTAGGAAATTACATATGCAGAAAGAACTATGTTGTTTCAACACAATCAAGCTTTATTTATTTTTAAAAAGATTTTATTTACTTACTTGAGAAAGAAAGAGAGAGAGAGAGAGAGCACATGAGGTGGGGAGAGGGGCAGAGGGAGAGGGAGAGCCTGAGTCAGGTCTCCATCTCAGGACCCCAGGATCATGACTTGAGCTGAAGATAGATGCTTAACTGACTGAGCCATCCAGGTGCCCCTCAACAAAATCAAGCTTTAAACAATTATGGCATTCTGAGTAATAAGAGTTGCTATTTTTTTCCAGTGGAGAGCATAAGAAATTAGTCAGAAATGGCATTTGATAATGGATTAGGAGATTGTGCATTTCTCTATATACATTTACCTCAAAATAACTATGTAATAATAATAATGATATCAATCATTGAGTATTGTTCTGTGAAGTGAGAGTATAGATGATATAAAATGACAGAGTGCTAAATATTCATAGAAAGTGTTGAGTAAATGGGGGTTTGCTTTTTATATGTTTGAATTTTTCATGATAAACATTTTTAATTACTGAGAATCTTAAAATATGGACAAAAATCAATAGTATAATAGAAATGAATATAAATACATTCATCATGGCAAAATGGTGCTTCAACAAGGCATGTAAGGATGGTTCAGTATTTCGAAGTCTGCTTGTGTAACCTATCATTTCATTAGAGCTGATTAGAAGAATATATTGTACACTTATGTCCTTAGATGTAGAAACATATGGGGCCAGGGGATCCCTGGGTGGCTCAGGGGTTTGGCGCCTGCCTTTGGCCTGGGGCGTGATCCTGGAGACCCGGGATTGGGTCCCACATTGGGCTCCCTGAATGGAGCCTGCTTCTCCCTCTGCCTGTATCTTTGCCTCTCTCTCTCTCTCTCTCTCTGTCTCTCTCTCTGTCTCTTGCAAATAAATGAATAAAATCTTAAAAAAAAAAAAAAAAACATATAGGGCCAGACTCAAGAACACCACCAGAAATTAGAAGTGAAGCGAGACCATCAATACAGCCAATAGTGGACTGCTTCCTTGGACACACACGTGAGGGGCAGGAAGGATGATAAGTGAATCTGAAGGAACGAAACAAAGTACTCTGTGAATACATTTAAAGTTCTTTTTCTTTTCTAAAGTTCTTAAAATGAGAAATTTGAGTATTATAATTCAAATAAGTCCAACTTTAGTTATTTGCTTTTCCTTTAGGAATTGTCTATCTCCACTAAACTTATTTTTTTTCATTAGAGGTCATTAAAGTAGCCTCTTAGGATTTTTAAATTTTTTTCTGTTTTAATAGTTACTTATGTCCTTTTATTTCTTTTGTATATTTGCACCTTTTTCCCCTTGATTGAGTTAGCTAGTGCTTTGTCTATTTTATTAATTTTTATGAAATGAGATTTTTGTTAATTAGATCTACTGTTTTCTATTTTCTACAGCATTAATCAAGGCTTTTTAATTTATTGTTTCTTTCACTATATTTTTTAAAAATTTCCTTGGTTGTTCCTTTTTACAATTTTTGAGCAAGGGATTCAACTCAGTTATTTTTATTCTCTCATTTTTACTGATAAAATTACACTGCTATGTGTAACAATGAATTGATCTCTTTTCCTCCTTTAAATTACACCCATAAGTTCTGGTAAGTGCTGTTTTTGTTGTCATTACCATTTCATTAGTTCAGTTTCTATTCCTTTTGTCTAGGTGTTTAATAGGATATCTATAAATCTCCAGGTTGAAGGATATTTCTGGGTTTTTGTAGTGTGTGAAAATTCTAATGTTATTTCAGTGTGATCAAAGCATGATGCCTATAATATTTCCCCAGTAAATGCTAAATAAAAGTGTTCAGGGTCATTTGACTTATTCTCAATCACCAATGAAAATGTTCTTTTCTTAACCAGGAAAATATATTTGCTGTTATCAAGGTTGACTGGTCAACAAAAACTATATTTTTGTGAAATGCATAAATTTCTAATTCAACCATGGCTGTAGTGAGAAATAATAATACATACATACACACATACATACACACATACACACTCACACATATACAGGGCTTATTTCAGATTTACATATTCAAAATAAAATATATGGGTGAAGTCTAGATAATAGTTATTTAAATTTTAGCATGCTATTTCTACTGAAGGAAAAAAATTAGTTTTTTTGTGGGTAGCTTTCTTATATTCAGTTTTCTAGACAAGTCAATTCATAATGGTGAGCTATTTCTGAGAGGAAATGTTTGTTAACTAATTAGACAATTATTTAGTTTATTATTTTATTTAATAGGTAAGAAATAGATAAAGTTTATATTAAGTGACCACCATTTTTCTGACTAAGGGGAGAAAAAATTTCAGGGATCTAATAAGGATATAAAAACTCATGGTTGAAAGGGATTTGTTAGATGTGGCAGGACTTATCTTTTTAATAGTGTTAATTAGTTGCTTTTCCTTTCATAAGTAGGAGAGGAGCAAAATCTTTTGGCAAAAACATTCATCATTACTAATTTTTAATCCAACTCAGCAAAAAACTAGTTTTAGCAAACATCATATGAAAATTGGCAAATATTATGAAGTATTATAAGCATATATGCTCTTAGTTTTTTGCAAATATTAAAATATGTTTCATGATGCATAATTTCAATGGTCTGGGAAGAAATAAGCATATAAATTAAAGGTTCAATTTTCTTTAATATAGTAGAAAAATAGTATATGAAATAATAATTGAAAATCACAAACAGAAGTTTTAATATGTACCTTGTTAAAACTTGCAGAATATTATTCTCTCACTTCAGTCCTTTATTAAAAAATTCCAGTTTCAATACCACTGTTTACTTTTATTGAGAAAAGATATTACAGATTATTTTTCTGTGTCATTCATTGTAATATTGATAGGATTTTTTTATATTCCTTATTAGCCTCATAACTCACATTTTCAGCAGTGTCACCATCCAAAAGCATTCCACATACCACATACAACCAATTCATATATGAACAAACTTACCAAAAGTTCCAATGTAGGTAAAATGTGAAGAAAAAAATAGGAAACTTTATTCATTTTGACATTTATTAGGATAAATAATGAAACATGAAATACTAGTGTTTATTTATGAGCACTTCTTATTCTTTGTGGATATTTTCTATTTTTAATTTATTGAGCATTCATCTTTTATGATTTAAAAAATTACTCTCAGAAAATACTACATAGTACCATTAAAAGTAATGGATAATTTGAAAGAAGGAATGGAACACACAAAAAAGAATGGATTCCAATAATGGACTCTAATTTTGAGAGAATTATATTTATAACAAGACATTTTGGAAGCAATATAGAAAAAAGAAAGAAAGGAAGGAAGAAAGAAAGCAAGCAAGAAAGAAAGCAAACCAGCCAAAATCTAAGTCTACTAATACAACTAGTTTATATGTGTGAAGTCTAGAACTCCAGCTAGATGTATTTTTTGTTTCGAAAGGCCTCCACTAAAAACAAAAGACCTTATGCATGTGCATGCATGTACATACACAAAAACATACAGAAGTACGTTGTACCTTCTTTATAATATTCTTAATATTCCCCCAATTAAGGATTGATAATTCTCTGTTCAAACATATATTGTCCTACATTGTTACGTTAGATGCACAAGATTAGGAACCTTATGCATGCTGTTCACATTGCCTATGATAGGTACTCATTTGTTCTTTCAATGAATGAGTTAAGGTCTATTACCAGAAAACCTGAGTTCATTTACCACATTTCCAGAGATAGTTAGCCTGATAAGGAAGGACATGACACAAAAAATATTGGAGATGAAGGAAAATAGTGTGAGAACACCTATGGGTTGGTAATTTTACAGATAATATAGGCCTAGATGTGGAAAGTGGTAATCCTGAGTAATAGAACAGTAGAAACCTGGATGCTAGAGAAGTGGCTGCTATGATAAGAAAAAGCCTTCTTGCAGATAGAGTCAAAATACTTAGAATGAACACTTCAAGAACAATTTTGGCCAGGACTGTCCTTGGCTATCCATATAGGTCTAGAAGCTCTGTTACTAAGGTTAGGCAAAGGAGATGCTGTGAGCCAGTAAGACTGATTTGAAGATTCCAAAAATTCTTACCATTCTGAAAAGATGGACCTTTTTTTTTTTTTTTTTTTTTTTTTTAAAGATGGACCATTTCAAGGAGAAATCTGTACGTGTTCTTATTTAGGAAAATCTAAAGATTAGTCAGTCAAACTTTAGGGTAAATTTTTCTCAGAGGGAAAACCAAGGTTTGGAGTTTAGTTTTTAGTTTGTAGGTTCAGAAGCTAGATTTAATCAAGAGTATCTGGAAAAGACCATGTTCATTGGTCTGCCTTAATCTGACCAATAAGAGAATTGTGCAGTAAAAAATGGTTATCTATTCATTAATGTATGTAGTAAGTGTACTTTTTCCTAGGACTTATAGAAAAACGAAGTATAACCACTTTTCTTGGCTGAGAGATATTATGCCTTAATTAATATTTTATCTGAGCCATGACAAAGCCCAATGCACTATTCTAGCCCTGAAATAGAATAAACTAATTGTGGAGATTTCTTAATGTTCCTGAGGAAAGCCTTAGATGTGAAAATGTTTACAATGTAAATATAAAGAATGTTTGCCTTCTCTTCTAGAAGCATTTTTCTTCTCACACACCATAAGAATTAGAGCTGTAGTCATATATCTAGTTAATGGCACTAGGATAATGAAACATTAGTTAATGGCAAAAGGATAATAAAACATATTGTCTACCTAAGATCCCCAATAGTTGTAGCCTAGACTAAGTTCCTAAAATTAAACTCCCACAGTGCCAAGAAAATTGAAGCACTATCCCCATAGATATTTGCATGTCAATAGGATGAACTATGTCTGACTTTGGGGCTTATCTGGCTCTTAAAGATATGTATTTACATTCCAAAGAGTTTCAGTAAGAATCTAGGATTTTTACATCACATCTACTTAAAGCCAAGTTTTATTCCATCTTTTCAGGAGAGAAGGGGGAAGCACCTACATTTTTCCCATATGAAAACAGAAAATCCATGGTTCTCTATCCCATTCCCCTCTACAGAGTGCAAGCCACCACTCACGTAGAAAGTTTTCATGGACTCTCAGTGCCTTGCTTGCAGGTCTAGATGTGGGGGATGCAGGTAAACCATGTTACTCTGGCTGTTGATCTGGTTGTATCAAGAAAGAAACTTTTCTTGACTCATATGTATCATGTTTCATATATATCCTTATCCATGTCTACATATACTATATGCATATACGTATATACACAAATGATGTAATATCTCAGACCATTCAGAATTTTTGACAAAACACCCAACCAGAATCTATTTTCTGAAACAAAAAAATCTTTCTCTGAGTACTTCTGGCTTTTTGCATCCTACCATAACTCCACCTGCCTCTTTGTTCATATATTATTTCTTTAGAGTATACATCCAAACTTAATGGTAATTATACTACCATTTTATATCAGCCTTTAATTGCCTCTTTCATGCTTCAGAATTTGGGACCTGAGAAATAATCAGACATTTAGAAACTTCCATGGATGGACATTCTGAGTGAGAAATGAAATCACTGAAAATTTCTGAATAGGGTAATTACATATTCAAATAGTGCATAAGCTGGATTTAAGATGGCAGAGCCTGAAGGTGAAATGGATCTGTTCAGAGCCTGTTAGTACAGTCCTAATGAGAAATAATGAAGCCCTCAATTAGGGCCAGTAGCTGTAGCTAGAAACCAGAATGTAAATTAGAAATGCAAGTACTTTATAAAAACCACTTAAAATAAGTGATTTCCTGTGAAAAAATATAATCCAAGTTTAATTTTAATAAGGAAAAACTGTTATCTCTGTGTCTGGTTATTTCTTTTGAGTTTTATACTATTAACTACATAAATTGCAATTACAATGGCTGGGCCTCTCTTCAAGTTGTCCTATATACTTCTTAGACATATAAGAGATATATAACTTGAATGAATTAAGGAATGAAGGAATTAATCAAGCAATTCTTATATACTCAAATTTTCAGTTGTATGCTAAGTATTAAGTAAAAGCTTTCAAATCATTAAATACTGGCATAAAATAAATCTGTTTTAACTATAAGCATCTCAATGTTATATAGAAATTCCCAGTATAGGCAATTATTAACATTAGATAATATTTGATATGTTATATTTAAAAATTTAGTGACTTTTTAAGAGTTCTTGTCTCATCTACATAGCAATAGAAAATCCTTGAGAGCAGAAATTTGTCTGTCTGCCACTATGTCTATGGATGCTGGAATAATGTCTGCAGTTAGTTCAATTTTAATGAATTCTTGAATAAATGAATAAAGGAAAGCTCTCTAGAAATTTCACATTCTGAAGCTTTTAATTTGGGGGTTAGTAGTTTTGAATAAATATATAAAAGCAAGCGAGTGGTTGTAATATTAGTAATAGGAATAAAAAAGCAATTTTAATTTTAGAAGGTCTTCAATGAGTATGAATGAAGTCCTGTAAAAGGGTTCTCCAGAACTAATAGGATGTGTGTGTGTGTGTGTGTGTGTGTGTGTGTGTGTGTGTGTGGAGAGAGTTTTTATTTTAAGGAATTGGCCCGCACGATTGTGAGGACTAGTAAAACCAAAATCTGCTATCAGTCTGGCAAGCTAGAGACCCAGGACGAGGTGATGCTCCAGCCTTGAATCCAAAGGCAGCCTGGAAGCAGGATCCTCTCATGTTTTCTTTTAAGGACTGATTGGATGAGGCCCACTATTATAGATGATAATCCACCCAGCTCAAAGACTACCGATTTAAAATATTAATCATATTTTTAGAATTACTTTAAATTATAATCCAAGTGTGGACTTGGATTATAACATCTTCACGGGTTTTTGACTAAACTACCAATCACAATAGCCTATCCAAGTTAACACATAAAAGTAATCATCATAGTTCTCCAGGGGAAAGGATAGCATTTTTTTTTAGTAGTGTTGAGTACAATGGTGTAAATATTATGAGAATGGCATAAGTGCATTAATTCAATAATACAGGTATTTGAGATACTGAGTGATTCATGTTAGATTTTGCTGTCATTTCAAAATAGTTCATTGTGAATCTCTGTATATCCAGGAAAAACTACAGCATTATTTTTTAAAATCTGCCATTAAATTACTGATGTAGGTGAATCTACACTTTTCTGAGTACAACATGAATTACTCTACATTTTACCTCATTTTTATTCAGTCCTTTTCTTAGTTTATTTTTCTTAAAATCCTCTTGTTTTTTTAAATCCTTTTGGGTGATGATTTGCTCTGCTTGTCAAACTCTAGGACAGTTTTACATATGATGGCTCCTCAATGTGCTTTTCAATAATTGTTAGCATAACAAACTAAAATGATGATTTTGATGGAAGGAAAATATTGAAGGCCCTCCCTCACACTCAGACACAATATTAGAAGGTGCAACCTTTATACTGGTACTTCATCCCTAACACTAGAAATAATAGTGAGATTATTATAGTAATTCTCACCAAAGGAATAACTTATTTTCTGATCAGGGCATGGATCTTTTACTTCACTATCAGATTCTAGAAGCATATCTGTGATTAAATGAAAGAATGAAATTAAAAGTATAGCGTTGACTGCTGTCGGCAATGGTAATTTCCCTCCCCCTACCCTAAACTGCAGCACTTAATTTATTGGCCAAAACTTTATCCTCAAAGCAAACTCTTACTGTAGGGTTACTGAATTCTGGGAATGTCAAAACAAAGGAAGTTGTCCTTCTGAATGGAATGTTTTCCTCCTTGTAAAAGTCTTCCAAATTTATTCATAGCATTATCTTGCTTAGAGTTCCAGCACTTTATATTCTCTAAGAAGGTTTACTCAAGCTAAATTCCAAAATATTCAGCAAATGCAGCCAGTGCATTTGTTGCCTCATCTTACAAATGTCCGTCAGTGCAGTCCCAAATGGATTTGCATGGTACAAAAGGAGCAATTGATTGTGAATGACTTTTATTTTTTCTAGCAAATTCTTCTTTGAATATAGTTACATGTGTCTAGGGACAAAAAAAAATTGTAAGAAATGGATATTCCATCTCTCTCCTATTCCGATAAAATGGAGATACAGTAAGAAATCTGCCCCAAAAGGATTCATAAATACGGAATAAGGCTGCCTGTGAGGATTGCTTATAGCTGTAAATGGTTTATAGAAGCCAGATTTGAAATTCATTAGATCTCTGTCAGAACTAATATCGTTAGTGTGTTGGATAGATCAAAGGTTTGAGCCCACATCAGCACGGTTTTCACCCTTAGGTCAGTGACATGATTCTCTGTTATGCAGAGACTGAGATGGGAGTTTCTCTCTTCCTGTATTTCCCAGTGGAAAACAACACTACTAAAGTAAAAAGATATTAAAAATAGTGATATTGTCCCCACATCACACACACACACTCAAACATACATGCACATTGCTTTTCCAATTAGATAACTGGTAATAATTTAAGAAAAAACTGAAAAATGAAATTTAAATAAATTGTTTTCTAATGGCATAAATTCACCGATAGAGGAACAGAAGAATATTATCAAGAAATTGTGTTTCCTTTTTGTGAGGTTTGCAAATGTTTCTCTCTCCTAAACATCCGTATAGAAGTTTTCATATATTCTCTATGTATCTAAAAAATGAAAAAGGAAAGAAAATGCTTCCCTTTAATAATGCTCTATATCTGCTTCAATTATCCTTATTTTCTTGGTGTACTCCTAACTCAGTTGTTTATGAATTCATTGTGAACATCCTGGTTCTGAGCACATATAAGCACATAACAGTACAAATTTCTCAAGAACCCCTTGCCCTTGTGCTTATGTCAGATAGATTGATGCCAATCCTGTTATTAAAAATCTTCTCAGGTTTTTTTTTATTTCCTAATTAATTCTTCCGAGCATTTAATGACCTTTACAGAGAGAAGAAAGTTTTAATTATTTTGAGTCTGAATCCTTACTTTGTGATTTAAGCTGTTTATTATTCTATTTCTCATAACAACCCTTTATATGTACAACAATTATCATGGTTAGTCTCCTTGCTGTGCAAGTTTTATATAGTCTTAATTTAGTAAAATGCTTGTCTTTTTGTTGATACTAATAATAGCACTACCTGTGGTTTACAAGCCCCTTAATTTCAGGCCCAGCTGCACACATACAACTCTATCCATCAGTTCTAGCTATTGTCAACTTCTGTGTTAGGTAATCAACCAGTTATATTTTCTTCATTATGTATCAAAGCAATGCAATCCTTTCATTTCTGCAGAGTAATGCTTGCTATCATACTATTTCCAAGTGATTCCAAATGTCCTGAGCTAACTAGTAAAAATAACATCTTTTGAAAAATATTCACTTCTAAAGCCCTGCTAGGTATTGGTTGAAATAAAAAGGTATTAACTTTTCCCCACAATTTCCATTGTAACTGGGTTTACAAAAGAACATCTCATTTTATAAATGTAGACTTTGAGAGAACAAACCAAACTTTGAAGGATATTTTGATTCCTCTTTGAAGTTCAAGGAAACAGAAAAATGACTAACAAAGCCAAGAGATGGGATTCTTTCAAGAAGACTGTGGTAAACAATGAAATCCTATTGAAACAAAGAGCAGTGGAGGCAGAGGAAAGACTACTGATTCTGGCACAAGATCATTAATAATATTACAGCAGTTTTCATGCAGTGTTGTATAAGTTAGAGTTTGCCTAGGAGGAAGAGACACGTGGAAACACGGTTGCATGCTGAAATCATCTTAGGTCCCAGAAATTCACTATGTGGGGTGAAGGGCAGGCCACCCCAGGAAGGGCCACTTTAGCATGAATATTATTTTGAGTTAAAAGCTATCAAAACCCAGCAGATTCAGGAGAAGTTCTTTACCTTCCCTTCAACTGCCTGCCTATAGCTGGAAGAAAGCTATTAAATAGAGATTCCTGTTTACCTAGGAAATTTACCTGTGTAATAGGGCAACCTTTGTTTTCCAGCCATCTCTTTTCTCCTTCTTGCTGATGGTCTATAGCCCCTTTGTATCCACAGACCCCTTACACCTCTCCTTAACTCATTTAAGTAAGCATCATGTTGCTTCACTGTCTTTGAAATTTCCATGTCTGTGTGGATTTCACATACATACACTATTAAATTTTATTTTCTCCTATTAATCTGTCTCACGTCAATTTGATTCTTAGTACAGGTAGAAGGACTTTAAAAGGCAAAGTAAATTCTTCCTCCCCAACAACTACATGCAATCAACAAGATATAAACAAACATGTTTTTGAAATTAACAGAAGTCCTGGATGAAGTTAAACAGCATGACATTTATTGAATCCCACTAACAAAATTAGAAGAATGTGTTCAGTAATACTTAGGAGGCTGAATGGGCCAGGTGGTGAGGCCCAAATGATATAGAGTGTTGAAATAACAAAGTAAGAAAGAGATGGGGGTTTTATAAAGAATGTAGCCTTATTTTTATTAATTTTTAATTTTGTGACTAAAGAGCTAAGGGGAATGAGGGCAGTTTTGCTAATGAGAGAGATTTGAATGAATAGGGAAATGAGATGGGTGGTTGTGATTCAAGAAAAGAATTGCAGTATTTTATATTTTGAAGTTGATATATCTGTAACCAAGCTGAGGGTAGAGGTGGGGGGAGTGAAAGTACACTGAGAGTAGAGGGCACAAGGGTTTTCTCCATTTCAAATGAGGTTTCTATCCTTATCCATATTATTATCTCCATGTGTGTTTTGTAAAAAAATTCAGGCAAACAATTTTATCTATCATATCTCATTCTAAAATTTCTACCTCTTCTCCTATGGCTTCTTCAGCATATAAGCATATAAGCCAGTTTAAAACATTTCTGTCACAAAGGGGTGAGTGGAAAGAAAAAGAAAAAAAAGAAATGTGGTTATGGTTAATTTCATATGTCAACTCAGAGTTTTGTTTTTGGATGAGATTAACACTTAAATTGGTGAACTTTGAGTTAGTGGATCATCCTCCATAATGTAGCCTGGGCCTCATTTAATTAACTGAACACTCAAGTAGAACAAAAACACTGGCCTCCCTGTCAAGAGACATTGTCCTGTAAACTGTTTTCAGACTGGAATATACCATTGGCTTTCCTGGGTGTTGAGCCTGCTAGCCCATATTATTTATAGATTTTAGACTTTTTGCCTTCATAATGACATGACCCAATTCCTTATAATATATAGATATAGATATATAGATACAGATCTTCTATTGATTCTGTTTTTTTCCCAAAGAACCCTGATGAAGGAAGGAAAAGAAGGAGGGAAGGAAGGAAGGAAGGAAGGAAGGAAGGAAGGAAGGAAGGAAGGAAGGAAGAAAAGAAAGAAGGAAGGAAGGAAGGAGGGAAGGACAAGAGGGAAAGACAAGAGGGAAGGAGGGAGGAAGGGAAAGAGAAAATAGATTTGACTCTTGATTTTGAAGCTGTTCTAAGTTTAAAGCACAGATCCCTAGAACACTTCCAAACCTCAAAAATAAAGCTTGCCTATCAAACACAGAACAATGACTCATGCCATCACCCATAAGCCTCTGGTGGAACTCTAGTTACAATTTCTGTGTTGGCCAAGGAATACTAGCTCTTATACAAAAATAATTAACAAAAATTTAAAAGCTCTGTAATGTTATATAGCATCTCTTTCTCAATCAAAATGTGATACAGTTATTCTTGGTTATACAGTTATTTTTCACTTGGGAAGTCTTCCTTTTATCAAATACTCAGGGATACAAACTTTTCCAACCTAGGATGCCCTTTCGAGATTTGTATCACATTCTCCTCATTCAGTCAAATGTGAAGAAAACAACAAGGAGGAGAGGAAATTTTAAGGATTTTAAGGCTAGACCAGGAATTGATATACATTATTTTATCCATAGTCTATTGACCAGAAATAACCACTTGGCCACACACAGAATCAGGAAGACGGGGCTGTTTACTCTGTGTACCCAGGAGGAAACAAATTGTTTGTCAAAAATCACATTCTTTATTCCCCAGTGGTTATATTATAATTTTTGGTGATATGAATATGCATGAAGCATATTATTATTTCTATGTAAACACCACTTATTAGGCTGTATTTATATTGTTATACCATTTTATTTGTTTTCTTTGGAATTAATCATTGTACTTTAGCTTTGTTTGCTTTCTTAATTCCCATATTTTTTTTAAAGATTTTATTTATTCATGAGAGACACAAAGAGAGAAGCAGAGACATAGGCAGAGGAAAAAGTGGGCTCCCCACAGGAAGCCTAAAGCAGGACTTAATCCCAGGACCCCAGGATCATGCCCTGAGCCAAAGGTAGATGCTCAACCACTGAGCCACCCAGTTGCCCCTCTTACTTCCCATTATTAATTCATTTCCAGTGTCTTTAAAATAAATACAAATCTTTTCTTACAATAGCCAAACATATCATGCATTCTATTAATTTTAACTTCTTAAAGCTAACTTTCCAGTACAAACCTTTTCAGTTTACTGTAGACTTTTCACTTTCTTCTTTTAACTTAAGCATGTCATTTTGGGATCTTCATTATTATTTTCTGGGATCTTCGTTATTATTTTCCTACCCTCCTTTTTCCCCTCTCTTATGAATTATTATTGTTATTTTGTCATTCTGTATTTGCTTGAGTTTAGGAGCAGAGATTAAATATACATGGTCAATCAAAAACTTTAATATACATACTACATTATATTTACCTCCTGAAATTTTTCACCTGCCATTTAGCCACACTGAATTTCATGTAGTTCCAAGAATTGTCATGTAATGTCATTTTCCCAGATATTTGAAATGCTGGTCCCTAAGGCAAAATAAGTCTTTGTATATCTGAAAACTGGAGCATTATTATTGGTTAGCTTCCTCTCTTCCTTTGGACAAAATAAATTTCCATTAATAATCATAAAAGGAGATAAATTCTAATGGCCAGAAAAGAAAAAATAATGACATTTTCTTGAAATTTGTGTACATAATCATAGTAGTAAAAGAGAGAGAGAGATGAAAAGAGAACATTCTATAATAATATAAATACAATAATAGAAAAATATAATAATTTTTAGTTTCATTAATATATATTTTTAAAAACTTATATTTACATGTTACCTTATTAATAAGTGAATAATATTATAGATTTCTTTTTTAGAATAGGCAAATGGTTAGGTTTTAACAGGATGCCTGGAGGTTACCAAAGGAGGAGTCATAGTTGCCTATCAAGAAAGTTAAAGATCTGTTTTGGTAGCACTCCACAACAAAGCTACAAGAAGCCAGATCAATCTAGATAGACCCAAGACAAAGAAGACTAAATATCCTGACCAAGTAAGAGAGAAAAGGCATGAAATCCTGCCCCCAAGAAGTCCTTTCCCCAAGTAATAGATATTTCTCTCCCACTTAACAACTTTTTTTGTAAACTAATTCCTACAAATTTGCCACTGACTTCATTAAAATTTATCTCCTTATTGAAAGGCAGGAAGAATTAAGGGACTTCTCCCTGTATCTCTCAGGAAGGGCAACAATAAAACCTAAACCAAATATATGAAGCAACTATTTGAAGACTGAAAAAAAGAGTGGTGAGTGAATTGAAGAAGATGAAGAAAATTTGAAGTACTGCCAAACTAGCCATACATTTATAATTTTTCTTCCTTGGCCTGAAAGCAAGGTAGCCTAAAAGCAAGAAATAGACCCCAGGGTGAAAAGAGAGCTCCCAAAGAAGCCAAAGAAGCTCTCTAGTTCTGGTTTGAAGAAAGGGAAATAATAATGTTCACAGAAATCAAGGCAATTCTACTCTTTATCTTTTCTGGGTTTTTTTATGCCCAAGCCCATAGGTAATAACATTACTGGAGCAACAGTGAAGTTGATCATAGCAGCACCGAGAACCCATGGGAGCCTAAAACTCTGAAGCAGGGCAACATTCTTCTTTTATTGGATGACCTATGGCCCCCCAGGGACAGAAAAATACTGCTTTAGTTTTGTTCTCTGTCTTCCTGCAATGTGGCCCCTGCCAAAAACTATGCAAAAAGATATAACCAAAAGCATAATAGATAAATTAAAATGTAATACTGAAATATTTTCAATAGGGGTCTGAAAAACAGAAGGAACAAACGGAAAACAAATAATAAAATGATAGATCTAAATCAAAATATGTTGATAGCTAAACCAAACGAAAATGGCCTAAACATACAATTAAACAAGAAACATCAGTAAAGTGAACAAAAACCAGTGGTAAGACTATATTTTGTCAATAGGAAACTCATTTCAATCATGTGATATTGGCAAAGGTAGGAAAATGGAAAAAAAAATAAATCATCAAAAGAAAGCGACATAAGCTTGATTATTAGCAAAGTAGCCTTCAGAGAAAAAAATTGAGAGGAATTTTGCCTAATGATTAAAAGGGCAATTTATCACAAAGATGTAATTATCATATGTTAAATGTAACCGTGGTTAGCAGAATGCCCCTCCTCCGCAAGGCTGTCACACCCAAATCCCTCAATTCTGTAAATATATTACATTACCTGGCAAAAAGGATTTTGCAGACGCAAGATTATGGACCTTTAGATAGAGAAAATATCCTGAATTATCCAGGTCGATCCAATCTAATCACATGTACCCATAAAAGATGAAAACTTTCTCTGACTGGAGTCCAGAGGGGTAATGGAACACAGTCAGAGATAGTCCAGTCACAAGAAGAATTTTAGCTGATATGCATC
Organism: Vulpes lagopus; assembly: GCF_018345385.1. Taxonomy (NCBI): domain Eukaryota; kingdom Metazoa; phylum Chordata; class Mammalia; order Carnivora; family Canidae; genus Vulpes; species Vulpes lagopus. Next base: position 117,221,213 of record NC_054825.1, read on the forward strand.
CCCTGAGATGCAAGGGACCGTGTGCAGGAACTGGAAAGAGGCCTGTCACACCTAAGGGCATTCCCAACGAGATAGCCAGAAAGGAAGTGGGGACCTCCATTATGTAGCTTGAAGGGACTGAAATCTGTCAACACCAGAATAAAGCATGGAAGTAGATTCCTTCCAGAACCTCCAATAAGACCCCAGCTAGCCAACACCTTGATTCTGGCCTTGTAAAGCCTGGATCATAGAAACCAGCCAAGCCACAATTACAGAATTGTGGGGATAATTCTGAAAATTCACTAAGTTCTTGGTAAAATGTTTTGGCAGCAATGGAAAACTAACACAGCACCTAAAAATAGAGCTTCAAAATAACTGAAGCAAAAACTGACAAACTGAAAGGAGAAATAGACAAATCCAGAATTATATTTGGAGATGTCAAGAATTCCTCTCAGTAATAAATAAAACTAATAGACAGAAAATCAGCAAAGTTGTAGAAGACCTGAATAACACAATCAACCAAGGGTATTTAGCTGACATTTACAGAGTACTCCATTCATCAACAACAGAGTATCCATTCTTTCAAGTGCATATGGAACATTCTTAAAGACAGGCAATATCCTGGCTAATAACACAAACCTTAATAAATTTATAAGAATTGTAATTATACAAAATATATTTTACGACATAATGGAGTTAAGCTACAAATTAATGAGTCATAAAAGGAAAATCAAACACTTGGAAATAAATAGCATACTTATAAATAACTTATGGATTAATAAGGAAATTGTAAGGGAAAATAAAATATTTTTGAATTGATACAACATGATAATATGACATAACAAAAGTTGTAGGATGCTGTCAAATCAGATCAAAGGGTGAGTTCATTGTATTAAATGTTTATAGCAAAAGTTTTCAAAACAATAATCTAAGATTATACCTTAAGAAACTAGAAAAAAAAGCAAGAGACTGAAGGAAATAATAAAGAACTGTAATATATGAAATTGAAAATTAAAACAACAGAAAAAATATTGAAATGAGAATCATTTTCTTTTTTTTAATTTATTTTTTATTGGTGTTCAATTTACCAACATACAGAATAACCCCCAGTGCCCATCACCCATTTACTCCCACCCCCCACCCTCCTCCCCTTCCACCACCCCTAGTTCGTTTCCCAGAGTTAGGAGTCTTTATGTTCTGTCTCCCTTTCTGATATTTCCCACACATTTCTTCTCCCTCCCCTTATATTCCCTTTCACTATTATTTGTATTCCCCAAATGAATGAGAACATGCACTGTTTGTCCTTCTCCGATTGACTTACTTCACTCAGCATAATACCCTCCAGTTCCATCCACGTTGAAGCAAATGGTGGGTATTTGTCATTTCTACTGGCTGAGTAATATTCCATTGTATACATAAACCACATCTTCTTTATCCATTCATCTTTCGATGGACACGGAGGCTCCTTCCACAGTTTGGCTATTGTGGCCATTGCTGATAGAAACATCGGGGTGCAGGTGTCCCGGCGTTTCATTGCATCTGTATCTTTGGGGTAAATCCCCAACAGTGCAATTGCTGGGTCGTAGGGCAGGTCTATTTTTAACTCTTTGAGGAACCTCCACGCAGTTTTCCAGAGTGGCTGCACCAGTTCACATTCCCACCAACAGTGTAAGAGGGTTCCCTTTTCTCCGCATCCTCTCCAACATTTGTGGTTTCCTGCCTTGTTAATTTTCCCCATTCTCACTGGTGTGAGGTAGTATCTCATTGTGGTTTTGATTTCTATTTCCTTGATGGCAAGTGATGCGGAGCATTTTCTCATGTGCATGTTGGCCAGGTCTATGTCTTCTTCTGTGAGATTTCTCTTCGTGTCTTTTGCCCATTTCATGATACTCTACATAGAAAACCCAAAAGCCTCCACCCCAAGATTGCTAGAACTCATACAGCAATTTGGTAGCATGGCAGGATACAAAATCAATGCCCAGAAATCAGTGGCATTTCTATACACTAACAATGAGACTGAAGAAAGAGAAATTAAGGAGTCAATCCCATTTACAATTGCACCCAAAAGCATAAGTTACCTAGGAATAAACCTAACCAAAGAGGTAAAGGATCTATACCCTAAAAACTATAGAACACTTCTGAAAGAAATTGAGGAAGACACAAAGAGATGGAAAAATATTCCATGCTCATGGATTGGCAGAATTAATATTGTGAAAAGGTCAATGTTTCCCAGGGCTATTTACACGTTTAATGCAATCCCTATCAAAATACCATGGACTTTCTTCAGAGAGTTAGAACAAATTTTTTTAAGATTTGTGTGGAATCAAAAAAGACCCCAAATAGCCAGGGGAATTTTAAAAAAGAAAACCATAGCTGGGGGCATCACAATGCCAGATTTCAGGTTGTACTACAAAGCTGTGGTCATCAAGACAGTGTGGTACTGGCACAAAAACAGACACATAGATCAATGGAACAGAACAGAGAATCCAGAAGTGGACCCTCACCTTTATGGTCAACTAATATTCGATAAAGGAGGAAAGACTATCCATTGGAAGAAAGACAGTCTCTTCAATAAATGGTGCTGGGAAAATTGGACATCCACATGCAGAAGAATGAAACTAGACCATTCTCTTGCACCATACACAAAGATAAACTTAAAATGGATGAAAGATCTAAATGTGAGACAAGATTCCATCAAAATCCTAGAGGAGAACACAGGCAACACCCTTTTTGAACTTGGCCACAGCAACTTCTTGCAAGATACATCCACGAAGGCAAAGGAAACAAAAGCAAAAATGAACTTTTGGGACTTCATCAAGATAAGAAGCTTCTGCACAGCAAAGGATACAGTCAACAAAACTCAAAGACAACCTACAGAATGGGAGAAGATATTTGCAAATGACGTATCAGATAAAGGGCTAGTTTCCAAGATCTATGAAGAACTTATTAAACTCACCACCAAAGAAACAAACAATCCAATCATGAAATGGAGAATCAGTTTCTTTGAAGAGTTCAATAAAATTTGTAAACTTCTGGGGCATTTGGGTGCCTCAGTCAGTTAAACATCTGCCTTGGGCTCAGGTCATGATCCAGGGGTCCTGGGATCAAGCCTTATGTCATAGTCATCAGGCTCCCTGCTGAGCAGGGAGCTCTCCTCCCTGTCCCTCTACTCCTCCCCCTGCTTGTGCTCTCTTGCTCTCTCTCAAATAAATAAATAAAATCTTTAAAACAAATTTATAAACTTCCATCCAAATTTATAAAAAATGAAAGGGGAAAGATATAAATTATCAGTATCAGGAATGAAATAGTTAATATCACTACATACTTTTGTTTCCCCCGAAGTCAAGCATATAATGAATTTGTCCAATTCCTTAGAAACTACAAACTCCAAAATCATCTAAGATGAAATAACTATAAGAAATATCTAACTACTAATGAAATTAAATTTATACTAAAAAACCTTCTAAGAAATTTCCCAACCCAGATGTTTTTACTAGCAAATTTTACAAGAGTTCATTTCCAAAGAAGACATACAGATGGCCAATAGAACACATAAAAAACGCACAATATCACTAATCAATAGGGAAATGAAGATGAAAACCAAAATAAGATATCTCCTCACCTGTCAGAATGGCTAGTATCAAAAAAGACAGGACATGATAACTGTTGGTGAGGTGGAGCAAAAGGAACACTTGTGCACTATCAGCAGGAATGTAAACTGGTGCAACTACTGTGGAAAACAGTATAGAGATTCCTCAAAAAATGAATAATAATAGAAATACTGGATGATATAATAATTCCATTATTGGACATTAACCAAAAGAAAATGAAAGCAGTAATTCAAAAAGATATAAGCGGGGGGGAGGGGCAAGATGGCGGAGGAGTAGGGTCTCCAGGTCACCTGTCCTCAGCAAATTACCTAGAAAACCATCCAATCATCCTGAAAACCTACGAATTCGGCCTGAGATTTAAAGAGAGACCAGCTGGAACGCTACAGTGAGAAGAGTTCGCGCTTCTATCAAGGTAGGAAGACGGGGAAAAAGAAATAAGGAACAAAAGGCCTCCAGGGGGAGGGGCCCCGCGAGGAGCCGGGCTGAGGCCGGGGCGAGTGTCCCCAGGACAGGAGAGCCCCGTCCCGGAGGAGCAGGAGCTGCACCAACCTTCCCCGCGGAAAGGGGCTCCCCGGGAATTGGAGCAGGATCCCCAGAAAGGCGGGGACGCCCTCGGGCTCCCTGGGACAGTAACAGAGGAACTGCGCCCCGGAGAGTGCGCCGAGCTCCCTAAGGGCTGCAGCGCTCGGCGGGACCCGGAGCAGCTCGGAGGGGCTCGGGCGGCGGCTCCGCGGAGGGGGCTGCGGGGCTCCGGGAACAGCTCAGCGGCGGCGGCTCGGGCGGAGGAAGAAGCTCCGCGCGGAGGGGGCTGCGCGGCTCCGGGAACAGCTCGGAGGGGCTCGGGCGGCGGCTCCGCGGAGGGGGCTGCGCGGCTCCGGGAACAGCTCAGCGGCGGCGGCTCGCGCAGAGGAAGAAGCTCCGCGCGGAGGGGGCTGCGCGGCTCCGGGAACAGCTCGGAGAGGCTCGGGCGGCGGCTCCGCGGAGGGGGCTGCACCGCCGGGAGCGCGAATCCAACAGCGCAGGCCCCGGAGCACAGGGCGCCGGGACACAGCCCAGGATCCGGCCTCCCCCGGGACAGGCAGAGGCCGGGAGGGCCCAGGACAGCAAGGACGCTCCTGCCTGGAACTGAGCAGATCAGCGGCCCCGCCCCGGAGCCCCCAGGCCCTGCAGAAGGAGAGCCCCGGAGCTACTGCGGGGGCTGGATCCAGGGTCCCAGAGCTGCCCCCGCCACTGTGGCTTCCTCCCGGGGCCTCACGGGGTGAACAACCCCCACCGAGCCCTGCACCAGGCAGGGGCAGAGCAGCTCCCCCAAGTGCCAACACCTGAGAATCAGCACAGCAGGCCCCTCCCCCAGAAGACCAGCGAGACGGACCAGTTCCAAGGGAAGTCAAGGGACTTAAACTACACAGAATCGGAAGATACTCCCCCGTGGTTTTTTTTTTTTTTTGTTTTTTGTTTTTTTGTTTTTGTTTTTGTTTTTTTGTTTTGTTTTGTTTTTTTTTTGTTTTGTTTTGTTTTGTGCTTTTTTTTTCTCTCTTTCTTCTTGATTTCTGATTGCTTCCCCCACCCCCCCTTTTTTCTTTTTTCTCCTTTCTTTCTTTTTCTTTCTTTTTCTTCTCTTTTTCCCCTATTTTTTTCTTCTTTCTCTTTTTTCTTTTTCTCTTTTCGTTCCTTCTCTCTCTTTTTCTCCTTTTCCCAATACAACTTGTTTTTGGCCACTCTGCACTGAGCAAAATGACTAGAAGGAAAACCCCTCAAAAAAAAGAATCAGAAACAGCCCACTCTCCCACAGAGTTACAAAATATGGATTACAATTCAATGTCAGAAAGCCAATTCAGAAGCACTATTTTACAGCTACTGGTGGCTCTAGAAAAAACCATAAAGGACTCAAGAGACTTCATGACTGCAGAATTTAGATCTAATCAGGCAGAAATTAAAAATCAATTAAATGAGATGCAATCTAAGCTAGAAGTCCTAACGACGAGGCTTGACGAGGTGGAAGAACGAGTGAGTGACATAGAAGACAAGTTGATGGCAAAGAGGGAAACTGAGGAAAAAAGAGATAGGCAATTAAAAGACCATGAGGATAGATTAAGGGAAATAAATGATAGCCTGAGGAAGAAAAACCTACGTTTAATTGGGGTTCCCGAGGGCGCGGAAAGGGACAGAGGGCCAGAATATGTATTTGAACAAATCCTAGCTGAAAACTTTCCGAATCTGGGAAGGGAAACAGGCATTCAGATCCAGGAAATAGAGAGATCCCCCCCTAAAATCAACAAAAACCGTTCAACACCTCGACATTTAATAGTGAAGCTTGCAAATTCCAAAGATAAGGAGAAGATCCTTAAAGCAGCAAGAGAAAAAAAGTCCCTGACTTTTATGGGGAGGAATATTAGGGTAACAGCAGACCTCTCCACAGAGACCTGGCAGGCCAGAAAGGGCTGGCAGGATATATTCAGGGTCCTAAATGAAAAGAACATGCAACCAAGAATACTTTACCCCGCAAGGCTTTCATTCAAAATGGAAGGAGAGATAAAGAGCTTCCAAGACAGGCAGGAACTGAAAGAATATGTAACCTCCAAACCAGCTCTGCAAGAAATTTTAAGGGGGACTCTTAAAATTCCCCTTTAAGAAGAAGTTCAGTGGAACACTCCACAAAAACAAGGACTGAATAGATATGATGACACTAAACTCATATCTATCAATAGTAACTCTGAATGTGAACGGGCTTAATGACCCCATCAAAAGGCGCAGGGTTTCAGACTGGATAAAAAAGCAGGACCCATCTATTTGCTGTCTACAAGAGACTCATTTTAGACAGAAGGACACCTACAACCTGAAAATAAAAGGTTGGAGAACCATTTACCATTCAAATGGTCCTCAAAAGAAAGCAGGGGTTGCCATCCTTATATCAGATAAATTAAAATTTACCCCGAAGACTATAGTGAGAGATGAAGAGGGACACTATCTCATACTCAAAGGATCTATCCAACAAGAGGACTTAACAATCCTCAATATATATGCCCCGAATGTGGCAGCTGCCAAATATTTAAACCAATTAATAACCAAACTCAAGAAATACCTTGATAATAATACACTTATACTTGGTGACTTCAATCTAGCTCTTTCTACCCTGGATAGGTCTTCTAAGCACAATATCTCCAAAGAAACGAGAGCTTTAAATGATACACTGGACCAGATGGATTTCACAGATATCTACAGAACTTTACATCCAAACTCAACTGAATACACATTCTTCTCAAGTGCACATGGAACTTTCTCCAGAATAGACCACATACTGGGTCACAAATCGGGTCTGAACCGATACCAAAAGATCGGGATAGTCCCCTGTATATTCTCAGACCATAATGCCTTGAAATTAGAACTTAATCACAACAAGAAATATGGAAGGACCACAAACACGTGGAGGTTAAGGACCATCCTGCTAAAAGATGAAAAGGTCAACCAGGAAATTAAGGAAGAATTAAAAAGATTCATGGAAACTAATGAGAATGAAGATACAACCGTTCAAAATCTTTGGGATGCAGCAAAAGCAGTCCTGAGGGGGAAATACATCGCAATACAAGCATCCATTCAAAAACTGGAAAGATCTCAAATTCAAAAGCTCACCTTACACATAAAGGAACTAGAGAAAAAGCAACAAATAGACCCCACCCCCAGCAGAAGAAGAGAGTTAATAAAGATTCGAGCAGAACTCAATGATATCGAGACCAAAAGAACTGTGGAACAGATCAACAGAACCAGGAGTTGGTTCTTTGAAAGAATTAATAAGATAGATAAACCATTAGCCAACCTTATTAAAAAGAAGAGAGAGAAGACTCAAATTAATAAAATCATGAATGAGAAAGGGGACATCACTACCAACACCAAGGAAATACAAACGATTTTAAAAACATATTATGAACAGCTGTATGCCAATAAATTAGGAAATCTAGAAGAAATGGACGCATTCCTGGAAAGCCACAAACTACCAAAACTGGAGCAGGAAGAAATAGAAAACCTGAACAGGCCAATAACCAGGGAGGAAATTGAAGCAGTCATCAAAAACCTCCCAAGACACAAGAGTCCAGGGCCAGATGGCTTCCCAGGGGAATTCTATCAAACGTTTAAAGAAGAAATCATACCTATTCTACTAAAGCTGTTTGGAAAGATAGAAAGAGATGGAGTACTTCCAAATTCGTTCTATGAGGCCAGCATCACCTTAATTCCGAAACCAGACAAAGACCCCACCAAAAAGGAGAATTACAGACCAATATCCCTGATGAACATGGATGCAAAAATTCTCAACAAGATACTAGCCAATAGGATCCAACAACACATTAAGAAAATTATTCACCATGACCAAGTAGGATTTATCCCTGGGACACAAGGCTGGTTCAACACTCGTAAAACCATCAATGTGATTCATCATATCAGCAAGAGAAAAACCAAGAACCATATGATACTCTCATTAGATGCAGAGAAAGCATTTGACAAAATACAGCATCCATTCCTGATCAAAACCCTTCAGAGTGTTGGGATAGAGGGAACTTTCCTCGACATCTTAAAAGCCATCTACGAAAAGCCCACAGCAAATATCATTCTCAATGGGGAAGCACTGGGAGCCTTTCCCCTAAGATCAGGAACAAGACAGGGATGTCCACTCTCACCACTGCTGTTCAACATAGTTCTGGAAGTCCTCGCCTCAGCAATCAGACAACAAAAAGACATTAAAGGCATTCAAATTGGCAAAGAAGAAGTCAAACTCTCCCTCTTCGCCGATGACATGATACTCTACATAGAAAACCCAAAAGCCTCCACCCCCAGATTGCTAGAACTCATACAGCAATTTGGTAGCGTGGCAGGATACAAAATCAATGCCCAGAAATCAATGGCATTTCTATACACTAACAATGAGACTGAAGAAAGAGAAATTAAGGAGTCAATCCCATTTACAATTGCACCCAAAAGCATAAGATACCTAGGAATAAACCTAACCAAAGAGGTAAAAGATCTATACCCTAAAAACTATAGAACACTTCTGAAAGAAATTGAGGAAGACACAAAGAGATGGAAAAATATTCCATGCTCATGGATTGGCAGAATTAATATTGTAAAAATGTCAATGTTACCCAGGGCAATTTATACGTTTAATGCAATCCCTATCAAAATACCATGGACTTTCTTCAGAGAGTTAGAACAAATTATTTTTAGATTTGTGTGGAATCAGAAAAGACCCCGAATAGCCAGGGGAATTTTAAAAAAGAAAACCTTAGCTGGGGGCATCACAATGCCAGATTTCAGGTTGTATTACAAAGCTGTGGTCATCAAGACAGTGTGGTACTGGCACAAAAACAGACACATAGATCAATGGAACAGAATAGAGAACCCAGAAGTGGACCCTGAAATGTACGGCCATCTAATATTCGATAAAGGAGGAAAGACTATCCATTGGAAGAAAGACAGTCTCTTCAATAAATGGTGCTGGGAAAATTGGACATCCACATGCAGAAGAATGAAACTGGACCACTCTCTTTCACCATACACAAAGATAAACTCAAAATGGATGAGAGATCTAAATGTGAGACAAGATTCCATCAAAATCCTAGAGGAGAACACAGGCAACACCCTTTTTGAACTTGGCCACAGTAACTTCTTGCAAGATACATCCACGAAGGCAAAAGAAACAAAAGCAAAAATGAACTATTGGGACTTCATCAAGATAAGAAGCTTTTGCACAGCAAAGGATACAGTCAACAAAACTAAAAGACAACCTACAGAATGGGAGAAGATATTTGCAAATGACATATCAGATAAAGGGCTAGTTTCCAAGATCTATAAAGAACTTATTAAACTCAACACCAAAGAAACAAACAATCCAATCATGAAATGGGCAAAAGACATGAAGAGAAATCTCACAGAGGAAGACATGGACATGGCCAACATGCACATGAGAAAATGCTCTGCATCACTTGCCATCAGGGAAATACAAATCAAAACCACAATGAGATACCACCTCACACCAGTGAGAATGGGGAAAATTAACAAGGCAGGAAACAACAAATGTTGGAGAGGATGCGGAGAAAAGGGAACCCTCTTACACTGTTGGTGGGAATGTGAACTGGTGCAGCCACTCTGGAAAACTGTGTGGAGGTTCCTCAAAGAGTTAAAAATAGACCTGCCCTACGACCCAGCAATTGCACTGTTGGGGATTTACCCCAAAGATTCAGATGCAATGAAACGTCGGGACACCTGCACCCCGATGTTTCTATCAGCAATGGCCACAATAGCCAAACTGTGGAAGGAGCCTCGGTGTCCATCGAAAGATGAATGGATAAAGAAGATGTGGTTTATGTATACAATGGAATATTACTCAGCAATTAGAAACGACAAATACCCACCATTTGCTTCAACGTGGATGGAACTGGAGGGTATTATGCTGAGTGAAATAAGTCAATCGGAGAAGGACAAACAGTGTATGTTCTCATTCATTTGGGGAATATGAATAATAGTGAAAGGGAATATAAAGGAAGGGAAAAGAAATGTTGGGAAATATCAGGAAGGGAGACAGAACATAAAGACTCCTAACTCGGGGAAACGAACTAGGGGTGGTGGAAGGGGAGGAGGGCGGGTGTTGGAGGGGAATGGGTGACGGGCACTGAGGTGGACACTTGACGGGATGAGCACTGGGTGTTTTTCTGTATGTTGGTAAATTAAACACCAATAAAAGTTAAAAAAAACAAAAACAAAAAAAAACAAAAAGATATAAGCACTTCTCTGTTTATTCCAGTATTATTCACAATAGCCAAAATATGGAAGTAACTCATGTGTCTGTTGATGATGAATGGGTAGAGAAGAGGGGTGTGTGTGTGTGTGTGTGTGTGTGTGACAATAGAATATTATTTGGCCTCAGAAAAGAGATATTATTTGTGACAACATGAATGGACTTAGAGTTTGTCATGCTAAGTGAAATAAGTCAGACAGAGAAAGCAAATATAAGATTTCACTTATATGTGGAATCTAAAAACTAAAACAAATGAACAGACCAACAAATAAGCAAAAACAGACTCAAATACAGAAAACAAAGTGGCCGCCAGATAATTTTTAAATATTCAAATATCTCTGCAGTCAAAATATTTCCACTTATTTTCTTTCTCAGAAAAATAACCCAGAATTTCTAATGTATTTGTGAAAAACTTCCAAAGATTTCCTTTTCCTGCTATACTCATCCCATAAAAAAAAAAAAACCCTAAAAGGCTGAAAACAAGCATTGCAAATATTTGAAGTGGTGTCCAATTTATGATACAAACAAATTATTCAGACTTTAGCCATTATGTTTGCTGACAATGTAAGAATAGAGTCTTTTTATCATTTCTTCTAGTATTCACAAATGATAGAATTGAAATAATTCAATTTTTGTTTCTTAATAATACAGTCTCTGGGCTCTCATTTCTCATTTCAAATTTACTGTTTAAATGAAGGAATATATGGCTTATCTGGGTTGAAAACATAAACTGAACTAGAAATAAGAGCAGATCAATCTGACATATTACAAACTCTTAAAATAAACATATGCACCTGAGAATTAGAACGCTTTGGATTCTTCAAACTGCTGTGAAAAGTATGTTTATTAAAAATATATATAAAATTGTGCATATATGTAACATACATATTATGATGTAAAAGCAGAAATAATAACGTAGGTAAATTATATTGTCACTGATATTTTTAAGAATTGGGAATGCATATGATAATAAAAATTACACTAATTTCTGACATTATTATTGTTTTAAATTGGTACAAGCGGGCAGCCCCGGTGGCGCAGCAGTTTGGCGCCGCCTGCAGCCTGGGGTGTGGTCCTGGAGACCTGGGATCGAGTCCCATATCGGGCTCCCTGTGTGGAGCCTGCTTCTCCCTCTGCCTGTGTCTCTGCCTCTCTCTGTGTGTGTCTATGACTAAATAAATAAAAATCTTTAAAAAATAAAAAAAATAAATTGGTACAAGCAAACGTACAATCATGCTGCGTGCCTTGGGCCAGACAATTCCCATGGCCTTGCCATTGGTGCTCTCCTACTTCTTGATGAAATTTTCTTGATACTTCCCTCTTTCCTGACTTCATTTACCTAACTCCTACTGGTTCTGAAATTTTTATCCCAATCTTTATTTTAGAATGAGATCCTCCAAGAGAAGTTCTTGAGATAAAAATTCTAGTTCAATTTTTTGTTAGAAATGATCCCAGGAAACATTGGAGAAGGGTAGCAAACCTTATCAGTACCCTACCCAGTATCCTCAAACCATCTCATTTCAACATGCATTTTATCCTCCCTTAAAGCCAGTATCTGCATCTCCGTGAGTGTGGGCTTTCTCAGACCACTGCTGTTGCAATCAGCAGGGCAGAAGTACCAGGGAACTCAATGAAACCCAGAGCCCTCAACCAATAATTTATGGGAGTCGGTATGTACTCTCAGGTTTCCCTTTCTGTGGTAGGCACAACTGTGAGGCAAACACTTTGCTTTCCCCCAGAACTAAGCAAACCCTGTGGTTGTTAAACCCAGCTTCATTATGCGTGTTGAATGGATTGGTTCCTTCCCTGTATCACTTCTCCATTCCTCTGCCAATGTTCCTTGTACTTCCCAAATAAATGACTTGTATTTGCCATTTGTATCAGCTTCTGCTTCTGGAAGATCCTAAACTACGACAGGAAGTGACAAAATGAAAGGAAAACTGCCAATGAAATGGCTGCTTTAAAGCAAATTATCACTAGAAGCCACAGGATCTTATTCCCACTGAAGAGTTATGGAAGAAAGTGCCCCTGCGTCTCGGAATTGTCCCACCCAAAGGAAAAGGGAGCCCAGCATATCAATACACTAACTCCTACAACTCTCTGAGTGCTGCTTCTAGAAACCATCTCTGTCATGTCCAGCTCACTTTGGGCAAGGTAGATAGGGATCTTGCTGTTAGAAAAGGCACTCAGGAGGATAAATACAAGTGCTGATTGCTGTAAACCAGGCCTGTGTGCTATGGAATGGGAAGGATATTTGAGTTATAGGAGTAATAAATTCTATACCTTCACAGTGGGATAGTCTTGAGAAAGTTATGTTTTTTACTTGCCTTTCTTCTAAAGGGCTTATCACAATGCTGGACACATAGACAATGTTAAAATTTTTCCAAATAAAATAATTGAGGATCAAACAACTTACAGGCTGATTTTCAATACAAGTCATATAAGATGATGGTATGGAATGGGGATTATGAGGAAATCTGAGCTAAGTGTTGAGATTCCTGAGTAGAGCATTTCTTGGAGTTTTGATATTAAACAGTATAAAAAAGAGATAAGCCACTGAGAAAAGTAATTTAGAGCTCTGTTAATCGATCGCTCCCTTACTTGGGGAAGATCAGAGAGGTAAATGCAAAACACACACTGTAAATAGAGGAAATCTCAGGTTTGGAAAATTATACAAGGTGAATAGACTATTTTTAAAAAATCAGATGGAAAATGAAAGGCATTGTGTTGAAAAAAGAATATGAGTTTCCAAAAGACACAGTGGACTATAGAATATAAATAGATCAGAAAATAATAGTTTTGCTTCTAGGGGAATAATTGTTTGTAATGATAAATAATACTCAATATCTTTTAGAAGATTATGCTGAAGACTAACTGGTTAATATTTCTCCCATTTTAGGACCAGTGCAAGAAAGCTGCCACATTTCTCTATTCTTCTGATGAGAAACTCAGGCTACTTCACTAATTAAATTTTCTTTAAGATGAGAAAAATCTTGGGACACCTGGGTGGCTCAGAGGTTGAGTGTCTGCCCTCAGATTGGGTTGTGATTCTGGGGTCCTGGGATCAAGTCCTGAATTGGGCTCCCCGCAGGCTCTGCTTACGTCTCTGCCTCTCTCTGTGTGTCTGTCATGAATCAATAAATAAAATCTTAAAAAAAAAAAAGAAAGAAAAACCTCTCCACCTTCTTGGTCAGTAACTATTTTAGTCTAAGTTAAGTCTGGAAGAAAGAGAGAACAAGCAAATCAACTTTTATGTAAAGAGAAGCCTGCTTTGTCTTTGGAAAGGGAGAATTAAAGGTGATAGGATCAGTGTCAGGCTTCCCATAGCTGCTAATGATAATGTGAGAAGTTTCCAATATGAACATGTTAAATTTTCAATATGCCATGGAGTACGCTAGAAGTAACCTATAAATTATTTTGCCAACTTTAGTTTGTTTAAGGTTCTTTGACACCAAAGCTCAATGACAAAGTACATCTCACTGTGAAGCAGACTGAAATGATCTTGTTTACCCCTGATTTTTTTTATCCTTCATCTTGGTGTTGTCGGGCTGGTTTTGCCATCTGTCTGTTATTTGGAAGACGTACTGCTATAAGGTCATCATCTTCTCACAGATATGCCTGGCCTGACGTGTACTGTGCACGAGCTGAAGCATTGTCTTCTCAGGGATCCAGGTGGAGAATCAGATTTCTTACCTGTTCCCTGGAGGACTATGCTTCAAAATGGAAATGAACTTGGGAGCTCAAGATGTCGGACACACCAACAATACTTGCCTCACATTGACAACGGCAATAAAGCAGTTTCTTCTTTAAACAAAACATCAGGAAAATGTAACATTTGCATTAGAGTAATGTACTCCTTGAAATACCTCTTCATCAGACAGACTTGTTTTCTCTCTCGTTTGCCCATCTATGTAATTGCTGTGTCTGGATTTTTTTTTTCTGTCTATTAACTTAGCAGATACATTAAATGAAAGAGGAGTTAAGTTGACATTTACTCCCACAATACTTTTTCAGAGACTAATGACTAACAGCATGGAAAGAATAGGTACTTTGCCATAAATATTTCAAGGATGAATTCCAATATAATTTTTCATTAGTTTTAGTAGTGCAATTATTATGATTACAGTTATAGCTCTGATCAAGGGTTGCTTCTGGCGCTCTTTCTCCTGACAGGATTTTCCTAAAGTGCACTCCAGAGGTTTCTGTGTTTGTAGAAAAGGATGAAACATGAATGGTGACCTTTTTACACTGTCAGGTAGTCTCCCCATTCTCACCAAGTTTTCATGTTTTTTAGCTTTGAGTCTCCAAACCAAAATATCACTGAGAGTTTTTTTTTTCTCACAAAAGTCCACTAACCTTCAGAAGTACAAATATTGTAAAAGAAAAGAAAATCAGTGTCTTGCCTCATTTTTCTGCTTTATTGAACCAGCAAAACTAAGCATTTTTATTTCACTGGGAATTTTCTGTCTTCTGTTCTGAATGCAAAAGATTGTAACTCACAATCTCCACAGATTTAGATACAACAAAATGACTGGCTGGGTGATCCTCTTTGATTTATGAGATACCGTGTGTTTGTGTATGTGTGTGCATGTAAAATATGCATGCTTTTATTCAAAAGTGACAGATAGAGGAAAATCTACTAGCAAAGAAATTAGATAGCCATGACCTTAAAGCTAAACAGATCCATTGGCCTTCCCAGTAGACCATGGAAAAGAATATGTAAGTCTCAGCTCGTTCCTAAGGTTCAGCAGCAATTGAAATGAGTATCATCCCTGATTTGGCAAATATGTACTCTATTGACTGAGGATGAGGAAATTGGTTAACACACTCTCTAGCCATCTCCTTGTTTTTGTTTTTTTTTTTTTTTGCTTTTTTTAAAAAAGATTTTATTTATGTATTCATGAGAGACACAGAGAGAGGCAGAGACAGATGCAGAGGGAGAAGCAGGCTCCCTGAGAGAGTGGGATGCAGGACTCAATCCCAGGACTCTGGGATCACGACCTGAGTGGAAGGCAGACGCTCAACTACTGAGCCACCCAGGAACCCAAGCCATCTCCTTGTTACTTTTAAGTTATGTGGCAAGCTTCTTACCAATAGCAACTGAAGAAGAGCAACAGCAACAACAGATATTATCTTTTGTTGTTGCTTAAGATACCATTTCTTGAGGCACCTGGGTGGCTCAGTCAGTTGAGTGTCTGACTCTTGATTTCAGCTCAGGTCATGGTCTTGGAGTCATTGGATTAAGCCCCATGTTGGGCTCCTTGCTCACGGGGAATCTGTTTGAGGTTCACTCTGTCCCTCTCCCTCTGCCTCCCCTTCCTACCCCCACCTCAAATAAATAAATAAACCCTTTAAAAAATGAAGACACTATTTCCTATGATTTCCCTGGAACCAGTTCAAGATAGAAAGCAAAAGAAAACAACAACAAAAATCAAAAACCTTCACCAGAAGCCTCATTTTCCAAAAAAAAAAAAGGATAGTTCTCAATTGGTTACTCAATTATTTCTGATTGCTTTGATTACAATTGCTATACCTTGATTGACTATGGACAATTCCACATGTAAATTTTTAATGTTCTGTGATTTAGATAATATAACAATAAGGAAGACTTTCTAATTCTATGGAGAAAAATGGCACAACTAGATCCCATATTCTTAAAAAAAAAGCTATAATTTATAAATGATCACCTAGTGGTATTTTGACTTGTGTTTAACCTGCAACTATCAGGATATATTGCCCTGATTCCAGAGTATGAGTTTCTTAGGGCTAAGAGTGGCACAAACATATGCTCATAGTTCTGGAGGCTAGAAGTCTGAAATCAAGGCATCAGCAGAACTGTACCATCTCTGAAGATTCTAGGGGGAGTATCTTTCCTTGCTTCTTCCTACTGTTGGGTAGTTGCCTACAATCTTTGTCCTTTCTTAGCTTATAGGGGCTTCACTCCAATCTCTGCCTCTGTCTTTACATGGCATTCTCTTCTATGTTTTCACAGTCGATTCCCTCTGTCTATGTCTTTTTGTTCAGATTTGTGCCTTCTATACCAGTCATGGATTAGGATTTACTTTAATCAAGTACATCTCATCTTAACTATATTATATCTGCAAAGACCTTGTTCCTGAATAAGGTCACATTCCAAAGTTCAGGGTAGAAGTGAGTGTTGGGAAGATATTCTTCAATCCAGTACACAGGCTACATAGGAGGAAACAATAAAGCCACTAAGAACTTATTTTGATTCAAGTGACTCATTGGGAATTCTCACTTCTTTAAGGAGCTACAGGTAAAGATGGTAGTAATGAGGCAGCAATAAGGTGTAGAGGGTTTTTAATGTTCTACTATAAGTGGTTTGATTTTTTTGGAGGTAATGCAAAACCATCAAATGGCTTCTAATTAGTGGAGAAATGGTTGGTGCTTGTTTTAGTAAATTTATTCTCTTCTAGAACTAAGTAGCAGGTAAGGAAGTGTGGAGGCAGTAATTTTAGAAACTTTGTTGGAGGTTTTGATGGTGGAGGAAAAGAAAGAGAGCAGTATTTCAATGAAAATAGAGGCTCAAGGGCAGATATTTTTAGTAAGCAAGAGAATTTGAACAGTTTATGCTCTGTAGTATAGAATCCACTAGAAAGGAAAGCGTTTAAAATACTTGGGGGAAAGTGAATAGCCAGTGTCCAGTCAGCATATCAGAATAAGAGTACACATGGTTGATTCAGACTGCAAAGCAAATAGGGCAATCTGTTTCTTGAGAATGAAGAAAATGACAAAAGGTTACTGTAGATGTGAATTTTTATGGGTAAAGCCTTGAGAAATTGAGGGAATTACGTCTCCAAGAAGTAGGAAGCAAAGTGAGTGCTTAACAAGTGCCAACTTTGCTGTGGCCTGAGGCAGACAAGAATGAAAAAAATGGGTATACCTCTTGCTATGTAAGAGGTCACAGCCTAGTGGGAGATGCAAAGATAGTGAAGGTGATAAAGGAAAGTGGGGTGTGCTGCAGAAATACGTAGAAAGAAGATCCAATGCAGTTTTAAGTCAATAAACTGATTTAAACTGAGACCAATAGGAAATCCAAGACCAAGAATCAATAGGAATAACTGTCAAAGCAGGGTATATAGAGAAGAGTATTCTAAATACAGGAAACAACATGCCCAAACCCAGAATAAAAATAGTAGTTTCAAGGGATTGGAAGAAACCCAGTGTGGCTGAATTGCTAATTTTATGAGGTATGTTGAGAAATGAGTTATGTTAAAATAAAAAAAAAAAAAGACAAAAAGCACTCAGTAACCAGATGATCTTAGCAGCTATTTTATGTTCAGACTGTTCTAAGGAGAGATGATGAACAATTGAAATGTTGTAAGTAAGAGAATAACATAGTGAGATTAAATGGTGGCTCTCGTTGCTTCTGGAAAAGAACTAAAGGGAATCAAAAAGGAGGAGAGAGGAGAGTAGTTCAGATCCCAGGGTAATAATCTACATGAAAAATGGTGGTAGATATAACTAGAATTGTAGAAGTGAAGATAAGGATTGATAAATTCCAGGTACATTTAGAAAAACATTTTATAGGATTGTGTGCTAGATTAGATGAGTGAGAAAAAAGAGAAGGGTGAATCAAACACCATGCTCAGAATCCTGACTTGCTTGGCGGATTGATGCTGGAGTCATGCACTGATACATGAAATTGGGGAAATTATAAATTCCATGTGTGAAATGTAGCATTTAGAATATGTGAGGAATGAAAAGCTGTTCTTAAAATTAGGGGAGCAGTATAGGGTGGCTTTAGGATTTTGTCAGTCATCCATATGAAGGTGGAAGCTTGCTATAGCAAGGCATGAGATGGATTTCTGGAATGATCAGAACAAAGTGCTGAGAACCAAACCGTAAGAAGTTTAATATTTAAAACAGAGTAGATCAAGGAGAGAAAGAAGCTACATGGAGAAAGGTCAGACAATGAAGCGGGAAAACAATTTTGGATTGAAGAGGTCTTCAACACAGAGGTGTGGTTAGCTGAGAGATTAAGTAAAAATAACTCACGGGAAATGTGTATTTGGATTTTGAAAACAAAGAGGAGTTTGATGTCAATGAAACAGGTGTAAAAGCTGGGAAAGCTCCACAGGCAACTTTCTCAAAGGTTTTTTCCCCACAGATTCATATGCTTATTTGTTTATGTCAGATGCTATCTTTTTCTTCATTATGTGTATTAACTAGATGTGGCTGATGTGACCGAGTACTACTGAATTTGGCACCTTTGCACTGGTTTTGACTGTTTTATTAAACTAATTTATCAGCTCCAATTCCTTTCCCTTTTTCAGGCACATAGCATGCCATCTGAAAATAATGATTTTTATGATCTCTTTCATTTTAATATTTGCTCTTCTTAGTTTCATTTGATAAAGTACTGCATTGATTATGACTTCAAAAACAATATGAAGTGACAGTGAGAGATGGTTTCTCCAAGATGGCTGGCTCACTGGCTGATTGATTGTCTGCCCTGTGAGGAAAGGAAATTATTGGACTTCCTGATTACAGTCATAAGTCTTACAAGCCTTTGACATAATATAGTTCTTCCCTTTCAGGGCACTGTCTGGTTACCTGTTCACTACACTGAGAGGTCAGTGACAACCTGTCCTTCTAGGGAATTTAAGCAATAATCTGGACACTCTCTTGAGATAATATTTTCCTTACTTATTGAAATATTCTTTAATTATTTTTTTCTCTTGCAATTCATTTTATAAATTATTTTTCTGGAAAACAATGGTACTGAAAAATTAATAATATATATCAGTTGTTCCTTGCTCCACACATTTCTAGCCCTAGACTTTGTATAGAAGCAGTTCTTACTTCCACTTCTGCTTTTGTTTAATTTTGTGCTTAGGTTCATGTACTTAAGTAATATAATTTCACCATTATGTTTTACTTCTGAGTTTTAGATTTTAAATCCCTGTTGTAAAAAAAAATAGAAGTATAAGCTTACCTAGAAATTATCCTCTGAAACCCCTTTTCTACCTACTTTGTAGCTTTTTTTGTGTGTTTGTGTTTCTACTGCTTGCACAACAATATGTTCAATTTCCTTTTCCTTCAACTACAAAGAGCTTTCCGGCCTCTCCATGCTGGAACATTTATCTACCTTTCCCGAACCTCTCCCTCCCTCCTAGCAATCCTGCTGCCTACTTCTCAGAGTTGTGCCTTTACTCTTACATTGTCAAGCTTGTCACTTTAATTTTCTCCCTTTCTAGTTCATTTTATATAACAATGTCTATTATCTTGTGTCTACGAGTCCATTTTAATAACTGAAAATCAATTCAAATTTATGTTATGATCATTATTTTTTTTTGGTGGGGTCAATGAATTTTTAACAATTAGGTTTCCTTCTTCATAATTTTAGCATCACAATACTATTCCACAGAAACAAAAAATACTGCAGGTTTAATGGAGTATCTTTACTTGAGTTCTATAATTTGCTCCAAATCATGCCTTTTTGTTTTCCTTCATACAGAGACCTCAGCAATTTTACCCTGGAATTTATAATTAGTTTTCCTTGTTTTTTAATGCTGATGGAAATAAATGCCTAGTTTTCTACTTTCTATTTGATTTATCTCTGTTCTACTCTTATTATTTCCTCCCTTCTACTAGCTGTGTGTTTAAATTGTTCTTCATAAGTTAGTTCTATAAAATGTCCAATTAGTTTGCCCATTTGAGATCTTTCTTCTTAAATATAGGCATTTACAGTTATAAATTTCCCTCTGAACACTGCTTTCACTGCATCCCACCAATTTTGGCATGTTATGTTTCATTTTCATTCATCTCAAGATCTTTAACTTTGACTCATTTGTTGTTTAAAAGTGTGTTCTTTAATTTCCACACATTTGTGATTTTTTTCAGTTTTCTTTCTGTAATTTATTTCTAGCTTCACTTTACTATGGTCTGAAAAGATTTTTTGTACGATTTCAATCTTTTAAATGTATTATGACTTGTCTTGTGGCCTAAGGCATGATCTAGTCCAGAAAATATTTCCTGTGCTCTTGAGAAGACTTGAGAAGACTGTGTATTGTGTTGTCATTGGGTGGAATGTTCTATATGTCTGTTAGGTCCACTTGGCTTATGGTGTTGTTCAAATTCAAATTCTCTGTTTCCTTATGATCTTTTGTCTGGTTCTTCTACCCGTTATTAAAGTTGGGCATTAGGGATCCCTGGATGGCTCAGCGGTTTAGTGCCTCCCTTTGGCCCAGGATGTGGTTCTGGAGTCCTGGATCGAGTTCCATATTGGGCTCCCTGCAGGGATCTGCTTCTTCCTCTGCTTACGTCTCTGCCTCTCTCTGTGTCTCTCATGAATAAATAAATCTTTTTTTAAATAAATAAATAAAAGTTGGGTATTGATGTCTCCAACTATTATTGTACAACTGTCTATTTTTCTCTTCATATATTTTGAGGACTTTATTGCTAGGTTTCTGCTTATGAATTAAATATAACCCATCAAATGGGCCTTTCCTGAACAAACTCTTCACTCTCTGTCCCCCACTGCCACTCAAGACATGGTAAGTGAGCAGTCCAGCAACATTGGTACTCCCTGGGAAGCTGTTAGAAATGGTGATCTCACAGGATGCCTGAGTGGTTCAGCTTGTTAAGCCTCCGACTCTCAATTTTGGCTCAGGTCATGATCTCAGAGTCATGAGATGGAGCCCCACCTTGGGCTGTATGCTGGGCAGAGAGCCTCCTTGGGATTCTCTCTCTCCCCCTCATTTCCTCCCCCTGCTCACACTTTCTCTCCCTCAAAAAAAAAAAAAAAAAGAAAAGAAAAGAAGAGGAAAAAAGAAAAAAGAAAAGAAAAGAAAAAAGAAAAGAAAAGAAAGAAAAGAAAAAGAAATGGAGATCTCAGCCTTCACTCTAGAACTACTGAGTCAGACTCCCCCATAACAAGAATGCTAGATAATTCTTATGCACATTCAAGTTGAGTAGAAGTCTAGTAGTACCTATCCCTTGACTGATTTTATTATTTTTTGATTTTATTATTTTTAATAGTACTTATGAGTTCTTCATATTTTATGTATCAATTGTAATTCTATTTATAGAATATCTTCCCTCTAAAAGTTTATTGAGAAAAGAGCTTTTTAATGTTTGCACCATATCGCAATATGTAGGGCAGTCTGGTCATAGTTGGAACTGAATAATAACTGAGTAGCTAGAAGAAGGAACAAATGAATGAAAACATTCCTAATTAAAAACTTTGAATGACTTGGGGTGCCCGGGTGGCTCAGTGGGTTAAGCATCCCACCATTGATTTTGACTCAGGTCATGATCTGAGGGTTGGGCTCCATGCTGGGCATGGAGCCTACGTAAGATTCTTTCTCTCTCTCTCCTTTCCTCTCCCTCTACCCTGCCTCCAGCTTATGCACACACACACACTCTCTCTCTAAAACAAAACGAAACAAACTTCAAATGACCATGTCCTGAAGATAAAGATCTTAAGTCTTCTGGCAAATTTTCCTCTCTCATACCCCTTTCCTTTTCCTTCCCCATTCCCAAACACACTGGACTTTTTGGTTCCTTGAATATAGCATAATCTGTCTCTCTTGTCCCTTTGAAGGTACTGATCCCTCTGCCTGGAGTGCTCACTTCTTCCCCTTTCATATAGCTTATTCTTATCCATCCTTTAGCTTTAAGCATCTTTCTTGATCAGATCACACTAGATTGTGCTATTTTGTATGTTTCCCTGAATTTCTTCAACATAAAGTTTATCTTGAATTATATTTTAAGATCTGTATTTCCAGCTTCAAAAGGAAAGGAGTACATTTGTTAAAGTTGCTAGAGGAATAATCTTAACTAAGTTAAGGACACATCTTCTCACTATATTTTTTAAATTGGAGTTAAAAATGTTTTATATTTAATCATATATTTACTGTAATTATTGACTGTATTTTTACTCTGATGTGATGTATAGTGTTTCCAAATCATTTTCTTTATCTTGAGATATGCTGCTTTGGGAGTAAATGCTATTTGAATATGATGTATTATAATTTTAAGGTACTTCTTAATTTTGTCCCTGAATACTTGATTTATGTTTCCTATTGTGAATAGCAGCAGCTCTAATATCAACGTGTAATTTTCTTTTTGTTTTTTTAATATAAATATATTCTTTCTTCTATATTTAGTAGATGTTTATACTTATTCTTCCCTCAAATAGGTTGCAAAGGTAAGAATTGTATCTTTTACCCAGGGTTTACCATTATTTAGCTTAATAGATTTCTAAATTTCCATTTTCCATTATTGATAGGGGCAGGTATTCACTGATTAAGTGCACAAGATGGAGTTTAAGAAAACTCAGTTTAAACCTCAGCTCCAACACTAATAAGCAGTGTGACCATAAGTGATGACTAAGCTGCTCTAAAACTATTTCTTTATCTGTAAATAATTATGTTATATTGTTTTCTGAGAATTCTCTGTAATAATACATATTAAGTTGCTTAGCGTTCTTGGGACAGAGTGAACAAGCATCCAAAGAATGGAGGTGTTGCTATTTAATGGTGTTCCTTAATTGGAAATATCTTATTTATAGGTTTGTCTAAACTCTTTCGAAAGGGTTCTCTCTACTTGCACTGAAAAGTCAAATGCTAGAATTCACACTTTCTTACTTCAGATAGACTATGATGAGCCATGGTTGAGTCAGGTAAACTTTGCAAGTGCCCAATTACTATTTTTCCTGTGTTCCTTACAAATTTAGAGCTCAAATATGAGTAAGTCTCAATATGTTCTTTGACATGGAAATTTTTAAAAAAGAAATAAACATATGCATTATAAAACTATGTCTACTTTCATATTACTTACAAGCATGGGAATGTGGAGAAATATCCTGGGGAGGGAATATGTGGGTATCTTATTTTATCTGGTAATTAGCTCTTATCCCTCCCTCAATTTCACTCACCTCAAAAGGATAATAATTATTATTTGATTAGAAAATTTCATGTTCTATTTTTCATTAAATGGGTTTGGAGAATAAAAGGAACAGTTGCATGTGCATCATAAAAGTATAGTGTGTCCGAGCCATTTGAAAGAATTTTAAATAGTGCTTTTTAATGCACTTAGTGTATATTATATAGTTCAGTAATGCTGTCTTTGTTCTTGCTTCCCTGCCTGATTGAACTAGACAGATACTGCAGGGAAGTCATGAATGAAAGGTGTCAGAGGCACCCATTTCTACATTTTCTGATCAATTGGGCAAATTAGCTAATCATGCAGGAAGACATTTCAATGTTCTTCTATTTTTCTGAGTCTCTCTTTCCAGTTTACCACTAATGTTGGAGTGTTTCTGCTTTCTCTTTTGTCCTGTAGTTTTCTTCTGGAAATTTTAGCAACCTAGAGATAGGGAGCCAAAGCACATTAAAAGAGTGACAACTGCTATGAGCTGTAGTATTGTACACTGGGAATTGTACATTTTCTCTGGGAGAGAAAGGATTTCACTTTAGGGCTAATGAAATGTATCTGATAAAAATTGATAATAGAAATAAGATTTAAATACCCAGAAACGCAGTCAGGCACTGACTGCCACTGTTCTGTGCAGTCGTGGATGATAATTTATTCCCTGAACTAGTATTTATTCCCTTGATAAATGAAAGCTTGACCCAACTATACAGTAGGCTGTACCTTACCAGTGAGTAGGACCTGAAGATAATCTGTTGCTCTGTTATTGACACTTCGGCATTATAAAAGTTAGTCCATTAACACAAGTGAATCCACACACAAAGTCTTGGTGAGCAGTGTCTGAAAACCTGCCTTAGTCTATTTTTTGATTTTCACTTGTATACATTTTGATGCTTCAGCCACAAGAACAATAACTTTGACTCAAGCTCTCTTAAATGGTAGTAAAGATGTTTATTATCTCATACATTATCAAATCCAGAGGTAGAGTGGTTTTCAGGGTTATTCGATTTAGTGACAAAAATATCAACAAAGATTCACGTTCTTTTTATCTTTCCCTCTGTTTGCCTTCTTGATTTCATCATCAGATCTAGAGCAAGCTTATAACACTTTCAGATATCACATGCAGACATGCATGTCTATACAATGTAGTATCTGTTAATGATGATATTTCTTTTATTTTTTTTTAATTTTTTTTATTTATTTTTTTTATTTATTTATGATAGTCACAGAGAGAGAGAGAGAGAGGCAGAGACACAGGCGGAGGGAGAAGCAGGCTCCATGCACCGGGAGCCCGATGTGGGATTCGATCCCGGGTCTCCAGGATCGCGCCCTGGGCCAAAGGCAGGCGCCAAACCGCTGCGCCACCCAGGGATCCCTGATATTTCTTTTAAAAAAGAAAAATGTTCCTAGAGTCTACTCCAGCACTCTTTCCCTTCTGTGTCTGTTCTATTAATGAGAATTAGGTCATATACTCATTTTAAAACCAAAAGCCCATGAGATTGGTCTATTACTCATTGGTTATTCACCATGCTCCCTTGGACGTTGTAAGTAGATAGCTTGTTATTTCTAATGAGAGCCAGAATTTCTATGCTTGTTTTTTCTAAAGTTGACAGATGCCCTTCTCCATGCTATGTCAAGAAAAATGTTTTAGCTCCATGCCATCAAAAAGGGCTTCAAGGATCTTTCAATGAAAATGAAGAAGAATGAGAAGAAGGGAGCACTGTCATGAGGGGAAAAAATATTGAAACCATAAAGAAACTTATTATTGATTTTTTAGGGTATTGTGTAAGGAAGGATTTGGGGCAATGAAGAGAATTTTGGGCAACTTCAGTTCTTATTTTGTTTGCTGCTACTTTATGGTAAGATGAGCAAAGGCATGTCTATCGATGGATCAAGTTCCTAATTACGAAATAACAGTGGAGTGAATTGTTGTGATTTAATAACCAGGAATTCAATGGTATAGTTACTTTTTAAGCAGAATGATAACCCCATTAAAAACACTTCTTTAGGGTAAATGATAATTATATGTAATTATATCCAGCTCCAAAATACATGTTTTACATCACTGAAAAATACTGTGTTACTTCTAGAATACACCAGAGGCTTTCCATTAGTTTCATTTTAAGCACAGATAGGCTTCTTTAAACTTGGCATGTTTAATGATGATTAGAAAGGCTTCACTGAATCCTATCAAAATTACTTGTTTTCTGTACGTAAAGTACAAAAATCACAGAACATTTCTGAGAAAATGTAAAGACCTAAATAAATTGAGAGATATACTATGTTCATGGATTAAATGACTCAATATTATCAAAATTTAACTTCCCCTAAATTGATCTAGAGATTAAATGCAATGTCAATCAAAATCTCAGCAGACCTCTGTAGAACCTGACATACTGATTCTAAACTTTTAAAGACGTGCAAACTATTTCCAGATAACCAAAACAATATTGGAAAAATTAAAAGAACTAAATTGGATATTTGTGATAGCTAATTTCAAGTTATGTAACTACAATCCACTGAGGTGAGTTTATGACCTTCAAATCATATAACCTCAGTATCCATGAAATGTCTGTCCTACCTCCAAGCATATAGAGGGGATATAATAAAATAAATACTGAGAGCACTTGGAAAAAAGATTCAAGGCACTGTGTTATCTGAACATGTAGATCAATGAAACAGAATGTAGTGGCCAGAAACTGATCACTGATTTCTGAAACATCCTGAAATAATTTAATGGAGAAGGTATAACCTTTTCAACAAAGGCTATAAGAACAACTGATTATCCATATAAAATCAATCAATCAATCAGTTAATAAAAAAAAAAACCAATGACCACATTACACCATCCCCAAAATTAACCTTACATGCAGCATGTACCTAAATTGTATCCTTAATAGAGCACAGACCTAAGCCAAAACTTCTTGAAAAACATATAGAAGAAATTATTTGTTAGAATGAGATAGGATGGGATTTCTTAAGCAGGGTTAAAAAGCACAAATTAAAATAAGTTTATAAAATGGACTCTAGCTAAATCAAAATAGTTTGCTCTGCAAAAGTTACTGTTAAAAGAATGAAAAGACAGGCCACAGACTGGGAGAAAATATTTGCAAATCATATATCTGGTGAAGGTCTCATATCCAGAATAAGTAAAGAACACAAAATTTAACAATGAGAAAACAAACCCAATTTTAAAATGGCAACAGATTTGAATAGATGCTTCACCAAAAAAAAAAAAAAAAAAAAAAAAAAGATATACAGATAACAAACATGTGAAAACAAATACAACATCACAAGTCATTGAGAAAACACAAATTAAAACCATGGTGAAATGTTGTTTTAGGAAAATATTATACCGACCAATAATAGAATGGCTTACTTTTAAACAACTGATAATATTAAATGTGAATATAAAATGAAACATTTGATTAGGAAAACAATTTGACTGTTTCTTATAAAGTTGGATGTATACTTAGTAAATGACTCAGCAACTCTATCTCTAAGTATTTACTCAAGAAAAAAATATAGGTACACAAAAGACCCCCACAGAAATATTTGCAGTCAGTTTTTTCAAAAGAGAGAGAGAAAACAATCCAAATGTCCATCACCCGAGTGAGTAAAGGCGAAAGAGAACAATTCTCAGCAGTAAAAAGTAATGGTAGAGAAAACATTAGGCTGAATGAAAGAAGCCAGCAACAGTATGTGATCTAT
This sequence comes from Vulpes lagopus, assembly GCF_018345385.1. NCBI lineage: Eukaryota > Metazoa > Chordata > Mammalia > Carnivora > Canidae > Vulpes > Vulpes lagopus. Next base: position 117,248,198 of record NC_054825.1, read on the forward strand.
TCAGGAGAATGTTCCATGTGCACTCAAGAAGAATGTGTATTCTGTTGCTTTAGGATGGAATGTTATGAATATTCCTGTGAAGTCCATCTGGTCCAGTGTGTCATTCTAAGTTATTGTTTCCTTGTTGATCTTCTGTTTAGGTGATCTGTCCATTGCAGTGAGTGCGGGATTAAAGCCCCCTATATTATTGTATTATTGTTGATGTGTTTCTTTAATTTTGTTATTAATTGGCTTATATATCTGGCTGCTCCCATATTAGGGGCATAAATATTTACAATTGTCAGATCTTTTTGTCGCATAGACTCTTTAATTAGGATATAATATCCTTCCTGATCTCTTATTAAAATCTTTGTTTTAAAATCTAATTTGTCTGATAAAAGGATTGCCACCTCAGCTTTCTTTTGATGTCTATTAGCATGATAAATGGCTTTCCATCCCCTCACTTTCAACCTGGAGGTGTCTTTGGTTCTAAAATGCATCTTTTGCAGACAGCATATTGATGGTTCTTGCTTTTTTATCCAATCTGATACTCTGTGTCTTTTAATTGGGGCGTTTAGCCCATTTACATTCAGAGTAACTATTGAAAGATTTGAATTTAGTGCTATTGTATTACCTGTAAAGTCACTGTTTCTTTATTTTGTCTCTGTTACTTTGGGGCTCCCTCTTCACTTAAAGGATCCCTTTTAAAATTTCTTATAGGGCTGGTTTGGTAATCACAAATTCTTTTAGTTTCTGTTTGTCCTGGAAGATCTTTATCTTTCCTATTTTGAATGACATCCTAGCTGGATAAAATATTTTTGGCTGCATATTTCTCTCATTTAGCATCCTATATATATCATTCCAGTCCTTTCTGCCCTGTCATGTCTCTGTGAATAGGTCTATGCCAGTCTAATATTTCTACCCTTGTATATTATGGACCTCTTGTTCCAACCTACTTTCAGGATTTTCTCTTTGTCTCTGAGATTTGCAGGTTTCACTATTATGTGTTGGGTGTTGACCTCATATTCCATTGGTGGGAATGCAAGCTGTTGCAGCCACTCTGGAAAACAGCATGGAGGTTCCTCAAAAAGTTGAAAATAGAGCTCCCTACGACCCAACAAATTGCAATACTGGGTATTTACCCCAAAGATAGAAATGTAGTGCTCTGAAGGAGCACCTGTACCCCAATGTTTATAGCAGCAATGTCCACAATAGTCAAACTATGGAAAGGGACCAGATGTCCATCCACAGATGAATAGATAAAGAAGATATGGTATATATATATATATATATATATATATATATATATACACAATGGAATCCTATTCAGCCATCAAAAAATGAAATCTTACCATTTGCAATGATGTGGATGGAACTAGAGGATATTTTGCTAAGCAAAATAAGTCAATCAGAGAAAGGCAATTATCATATGACCTCACTCATATGTGGAATTTAATAAACAAAACAAAGGCTCATGGGGGAGGGGAGAAAAAATAAAACAAGATGAAATCATAGAGGGAAACAAACCATAAGAGACTCTTAATTATAGTAAACAAATTAAGGGTCACTGGAGAGGGCAGTGGGAGAACCAGGTAACTGGGTGATGAACATTAAGAAGATCATGTGACATAATGAGCACTGGGTATTACGTAAGACTGATGAATCAGTGACCTCTAATCTTTGTGAAAGGATGCATATGGGTGGTTGCCTAGGACAAAAAAAGCGCAAGAGACATAGCAAAAGATTATGCCTTTTCTGATATGATTTTGATCTTATTGGACCAACATTGTCCTTTATCCTTTAGGATGAGAAGTCTTTCTCAAGGGGCTCCTCAGAATTTAATTAATCTTCTCTACAAGCTTTCTAGAGGTATCCTAGATAAGTTTATATTCCAGAAGCGAATGCTTGGTAATTTTGAATAGGAATACCATTGACATGGTTACATAACAATGTTCTACTTAAAATACATATCCCAAGACACCTTGAACATTACTCTGAATGAGCACTGCAGTGGCAGGAAACCTACCACATAGTAGGCTGATGAATCCCAGGACAAGACTGTTAAAATAAGTATGTACAAAACAGGGCCGTAGCGCATGGAAGTGATTTACTCTTTTAAGGGACAGAAGAACAGGGTGCCTGGGTGCCTCAGTGTCTGACTCTTGATTTCTGCTCAGGTCAAAATCTCAGTGTCCAGGCTGGCTCTGGCTCAGGGCTCCAGGCTTTGTGAGGCATCTGAGATTCTGTTTGAGATTGCCCATCCTCAGTGTGTAGTTTGCTCCTCCCACCACCAGCATCCCTCTCCCTGCACGTTCTCTCTCTTGCTCACTAAAATAAATAACAAAATCTCTTAAAAAATAAGATAAAGGAGGGAGGAGAGATTTTTATTACAATAGCCTTCACGTACTAAGACTATAACTCTATATTACTTTACTCCATAAAGTAATTTTTTACTACAAAAATTTAAGTTGTGGGGAATATTTCAGAGTATAAGTATAAAGAAACTCTGTCTAAATTTCTGTGGCCTATTATCTATTGACCTATAGTTGATATTAGTGGTCCTATCTGGCAGAAATTATAGTAATAAATACTAAATACATAACCCATTCGGTAGCTCTACCTAGAATATTCTGAAATAAGATATGCAATAAGACACTCAAAAGTTATTTCTAAATTAATAAAAACAAATCTATAATCTTCAAGCAATATCAATGTCACAGGATTTTTGTACAAATAACTCCCGAATAAGACATTTTTCCTTTGCTGGTGAAATGTGTTTTCTAAACCTTTCCTCAAGTATTTAAAATTCAATGGAAAAATGCATATATCACCGAATCTTTCTTCTTGAAACCTCTTCATTGCCTGATTTTATCCTTACCATCAGTATTGTCATTAGTTTCCATTTTACTAATTTCAACTTACACCACCTGTTACTTTCTAAATCCTATTGTTTTAATTTCACATAATTTTCTCCTTTTTTTTTCTTATCATTAGGAAAGCACTCATTGTATTCTTACCTTCACATAATTAGGTCTCAAGATTCCCCTTGTCCAGTCATTTCTGTCTAAAGTTTGTTCTTAACTTTCTTCACAAGTATTTTGTATGCTCACTGTTTGGGCCCAATTATTTTTCTTTCTGAAAATCCATCAATGACAAATTGTTATCATTTAAATTAAATGCAATCTTCTGTCACTAAATGTCAAGGACCTTCTGCACTCTTACACTTCAACTTTTAAAAATCCTATTTTATACACAGCTCAGCATGATGCTTCCTTTCAGGGTGAGTACTCAGGAGCTGTCTCCTCATCCATCTGGGTGGGCCCCTTCACAAAATCACTCCTGATTTGGACAATTCCTCATAATGTGTCCACAATGAGCTGACAGTGCTGATATGATCTGTTCAGGCTCTTGCTTTCTTTGGCAGCTCTGACAGAAATTCAAACTTTGAGCAGCGTGGGGAAAGTGGAAGCAGTAATTTGCAGTTCAATCTGAAGTTCAGTCATTTGCTAAAAAAAAAAAAAAAAATCCTTCATTAAGACTTGTTCACATAAGACAGAACGATTAAGTCACTTATAAACTTTCAGCTCTGATTTTATTTTGTCTTTCAGCACATATTTAGTTTTAAAGGCAATATTCTAATTAGTTGGGAGTGATGTTCTCTCTCTTTAGCCCTTTCTCATCTTTATTCAACAGAATGTGGGCTGAAAACGTGTGCTTATACTACCTCGTGATGTATTTCTGCTTCATCTCTTAAGGAGTGTTAGGATTTTAAAAGGTATTTTTTAAAAAATACTTTCTCATTCTGTCATAAATGAATTAGTGCCTATTATGGACTGGATATTTGTGTTCCCCCCAAATTCATACACTGCCCTAACTTTTATTGTGGCTACATTTATAAATGGATCATCTAAGAAAGTAACTAAGGTTAAATGATGTCAAAAGGGTAGGACTCTGATCTGATAGGGTTACTGCTCTTATAACAGAAACCAGGGAGGTCTTACTCTCTTTTTTTCCCCAGAGGAGAGGAAAGACCATGAGAACACACAGCTAAAAGGTAACTAGGAAGAGAGGTCTCACCAGAAACCAACCATGCTGGCAACCTGATCTCAGATGTTCAGCCTTCAGAACTGTAAGAAAATGAATTTCTGTTGTTTAAGACTCTCGGTCTGGGTTATTTTGTTAGGGCAGCCCAAGCAAACTAGGAGAGTGCCTAAGTTCCTATAGGCTATTTTTGAAAGAATGGTATTTGGTTAAGACCTAGCATCCCTGACTTTGTTCACTCATTCCACAGCCTGTCCTTATCATTTAGGGAAGTTTGTTTATTTGTTTGATTGATTATTTATTTTATATAAATATAATTTTATATAAATACATACATATAAATATATATATTTGACAAGCAGAAAAACTAAGGATTTGATATTTTGAAAGCCTGGGTACGTCAGTGTCTGACTCTTGATTTCTGCTCAGGTCATAATCTCATAAAGTCTATTAATTACCTGGGCTTGACCCCAGAAAGGAGCCACTCAACCTCGTCCATGGCAGACCTAAGCAGACTGTGACAGTAAAATATGCTAAGCAGTCCTAAGCACATACAGAAGCCTGGACTACCACACAGGTGACAAGGCAAGGAAAAGAAGAGTCAAGGAAAAGGGTTATGTATTTTTACTGCTGTGTGGTGGGGGTCACACTTTGATAATATCATGGTGACTGGAGTTGCACTCTGTCCCTGGCTACTCAGCTACTTATCCAGCTTCCTCTTGAAAAATCTTCGTCAGCCAGGGCTGGGCATTTGTAAAACCTTTTTGCACAGGTACTGTACTGTTTCTCTAATGTTTTCTGGAAACTCTTTATAAATAGGGAGGAATTAACAAACGATATGAATTGGCCAAGGTCTATGAATTCTTACTTTTCTGAAAATTAACAGTATGCTACTTGGGGGTGCATTTGATGTTTCCTGATAACAGAATTCACATTGTTTACATATAAGGAGCTCCAGTATATCATGCCACTATGACAAAGTTTACAGATTTTTTTATTCAGCACATATGAACTTGCTGAGAATTTTTGGTAAAATATAATAAAGTGCTACTAAGTTGTACACTAATAGGGTCTCAGGAAAAGTTTAAAGTAATTAGAATACTTTTTCCTGGCTGGTCAGTTTCCTCTGTGTTTTTCTATTTGTAGGGCTCCAGAACTTTTCCATTTATTTCAATCAGTTCTCTTTAGTGTACCCTTGGATTTAACATGTTTAGTGATTTTTTTCCTATTATGAAATATTAGTGCCTGCCTTCCTATATGACAGAACCTAGAAAAAGAAATTGTAGAGATGGTCACCTGAAACAAAAAAACTTTAAAAACACAGAGATTTGGTGGAATCATTTAAAAATTAATAAATATCTGCCAAAAAGACATTAAACATAATTTACTTTGAAAGTAACTTAGAAAAAAAATTAAAGTAACTTAGATTTGCATTTCCTCTTGTAATACAAGGAAACTTTAATTGGCAGAGTTTAAGTCTCAAGAAGTGATAAAAATTGCTTTTGTATTCAACTTATTTTATTATTCATTTGGGTTTGGGTTCACTGTATCCAAATAAACAGGACAATATTGTACCCTGACAATAAGACATTTTCCGTGAATGAAAAGAAAATATGATATAAAATTAAAGTATAAAAATTATTGATTCTAAGAATGTTCACAATAATTTATCAAGGTTTGTTAGTTTGTAGAAGCGCAAGTAGTGAAATGACTCAATTTTAGTGTTATCATCCCAGGTTTATTGTTCTTGCTGGTAAATAGCTAGCTAAAAAATAAATTTTATCTAGAAATACAAGGAAAATTAGAATACATCTTGGTATAATTTTCTAGAGGGAAAAAAGAAAGCAAGATAACAATCTTAATTCAAATTCAAAGAAGGTTATAATTGATGTAATTTTCATCGGTGTTTCTAGCAAGAATCGTTTCTGGGCTGGAAATATAGAAGAGAACAAGGTGAAGAGTATTAAAATGTTTAATTATAGTTCACTGGATTAGGGACTCATTTATTCAAAGAAAAGTGAAAACTGTCATTTATGCTACATTTTTTCTTTCATCTTCCTGGGATGCAGATAAACGTAACCTTGGAACAATATTATCAGCGAAGCCAGCTCTGAAAATGCACTTTCTGCTTATATGGTCAGACAGAAATTAGAACTATTTTCATGTATCATTTCTTCAGTAGATGAGATAGAAAATTAATTTAGAAACAAAATTGCATAAAAAGTCAGATTTACCACTATTTTATTCTATAAGTTAATATTTTAAAAATACTTTATTTCTATGGCTAAACATTTTTATCTGAATGGCATCCGAAGTGTTATTAGAATATATTTAATCTATTTTTTATCATGATTTCTGT